>NW_022631012.1:15319814-15919814 GCF_010015895.1 Lontra canadensis | reverse complement strand
TCTTGACAGCGTGATGGGAAGAAAACAGCCACGAACAAAATTACTCATTGCTGAAGTTTAAAGACCTACTATGTCCCACATACTGTTTTACAGGCTTTATATAAATTAACATTTTAATACACACAACCCAATACTATTATTATTATTTTTTAAAGATTTTATTTGTTTGAGAGGGAGAGAGAGAGCATACACACATGAGTTGGGAGGGAGGGGCAAAGGGAGAGGGAGAAGCAGACTCCCTCTTAGAGATCCCCTGCCCCTGCCAATGCCAGCTCAATCCCAGGATCCTGGGATTATCACCTGAGCGGAAGGCAGGTGCTTAAACAACTGAGCCACCCAGGCGCCCCCAATACTATTATTAGTCTCATTTTACAGGTGAGAAAATGGAGGCATTAAAAACTTAGGTATATTACCCAAGACCATGGTGCTAGTGAATGATGGTGGTGGAGTTAGAAGCCAGGCAGTCTGGTGCCAAAGAGATATGCTGAACTTGCTCTGCTGAGAAATATGTTTAAATGAAAGTGCTAGATAAACTGAAAGATATATCACAAATGTTTATTAAAAATTCAGTTCACAAGTATTTGTTAACCTCCCACTATGTACTGGGCTCTGTGCTAAGCATTGAGGATCCACAGAGAACAGAAGAGGTACCATCCCTGACCTCATGAGTTGAAGTCTGAGGCCAGGGAGTTGGGTGGTGGAAAATAGGCATCATCTCTTTTTTTTTTTTTTTTTTAAAGATTTTATTTATTTATTTGACAGACAGAGATCACAAGTAGGTAGAGAGAGAGAGAGAGAGAGGAGGAAGCAGGCTCCCTGCTGAGCAGAGAGCCCGATGCGGGGCTCGATCCCAGCACGCTGGGATCATGACCTGAGCCGAAGGCAGAGGCTTTAACCCACTGAGCCACCCAGGCGCCCCGGCATCATCTCTTTTAATGAGTAGAGAGGAGCGTTAATATAAGGAAGAGCTTATTTTCTAATATTAGAGTACGACTTGACAGCGTGCATGCTGATACAAACACTTTCTGGTCGGCAAATACTTATGTGGGCTTGTTAACGGGCCGATCACCGAGAGAGGTGCTATGGATAGAAATATCCAGAGTAACACTGGAACCTCGAGGACTAGTCTACCAAGGGACACAGATGTATAACTAAAAATAGCCTTCAGTTACTCAGTAAGTAATATGTGACAAGCACTCATGGCTAAGCAGTTATATACATTTCCTCTTTTCTCTTTGCAAGGATAGGCTGACCTTGCAGCGACTCACTCTGACCCTGGTGTGACTCTCCCCATCTCACAGATGAGGAAACTGAGGCTAAGTGAGGTTTAAATTTCTTGCCTTCAGCCAGTAAGTGGCAAAGCTGAGATTTCAACTCGTGCCCATGGTTCTACACTACACTATCCTCCTGCCTCCTATAAAACTCAGCCCATGTGATTGAGTCTAGTCAGCCTAGTCTGGGGGTGAGGCCGACTCCACGTTCAGATTGCCTTACAGCTGTGAAGATTTAGCCAAGTTATGGGATCCCTCTGACGGTTGGCGATAATATTAGGGTGACAATAATATTAACACTCAGGGTTTGGTGACAGTTAAATGAGGTAGTACATACAAATCTGAGTCACTGTGCTTAAAACTAGGCACTCTCTTTACACACCCACATACGCTATTACTTTTGGCAGGTGACGATGACCTTTGGAGGAACAAGTTTGTTGTTTTTCTTATCTTCTTTAATAAATTTTTAAGTCAACTAATTTTTAAATTGAGATATAATTTCTTGTTTCTTTATTAACCTATGACTTAAGGTCATTCACTCTTTTCTGAGGTTGGTTTCTGTGTTGGTTTGGTTTAGCAACAGAGAAGGATTGCTAGATGGGGCTGAGAAAATGCTGTACATGTCATGCTAAGACAGACCTTTTGAAACATGACCAATATTCTACTGTTACAGTTTATGAACTAACTGCTGGTATTTCAGCTTGAGTGCTAAGAACTTAAGTCAGAAGAGTGAATTTTCCTCAACTTTTATTTACTTATTTATTTTTTAAAGATTTTATTTATTTATTTGACAGACAGAGATCACAAGTAGGCAGAGAGGCAGGCACAGAGAGAGGAGGAAGCAGGCTCCCCACTGAACAGAGAGCCCGATGCGGGGCTTGATCCCAGGACCCTGGGATCATGACCTGAGCCGAAGGCAGAGGCTTTAACCCACTGAGCCACCCAGGCACCCCTTTTCCTCAACTTTTAATATTTCCTTTTCCTTATTGCATTTTGTGGGCTTGTTAATCAGGGGCTCTCTCCACAAGTGCTGAACAAATGACCTTCTTAGAATTTGGCGCTTTTTTTTTGAGTGAGAGAGAGAGTGAGGACAGGGACAGAGAGAGAGAGAGAGAGAGAGAGAGAGAGAATCCCAAGCAGGCTCCTTGCCCAGTGTGGAGCCTGACATGGGGCTTGATCTCATGACCCTGAGATCATGACCTGAGCCAAAATCCAGTCAGATGCTTCACCAACTGAGCCACCCAGGGGCCCCTGGAATTTTAATTTTTAGCTGAGGGACAGAGGCTGGGCTCTTTGGGCAGCTCTTTAGTCTAATGGTGCTTCTCTGAGAAGATCCTTCTGACACTCTCCCTTTATTTCTTGTATCTTAATTCCTACTTTGTTCTCTAGCCTTCCTATTGACTTTCCAAGCTCCAAACATCTTCCAGTAAATGCCCTTTTTCTTAAGTTTTCTAGGTTCAGTTTATGTTGCTTACAACTGGTTGAATGAGTAATAACCAAACTCATAAGACATACTCACTGAATTACTAGGCTATGGCAGAGACCACTATAAAATTGTGCATTGCCAACTGGAAGGGTTTCCTTATATACAGTTTATATAAGTACTCTCCACTGTTTAGGGGAAGGGAGTGAGGAATTATTAACATTGTTTGAATATGTGGGTTCACGTAGCTAAACATACTTAATTCCAATGTACATTCCCACAAGTAAGGGAGAGGCTAGAAAATATGACAGATGTGCCCGCAGGGAAATGGTGGGTTAGAGCAAGAAATGGTGGAAGGGGGGACTGACTTTCAAACAAACTGAGCTGAGACTAAAAAATAAATTTTTTATTTTATGTTTCCTACAATTCAGTATTACATTGATCTGATATTAATACATGAAAGGGAAGCTAGAGAAAGACTTGCAGAGGCAAAGATGAATAGCTCTATAATACAATAGATATGAATTACACTTAGTGTCCACGTTTTAAAAGCCAGAGATGAGGACTTAGGATCCAGCAAGAAGGCTGAAATCAAGATGGTCCTAGAAGCTCCCATCAATGTATTTTTTTTTTCTCTTCCCATTCATATTTTAGCACCATGCATGGGCTCAGATTAGGGACTTGCTTAACAGAACTTTTTGCATTTCCCCACACATTAGCCATATGCCAATAGCCAACTATAACATTTTCCTCTTATCTTTTTCTTTCTTTCTCATTGCTGAGCACAAACTTGAACTCCTTAAATAGCCATTGTGTTTATTTGGAGTGGTATGATGAAACATGTCTCAATGACTCAGTCTTCAGTATATTTCCCAGATAATCATTGGACCAAGATAGCTCCATTTCATCCTACCCTCATACATTAAGAGTTCCTCCCATCTGTCTTTTCTCCGTGCTGTCCTTCAGAAAAGAATTTTATTTGGTCATTAACATCATATTAAAATTTTACAATGGGAATTTTCCAAGTTCTTTAAGTCTTCCAGAAAAAGATGCTACAACTTCACTTACTTAGTTAACCTATTGTAGTAAGTTGTTATTAATTTTGGAAGTGTTTCACTCATGAGAGTTCTGAAAATCTTTTGGAAGAGAGATATGAATTTATACTGTGTCACTGATAAAACACAATGTGTTATAAAGTAGAATTCACTTAAAGTCTTGGATTCCATCCAGAGTGACTTGACTCCTCAAGTATAAAAAGAACTTCATTGTAAGGCGGTTACACAGCCTTAAAAACTGAAATTAGGAAGAACACACAAGGGGTGCGTGGGTGAGTCAATTGTTAAGCACATGCCTTCAGCTCAGGTCATAATCCCGGGGTCCTGGGATTGAGCCCCACATCAGGCTCCCTGCTCTGCAGGAAGCCTGCTTCTCTCTCTTCCACTCCCCCTGGGTGTGTTCCCTCTCTCACTGTGTCTCTCTGTCAAATAAATAAATGAAATCTTAAAAAAAAAAAAAGAATCCATGAGTAGCATTTTTAAAAAGATTTTATTTATTTATTTAAGAGAGAGAGAGTGTACATGAGAGAGAGAACATGAGAGGGGAGAAGGTCAGAGGGAGAAGCAGATTCCCCATGGAGCTGGGACCCCGATGTGGCACTCGATCCTGGCACTCCGGGATCATGACCTGAGCCGAAGGCAGTCGCCCAACCAACTGAGCCATGCAGGTGCCCATGGGTAGCATTTTTAATGAGCTTTCCCAATATATATTTTTCTAACTTGGCCTGTTGGCAATTTTAAGGAACTAAATTCCATTATCTTTATATTTTTAAAAATTTGATGAAAAAAATCAATTTTAGCAGGCTAGAGATGTGTCAAGTAGAGATAAGTAAAAATAATATTGAAAAAATGTAACTAGTGAACATTTTATTGTAAAAGAAAAGTTATGAAGGTAGGTGGTCACTAGAGCTTAGAAAGGAATAAAATATTAGGAAATGGCTAACTTCCTATTTGTCCCTAAATTTCATTGATTACTAGTTGTATTAAATTATGAATGAATCATTACTTCATTAATGAGTACTTCTATTAATTGATATGTACTTCTACTTTCCCTAGATAGATTTCCAGCTTGTAATTTAATTCATTCCAGTGTGTGCCATTAAAAAAACACAAGTTTCTTTTATGGATTTATGTTCATTAAATATGACTAATCTTTTTCTGCCCAACTTTTGGCTTTTTATTACTGTTTAAGCCTCTGCTTCTTTGGCTCTTATCTTGGCAACAGTTTCCTTTTCCTTGGGAAGAGCAGAGGCTGAGGCTTGTCACTTTTCCTTGGGTACCTGTGCTGCATTGCTCATGCAGGCAGACTCTCTTATTTGGTCCCCAAGTTTCAGGCCCCCACATCTCTGGGGGATCTTGCTGCATAAGGGAAATTAAATGGATGTCAGAGTGGTAATAACTTTCTAATAGAGCCTGCAGACCCGCCTGAAGGCTTTGCTCATTGTTGAGAGGTAGGAAAAGGGCAGCAGGATGATGTGTTATTAAGAAGAGGTATGAAGACGCTGAATGACCGTGGACATTTTTAATCATTCTTTGTGATTCTGTGTGTACCAAGTCAGGATCTCCTGGCAGCCATAGTGACTGTGTCCCTGGAAGCTGCTCTGAGTTTATATAAAGAAAGATCATGTCCAGTGTCCTCTGTGCTGTATATGGAGAGCTGCTCCAGTGGTGTTTCCGGCAGCTGCTGGCTGTTGGCTGCAGAAGCTGAAGAGAGGTTAGCTTTCCTCCTGAGGCAACTCTCTCACAAAAGAACCACCATTTACGAAGTCTAAAGAAACAGACCCCCAAGAATAACCATGTATTAACAATAAACTCTTCTTATATTGGTACTACTATGAATTGTTAAGAAACGTAAGGCAAAGTAGTTAAGAGTATAGACTCTGAATCCAGACACCAGCCATGTGGCCTTGGAAAAATCTCCTTTTGCTTCTGTGCTTCTGAGTCAATTGAGATAGACTGTGCCGTGGAAACAAAACTCTGAAAACATCAGGGGCTTAAAACAATAGCTTATTTCTTTTATTTCCTTTTTCCTTTTTTAAAAAGATTTCATTTATTTATTTGACACAAAGAGCAATGGAGAGAGACCGAGAGCGAGCACAAGCAGGGGGAACGGCAGCCGGGGAGAAACAGGCTTCCTGCTGAGCAGGGAGTCCAATGTGGGGCTCGATCCCAGTACCCTGGGGTCATTACGTGAGTTGAAGGCAGACGCTTAACTGACTGAGCCACCCAGGCGCCCCAATAATAGCGTATTTCTTGCACTGTATATCCATCACAAGACATACAAGTACCAAGTATCACTTAGGAACTCGGGCTAATAGGAGCTCTATCTAATGCTTCTACAATCCTGGAGGTAGGGCAGCACAGATTGGTTTTAAAGATTTCTGCTGAGTGGTGTCAGGTGTTCCTTCTACTTACATTTGACTGGCAAAAGCAAGCCACATGGTCAGATCCGACTTCAGTGGAGTGGGGCAGGTATGTTTCCTTAAGGAGAGGGAACCTGGGGGCTCAGTCATTGGGTGTCCGCCTCTGGCTCAGGTCATGATCCCGGGGTCCTGGGATTGAGCCCCGCTTTGGACTCCCTGCTCAGCGGGAAGCCTACTTCTCCCTCTCCCACTCCCCCTGCTTGTGTTCCCTCTCTTTCTGTCAAATAAATAAATAAAATCTTAGAAGAAAAAAGGAGAGGGAGCAGATTTTGGTGACTATAATGAGGTTCTTCAACAACACCCACCCACCTCATAGGGTTATGTGAGGACTAAAGAAGTTGATATATGTAAAGCGGTCTCCAGCATATAAAAAGTGCTGTATAATTGTTATTTTTATTACGAATAACTAGCATTCACTGCTTACAATAGGCAGTTAACTGATTTTCACACAACATCTTACGTCATTTTAAGGAGAACCCTGTAAAGTTGCTATTACTACACCCGTTTTATAGATTTAAAAAACTGAGGCTGGAGACGTTAAGTAACATTCCCATTGGCATGTGGGAATTGAGCGGTGGAGCAAGGAACTAAATCCAGAGCCCATGCTGTCAGCCCACTATCCTCTACTGTCAGGATATTGACAGCACCATAATAATGATAGGTTAACTGAGTGCTTACTATGTGCTTAGTATTGTACTAAGCGCTTTATAGTTAGTATCTTAATAGGAGTAAGTGTCCTGTGCAGGTAACATGAGAATTCCAATCACCTTGGCAGTGTGTCCTTACAAAGAGTATAGCTTCGGACCACCTGTTCTCCCTGTTCCCACACTGCATTCACCAAGCCACTCTGTTCTCAACTTGTCTTTCCAAGTATCCTGTTCTGATGGTGATGGGATAGATGGACCACGTGAGGTAAATCGTCCTATCTGCCTGGAAGTTACATTTCTCTTTGTAAATGAGTCAGTTAACTTCCTTTTTCACCAGTGCGTCTCCTATGAGCTTGGACAGTGTGCATCAGCTCCCCAGGGCTTGCCTGATCACTCTGGGGTGATTGGATATAATTGAGCTCTTGGGCAGATACCACTGAGATTAGGAAAGCAAAACAAAATAACAAAAATACCAAAGCTGCGGGCCGACCCTGGACCCACCCTGAGAACCCAGCCAACCTCCTCCTGTTTCTCTTGGACAGCTACACCATTCACTGGCTTTCAGACTAGACCTTGCCAACCTCCACAGCTCCGTGAGGCGGAGGAAGTTTCCAGAGCTGTGCTGCCAGCAAGAGCTTTACAAAGGCCATGCTCCTTCTCCTGTTCCTTCCTCAGCCCACTCCTCTGCTTCTCAGTTGCTCAGTCTATCCTTTATGACCTAAGCTTTTGGAGCAGAAGTTCTGGAATCTTCCTTTGAATAACAAACCTGAGATGATTTATAAATGAGAGGTGAAGTCCCTGTAGGCAAATTCCTCACGCTTTCACTGAGAAGAAAGGAGACTGACAGGCAAAAATTGAAGAGCTTTTAAGTCACCAATCCTGAGACGGGCACTTTCAAAGAGTTTTAAACAAAGCTTTTAATTCTGAATAAAGAGACTAGACACACATACACACACAGCTTTTAATTCTTTAAAGAAAATACTTTCTAGTAATACATACAAAGTAACAAAATTTTGAGCTGTGAGTACCTATTTTATCTTAGAATTAATTATCTAAGAGTTTAGACCTACAGGAAGTTAGACATGAATTTAAAAATCTGCAAGTAGTATAATTTTTAAAAATTAGATTATCTGGGGATGCCTGGGTGGCTCAGTTGGTTAAGCATCTGTCTTCAGATCAGGTCATGATCCCAAGGTCCTGGGATCCCTGTATCAGGCTCCCTGTTCCAGGGAGTCTGCTTCTGCCTCCCCTTCTTGCCAGTCCCCCCTGCTTGTACTCTCTCCCTGTCAAATATATAAATAAATAATTCTTTAAAAATTAAATTATCTTTCTCACCAAAGGATGAGATCAGATTTTATGATAGCTTGAGTCCTTCTAGGTCTTCACATTTTTATGATTAAAAGTTATTTGCAATCTTTCTCTGCGCTTAACTCATTACATGGCTTAAACACAGTATCCTTTTGTCACTAAACCTATCTCTCTATTTATACACCTTCTCTTCTATGTGTTAATCCCCCTCCTTTGTTTTGTTTTGTTTTTAACCTATGGCCCCACCAAGCCCTAATTACATTCAGTTTCTAGTCTCACTTCATAGACTCTCACTACAATCTTCCCCACTGCCATATTTTCCCTTCCTGATTGCTCTGTCCAGTAAAATGATCTGTACTTACCATCTTCTGGAATTTTTGATTCCCAAAGTTTTTATTATTATAATTTTTTTGTTGTGCTAAAGTACATGGAACATAAATTTTACCATCTTAACTATTCTTAAACATACATTTCAGTGGTATTAAATACATCCATAGTGCCATGCAACCGTCACCATCATCCATGCCCATAACTTTTCTCATCTTGTGAAACTAAAATTTGGGATCTATTAAAAAAAAAACTCAGCCCCTGAAAACCACCATTCTACTTTGTTTCTATGATATTTGACTACTCTAAGTACCTCATAAAAGTGGAGTCATGCAGTATTTGTCTTTTTTTGTGACTGGTTTATTTCACTTAGGCTAATGTCCTCAAGGCTCCGCCATGTTGTAATATATGTCAGAAATTCTTTTTCTTATATAGCTGAACAATATTCTGTTGTATATGAATACTTTTTTGTGTTTTAATTTATTTATTTTTAAGTTTAATTCCAGCATAGTTAACATAGTGTTATATGAATTTCAGGTGTACAGTGTAGTGATTCAACAATTCTATCCTCAGTGCTCTTTGAGATAAGTGGGCTCGTTAATCCCCTTTACTGATTTCACCCATCCTCCTACCCACCATCCCTCTGGTAACCATCAATTTGCTCTCTATTGTTAAAGAGTCTGTTTTTTCTTTTTTCTTTTTTTTATGTTTGTTTTGTTTCTTAAATTCCACATATGAGTGAAATCATATGGCATTTGTCTTTGACTGACTTGCTTAGCCTTATACTCTCTAGATCCATCAATGTTGGGGCAAATGGCAAAATTCTTTTCTAATTTATGGCTGAGTAATATTCCACTGCGAGTGTGTGTGTGTGTGTGTGTGTGTGTGTGTGTGTATGTATCATATCTTCATAACTTCTTTATCCATTTATCTATTAATGGACACTTGTGCTACTTCCATAATTTGGCTATTGTAAGCAATGCTGCAATAAACATAGGAATCCATCTATCTTTTCAAATTAATGTTTTCATTTTCTCTGGGTAAATACCCAGGAGTGGAATTTCTGGATCACAGGGTATTTTTATTTTTAATTTTTGAGAAAACTCCATGCTGTTTTTCACAGTGGCTGCACCTGTTCACATTCCCACCAACACTGCACAAGGGTTTCTTTTTCTCTGCATCCTGTCAATACTTGTTTCTGGTATTTTTGATTTTAGCCATTCTAACAGGTGTGAGGTGGCATCTCAATGTGGTTTTGATTTGTATTTCCCTGATGATGAGTGATGTTGTGTGTCTTTTCATGTGTTTGTTGGCCATTTGTAAACTTCTTTGGAGGAAAGTCTGTTTATACCTTCTGCCCATTTTTTAATTGGATTATTTGTTTTTTGTGTGTTGAGTTATATAAGTTCTTTATATATTTTGGGTACTAACCCTTTATTGAATATATCATTTGCAAATATCTTCTCTCTTTTATTAGGTTGTCTTTTAGTTTTGTTGACTATTTCCTTTGCTGTGCAGAAGCTTTTTATTTTTATTTTTGCTTTTGTTTCCCTTGCCTTAGGAGACATATCTAGAAAAATGCTGTTATGGCCAACCTCAGAGAGATGACTGCCTGTGCTGTCTTCTAGGATTTTTATGGTTTCAAGTCTCACATTTAGGTTCTTAATCCTTAAGTTTATTTTTGTGTATGATACAAGAAAGTGGTCCAGTTTCATTCTTTTGCATGTAGCTGTCCAGTTTTCCCAATACTATTTGTTGAAGAGGATTTTTCCCACTGCATATTTTTACCTCCATTGTCAAAGATTAATTGTGGATTTATTTCTGAGCTCTTTATTCTGTTCCATTGATCTGTGTCTGTTTTTTGTGGCGGTACCATACTGTTTTGATTAGTATAGATTTGTAGTAAATCTTGATATCTGGGATTGTGATATGTCTAGTTTTGTTCTTTTTCAAGATTGCTTTGCTATTCTGGGTCTTTTTGGGTTCTATACAAATTTTAGAATTATGTGTTTTACTTCTGTGAAAATTTCTGTTGGTATTTTCACAGGGATTGCATTAAATCTGTAGACTGCTTTGGGTAGTGTGGGCACTTTGACAATATCGGTTCTTTCAGTCTATGAGCATGGAGTATATTTCCATTGTTTATGTTGTCCTCAATTTCTTTCATCAATGTTTTATAGTTTTCAGAGTAGAGATCTTTCTTCTACTTTAGTTTATTTAGTTTATTCCTAGGTATTTAATTCTTTCAGGTGTAATTGTAAATGGGGTTGTTTTCTGCTCTTTCATTTTAGTTTATAGATAAGCAATAGATTTCTGTATATTGACTTTGTATCCTGTGACCTTACTGAATTCTATCAGTTCTAGTAGGTTTTTGATGGAGTCTGTAGGGTTTTCTATATATAGAATCCTGTCATCTGCAAATAGTGAAAGTTTTACTTCTTCCTTATGAATTTGGATGCCTTTTATTTCTTTTTGTTGTCTGATTGTTATGGCTAGTATGTCCAATACTATGTTGAATAAAAGTGGTTGAGAGTGGATGTCTTTTTCATGTTCCTAATCTTAGGGGAAAAGCTCTCAGTTTTTCACTTTTGGGTATGATGTTAGCTGTGGGTTTTTCGTATACAGCCTTTATTATGTTGAGGTATGTTCCCTCTAAACCTACTTTGTTGAGTTTTTTTTTTTTTTTTTTTTTTTTTAGTCATTATTGGATATTGTACTTTGTCAAATGCTTTTTCTGCATTTACTGAAATGATCATGTAGCTTTTATCCTTTCTCTTATTGATGTGATGTATCACATTGATTGTTCTGCAAATATTGAACCACACTTGCATCCCAGGAATAAATCCTGCTTGATTGTGGTGAATGATTATTTTTAAGGTATTGCTGGATTTGGTGTGCTAATATTTTGCTGAGGATTTTTTTTTATCTATATTCATGAGAGATATTGGCCTGCACTTTTCTTTTTTTGTAGAGTCTTTACCTGGTTTTGGTATCAGGGTAATGCTGGCCTCTTGAATGAATTTGGAAGATTTCTGTCCTCTTCTGTTTTTTAGAATAGTTTGAAAAGAATTGGTTTGGATTCTCTTTAAATATTTCATAGAATTCACCTTTCACCTGGACAAAAGTCCAGGACTTTGTTAGTTGGGGAGTTTTTTGATTAGTGCTTCAATTTAATTGCTGATAGTCAGTCTGTTCAAATTTTCCATTTCTTCTTGGTTCAGTTTTGGGAGACTATATATTCTAGGAATTTATTCATTTTTTCTAGTTTGTCCAATTTGTTGGCATATAATTTCATAATGTTCTTTTATAATCCTTTGCATTTCCGTGGTGTCAATTGTTATTTCTTCTCTTCCATTTCTGATTTTTTAAAATTGAGTCCCCTCTCTCTTTTTCTCTTTTCTTGTTTCTTCTTCTTTTTTTAATGAATCTGGCTAAATGTTTATCAGTTTTGTTGATCTCTTTGAAGAACCAGATCCTGGTTTCATCAATCTAATCTATTGTTGTTTTTAGTTCTATTTCATTCATTTCTGCTCTAATCTTTGTTTTTTCCTTCTTTCTAGTGGTTTTGGGTTTCATTTGTTCTTCTTTATTTTTAGCTTCTTGAAGTGTAAAGGTAAGTTATTTATTTGAGATTTTTATTGCTTCTTAGGTATTCCTGTATTGCTATAAACTTCCCTCTTAGCAATGCTGTGCTGCATCCCAAAGATTCCGGACCACAGTGTTTTCATTTTCATTTGTATCCATATATTTTTTGATTTCCTCTTTGATCTTGGTTGATCCATTTACTGTTTAGTAGCATGTTATTTAACCTATGTGTATTTGTGTTCTTCCAGATTTCATCATTATGGGTGATTTCTAGTTTCATTGTGTGTAGTCAGGAGAGATGCATGGTATGACTTCAATGTTTTTGAATGTGTTGAGACTTGTGACTCAGTATGTGATCTGTTCTGGAGAATGTTCCATGTGTACTTGAAAAGAATGTGTATTCTGCTGTTTCAGGATGTCTGCTAGATCCACTTGGTCCAATGGGTCATTCATTTTTTTAAAGATTTTATTTATTTATTTGATACAGAGTGAGAGAGAGAGAGAGCTTGAGAGAGCATAGGGGAGGGGCAGAGGGAGAAGCAGACTCCCCTCTGAGCAGGGAGTCTGATGTGGGGCTTGATCTCAGGACCCTGGAATCATGAGCTGAGCTGAAGGCAGATGCTTAACGGAGTGAGTGCCCCTGTTTCCTTATTGATTTTCTGTTTGGATGGTCTATGCATTGATATAAGTGGGGTGTTAAAATTTCCTACTATTATTGTATTACTATCGATTAGTGCCTTTATGTTTGTTGTTAACTGCTTTATGTGTTTGGGTGCTCCCATATTAGGTGCATAAATACTTAGAATTGTTATATCTTGTTGTTGGATTTTTCCTTTTATAATTTTATAGTATTCTTCTTTCTCTTTTGTTATAGTCTTTGTTTTAGATCTATTTTGTCCAGTATAAGGTTTCTTTCATTTCCATTTGTATGATAAATGCTTTTTCATCCCTTTGCTTTCAATCTGCTTGTGTCTAAAAGGGTCTCATATGAGTCTCTTGTAGACAGCATATAGATGGGTTTTGCCTTTTTACTCATTCTCTCACCCTATGTCTTTTGATTGGAATGTTGTCCGTTTACATTCAAAGCAATCCTTGATAGATACGTACCTGTTGCCATTTTGTTGCTTTTATGGTTGTTTTTATAGTTCTTCTCTGTCCCTTCCTTCTCTTGCTCTCTTCTCTCACAATCAGTTGGCTTTTTTAGTTATCCTTTCTTTATTTTTTAAATGTTAATGGTTTTAGATTTGTGGTTACCATTTGGCTTGCATATAATATCTTATGCATATAGCAGTCTATATTAAGATGATGGTCGCTTAAGTTTGAACTAATTCTTTACTCTTTTCTCCATTGGTTTTTGTAATATGCTCTCATACTTTACATCCTTTTTACTTTGTGAATCCCTTAACTGATTTTTATAGATATACTTAATTTTACTTCTTTTGTGCTTCTTACTTTTCTTACTCCTATTTATGGTCTTCCCTTTCACCTCAAAGAGTACCTTTTATCATTTCTTATAGGTCTGGTTTAGTTTTCATGAATTCCTTTAACTTTTTTTTTTGTCTGTCTGGGAAACTCTTTATCGCTACTTTTATTCTGAATGATATCCTTGCTGGATAGGGTATTGTGGGCTGCAGGTCTTTTTCCTTTAGCACTTTGAATATATCATGTCACTTTCTTCTGGCCTCCCAAGTTTCTGGTGAAAAATCAGTTATAGTCTGATGAGGTTTCCCTTGCATATAACTGTTTTCATTTCTCTTGCTGTTTGTTTTTTTTTTTAATTCTGTCTTTATCACCACATTTTGCTATTTTTAATTACTATATGTCTTGGTGTGGACTTCCTTGGGTTGATTTGTTGGGGGCTACTGTCCCCCCTGGCTACTGTCCCCCCCTTCTGTTTCCTAGATTTGGGAAGTTTTCAGCCATCATTTCTTTGAAAAATGTTCTGCTCCTTTTCTCTCTCTTCTCCTTCTGGCAGCCGTATAATGTGAATATTATTATGTTGGATGGTATCACTGAGTTCCCTAAGTCTATTTCCATTTTGTACTATTTTTTTTCTCTCACATTTTCATCTTGATCATTTTTCACTTCTCTGACCTCTGGTTGCTTGTTCTGCCTCCTCTTGTCTACTGTTTATTTCATCTGGTGCATTTTTAATTTTAGTTATTGAGTTCTTCTTCTCTGACTGGTTCTTTTTTATGTTTTCTATCCCTTTGTTGAGGGTCTCACAGAGATCCCCCACTCTTTTCTCAAGTCCAGTGAGTATCTTTATGGCATTACTTCAAATTTTCTATCAGACTTATTACTTATCTCCATTTCAGTCTCTTGCTATGACTGTCCTGTTTTTTCACCTGGGACATACTCCTCTGTCTCCTTGTTTTGTCTAACTCTCTCTGTCTGCGTCTCTGTGTTAGGAAAGTCAGATGTGTCTCCAGTTCTTGAGAGTAGTTGGCCTTATGGGGAAGCCCTTTAGTTCTCTGCAGTGTCCCCTGTTCACCAGAATCTGGCACTTGAGGGCTATCTTCTATCTGTGTTGTATGCACACTGCTGTTGTGGCTGAGCAAATTTCCTTCAGTGCAGTTGCCTGCGATTGTTCTCTTTGCCCACTATGAGCAGGGCTTTGTCCTTGTGTTGTCAGTGGGCCAGTCTGGGGCTGCTTGGGGTTTGAACTGAATAAGACCAAGCATTTGTGAGAGATGCAGTAGTGCTTCCCCTGTGTTGTGCCCTTAGACTCTTTTGTTGGTAGGTGGGGTCTGGAGTTAGACCAGATATCTACTACCAGCCCACTACATGAGCCACAGTCTGACTGGTGTATATGGTTATCTTTCCCTTTCTCCAGGGAAGGCATTAGGTGGAGTGGTACTGACTCCTGTTGGGGTTGTTTTCATACTGCCAGTGCCAGGCACTGCTTTGGATGGGCTCAAGCCAAAAGCAAATTGGAAGGAGTGGAACTACAGAAACACACAGGGGCAGGGTGGCAGCAAGGTTTGTGCTGGTGTGTTATGGGAGTAGACCTGAAGCAGAAGCCTGGCTGAAGTTGGTGTGTCTGCAGGGAATGCAGGGATGGGGTGCACTGTTAGTAAGTTAGCAAGTGTTTGCTCCATGCTGATTTCCACACCTGGCTTCGTGTTTAGGTTGCATAGTGGGTGAAGGAAAGGGCTTGTTCCTGGGGAGATCGCCCAATATCCCTGCCTCTCCACCACATGTTCTGAGGTTGGTAAACAGATCTCCCTCTCATTTATTCCAGACATTTTTCAAAGTGCTGCTCTGTGCTGTATCTCTGTGGGGCTGTTTGTGGTGCTATCTTTTTAAGGGCAGGAACTCAGTTTCCCATTGCCCTCCCAACTGTCCTGTGAGCCTACTAATCTTTAAAGTTATAGGTTTTAAATCTCACTCATTGTAAGAACTCATGAAATTTGGTTCTCTAGTTTTCAAAGGCAAATGTTATGAGCATCGTCCTTTGTGGGTTCCCCAGTGTGAGTCTGTTTCACTCCTCTACCCATGCCCATGTCTTCCCTCCCTCCTGTAGATAGTCCTGGGGCTCCATTTAGCTCCCGATCACATCTCTGCCCTTCCTACCCTCTTCAGTGAAGCCCTTTCTCTATATTTAACTGTGGAGACTTTGTTCTGCCAGTTTTCAGGGTCTTTTTCTGGGTTATTTACACTGATGTTAATATTATCTAGTTGTATTCATAGGAGAACATGAGCTTAAGGTCTTCCTACCTTGCCATTTTCCCTGGAAGTCCTATAAATGCCACATTTTGCTTATCCATTCATCCGTTGATTGACACTTGAAAACTTTCATGTTTTAGCTTTTGTGAATAATGCTGCTATAAACATGGATGTACAAATATTTCTTTGAGACCCTGATTTCACTTCTTTCAATTCTTTGGAACCCAGAAGTGGCATTATTGGATCATATGGTAAGTCTACATTTAATATTTTTGAGGAACCATCAAGCTGTTTTCTACATTGTCTGTACCATTTTGCATTCCTACCAAAAGTACACAAGAATTCCAATTTCTACACATCTTTGCTGATGCTTATTTTCCTTCCTTCCTTTCTTCCTTCCTTCCTTCTTTCTCATAGTAGCCTTCCCAATAGGTGTAAGGTGGTATCTCATTATAGTTTTTTTGGTTTGCATTTTTCTAATGATTAATGATGTTGAATATTTTTTCATGTGCTTATTGGTTATTCTGTGCATCTTCTTTGAAGAAATATCTATTCAAGTTCTTTGCCCATTTTTGAATTGGATTGTTGCTTTTTTTTTCATTGTTGAGTTTTAGAAAACCTCTATATATTTAAGATATCAATCCTTTATCACATATATGACTTGCAAATATTTATCTAATTCTGCAGATTTCTTTTTACTTTAATGATATTATCTTTTTGATTCACAAAGTTGAAAATTTTTCATGAAGTCTAATTTGTCTACTTTTTCTTTTGTTGCCTGTTTCTTTGGTGTCATATCCAAGAAATCATTTCTAAATCCAGTGTTGTGAAAATTTGCCCTATGTTTTTTTCCTAAGACTTTTATAGTTTTAGGTATTTTCCATTTTGAGTTAATTTTTGTAATGTTGCTAAGTAAATGTCCAACTTAATTCTTTTGCATGTGGATATCCAGTTTTCCCAAAAGCATTTCCGGCAAAAACTACCCTTTTACCACTGAATGTTCTTGGTATCCTTGTCAAAAATCATTTGATCATATATGTGAGGTTTTTTTTGGGGGGGGTCTGTCTCTTCTATTGGTCTATATGTCTGAGTTTATGCTAGTACCGCGCTATTTTGATTACTATAGATTTGTAGTAGGTTTTAAAATTAGGAAGTATGAGGGGCACCTAGCTGGCTCAGTTAGAAGAGAATGTGACTCTTGATCTCAGGGTTGTGGATTCGAGCCCCACAGTGGATGTAGAGACTGTTTAAATAAATAAATAAATAAATAAATAAATAAAAACCTTAGAAGAATAAAATCAAGAAGTATGAGTTTTCCAGCTTTGTTCTTCAAGATTGTTTTGGCTATTCAGAGTCTCTTGAGATTTCACATGAATTTTAGGTTGGGCTTTTCTATTTTTGTAAAAACATCGTTGGTATTTTGCCAGGGATTGCTCTGAATATGTAGATTGCTTTTGGTAGTATTGACATCTTAGCAACATTGTTTTCCTGTTAGGAACTTTTGCAAACAGAATGATCTCTTATCCTTTCTTGCATTTTGCAAGGCTGCCCTGTAGTGAAAATACTCAAAAAACATTATAGACGGTCTGATAATTAAATTAAGTTTAAATTCAGAGTTCTCCTACTCTGAGAATACATAGTATATCTGTTAAACTCTATAAGTTAAGTTCTCTATAGTAAAAAGTAAATTGTTTTCAAGGACCACATAAGTAATTACTACGTCAAGACATACCTGTCTGTTCATTTGTTTAGCCAGCTAGATGTGTATCCATCTGGTCAGAAACATACCTAAGAACCTAAAGAATTTCTTGTATTGTTAGGTCATGTGTGCCTAATAGCTAATGAAAGGAATGTTGTGTATTGACCCAGTCTATATCTTCTTTAGGCTATATTAATTTTTCAGACTTTCATTTTATTTTTTAAAGTTTTTCTTTAAAGATTTTATATATTTACTTGAGAGAGAGAGAGAGAGCATGAGAGTGAAGAGGGTTAGATGGAGAAGCAGACTCCCTGCTGAGCGGGGAGCCTGATGCAGGACTCAATCCTGGGACTCCAGGATTGCAACCTGAGCTGAAGGCAGTCACTCAACCAACTGAGCCACACAGGTGCCCCTCATTTTATTTTTTAAATTTATTTAAATTTCTTTGCCAATTAAATGTTTTAAAAATAAGTATGAATGTTGGCAAATAGTTATGATATTTGTCATCCTGGAAATATTTGGTGACTGCAGTGAGGAAGGGCAAAATAGTGACAATGCTAATATTGAATGTCTGATTCTAGTGGTAACTGGTTTAGTCTCACTCAGCATAGCAAGCCTCAGACTCACCTGTAATCTCAACCAGGTGCCTTACAATGCACGCCATTTATCACCAGGAAGAAGGTGGCAGGTGAGAAAGAATGAATGGATTAGTCCTAGAAAAACAACTCTAATCATGTGTTAATACCATTTTTATACATAAAATAAAATATTATTAGGTCCTATGAAGCGAAGAGTATACATTTAGAAGGCACAACATCTATTCCTGGGACTTTATAGGCTGAGTTTGATAAATTTATATGCAGATTAGGACAGGCAAGTGTGTTTCAGACACATTTTTTAGAACCTTGTTATTCTTTGGTTTATTAGGGCAGAAAAAGACCTTCTTATTCCATTTTAAGAAGCTGGTTTAATTTATTTTCACTTCAACATTCATAAATAAGAAAGTACAAAGCATAAGAGTCTTCTAGTCCATGAATTAGCAAAGTGTAATTTTTTGTTTCTTTTGTTTCAGTAAAACCACATTCATCCATTTAGTCAGTATCTATAAGCCCTTCCTGGTTGCTTGGCTTTGTACTTGAGAATGTACTAGAGAAGAAAAAGATGATCCCCTGGTCTAATGGAGCTGACAGTCTAGTGAGTGAGACAGTCAGTGATAACCACACTCTGCATATTAAATTTTTCACAGTGGTCATTGTTGGTGAAGGAGAAGTTGCATGGCGTTATGAGACTGTGTGATGGGATTTGATCCAAAAGTAGGGGTTGGGGAAGTCTTCCATGAGTAAGTACCATTTGAGCAGAAAGTAAATATCTTTAGCTTTTCATCGATTCCAAAATTCTGCCTTGTATCTTGATACTTGAGTATGGTTGTGAAAACAATCTGAAAAGAATGATGAAACTAAAACAAATCAAAATTAAGATGTGATATATTTCTTCAACTTGGTCTCGGGAGTTCTAAGATGTCTGCCTCACTCATTTAATTACCTCTCATTAGCATCATAGCTAATTTGTTATTATATCAAATCTGGTCATGAGTCATATTGTCAATTATAAGTGACTTTAATCACCCATTTTCTAAAATAATAATCTGCAGCAACGTTCTATGTTTATGTATCCACAAAATTTATTTGACAGCTTGTATTTGCAGAGGAGGATGTTGAAAGGTTGTTTTCTGAGAGTTTTCTGAGATTTAAAGCTGAAAAGATGCAGAAAGAGAATTATACAATGTACAATACTACTGTACTAGTGTTAGAAAAAGCAGTAAATTTTTTAAAAAAGGAGTCTAATCAATGCATCTGGAATAAAAATAAAGTTGCAAATGTGAAACATTATTTCAAACAGCTCTTGTTCAAAAGTATAGGACAGTTCAGAATGAATGTTAATGCTTCTTAGCAATAAGCAGACTGGTTACATGGTGTCCAGATTTCTGCCTTGGGGGGCTGCATCCCAGCTGTGCTGTCCAGGAGTTTAGTAGAGATAAAAGCTAGGCTGTTGACATGATTATGGAAGCACAGACCACTTTATCTCCAATGGAACTAAATTTAGTGTCTCTCAGAGGTACATTTTTTTTCCCAGATGAAAGCTGCGTTTTATAATGATTTTGAATAATTCAAAAGTGGCAGAATCCTAATGAATAGATGCATCATAGACGAGAGGCCTTGGTTCCAACTTGTGAGGTTATGGAAGGTCTTACTTTTCTCACAGGAAAACTTTCTTTAGAGAACACTTGTTTTTTACACAGTCTTTGTCTAAGCTGGTTTTAGCTGAGGTGAGTTTAATGTCTACAATGATGGAAGTGGGAAAAATGGATAACAAAAGTGTTTCATTCTAGTTTCTTATATCCCTGTTGGTTTCCCAGACTCAGGGTCTTCTTTCCACATTACTCTAGGGGGAAGATGGGATACATCTATTTAATTTCCTTATTCTTTTTCTTTTTTTTAAGATTTTATTTATTTATTTATTTGACAGAGAGAAAGAGATCACAAGTAGGCAGAGAGGCAGGCGGAGAGAGAGGGGAAGCAGACCCCTGCTGAGCAGAGAGCCTGATGCTGGGCTCAATCCCAGGACCCTGAGATCATGACTTAAATTGAAGGCAGAGGCTTAACCCACTGAGCCACCCATTTCCTTATTCTTAATTCAAATCAGAGCAACATGAGTTCACTTCTCTGAATGTATGTGCAAGTGTGATGTATAAATTGTCATGTAAAAGCAAATCCAGGTTTAGGTAAAGAGAGATTTTATTGGAAAGATTTATTGCAATATGAGGAAGGAGACCATCGCAAATAAATAGGGAGAATGTCCCTTTCATAAAATCTGTAAGCGTCTCAAAGGCCAGGCAAAAATTATTGTTGTTGTCGTCCCTGAGAGGGGTAAACAAGGCTAGAAAGAACCGGGTATGGAGAGTGAGTGACCGGGTGTGTGATCCTAAGAGACTTTTAAGGTGCTATCTGCCAGCTCAGACTGGGGGAGGGGTGAAGTTTAGGGACTTGGAGGAAGCAGAGAAGCCTAACTAAAGTTGGACCAAATCAGGAAGGCAGGTATTTTGTCCAGATTGGTTAAGAGGTTCAGACAGTTCAACTAATCATTTCTGAAAGAGACTCTGGAAAGTCTGTGTCTGGCCTCAGGATGTGTAAACGAGGGGGGCAACTATTTCCTGGAACACAAAAGGGTGGGGGATTTCTTAAAGTCTCTGTTTTCCACAGCACAGGGCTCAGGTTGAGTTTAACAATGTCAACATACATACCTACATATATAAATATGTACATAAAAATGTTATATGTATTTGGAGATATATATATATATATATATACATATACATATACATATATATATATATATATACACACACACACATATATACATATACAATTTAGGTTAAGAATAATGAAATTAGATGTTAGTCTTTTAAAGCCATATTGAAAAGGTCATGATGGGTAATAAGAATATTTCTCTCAGGAGGCACCTGGGTGGCTCAGGGGGTTAAGCCTCTGCCTTCAGCTCAGGTCATGATCTCAGGGTCCTGGGATTGAGCCCCAAGTTGGGCTCTCTACTCGGCGGGGAGCCTGCTTCCCCACCCCTACCCCCGCCTGCCTCTCTGCCTACTTGTGATCTCCCTCTCTGTCAAATAAATAAATAAATAAATAAAATCTTAAAAAAAAAAAAAAAAGAATATTTCTCTCAGTCCAGACGTGGTTATCTTCCAATTTAATTAGACTTCTCTTACTTTGGGTAGATCCAGTGTGCTCAAATACACATTATGTATGAGATTATATACCCAAAGATACAGACCAGGAGGGAGGGAGTAGATGAAAAGGGGAACCTTTTTTTCCTCTTTATTTCTCACTTCTTGTAAAACAATTTTGTATTGTTAATCATTCCCCATACATTTGTGATACTTTAAGCATTTGTAATAGATGAAAGCACCTATTCATCGAGGAAGGATAGTTAGAAACAGAATTTCCTTTTAAGGAAAAATCTATGGCTTTATGAAAAAATTAGTTATAGATTTTTTGAAAAAGAAATCCCTTTGGATTTCTTTTTTAAAGTTTTTATTTATTTATTTGATCCCAGGACCTGCCTGGCAGAGGCTTTAACCCACTGAGCCACTTAGGCCCCCCCCACCAAAAGTAACTTTAGATTCATAAAAAATTTACACGTAACTGTTGAGAAAACTATTTGAATAGGCCAAGAAACGTTCATCATTATCATTATAAGTATCAGTATCATTATATCAATGCTCTGAAAGAAAGGAACTTCTGGAATGAAAAGACTATCACAAAACTATGATTTAGGATTGAGTCTTAAACTTTTGATTATCAGATGATTTTATGGATAGCTTATAAAGTCATCAGAGACAACCAAGACTATAGATTTCTTTCTCACTGAAGAGAATCCTTTGGTATGCAGCAAGATATGTGATCTCTTCATGATTTGGTTTGTAAATCTGTCAGGACAAAGCTATGTGTTCTAAAAATAGCCAAACTCTTTGAGTATTTGTTTAAAAGATACTATTCTCAATGAACTTTTGAGTCAATGGACTCAGGGATGGAAAGTTCTTAAATTGCTTTGCAATGTATTGCAGAATAAAAAAGATTGCAATTCAAATATCTCAGAGGTATCCCTTAATCATCTAGAATATTGTAGATTTCCCAGCTGACTGCTACCAAGCAACAGGCATTAGGGAACAATGACAATAAAATTGGCTTGTGGACCTTGTTGCCTGAGAGAGATTAATCTCTTGGGCTAAAAAGAAGTTCCTGATCAATTACTAAGAAATCTGGTTTCAGAAAGTTGAGCTTTTTTCCCTTAAACATGCACGAAGAGATGTATTTCTCACATACATTCAGAATATACTAGATACCCTAAAATTCTGGCCTGGGTTTCAGTACTTAATTCTGATAGACTTGGGCCAGAAATGTGGGTTTATCTCACTGTAATTTTCTGTTTCTCCAGATTTAGTTGAGCTTCGTTGTTGTTTTTGTTTGTTTGTTTGTTTGTTTTTGTTTTTGTTTTGGCAAAAATATAGAGAGGAAAGGTTGAATGTTTTAGAGTTACTTGTGTTCTCTGGCGGTACATTATTACTGAAGTAGTTTATTCTTTCACACTGCATGGATGAGCACATTTTGAACATCGGATTGAATAGTCATCTTGACACTTGAGACCTATAGACAGTTTATTTGCTGGTGAAATCATGGCTAGTTGCACACCGTTTCCTCCATTCCCTTACCTTCCAGATGGTTCTTTACACTTACTATACATATTACAGAAGTGGCTCTTGTTTATTGCAGATTTGATATTAACCAAGAAACTAATATCCAAGGCTGCAAAAATGCTTGTGGCATGTAAATGCTTGTGTATGAAAAGTGTATTTTAATAGTAACTATGTCCTAATATTAAATCAGAATAAATGAGACTAAAGATTCTTAACAATGTATATTGTGTATCCTCTGAGTCAGCCCATGGAGTCTTTTCATGTAAGCTGAAATCAGAGAGGGAAAAAACCCAGCAACTTCCTTCCTGTTCTCTTTTATCTGTAATACATTTTTGCCTGAGAGAGGAAGAATGTCATTAAAAGGAACAATTATATGTATATATAGTGTGTGCTTGTGTGCTATGTTATAACATAGCCCTGGTTCTTATATTAAACACTTCATTTATTAACCCTACTTATTCTAAGCTTTGTAAATAATGTATGAAGATATAATAATAACATTGAAGAAGTGATGTCTTTCTCTGAATTTTTTGTTATTTAAAACTATTCTCAGTTCTTGTGAAAATCATAAAAATGTATAACAATATAATGATAAGCACCACCAGGGTAGACTTTCCATTTCTGAATTCTGAAAAGTACTGTCTCAGCTATGAAATTGCAGTTAATCATTCAGACTATATCATTTCTCTTATTATCCTTTGCTTAATAACCACCAACTTACAGATTATTGGGTTTGTCTCAGAAAGTATAATTTTTGTCCTAGAACTTCCTTTCTGGTCAGAGGGAGAGGGAGCAAATGGTGGAGTGATTACCACTGTCCTTATTCTTTAAATAACTGCTCCTGGGAAGGTCATTTCCTTTGGCTCCTTTGTCAAGGATACCCAGGAAGAGTTTTCACAGGAGACCTTGAACTACAGCTGACCTTGATAATTCATTACTTGAGACTTTATGAATTTCATTGAAGTTGAACATCAATACACCAAAATTATCTTACTGGAGCTCTTGATTAGACATTTCTACACCAATGCCATTTCTTTTTTGCAACACAAAGTTTAAGGATCTGATCCCTGAATTGGCCAGAGCTGCCACATGCCACCATGTGAGTTGTGCCCTACACAGCTCTAGGGGATGTCATTTCCTTTGCGTCTGTGTGAATGGTGCCCCCTGGATTTGTCATAGAACCTCCATGGAATTAACTGTCAGTCTTTTTCTATCTCTAGCGTCCTATTTTCCATGAAGTTTTTGGGAGTGTCTTTATGTATTTATTACTTATATTAATTATAATTTTTGTCTACCACAGTGATTTTCTTTGCTAAGGTTAAAATTTTTTTTAAGATTTTATTTATTTATTTGAGAGAGATAGAGAGAGAGAGAGAGAGAGAGCACAGAGGGAGAGTGACAGGGAGCAGCAGACTCCCCGCTGAGCAGAGAGCACTATGTGGGGCTTGATGCCAGTACCCTGAGATCATGACCTGAGCAGAAGGCAGACCAGATGCTTAACCAACTGAGCCACGCAGGTGCTCTTGCTAAAGTTTACTCTTAAGAGGGGTCTTTAGTAATTTCAAAAGGATCATGGGGGCACCTTGGTGGCTCAGTGGGTTAAGGCCTCTGCCTTCGGCTCAGGTCATGATCCCAGGGTCCTGGGATCGAGCCCTGCGTCGGGCTCTCTGCTGGGTGGGGAACCTGCTTCCTCCTCTCTTTGACTGTTTCTCTGCCTACTTGTGACCCCCCCCTCTCTCTCTGTCAAATAAATAAAAAATATCTTTAAAAAAAAAAGGATCATGTGCAGTGGTGTGTCTTCTTGTGAACCTGTTGTTTATTGCCATAGTGGAGCATGATAGAGAAGCTCAACAATCCAGAGTGTTCTAGAAATCAGAGGAGGAAAATTTCATTTGTAGCTCAGGTAGATCTTAGTTAGATTTAAACTTTGACTGGTTTTAACAGTCAGACTTAGTTGATTCAGTTTGTGACTCCAGATGACAGAAACAGAAGGCGTTTGGAAAATAACATCCAGTCTACTTTTCAACTTTAATAAAGTTTCTTATGAAAGATAATTTAATTAAGATTTTTTAATCTTCAGAAAAAAAATACTTTGGAAAAAAATTTAAGAGGATTGAAAAATGAATGAAAAAACAAAACTTTTTAATAGCCTAGGTGAAGTGAGATAAATGTTTTATTGTTCTTCTGTGAGCTATAACATAATTCCAAGTTCTTGGCCTGAATAAGATGATCCTTTGTGATGGGCCCTTTGCTTAGCTCTGTACTTTCCATTTCACACTCCCACAGTTCTGTGGTTCTTGGAACACACTGGGCAGTTTCAGGATTCCAAACCTTCACAAGTGCTGTTCCTGCCGATATAATGTTCTTCCCCTCCTCAGTCATCTAACCATCCCCTCCTCATCACTCAAATCCAGCGCACGTGATCTTTTACCTTTCTAGGGAAACTTTCCCTGTTCTTTTCTCTCCATGTGCTCCAACCCCAATTCTTGTCAAAACCAGATAATTTCCTTTTCAGTGCTGTATCTGTAGCCTATATACAATGTCATCCCTGAGTTCCCCACCCTGACTCACTATATCATAATGCTTTGTTCCCATGTCTTTTTTTCTTATGACATTGTGCTCCTTCAGGATGGGGACTGTGCCAAGCACAGTTTTCAGCTTAAACTGGGAAAGGATTACAGAAGCGAAGCAATGCGTTCAGTCTAACATAACTCACTAGTAAGAAGTGGAGCTAGACGCAAACCTTGATCTGTGTGACTCCAAAGCCTGTTCTTCACATTCAGAGTCATGGTGTCCAGTGCCATCCCTTGACGTCTGTGTGCCATGGGGGAAGGTGAGTGCTTCTGTGGTTCTTGGCAGCTGCATTTTCTCATGTGTTTGCCTCTTCCTTCTTCCTTCTACCTCTGGGGAGTTTCATTGTCCCTGTCCTACACTTACTCAGGTTCATCTTTTCCTACCTTGATATTCTGTCTTCACAGAAAATTGGCAGGCACCTCCATGTACTAAATTGGTACTTTGGTTTTAGCTTTTCCTCTCAGTAGGCCCAATGCCCACCTTTATTTTTTTCATCCTCCTGGTACCCATCTTTTATCTTTCAGGCAGTTAGTGACTACTCTCAGGGGTATTTATAGAGTTGCACATTTTTCGAGAACACAACCCCAGCTCGCTTCAGCCATTTCCCTCAGCTTACACAGTGTGCGTGTGGTGCGCATAGAAGTACACAAATATTCTGAGTCTATGTTGTATACAATTTTTGGTGGCCTTCTTGCACATTTTACCATTCTAGTGCCCACGCTCAGTTTCTTTATTGTTACGGTAGAAACAGCACATGGTATGTGCTCAAGATGTGTTTGTTTAATTGGATTCTTTGAATATAAGCCTAGAAAAGAATACTAAAAATTGCTCTGGTGCATTAACTAACTCTTTAGACATTATTGCTTTTAGTTTCTCATAAAAGGAGTGAGAAAAGATACTTCAGTTCTCTTCGGGTTTCTTGTCTTTTTCCAGGATGGTTCAGATATCATTAACATTCTAAGTGACTGAACTTTAGACATTTTTATATGATCTTTTTTTAAAATCTGGGTAACTTTCATCCTTGAGTTCCTTCCTCCCTTTGTGAATCATCACCATCTTCATCAATGTCACTTTTTAAATATTTATCAAGAGCTCATCATATACTTAGTGCTATAAATATATGAAAATGCCTTGAGTGTTCCCTCTCCTTCCTAGAATTCATTTGCCAAACAGGCACCCTTCAGTCTTGGTTACACTTCTGGAAAAATCCTCTTATCTTAAGATCATCATTATTTGTATTCAGTAACTTAGAATATTATTGAAAAGCAACTTGCATGCACCAAAAAAAGGTGGGCATTTTAGGAAAAATGAGAAATTCACTGTAAAACTGGAATCCAGCATATGGCTGATTAGAATTGATGAATTTGATTCTCTTTCAAATGCTTTAAATACAGAGTGCACTTTAGCAATAGCAACACATAGTAATAGCTAACAGATATAACATAGAATGTTATTCTTTATGGGGTAGTGTTCCAAGTTCTTCACACTTATTAAACCACTTAATTGTAATAACGGCCACAGGATGTAGGTGTACTATTAATATTTCTCACTTGTACATGAGAACAACTGAGGGACAGAAAGGTTAGGTAATAGCCTTTAAGAAGGTCAACTAGCGAGTGAGTGGAAGAGCTAGAATGGAAACCCAGGCTGTGTGTACTGGAGTCCTCATCCATGGAATGACAAGACCATCCCACCTGTCACATGGCTATTTCATATATTATGCATGAAAAGTCTTATTGATGACGGTAAAGCCATACTTTATAATGATAAAGTCCTAAGCCTACAAATCATGCAAGCAGTGGTGGTCTACAGAGAAGCAGAGAAGTTTTTGTCACTCATAGTACAATAGGCAAACCATCCCAAAATTTTAAATAGTGGTTTCTCGGGTGGTTGGATGTAGATAATAAGTTAATTTGAGACACAGATTGGAACATTGGGAGAGAAGTGACTGTTATGGGCTGGATTATGTTCACCCAAAATTAATGTGTTAAAGTCCTAACGCCCAGTACTTCAATGTGACTGATTTGGAGATAGTGTCCTTAAAGAAGTGTTAAATTATAATGAGGTCATTAGTATGGGCTATAATCCAACATGACGAGGGTCTTTATAAGAAGGGGCTATTAAACAGACACACACAGAAGAAAGACCAGGTGAAGACACAGGGAGAAGCCTAGCTACAAGCCAAGGGCAGAGGCTCCCGAAGAAAGCAACCTTGCCCACACCTTGATAACAGACTTCTAGCTTCCAGAATTGTGAGAAAAATAAATTTCTGTTGTTTAATCTGCTTGATTATTCCTGCAACACTTTGTCATAGCAGCCCTAGCAAACTTACACAGTGATTGCCTTAGTTTGCACTGCTGCAACATGGATACCATAGAACGAATGGCCTAATCAACAAGTGTTCATTTCTCACAGTCCTAGAGGCTGGGAAGTCTGAGGCAGGCTGGTGACAACCCTCTTCCTGATTTCCTCACATGGCAGAGAGAGAGTGAGCTTGAGTTCTTCATTCCCTTGGAATGACACCAATCCCAACCCCTGTGACCTCATCCATACCTAATTACCTCCCAAGTCTGCACTTCCGAATACCATCGCACTGGGGATTAAGGTTTCAACATATGAATTTTGGAGGGACACATTCAGCTCATAGCAGTGACCCAAGATGAAACCTCTTTTCTAATGATTGTTGGCTGAAAAATACAATTTGAATAGAATGCACTTTTATGTGAAGTGGGGCACTCATGGTCATGTGACTAGTTCTCCATGTGGGCAGATAGGACGGTGTCCTTAGTGGTGTGGTTAGAAGAATTTACCAGCCCACACCTCTTAACAAATATATCCATTGTTACTCCACTGGCTCCTGTCTCCCCCAGCTACACCTGTTGTCACTCCACCTGACCTCGAAATGGCTAATAGCGTCATGGCCAGTCCTTTGGTTATTTTCTCCAGAAAATTCTTGTTATAAGAGGACCTGAGCATGGAGCACTGGGTGTGGTGCATCAACAATGAATTTTGGAACACTGAAAAAAAAAAAATTTAAAAAAAAGGGGGGGGCCTGAATAACAGGTAGCAGGCAATTTATTGGTTATAGAAGGATGGGCTAGTTTTTGCGTGAATTGGTATTCCTTGAAGAGTTAAAATTTGCACATTAAGATTTTGCTGAGAGTGGATGTTGGTGATCCTGGGAATTCTAGGCTGAATGAATGTATATTCCGTGGCACCCAACTTATTCTTTCATTGAACAAATTCTTTGGATCCCCACTTTGGGCAAGACCCTGTGCTAAGCTGCTGGGAATATAGCTGGGCACATGATGGAAACACCATCATCCTCAAGGCGTGCGTGTTCTTGTGGGAGATGCAGATGTTAAAAAGTGCAAGCCATCATTCGTTATTAAATTGCAATTGTGGCAAGTGCTAGGTCAGGAAAGAGGTTGGAAAGAGTGAAAAATAATTTTACTTGATTCATTCCATTGAGGAAGGTTGGCATGATTTGTAGCCTGTGCTGTCCAGTGTGGAAAAACCTAGCTATGGGTGTCTATTAAAATAAAAATGACTAAAATTAAATAAAATTACATATTTAGTTCTCCAGTGGCTTAAGTCACATTTCAAGTGCTCAATAGCCACATGTGGTTGGTGACAACCATACTGAACAGCAGAGATATAGAATAATCCCATCCCCACAGGAAGTTTTGTTGGCAAACACTGTCTGGGCTATAGAGGTTTACCAGAATTATGAAGTAAAAAGAGAATTCTTAACTGTTAATTCCCTAGAGACTAGAAGATATATACATCGACCAAAATAGTCCACTTTTGGCTGCAGGCCACAGTACAAATCTCTTCTTAGTCTGGCCTTCAAAATGAGGACTGGAACTCCATTTTAAACTACAGGCAGATTTCCTCTTCCCTTCGTATTATGAATATTGAGGTTTTGCCTTCCTTGAGTGTTCATCTTTGTATGCATGAACAATTTGTCTATAATAACTAGGGTGTTTTTATATTTTTCTCTTTATTAAAAACAAAAAAAACCCAAAAAACTCTGACTGTAGAAAATAAACCTATGGGGTCTAGATGTGAAGAGCACTGGGGACTGTTACTTTAAAACAGTACAGCAGCCCTGGGGCTCTCCACAGCTGGGGGAGCTCATCTCAGCTTCAGTATGGCGAGTCTCCATTTCTTCAAGTTCAAGAGGAAAGGGGACAGAATCCTATGAGGGCAGAGAAGAAGAAAATCAGCTGTGCTGGTTTAATACACTTGACTTTGACGTCAGTGGAAGACTTTATTAAAATATGCGACCTGAAGCTGAGGATTAGAACAAATAATATATCATGGTGGGGGATGTGCTTTTGCCGCCACACCTAAAGGTCACCCTTTGAAGGCAGCTGAGCTGGCTGCCAGGAGCCATTGATTCCTCTTTAGTACCGAAACATCTCCTGGCAGGTGTCAGCCTGGCTGCTCCAACACATAAATATGGAAAGTTCCAGAGTAGAGAGTTGTGGCCCATGGGATCCTGCTAGAGGACGGTTGGAAGGTTTCAGTGTTTGTTCTGGATAGACATTATGTGAATTTTTACTTAAGCAGCATAACAAATAGAACCATATAAAATACATATTGACAAACAAATTTTTTCCTCTGAGGAATATATCTTCTCAAGTCTTTAGGGTAACAAAGTTACAGAATCCTGCCTAGGTGTATACAGTTCCTTTAATTTGTCTCTAGTGAGGTTTCTATCTTGTTAAGTAGGTCTTTTCCCTGAATGAGGTGCTTTCACCTTTCTTATATTAGTTTTCACTTATCCCTTGCTCCAGCCATGGCAGTTCCTCTGCGATTCTCCAAATATCCTGTGGTCTATCCTCCTTTCTGAGGTGATTTTACTTAGTGGTTATTTGTTTGGAGAATGAATATATATATATGTATATTTTTTTCCCCCTGTAAGTTTTTCAGAAAATGAGGAAAGATGGAAAAAGGTGTTGTAAAATGATCTGCTCCCCCAGCCATTAGGATTTCCCAAGGGACTGGGTGGAGGGAGCCATCTCTTCCTTGGCCCCTTTCTCATTTCCAATTGTGTCCAGACCTGAGGTGTTAACATTCATTCTGCACTGTTAGCAAGTTAAAAACAATAGAACTGTTTCCTGAGAAGGTTGGCAGGTGAAGGAAGCTGGTTTTAACTGCTCTTAACGGCGAGTGTGTATATGTATGTGTATTTTTAGTGCTTTTTTGCACTCATTAGCTGTAAAACTGACTTTTGCCCTTTCCTCTTTTATTTCTGGTGGGTTTCAGGCAGAGCAGGTTGGGAAAAGGGCTAAGGGAGGTATCCCTGGCGTAGACTCTTTCAACTGCCTTCAATTCACAGTTCTTCCTTACTTTGAATATTCGTAAAGACATAATGGTAACATTGTCCTCATACTGATTTATGCTAATAACCCCTATCAAGTAGAGGAAAGATCTTTAAGTCTTATAACCATCAACAGATAACTTGAACCTGAGAGCTTTTGGCCATATGAGATTGAGTTGGATATATTAACAGTTTCCAAACAGCAAGTGTAAGGATTCTGCCTTATACATGTAAGGGGCATTGGTATGTTAGCCCATTTATTTTTTATTATATAAAATAAACTTTATTGGACACTTTAGAATTATCATTTTTGTCCTTTCATCAAATTGTAAAAACAAGTGGCTAGATTTTTTTCTCTTTTTTGCCTTTGAGGAAGCATGATCAGTTTAGATTTCATTAAGATATTTTCCTTCCGTGAAAATCGTTTTCCACTATGTGAACTATGTAGCGCTCACTTCTAATTTAAATGTTTATTTACACAGGTTGGTGATACATTAGTGTTTTTTGATGACTTTGTAAGTTTTCAGAATGTCTTTGAGGACACTTAAAGCGACTGAGGTACAAACTGACATGGAGGCAGAGGAATTAACCAAATGGTTTTAGAAGGCCTTTTCTGACCACTGGAGCACAAGCTTTTTGTGGACAGACAGGAACTCCCTTCCTAAGCCCAAAACAGGGGAGCCACCTGGTGGACAATGTGAGAATTCTTCATTTTCTAGAGGTAGCCTTAAATACAAACACTACGAAATCTTGCTTTTTTATTTTTAAATTTAGATAGATTTACTTATTATGTGTTTAAGCTAATATGCTTTACATTTCTCATTTATGAGTAAATTTCCCAGTTAATACCAATAAAAGGGCTCTAAAATAAGGAGAAAGAATATTAGGATACTATGACCATCAAGTTAGAAAAGCAAGCAATCCAAGCAGTAGAGTCATTTAGTAATTCCACCTCATATTTTGCCTTTTTCCTTTCACATTCACTGCTCAGCCTATCTGTGTTTATACATATAAAATGGCCTTTATGAAAGACTTTCAGCTCCCCTCCAGCGCCTCTACTTCCTATCTCTCTTCGCCTACACAGCCAAACTTCTTAACAAGGTTGTGTACACTTGCCAAATCCACTTCCTTACCCCCCACGCAGTCCTTAGCCAACTTTAATCTGTCTTCTCCTCTGACACTCCATTAAATCATTCTCACCAAGGTGACAAGAAGTCACCTTCTTGTCATGGAATCTTGTGTACAGTTTTTAGCTTTTATTTTCTTCGATCACTTGGGAACATTCTGCATGGCTGGTCACTCCTCCTCCTTGCACCACTGCTTCCCTTGAATTCTGGGGCGCAGCACTCTCCTGGTCTTCCTCTTACATCTCTGGCTCTTTCTTCGCCGTTCCTCTGCTCATCTGCTAAATGCTGGTGCTTCTTACGGTTCCAGCCTAGGCTCTCCTCACTCCATCCTCTCCCACTGAGTCACAGTGTCCATGCAAATGGTTTTCATGACCCTCACTCTGTTGTCAAATCCCAAATGTGTATCTTTGGTCCATGGGTTTCTCCTTATCTCTGGGTGACCTCCATTTGCCACCGTTCCCTCCCAGTTACTCTCCAGGCATCACACCGGGGAGTTCTCTCCACCACAGGGAGGTCAGTATGTCTCAGACTATGTTCATCTCCATGTGCATCTCTCCTGTTATCTCTACTTGAGTAAATGAATGAATGCATGAAAGAATGAATGACAATTTGGAGTTATCCATGCAAGCATCCTGGGTTGATCTTGATCTTCTTGATCTTCTCTCTAAGCCTCCACCTCTAAGCAATTACCAAGTGTTGTTGGGTCAACCTTTGAAATATGTCCCTGAGTGATCTCCATTCCCATAGCATAGTCCTCCTTTATCAACTGAGTTAGTGAAAAGTCTTTCCTTTCCTGCAAACCCTGCCACCCTCCTCAGCATAGCGGCTGAGGTGACCTTTCTATACAAAAGTCTGGTCACGGCCACTCTGCATGCTTAAAGCTCTTCCAAGGTTTCGCATGGTGCTCTCATGCACATAGGACACGTCCCTTCTGCTTCAAAGGAGTGTCTTTGGAGTGCCAGCCCCCTTCTGTTTACACACTGCGGGGGTGGGGCAATTTATCTGTGCTTCAGCGAATTAGCTCAGGTACCCAGTCTTCAGGACACCTTTTCTGACACAGCCCTTCTCTGGCCCCTCCATCCTCAACAGGGTTAGGCACCTCGCCATGTGTTTTCCACTACCCTGTCCTTCCGCTATCCTAACACTTTAATTCTCTCCTTATCTCTTTCCCACTACACGGTCTCTTACTTAAAATAATTAAATGATGAATTCTCACACAACAATTTTAACCTGAGCCCGAATTAATAAATGATAGACTTTGAGTATATAAGGTGAGCTCAAAGAACATTTCATCCAACCCCCTTCTTTAATAGAAAAGGAAACGGTAGCTCGTAGGAGTTAGCGGTGATATTTCCAAGGTCACCCAGTCAATTCCTAATTTGTTCATCATTCTTTCCACTGCAGACATCAGCCACAATCCCTGTCCTTTCTACCCTTGTAACTGATTCTGACTTTCTCTATGAGAAGCTTAGAAAGCTTTAGCAGGGGCAAAAGCATCATTTAAACTCTATTTTGTCTTGATTATCAACCAATCAAATGGTGTGGTTAAAATTGTAACAGGCCTGTCATTTCTCATTTGAAGTTTTTTTTTTTTTTTTTTTTTAACCTGAGTTACAGGGAATGGGGATTCATTCAGGCTTTATCAGTTGAGAAGCATGTATGTGACAAGGCAGGAAACACATCTCCAGAGAAGAAGAGAAGCCACAGAATGGGCAGCCTCACAGAAATTTAGGCTGGAAGACCATTGCAATCCAAGAAGCTTTAGGGAACTGGGTTTTTTTTCCTCTCTAAGGAGCAAGAATTATGAATTTTCGCTCTAGTTTGGTGGCCTTGGAAAGGCTCAGCTCTCTTCCCTTTCTTGTTTTCCTCTGAATATTTTCTAGCATCTCTTTCTGACTAAGGCTCTTTGAATTTCCCAGGTCACCTTCTGAGAGAGTTAATCTGATTGCTTTCACTAATTACCATCATTGCCGCCTGGAGTCAGGCTAGCTGACAGGTCACTGGCCAATTCTAATTGGCCACTCTTGGGCTCTGTGTGAATGCTCAGTCCAACCAGCTGTGGCCAGAGAGACGGACTCCAACAGTAGACTCAAGCCATCCCACCTCGAGGTCAGCCTGCAGCTAGCATTTTTTTTTTAAGATTTTATTTATTATTTGACAGAGAGAGAGATCACAAGTAGTCAGAGAGACAGGCAGAGAGAGAGGGAAGCAGGCTCCCTGCTGAGCAGAGAGCCTGATGCGGGGCTCGATCCCAGGACCCTGAGACCATGACCCGAGCCGAAGGCAGAGGCTTAACCCACTGAACCGCCCAGGTGCCCCTGGCACTAGCTTCTTTAGCAAGGGTCTGTGCATATGGACAGGATCACACAAGGCTTGTTCCAGATTTTCTACATGGTCATAATTTAAAGTTCATCCAAAAAAGTGTGTATGTGTGTTTTTTTTGGTCTGCATAGCAAAGACCTAAAAAATATCAGCTACTGAAATATTGGAATTGCCTCTGAATGTTCTCTCCCACTAGTTTCTGATAGTTTGATTTTCACAGTTATGTGGAAAGAAATGTGAGGCCTGGATAGGACGAAAGCATTTAGGGAGGTGTCAGCATAGCACTCATGACACTGAATGGGTTTGGTGAATGTGTGATGAATTTTTCCAGGCAGGTATACTTATAATGTAGATTTAAAAACAAGAATGTTAGAGTGGTGATATCTGCCATTCAGAAGAAATGTTTTGACAGGTGTATGTAATGACTTAATGGTGCATTTTTCTAGAAGGCGGATGGGGTGATGCTGTGGAAACGTGTGTCTTTTAGGGAAGCGGTACCCGTGGCTGTGAACCTGCCGTTGAGTGTCTCTGTGCGCCACTCAGGATCTTCCTCTAATATCACATAGCTGGATTGTTATTTTCAGAGGTGCTAATAATGTGTGAACCTTGATTGCATTCTGGATTTTAAAAAGCTATTAAAGATATTTTGGGACATTTGGGAAAATTTAATATGCACTTCATATCAGATGAAATTGCTGAATGAGTGCTAATTTCATTGGGGTAATAATAGTGTGTGGTTATACCCTCATTTTCATGATATACTTACTGGGATATTTAGGGTGAAATATATGTAGATAGTTGGAATAGATAAATTGATTAAGCCAAAATGATATAATATGAATAGTTGGTAAATATAGATACTTTTTTTTTTAAAGATTTTGTTTATTTATTTGACAGAGAGGTAGAAAGAGCCAGAGAACACAAGTAGAGGGAATGACCGAGGAAGAGGTTAAAACAGGCTGAGCAGGGAGCCCGATGTGGGACTCGATCCCAGGACCCTGGGATCATGACCTGAGCCAAAGGCCGATGCTTAATGAACTGAGCAACCCAGAAGCCCCAGTATAGAGACTATTATTTCAACATTTGTTGTACCATAATTCTTAAAATAAACAACATGTTGGAGCAAAATATGTGGCTAGTAGTTTGCTTTTGTGGATGGCTTGAGTTTGAGATCTGAATCTTGACTGAATCTCAGATTAGGGTAGATAGGTCTTGAGATTTCCTTGGGGTAAGGGTAATCTGTTAAGTTTAACCAAATATCCTGCTGAAAATGAGGCACTGACAGTGAACACCTCACTACTGAGCAAATCTCCAAGTCATTGTGGAGGAAGCAAAGCTGGCCACTCCTGGATTTAACTATTAATAAGAAATGGCCATTTCATCTGATAGCTGCCTTACCTTCATTAATTAAAAAGTGACCCATTGCAGGGAGAGCGCAGGAAAGTTGCCCCTTGAACAATTTCTTGCTAATAGCTATTTGGCCACTGCAACTGACAACTTAGAACTCATGCCAGCATCACTGGGTGCCTGCTGGGCTGCAGGATGGGCTGCCCTGCACACAACGAAACACTGCTAAAGGGGACAGTTCCAGCTTATTTAAAAATTGTAATTTTGCAGAGAATAAAGACGTCCTTGGTAAAAGGACACGTCTGGACCAGATGCAGTATGGCTGTCATCGGGCTGTAGGGAATGCCAGGCACATAGAAGGGGCTGTCAGTGGTGCCTCTGGGGTTGTGCAGCCCCAGACCAGATGTCACAAAATACCGCTTGCCTGCTGAAATTCTCCGCACTGTGGAGCTGATGCCACTTGGTGATCATTCACGGTTTTCTACCCTCTTATTCCGGCATTTTTGCAGGTTTATCTTTTGGATAGATGAAGTAGCTAGTAATTGAAGCAACTGTAATCAGTAATTTCTTACAGTGAAACCATACCAGGCAAATACCAGGCAAACAGAATGCATTTAAAAGTATCCTTCCAGTGCTGGAACGGCCTCTATAGTCTGTGTCAGTTCCATGGTTTGGAGCATCCTACATCTTTCAAGATGCTGTAAATGATCTTTTTGAAATGGAAATAGGAGCTGAGGAGATGTTTCTATAGAAGCTCCTTCTGTGTTTGGTCTACAGCATTCATGGCAGAAGGAATTCAGAACTCAGGGTCATTTATCATCCAATGAAAGTCAATTTGAGATATCAGAACTTTTAAACAGGATTTGTTTTTTTGTGCTGATGACCATCCATTACTGAAATTTCATTTGAAATGCAATTAATTATCTTTCTCACCTTGCTAAAGGTGGATACTAATCTTCTGTCCTCTCTTATTAGATTTGTTGACACGGAAGCAGATGATCCCAGTAATGGGAGGGAAAGAGCCGAGAGCAGGGGAATCAACAGGCAGTGGGTTCTTACTGTTTTATTGAATGGTTCTTTTGTCAAAATGACTGCAAGAGAATTCTCAGGATACCAGTATCATTACACAAACCTACATTCATGAAGTTTTCTGCACTTGAGTCATATTTTTAAAAGTTTAGCTTAGGGGTTTCTATTATTCAGCTCACTGGTGTTGAAGCAATTTTGCTGACATTTTCTGTAAGTGGATTAGGCTCACAGTCATTTGCCCAAAGCAGACAGATGGCTTCTTAACCAGAGCATCCTTGCAGGAACCTATCTTAGGGTATCTTCAGAAATATAATGGGTCTGTCTCAAAAGATAATGTTTGTCATTAATTTCTTCTGGTGACAGATGATTTCAGTTCACTTTTATTTTCTCATGTACCTTAAATAAAAGGGCTATTTAACATTTTTTATTCCAATAGTGAGCAACGAATGCTGTGGTGTTTTATACTGAGCAATGTTATAACCTCTAATTTACAAACAAGAAATTAAGCATTCGTAGGGGAGAGGTTGACATGTTCTGGGGTTTCCCAAGGACAATTCCCCCATCAATGGGATTGTTACTCTTGTAATTTTAATCATTATGGGGTTTTTCACAGGTTGTCAGTCCTGAATTTTATTCTCAGTAACTGTTTATTCCCTCTGTATTGCCATTTGTCTTTTTAAACTGTCCAAGTAGTTTTTGTTTCCTCTCATTTTGTAAGGTGGAATACAGTAGATATATATAACATTGTCATTACTGATTGGAAAATATTACATTTACTGAAACTTTAAAATGTTCTGTTTATAGAATAATTATAATAGCTAACAATCATTAGGGTTTGCCATATATTATTCTAAATAATTCACATGTATTACCTCTCTTAATCTTAAAATAAGCCCAGAGATGAGTACAATTATTAAAACTATTTTATGGATGAGGAAACTGTGAGGCACCAATTGACCTTGTTCAAGGTCAAAAAGCTAGTGGGTGTTGGAGCCCAGTATTTGAATCTAGATAGTCTGACAGCAGAGGTCATGTTATACAGTGACCTACAGAGTAGCAATATGGTTACATTTAAAAGCCTATGGGGCAAGTTATTATTATATGAGTGCAATGTGGAATCCGTAGAGTCAGATGTGTTCTTTCAACACTCCTGGAGTTCTGGCTCTGCTGTCCAGTTTGTGTGTGTGCCATCTTGGGCAGCCAACTTGGGTAGAAGTTTTTAGGAGCTTATGGACACAACAAGGAGAATCAGTATCCCAGGGATCTGAGTACTAACAAGTCCACACATTAATGGCATCCTTGAAAATGGTTCAGCTGGTCCCTATAATGAATTCAATTCTTCTGTAATCTTTTTTGGCTTATGATTTTTAAAAGAGAATTTATTTATTTGAGAGAGAGAGAATAGGAGAGAGCACAAGCAGGGAAGGTGGAAGATGGAGAGGGAGAAGCAGACTCCCTGCCGAGCAGAGAGCCCAATGTGGGCTCCATCCCAGGACCCTGGGATCATGACCTGAGCAGAAGGTGGATGCTTAACCAACTGAGCCACCCAGATGCCCTAAGGCTTATGATATCTTTAAAACGAAAACCAATTATCTCCATACTTCTCTCACTCATGAATGTTCTGCCATTGTTTTTGTATTTCGCTTTTCTGAAAATTGGGCTAAGACCAAAATTATTAAATTATTTCAAACTCCATACCGACATTCAAGGCAAAAACCGTACATCAAAGTATCAGCACAAGGGAAGTATTTATGTATGGGACATTCATGGGGTTTTATCAAAAGAATTTTTCTTCTTTAAACCAAATAGGGCTTAAGCAATTTTTTTTCTTTTCTCCATTTCTAAGATCTATTAGATGACATGTGCAGCATATCATGTAATGCACCTAAATGTGAAGGAAAAAAAAACCACACAGTGAAGAAAAAGCATCTGTTGGTCTAGGGAGCAGGCAATATTAGTTATTTCCTAAACATTTATTTCCTGTGTGAACCTAAGCAATATATTTACTTAGCTTTCTTGAGTCCATTTCTTTACCTGTAAAGCTAAAAAAAAAATTATAGCTGATCTTCAGATATCTCAAAAATGTGAAATAATTGCTAAGAACTCTTTCTCAGCAGAACAAAAAGATACTGTCACCAAGTGATACTTTACTGAGTATTTTTCACTCTCATTGTTTTTTCTTCAGTATAAATTTAAAAGAAACAAAATAGGCATGTGTGGGTGGCTCCGTTAAGCATATGCCTTCAGCTCAGGTCATGATATAAAGGTCCTGGAATCTCAAGGTCCTGGGAGTCTGCCTCTCCCTCTGCCTTTCCCCCATCCATGTTTTCTCTTTCTCTCTCAAATAAATAAATAAAATCTTAAAAAAAATTCTAAGTAGGTAAAATTTAGGGGAAAATGGGTTGCATTTGGCCATTCTTTGCTATGCCACAAAGGCAGTATTCTTCCAGAGCACTCGCCTGTACCGTCTATTTCTCTATCAGTAAGACTGTGGGAGGATTGAGGACTCAAGGCAAGCACCACAGAATCCTTACATTGTATTTCACTGATTATAAGATGCCAAAAAAGAGATGAAGATGCTTCTCTGTCTTCCAGATTATTGCTCATTTGTCACTTAAACGGTAGACTTGCCTGATCCCCTAGACTACATGTTCTCACCACATTACATTCCTTTCCCTTAAGCACACAGCACAACTTGTGATCAGACATAGATTTATTTTTGTGGTTTTTTGATTAATGCTTGTATCCCTAACTAGACCTCCATTCTGTGTGGGTAGGAAGAGCATCTGTGCTGACCATCTTACCCTGAGTCTAGCCCTGTGGTTCTTAATGAGTACAGTACTGCCCTCTAGAGGGAAGTTTGCAAAATTGTGAAGGTGATGGAAGAATTCTCTGGGGACATTTAGTGGATGCGGTCAGGAATGCTGTGTATCGGGCATGGTGCAGGACAGAGCAACATAATGGAAAGTTGCCTGCCTCCTACAAGACTTTAAGTCCTGCCTTACTAAACCATCTAACATAAAAACTGGAGTACTTTAGTCCATCTGCTCCTCTCCCATTGCTCTCTCGGGTGTGGGCTCTTTCAAATAAGTAAAATCATAAAAAAAAAAGAAAAAAAAGTTTGGCGGGGGGAAGGGCAAGATGGAGGAGGAATAGGAGACCTAATTTTGTTGGATCCCAGGAATTCAGCTAGATAGTTACCAAACCATTCTGAACACTTACAAACTCAACAGGAGATTGAAGAAAAGAATAGCAGCAATTCTATGAACAGAAAAGCAACCACTTTCTGGAAGGTAAGACATGTGGAGAGATGAATCCGAAGTGATATTTGGGAAGATAGACTGTGGGGGGAGATAGCCTCCATCAGCTGGCTACCAGCAAGTGATAGAGTGGCAGAGCAGGAAATCATAACTTTTAGAAGTCTGCTCCACAGAGGGACGCCACTCCAGGACTAAGCGGAGATGGGGAGTGCGGTGTGTGTTGGGGGTGAAATCCTCCCTGGGACAGTGTGGTCTCAGTGATCTCAGAACCTTTGGGGTCACAGAAAGACTGAGGGTGCCTGAGTATGGCAGAGCTCCCAGGTATAGGATCAGGGAACCCAGCTGCAAAAACAGAGCCAAGGAGTGGGCTCTCAGCTTGGAGTTGCCATAAAACATGATCTGAGGCACAGTTGGACCACTACTCTTTGAGCAGAGACCCCACAAGTGGCAGATCTAGGAAGACAGCCTTCCTCCTCCACCAGGAGGAGTGGTGCATGAGTGTGCTACAGGAATCTCCTGGATTTGAAGACTCCAAACAGGGCCATGTGCCAGACATAGAAATGCTTGGTCACAGGCCGGGTGAGCACAAAGTGCAGCGGGAGATAAGGGAGACAGGAGTGACTGACTGCTTTTTTCTGAGGGCACACTGAGGAGTGGGGGCCCCGAGCTCTCGGCACTTTGGAGGCTGCTATTTTCATTCTTGTCCTGCAAAACTGTGCAGAAATCTTTCTGGGAACAAAAGCTCCCAAGAGTGAACCTGAGCAGATTACTTAGCCTCACCCCTGTCAAGGGTGGCACAATTCCGCCTCGGGCAAAGACAGTTAAGAATCACTGCAACAGGCCCCTTTCACAGAAGATCAGCAGGAACATCCAGTGAAGATCAAGTGTACTGATCAATGAGAACTGCACTCCAGTGCTGAGGGAATACAGCACACAGAATTCATGGCTTCCCCCCCACCCCATGATTCTTTAGTCTTTCAAAGTTAAGTTTTTAAAATGTTCTATATATTTTCAATTTTCCCTCTTTCCTATTTTAACCAACATCTTATCTTATCAATACCTTTTTTTTAAAAAAGATTTTATTTACTTATTTGACAGAGAGAGAGATAGAGCAAGAGAGGGAACAGAAGCAGGAGGAGTGGGAGAGGGAGAAGTAGGCTCCCTCCTCAGAGCCTGATGCGGGCCTCGATCCCAGGACCCTGGAATCATGACCTCAACCGAAGGCAGATGCTTAATGACTGAACCACCTAGGCGCTCCTCATCAATACCTTTTTAAAAATCTTTTTAAATTTTCCTTTTTATAGTCACATTCTATCCCTTCATTGTATTTAACCTTATTTTTTTGTATATATATAAGTTTTTCTTTCTTTAAAATTTTGGGATACAGTTTATTTTAATAGACCAAAATATACCCCAAGTCTAGTATATGGTTTTGTTCTAATCTCCTGCCTGATCACATTCTCTCTCTCTCTCTTTTTTATTTTTTTCTTTTTTTAACCAACTTCTTATCTTATCAATTCCTTTAAAAAAATCTTTTAAAATTTTCATCTTTATAGTTATAGTCCATCCCTTCATTGTATTTACCCTTATGTTTGTGTATGTGTTTTTTTCTTTCTTTAAAATTTAGGGAGGCAGTATCTCCTAACAGACCAAAATACACCCAAAATCAAGTGTGTTGCTCTATTCTATTCACCAGCCTGATTATTTATATTTATATACATATATATGTATATAGATACATATATATATATATTTTCCCCCCTTTCTTTTCCCCTGGTTTTGGGTCTCTTCTGATTTGTTTAGTGTATATTTTAGTGTATATTTTTCTGGAGTCATTATTACTCTTTTAGCATTTTGTTTCTCATTCATCTATTCTTCTCTGGACAAAATGACAAAGTGGGAAAACTCACCCTAAAAAAAAAAAAAAAGAACAAAAGGCAGTAATGACTGCTAGGGACTGAATCAATACAGACATTAGTAAGATGTTGGAAATAGAGTTCAGAATCACGATTATAAAGATACTAGCTGGGTTTGAAAAAAGCATAGAAGATACTAGAGAATCCCTTTCTGGATAAATAAAAGAACTAAAATCAAACCAAGTTGAAATTTAAAAATATATTAATGAGGTGCAATAAAAAATGGAGGCTCTTACTGCTAGGATAAATGAGGCAGAAGAGAGAATTAGTGATATAGAAGACCAAATGATGGAGAATAAAGAAGCAGAGCAAGAGAGAGACAACTACTGGATCATGAGGGGAGAATTTGAGAGATAAGTGATATTATAAGACAAAACAATATTAGAATAATTGGGATCCCAGAAGAAGAAAGAGGGGGGCGCAGAAGGTACATTGGAGCAAATTATAGCAGAGAACTTCCCTAATTTGGGGAAGAAAACATGCATCAAAATCCAGGAGGCACAGAGAAACCCCCTCAAAATTAATAAAAATAGTTCAACACCCTGTCATCTAATAGTAAAGCTTACAAGTCTCAGAGACAAAGAGAAATTGCTTGGGATAAGAGGTCTGTAACCTACAACAGTAGAAATATTAGGCTGGCAGCAGACCTATCCACAGAGACTTGACAGGCCAGAAAGGACTGGCATGATACATTCAGAGCACTAAGCTAGAAATATATGCAGCCAAGAATACTATATTCCACTAGGCTCTCAACTGAAAACAGAAGGAGAAATAAGCTTCCAGGACAAACAAAAACTAAAAGAATTTGCGAACACCAAACCAGCCCTATAGGAAATATTGAAAGGGGTCCTCTAAGCAAAGAGAGAGTCTAAAAGTAACATAGACTGGAAAGGAACAGAGACAGTATACAGTAACAGTCACCTTACAGGCAATACATTGGCACTAAATTCATATCTTTCAATGGTTACCCTGAATGTAAATGGACTAAATGGCCCCAATAAAAAGACACAGGGTATCAGAATGCATAAAAAAAAAAAAAAGACCCTTCGAAATGCTGTCTGCAAGAGACTCATTGTAGACCCAAGACATCTCCAGATTTAAAGTGAGGAGGTTGAAAACAATTTACTATGCTAATGGACATCAAAAGAAAGCTGGGTGGCAATCCTTGTATCAGACAAATTAGATTTTAAGCCAAAGAGTATAATAAGGGACGAGGAAGGATACCACATCATGCTTAAAGGGTCTGTCCAACAAGTAGATCTAAGAATTTTAATTATCTATACCCCTAACATGGGAGCAGCCAATATTATAAACTGGTTAATAACAAAAGCAAAGAAACACATTGACAATAATACAATAATAATAGGGGACTTTAACACCCCCCACTGAAATGGACAGATCATCTAAGCAAAAGATCAGCAAGGAAATAAGGGCTTTAAATAACACATGGACCAGATGGACATCACAAACATATTCAGAATATTCCATCCCAAAGCAACAGAATACACATTCTTCTCTAGTGCACATGGAACATTCTCCAGAATAGATCACATCCTGGGTCACAAATCAGGTCTCAACCAGTACCAAAATATTGGGATCATTCCCTGCATATTTTTAGACCACAATGCTTTGAAAATAGAACTCAGTCAGAAGAGGAAAGTTGGAAAGAACTCAAATACATGGAGGCTCAAGAGCATCCTACTAAAGAATGAATGGGTCAACCAGGAAATTAAAGAAGAACTTTTTAAAAATTCATGGAAACAAATGAAAATGAAAATAAACAGTTCAAAATCTTTGGGACACAGCAAAGGCGGTCCTGAGAGGAAAGTATATAGCAATGCAAGCCTAATCCTACACCTAAAGGAGCTGGAAAAGAACAGCAAAGAAAGCCTAAACCCAGTAGGAGAAGAGAAATATTAAAGACTTGAGCAGAAATCAATGAAATAGAAACCAAAGGAGCAGTACAACAGATCAGCGAAACTAGGAGCTAGTTCTATGAAAGGATTAATAACATTGACAAACCCCTGGCCAGACTTATCCAAAAGAAAAGAGAAAGGACCCAAATTAATAAAATCATGAATGAAAGAGGAGAGCTCACAACCAACACCAAAGAAATACAAACAATTGTAAGAACATATTATGAGCCACTATATGCCAGCAAATTTGGCAATCTGGAAGAAATGGATGCATTGCTAGAGACATATAAACTACCAAAACTGAACCAGGAAGAAATAGAAAACCTGAAGGACCCACAATCAGTAAGGAAATTGAAGCAGCCATCCAAAATCTCCCAACAAACAAGAGCCCAGGGCCAGATGCCTTCCCAGGAGAAGTCTACCAAACATTTAAAGAAGAATTAATACCTATTCTCCTGAAACTTTTCCAAAAAATAGAAATGGAAGGAAAACTCCCAAACTCATTTTATGATACCAGCATTACCTTGATCCCAAAACCAGACAAAGACCCCATCAAAAAGGAGAATTACAGACCAATATCCTTGATGAACACAGATGCAAAAATCCTCACCAAAATACTAGCCAATAGGCTCCAACAGTACATTAAAAGGATTATTCACCATGACCAAGTGGGATTTATTCCTGGGCTGCAAGTTTGGTTCAACATCTGCAAATCCATCAATGTGATAAAATACATTAATTAAAGAAAGAACAAGAACCATATGATACTCCCAATAGATGTTGAAAAAGCCTTTGACAAAGTACAGCATCCTTTCTTGATCAAAACTCTTCACAGTGTAAGGATAGAAGGTACATACATCAATATCATCAAAGCCATCTATGAAAACAGTGAATATCATTCTCAATGGGGAAAAACTGAGAGCTTTTCCCCTAAGGTCAGGAACATGGCAGGGATGTCCACTATCACCACTGCTATTCAACATAGTACTAGAAGTCCTAGCCTCAGCAATCAGACAACAAAAAGAAATGAAAGGCATACAAATCTGCAAAGAAGAAGCCAAACTATCACTCTTTGCAGATGATATGATACTATATGTGGAAACCCCAGAAGACTCCACTCCAAAAGTGCTAGAGCTCATACAGGAATTCAGTAAAGTGACAGGATATAAAATCAATGCACAGAAATCAGTTGAATTTCTATATACCAACAATAAGACAGAAGAAAGAGAAATTAAGGAGACAATCCCATTTATGATTTCACCCCAAACCATAAGATACCTAGGAATAAACCTAACCAAAGAGGCAAAGAATCTGTACTCAGAAAACTATAAAGTACTCATGCAAGAGATTGAGGAAGACACAAAGAAATGGAAAAATGTTCCATGCTTATGGATTGGAAGAACAAATATTGTGAAAAATCTGTGATACCTAGAGCAATCTGCACATTTAATGCAATCCCTATCAAAATACCAGCAACTTTTTTCAAAGAAATGGAAGAAATAATCCTAAAATTTATATGGATGCAGAGAAGATCCCGAGTAGCCAGAAGAGTGTTGAAAAAGAAAACCAAAGTTGGCGGTATCCTAATTCCAGACTTCAAGCTCTGTTACAAAGCTGTAATCATCAAGACAGTATGGTATTGGCACAAAAACAGACACATAGATCAATGGAACAGAATAGAGAGCCTAGAAATGGACCCTCAACTCTATGGTCAACTAATCTTTGACAAAGCAGAAACAAATGTCCAATGGAGAAAAGACAGTCTTTTCAACAAGTGGTGTTGGGCACATTGGACAACCATATGCAGAAGAATGAAACCGGACCATTTCCTTATACCACACACAAAAACAGACTCAAAATGGATGAAAGACCTCAATGTGATACAGGGATCCATCAAAATCTTTGAGGAGAACATGAGCAACAACCACTTTGACCTTAGCTGCAGCAACTTCTTACTAGAAACATTGCCAAAGGCAAGGGAAGCAAGGGCAAAAATGAACTATTGGGCCTTCATCAAGATAAAAAGCTTTTGCACAGCAAAGGAAACAGTCAGCAAAACCAAAAGACAACGAAAGAATTGGATAAGATATTTGCAAATGCATATCAGATAAAGGGCTAGTGTCCAAAATCTATAAAGAACTTATCAAACTCAACACCCAAAGAACAAATAATGCAATCAAGAAATGAGCAGAAGACATGATCAGACATTTCTGCAGAGAAGACATCCAAATGGCCAACAGACACATGAAAAAGTGCTCCACATCACTTGGGTCAGGGAAATACAAAATATGATACCACCTCACACCAGTCAAAATGGCTAAGATTAACCAGTCAGGAAGTGACAGGTGTTGGTGAGGATGCGGAAAAAGGGGAACACTCCTACACTGTTGGTGGGAGTGCAAGCTGGAGCAGTCACTCTGGAAAACAGTATTTCAAAAACTTGAAAATAGAGCTACCCTACAACCCGGCAATTGCACTACTGGGTATTTACCCCAAAGATACAAATGTAGTGATCCAAAGGGGCACATGAACCTGAATGTTTATAGCAGTAATGTTCACAATAGCCAAACTATGGAAAGAGCCTAGATGTCCACCAGTGTGTGAATGGACAATGAAGATGTGGTGTATACATACAATGGAATACTGCGAAGCCATGAAAAGAAATGAAATCTTGCCATTTGCAATGACGTGAATAGAACTAGAGAGTATTATGCTGAGCAAAGTAAGTCAATCAGAGAAAGACAATTATCACAGACCTGTACCCCTGAAACAAGTAATACATTATATGTTAATAAGCAAAAACCTGGAGTACTTTAGTAGATGGTATTAATTAATTGTTTGTACAAGAAGCTATGTGAAAGGTCCAGTACATGAGGAAAACAGTTACTGAGAAACATGTCTAAATGAATAAAGATATTGTTTTTAAATTATTGAATAATTTATTCACTCTGGGCATTCAGTCTACTTGATTGTAGGATTGCTATACAGTAAGTGGTATTGGAACAAACTGGGAAGTAAGATATTGGTTTTAACTTGATACTTTATTGTTTTTCACAATTGATAGTGGGCATCCCACAGTGTCCTGTGAAGTTGAAGCTGATATTATCAATCACAAGAAAAATATCCTTTGAGATACCTTTGAAGACTTGGCAGCTTTGGTGGGGTGAATGGGTAGTATTTATTTTCTCACTTGTGGGATTATCACACTTTCTCTCCCTGGTGAGAGTCTGTACTTGTCTCGGCATGCTATCCCTCCTTTAATTAAGGTTATTTCTTTCTTCATTTATTATATGCAAATAAGTCTGGACTGTTGCCGTTCTTTGTTTTTATGTGAGTGTCTATCTGGTACATTTGCACTGTCGTTTTCCTATATTCTTTGTGAGTGTGGTTGGCATCTGATCTCTTTATTTCTCTTTTGAATTTAAATGAATTCATATTAAATAAGTACAGGCCTCTGCCTGCTTCATTATGGTTTCTTGTGTGCCTCCCTGGGCATTTACGTATTGTAGTACATATTATTTTGTTTTAAATGACCGGTCTTTTATTTCTCGTTAACAGTACAATTAGGATACTATATTTACTTAATTTTTAATATATTTAACCAGCTTATATTTCATTTTAGGATAGTAAAGGGAGGCTTACAAAATATTTGCTTGAATGGGCTTTGGTTTTGAGGCACCTGAGCATCTGCCTTTGGCTCAGGTCATGATCCCAGGGTTCGGATAGAGCCCTGCATTGGACTCACTGATCAGTGGAGAGTCTGCTTCTCCATATCTCTGCCCCCTGCTCTTGCTCTCTCTCTCTCTCTCTCTCAAATAAAGTATTTAAAAAGAAAAAAAATTAAAGGGTATTGGTTTTGATAGGATTGAGAACCAAAAGTCATAGATAACATCTGGTATATGGAATATGTTTAGTAAATATATGCTTGATGAGCAGATAGAAATAAAGGAAAACTGAAGACCTAAGTCCTTGTTGATAACTGAAGGAGATCTCCATTGTTCCTAAATCAAAGGAAGGTTGTGGTTGTATCTCGGTTCATACATAGGTAGCTCAGAACAACATATAACAGGGACAACAAATGGGATTTAGAGATACTAAATTCTATACTTTAAAAAAAAGATTTTATTTATTTATTTGAGAGAAGGGGAGAGAGAGAAATGATGAATCGGGATGGGGGAGGGGGGACAGAGGGAGAAGCAGACTTCCCACTGAGCAGGGATCCTTACATATACATGGGGGTGGATCCCAGGACTTTGGGATCATGACCTGAGCTGAACTCAGATGGTTAACTGACTGAGCCACCCAGGCACCCCTTAAAGATTTTATTTTTAAGTAATCCCTACACCCAACATGGGACTCAAACTCACAAGAGTTTGGATGTTGCACTGACTGAGACAGCCGAGTGCCCCAATACTTCTTTTTAAGCTCTGGTCAACAAGTGTATCTCAGTGTAACAGGTTTTGTGGATCAATTTGCTATTACCTATCACTAATGGTATCTGTTGCCAGCACTGTTGCTACTGGATTGTTTCTTCGTTGTTGTTGTTTTGTTTTTTGTTTTTTAAATTTTTTATTTCTTTTCAGCATAACAGTATTCATTGTTTTTGCACCACACCCAGTGCTCCATGCAATCCGTGCCCTCTCTAATACCCACCACCTGGTTCCCCCAACCTCCCACCTCCCGTCCCTTCAAAACCCTCAGATTGTTTTTCAGAGTCCATAGTCTCTCATGGTTCACCTCCCCTTCCAATTTCCCTCAACTCCCTTCTCCTCTCCATCTCCCCTTGTCCTCCATGTTATTTGTTATGCTCCACAAATAAGTGAAACCATATGATAATTGACTCTCTCTGCTTGACTTATTTCACTCAGCATAATCTCTTCCAGTCCCATCCATGTTGCTACAAAAGTTGGGTATTCATCCTTTCTGATGGAGGCATAATACTCCATAGTGTATATGCACCACATCTTCCTAATCCATTTGTCCATTGAAGGGCATCTTGGTTCTTTCCACAGTTTGGCGACCGTGGCCATTGCTGCTATAAACATTGGGGTACAGATGGCCCTTCTTTTCACTCCATCTGTATCTTTGGGGTAAATACCCAGTAGTGCAATTGCAGGGTCATAGGGAAGCTCTATTTTTTAATTTCTTGAGGAATCTCCACACTGTTCTCCAAAGTGGCTGCACCAACTTGCATTCCCACCAACAGTGTAAGAGGGTTCCCCTTTCTCCCCATCCTCTCCAACACATGTTGTTTCCTGTCTTGCTAATTTTGGCCATTCTAACTGGTGTAAGGTGGTATCTCAATGTGGTTTTAATTTGAATATCCCTGATGGCTAGTGATGATGAACATTTTTTTCATGCTACTGGATTGTTATTAATATTATTATTATATTTTTCAGCTTTATTGAGGTATAATTAATATATAACATTGCATAAACTTAAGAATTGTATATATACAAGAAAAAGATAATTCTATGAGGTGATGAGTGTGTTAAGTAACTCATTATTGTAGTGAGAACTTTTAAGATCTACTTTCTTAACAACTTTCAAATATGTAATATGGTATTATTAACTAAAGTCACCATGCTGTACGTTAAATTTCCAGAACTTACTCATATGGTAGGTGGAAGTTTGTACCTTTTGACCACCTCCTCCTATTTTCCCTATCCCTTGCCCCTGGGAACCATCAAAATACTTTTGTTTCTACTCATTTGTTTTGTGCACATGTAAATTGTTTCCATGTCTTGGCTATTATAAATAATGCTGTAATGCACATGTTGGTATGAATATCTCTTCAGGTCCTGATTTCATTTCCTTTGGTAGAATTTTGGATTGTGTAGTAGTTCTATTTTTAGTATTTTTAGGAATCTCCATACTGTTTTCCAGAGTGACTGTACCAATTTACATTTCTAGCAGCGCACAAAGGGCCCTTTCCTCCATATCCTTGCCAGTGCCGGTTACCTCTTATCTTTTTGATAATAGTCATTCTAACAGGTGTAAGGTGGTTTCCATATCTCACTGTGGTTCGGCTTTGCATTTCCCTGATGATTAATGTTGTTGAGCACCTTTTCATATATCTGTTGGCCATTGGTATGTCTTGTTTGGAAAATTGTTTCTTCAAGCCCTTTGCCCATTTTTCATTGGATTATTTTATTTTTTGTTATTGAGTTGTTAAATATTTTAAATTGGTATACCTATGTATATATATTGAGTTTCTTATGTATTTTGGATATTAACATCTTATCAGATATATGGTTTGTAAATATTTTCTCCCATTCGGTAGGTTGTCTTTTTATCTTGTTGATTGTTGCTTTTGCTGTGAAGAAGCTTTTTAGTTTGATGTACTCTCACTTGTTTGTTTTGGGTTTTGTTGTTTGTGCTTTTGATGCTATACTATTTCAGTTACTATAATTTTATAGTATAGTTTAAAATCGGGAAGAGTTAAAATAAAATAAAATAAAATAAAATAAAATAAAATAAAATCAGGAAGAGTGGTGCCTCCAGCTGTGTTCTTTTTCAGATTGTTTTGGCTATTTTCAGTGCTTTGTGGTTCCAGATGAAATTTGATAGGGATTGTACTGAATCTATAGATGATACTGGGTAGCATGGGTATTATAATATTAATTCTTCTGATCCAAAACCCCATGATATATCTTTCCATTCATTTGTGTCTTCTTCAATTCCTTTTATCAGTATCTTGTAGTTTTCAGTATGCAGATCTTTCACCTTCTTAGTTAAATTTAAGTATTTTGTTGTTTTTAATGATATTGTAAATTGGATTTTTTAAATTTCTTTTTCTGATTGTTTATTGTTAACTGATTAACACAACTGATTTTTGCTTGTTAATTTTGTATCCTGCAACTTTAGTGAATTCATGTATTAGCTCTAACAACTGTTTGGTGTAGTCTTTAGAGCTTTCCATATATAAGATTAGGTCATCTGTAATCAGAGACAATTTTACTACTCCTTTTCTGATTTGGTTACTCTTTCTTTCTCTCTTCCTTTCTCTTTCTCTCTCTTTCTTTCCTTCTCTCTCTCTTTCTCTTTCTTTCTTTTCTTTCTCTCTCTCCTTCTTCCTCCCTCCCTCCCTCCCTCCCTCCCTCTCTCTCTCTCATTCTTTCTCTCTGCCTTTCTTCCCCCTTTCCTCCATTCCTTCCTTCTTCACTCCCTTCCCCTCTCTCTCTTTCTTTCTCTCTCTCTCTTCTTTCCATTCCTCCCTTCCTCCCTCTTTTTCCCTTCCTTTCCCTTCTTCTTCCTTTCTTTCACCTAACTCTCTGGCTAGGATTTGCAAGTACTGTGTTGAATAGAAATAATGGCAGTAGGCACCATTGTCTTGTTCCCAATCTTAAAGGAAAAGCTTTCAGACTTTCACCATTGAGTATGATGTTATTTGTGGTCTTTTCATATGTGGCCTGAATTACATTGAGGTACCTTCCTTCTATACTTAGTTTGTTGAGAGTTTTATCATGAAAGGATGTTGAATTTTGTCAAGTGATTTTTTTATGCATCCGTTGAAATGATCATGATTTTTATCTTTCATTCTATTTCTATAACATAATTACAATTACTAATGAGTAGTGTTTAAATAATGTTAAATGAGTTCATTTATACATATTTTCAATAACACAAAGATACTTTTCTTTATATTAAAAACTATTTTTAAAAAACATGGTCAATGAAGACGCTTTTTGCTTAAGACACAGTTACCATTTTTAAGTACATAGGGTTCTTTATTCCTTTGGACATTCAAGTTAGTCAAGATTTCCTGATGAGAAAGACATTGTAACAATTCAGGATGTTATTTGAAAAAGAAATGTGGAAAAAGATTTTATTTTGCCAGGTCTTAAAACATATGTTTTCATATTTGACTTTCAAATATAATTTTCATTGTGTTGAATTTCAACAGATTCTAGCTTCAAATTTTTTATAGCCTTTTATATAGTTGTGCTTATTAAACATGTCATTCTGCTGTATTTTGCAATGTTGTCTTCTCTTTGATATTAAATTATTCTCAAAATTTCTTTGAAATATCTTCTATATTTTATAAACTAGTCTTCCTTCAGAATTAGATTGTTATGTATTAAAAAGACTTGCTTATGTTCTGTTTCCATAGTCTTCAGAAACATTTGATTAATTGGAATTTGTGAACAATACTAAAATAAATCAACCACAAAACTAATTTAAAAACCTGACCTTTATAAAAAATTATAAAATACAGTGGGTCAGGTGAACATGTCCAGTGTAGTCCCCTTTCTGTTCCTTTAAGAATAAAATAATTTGATTGTATTATGTAATAAAGATTTGAAAACAGTGTTAACTTGGTTTGAGTTCAGAGTTTTAGATGAAGAGTAACATATAGCTCTATATGGCTCCATAGCATTGGCTCCATTAATCCAGTGTTCTAAGACCCAAACGATCTACAATTATTCATCTATATTTCTTGAGAATTCATAGAGTTAAAATTCAACTCTTTAACTGACAAGTAGAATACAGTTGGAATATTTGGTTGCCGAGGTATTAGGAAATAATATATCTGACTGTTGATAATTAAATGCAATGGAAACCTCTATTTTTTTGCAGTTAAGTTATTGTATCCATAACCTTCTAATAGCTATACTTTTGTGCCCTGTAACTCTTGTTAACAACTTGTTTCCATTCCTACATGGCTAGGCTTTTGTTCAGGAGGGCAAGAATTCCAGGTCATCTTTGCAGAGATTTACCCAATATTCTAGCAATGTCACATTAGGACAAGTACATCTGTTATGATATCACTGCATTTTTGATCTGCTGTTTTAATTCCTCAAATGAAGAACATTGTGGAAGTTACTTCTGCCCCTTTGGAACAAAACATTTAGCCTCTTCAGATAATACAGAGATTCCCCAAAAGCATGGTTTTTGAACTAGTAAAATTGTGGTAGGGCACGACTCACCATTGCATGGTTTTGTCCAGAACATGGTAGCCGGCACAAATAAAGAGGGGCTAATTCCACTATGCTGACTGTGGCTGACTTTTCCTACAGTATTGTTTGTTCATAGCTATTGACACTAACTGCAGGTGTGGACCCTCACATGAAAGAGTATCAGGGAATCAATCTGCCATTGAGTATGTGCTGAAAAATAACCACAGAAGTCTGGACACAGAGCTCCATTTGTTTATGTGTGTAGATGTGTATAAGTGAGGGTGTATCCATTCCCAGAGTCTCATTAGCTTCTTTAAATATTTGTGGTGTGCTTTGAGACAACCCACACATTTCCTTCACATGTGACAAGGACACTAGTCATGATGTTCTCCTGCTCTTTTATGCACTAATAACACAAGAGATAGTGCAGTTCTTGGGAAAAATGGTTGTGAAGAAATCATGGATGTCTTCTGTAAGTTATTTTGCCAGATTATAGTCAAAATTATTTTTGAACTGTGTTGGGAAGGGAGGGAGTTGCCTTTCTTAGTAGGAAAGGAGTAATAAAAATCCTGCATGTCTTTTGACAGATAATAAAATATATTCTTAATAGATAACTTCCAAATATATAACTAATTCCTTACATTTAGAATTCTGGGTTTTTATAGTTATGATATAATAAGATAATCTGTGCAAATTTGCTTATACTTAATATATTTAAGTGTTCAATAAATGTTAGCTTCTGTTTAGGGTTATGATAATATTTTACTGTCAGTAATAAGTTTATTAGTAGTAATAAAAATTGTGGCATTGTACAACAAGCCCATTTATAATCTAAATTGCATCAGATATTTCTTGATTTCTAGATAATGTGTTTTAATCTCAATTTAATACAGTTGTAAGGATTGGGTTATGACTGTTTAACCTCTTTAAAAATTCATTAATCATCACTAATTCTTAGATTCAAAATCCCTATAGTGATCTCTCTATGGTTTTCTGTGATGCCAAGAGTTACTCTTTAAATATGCAAGGATTTCCATGAACTCTTAATTTTGGAAACCAAGTAATTGTGGAGGCTGAATTGGTGGCCATTGCCCTTGAGACTTTTGATAGTTCTGCTGTCCCATCAGCATCAGTCTGCCTGAGATGCTTTCTACTATTTCTGCTTTTCTTTAGGTTAAAGCAGTCCTCATTTTTGCCCCCTGAAGCATCCCTAACATCAGAGGAGGGAAACTACAAAATGCCATGAGATTGCTAGAATATCAAGACATTGGCAGCAGCTTGACATTTCTTTCAAGTTCAACGTTCAGTGATCACATTGTACACCAATTTTACATTCCAGGCCATAACAATCCCAGAGATATTTTCATATCTGAGAAGTGTTTTGATTTATGTAACACCAAGTAAAATTCTCTAACTCCTCCTTCTCTCCCAAGACCTCTACTTGAAGAAATTTTTTGAGCATATTTCTTTAGAAACACCTGTTACAGTACTCGTTAAATACACACAGCACACTAATCCCTTTAAATTGATCAGAGGATCTGAATACCCAATACATCTTATACGAAATGATACATAGGACAAAGGTGCTTGAAAGAGGAGATACTGTATAGGCTGGCTTGTTAAGAGTTTGAGAGGGAGCGTAACAGAGTAGAGAGATGGGTGCTCATTGGCCAGGAGTAATTGCTGTGCATAAAATGGGAAAAAGCACTAAAAATGAATGTCAGGATGGGGGTTGTTAACAATAAACCTCACTCTTTTTACAGTTTTGCCTGGTATGTGTCTTTCCTTGTTCTGATATCCTTGAGCCACAGAACAGAAAGATGACCTTAATTCTTCCTTCTTTAAAGAACAGAAAAAAATTTTACATAAATATTTCAATATAAAAAGTAAAAATTTAAATGTAGAATTAGTCTCTCATTTTGTCTTCTTCTATTAGTTAACAATTGGGTTTCTCTTTCTGTTTCTTTTCTGCCTGTGTGATTCAGCCAAGACGCGTTGTCTCCTGGTTATCAGGAGATGATGTAGTTGTGTTTTCGTGCACTGGCACAAAGTGTTTTCTCCAGTTGGCCATTGTTTTCTGGAGAGAGGGACTTCTGTGTACCAGAACTAGCACAGTCTGGCATGCAGGCCTGGATGCCACCTCTTGGAACTGATGAGACGGCCTTCTGGCTGATTAATTAGATAGATTTCATAACCCGCCTCGGAACAAGGGAAGGGAGAGCACTAGGCATTAGCAGCATCAAGCTGATATTTTTGCATCTTTCACTCTTCTCTTGCAGTTAGGGAAGATGCCAATTTTGCTTTTGTTGCAATTTCAAAATGCTTAATGAAACTTTAAAAACTCAAAGGAAAACGATCTCTTAAAAGTAACACTGAAAATGAGTGTGGATCTGATCTTTTTATTAATAGAGTTTGGTTTTTAAAGGAATCTTTCACTTTGTAAAACCAGCAGCAATATGCCTATCTCTGTAAAACAGACTCTTGCAGATTCATTTTAAACAGATTAGTAAAATTTATATATTAACATTTGTACAGTACCAAGGTAATTCATTATAGTAGCAGACTGTGATACCCGCTTTTCACATCACCTTATAGCATAGTTTACTTGTGATTATCTAAATTACAGACAACTCTTCAACATATTTTCTTTAATCTTTAGCACTGTGAAGAAGGCAGAAGACTATTTTCATATTTACAGAAGAGCCCGTGGCTCAGGGAGAAATTGTTGGAGCTAAGAGCAAAACTAAGATAGCTTGACTTTTGTCCCTGCCAGCATGTCCTTGGTGCACCTGATCTGTCAGACTTGCCACAAGAGCAATGATTTTCTTTACATCTGTGTTGTTTTCATGGGTGAATACATGAAACAATGAATGGGAGGCTCTAATGTGCTTTGGAGAAATTGCACGATTTTCCTTAAAGAGAAACTGTATCATACAGTGGGTAACTAGAGCCAACTGCCGGACTTTATTGAAACCCCTTCTCGACCACATAGCTGTTGCATGACTCTGGGAAAGGGCACCGCTCTGGGCCTTAGTTGTTTGTTTTTTTGTTGTTGTTGTTGTTGTTTCCATCAAGAAACCAAGAATAAGAAAAGTGTCTATCTTTGTAGGGTTTCTCTGACAATTGAATGAATGAACATATGTAAAGCACAAAAAAGAGTGCCTGTACAGAGTAAGCACTTTATATGTATTCTTATTACTATTTAAGAATTGCATTTTTCAGAGTGGATGTGACTTTGTTTTTCACTGCCCCGAGGGTCCTCATCACTGTTCAGAGCTGACTTCTGCTGGCATAGTGAATATTTTTCCCTTAGAAAATCCATCTCTATGTGACAGTGTTCATTTTCTAGTCTTTAGTGGTGTGGGAAATAGGACACTGGACGGAGGTGTTGGTCCAGGTCAGTCATTTCCCAGCTGTGACTTTGGGTCAGTCACTAAACCTCCTCAGGTTCTGCCTCTTTTCTCCTCATGAGAAGGCTAGACTATAAAACTTCCACCTCTGCTTATAAAATCCTGTTCCATGACTGAAGTGATTGGGGTAAGTCCACTTTAACAAAAATATTAGGCAAAGCCATCCTTGTGCATCCCATTCAGTTAAATCCTGTTATTAGAGGGATTTTGCTGTTATTATATAGGTAAGATTGGCAGGTGCTTGTGTAGATTTTGAAGAATTGAATATGTTGCGGCATTTTTCAACATGTTTCATCAGACATCCTGAGGAAAAACCACTCCTCAAATTAAACAGCATCTCATGGAGCACATTGGACAAAATAAGTGACTTATCCTTTTGCCGAGTCTGTGCTTTGTGGAACAACTCTCCAGCCATCAGTGTCAACTCCACATCCTCCCTCACTGTTCCCTGCAGTTCGGGGTCACCTTACCACTGCCGTAAGAATGGAGAGGGAAGAGAGGAAGGACCATTTCCTCTTTCGTCTGTGCCCCGTGGGAGTAGGTTCTGGCTTCTCCACACTTGGTCCATCGGGTGCCTTATACACCTGATCATTATTAACAAAGAAGTAAAATAAGAAATTAAAAAAAGAGAGAGAGAGAGAGAAAGTCTTTCTCAAGTGCTGATGTTCCTGAGAGCAGATGGTTTCCTGTGATCCTCATTTGCTTTTTGTTTTGATCGACATGCTGAGGCTCTGGAGCCCTTTTTTTTTCCCCCATCACCCAGAAGGAAACATTGTCTTTAGGGTGATGGAAAAGACAGAAGGAATGTGGGTAACTAATAATTTACTAAAAGGCAGGTTGCAAGGATAACCCAATATATAAAAACCCAGATTACTAAGCATAATGGAGTGTGATTTACTCTAGAGAAGATGTTTTGCTTTGTAAGCTCTTGTACATTGAGGGGCTGATTTAATTTTCAGTTCTTTAAAGAGGAGCTTCTTTCCTTGTTTTCTCCCAAGCCTAGGAATGCTTGGCCTGGGTGGGACAGGAGTTTCAGCAGTTTCAAAGTCTCAGACCATGGAAAGGGATGGTGCATCATCCTCATAATGCAGAGTAGCAACCCCCTCCCCAGCCCCCATGTTATTTCTCACTGCAGGAATCTCAAGAGGCTACTGGCAACCACAGACCTGATTGGGAAGGAAGGCCCAGGTTGAGGTCCCTGGCTTAAAGAGCAAGATCCTGAACACTGCTAGAAAAAAGCCCAGGGGTATTCCCAGGCTCTGAGGTTCCAGGTCCATTTCCTCACTGAGGAGTAGCACTAATATATAGAGTAATGTCACTCAGGGTACGCCTGGTCCATAACTTTCTTCTTTGGTATATATTTGTCCTTGTTTGTAGGGCCAAGGAGATCTGTTGAAGAACGCCAAGAATGAAGCTGTAGAAAACATGAAGCAGATCCAGCTGGCGTGCCTGTCCTGTGGACTTAGTAAAGCACCCAGCAGTGGTGCAGAAGCCAAGAGCAAACGCAGCCTGGAAGCCATAGAGGAGAAGGAGAGCAGCGAGGAGAATGGGAAGCTGTGACCATGAGCAGTGCCGACACGCTCACCCAGCCTTCGCCCCTCTGGTTTTTCTTTCTGGTTTTCTTTCTTTAAGCTTTTTAGAAGTTCACAAAAAGATGCCCTCTGTGGGGTGTTGGACATAGATATTTTCACAATGTCAGTATTTTAATGTAGTTAATTTATCTAAGTTAAAACCTTTAGTAACGGTGTTTAAAATTCTGAGATGTGTATATACCTATGTATGGATGTGGATGGGAGCGTGTGTGTATGTGTGTGTGTGTGTGTGTGTGTGTGTGTGTGTGTGAGAAAGAGAGAAACAGAGACAGAGAGAGAGAGAGAGAGAGAGGGAGAGAGGACAAAAGAAAGAAAGGAAGAGCCAGAAAGTGACAGAGAGAGGAAAAGAGATTGAGAGAGATCGAGATCCTATGAAAATCTAGTCTATGTTGCATTATTCATTCAGTAGGTCATTACCTTATCATTTTGGGACAAATTTGTTAATCTGAAATTCTAAAGAGCACTTACTATAACCGGTTACTGTGTTTACTTTACTTTGTCATTCAATTTAGAGATTTTAACATAGGTTATTATCAAAGGAAGCCAAATTTACCAATGCATAGATGTTTTGGTAGATTAAATATAGATTAGAAAAATTCTCAAGAATTGCAGTAGAAATAAAAGTGAGTGAAAGATAAACAAATGATCAGAATTTCTGAGGTCAGCAAAATCATTTCTTCAGTTAGAAACTCTTTAAAGTATTCATTAAACCAAATCAATTTTTAGAAAGTTTTTTGATAGTTGTTTAATAAGTGTATGATTTCAGTGGAAAAGCTGATCATAAATGAATTTATATCCACATTTGTGGAACTCTGAAACACAGTGAGAGCTCTGTTGTAATTGGGATTTTAATGTGACATTATTTTCAGTTATAAAATTTCAAGGTTGAGATTTTTTTGGAAGGTCTCATTCTTCCAAACTGGGAATCTAGCATTCATTTTCTATAGTGGACATGAGCAGCTAGGAGGTCTTGTCTTTGATTAAATATAATTTATTGTACTAAATTTAAATTAAAAGACATTGTTCAAACAATACCACAGTATCATGTTGAGCTCATATAAATTCTGTGGGCCAGATAACATCTTTGTGATGATTTAAGAACTAACTGATTATAAATATGATACAATTTTAATACATGAACAAAAACATACACACAAAAGCAAACTAATTAGGGTACATTTATAATTGCATCCAGATAATTTTTACCCTAATATCTTCATAAAGTACTTGAGTGTAATATGTTTGTTACCTCCAGAAGAACTAAATGTTCTATGGTTATGGAAATATATTTATTTAAAACATTGCTTTTATTTTGAAAAGCTTCTTAATTAATTTGATTAACAAATACAACAGTTTTAGGGGAACCTAGGGAAGATAATTGTTGACATTTTGCAAATAGAAGCATCTTCTGTAGCTACCGTGTTAAGTTATTTCTGACTTCTTAACACTATTATGTTCATGTTGCACATTACTGAAAGTAAAGATATGAAACAACACTTTTATTGTTTTCCTTTATTGTGAATTCATTGAAAGAAAAAAATGAAAATAATGGAATATAATGATATTGTATTAAAAATATCTCAAAGGGTATGATATTTCCGTGGACCAAATATGGTGAAATTTCTCCCTGGGTTTCAAACTGGGCACTTGCGGGGGGTTCATGAGCTCATTTTAAGGTAGGTTTCTAATGGTACTACAATTGCCTGAAAAAATTTCTTTACCCTCCATTACACTTAACCTGCACAGTAAAAGGAATAGTAGAATGCAAGTGTCTAAACTCCTTATGATGAAAAGCAGGTGATAGAGACTGAAAAAAATCCATTTTACCTCAGTCAATTTGTTGGTTTCACCTGTGGACCTCTTTACCTCCCTGAATTCTATTCAGAGAAGTCCTGGCCTTTCCTGGTGGTACAGAGAGGTGGGAAGAGAAGATGAAGAGTGAAAACACTCAAAGAATATTATTAATTTTGTTACTTGAGGGTCAAAGCCAATCCTTAAAAGTGGCTTCCCTGGTTTATTCTACTTGTCTTGAAGTTCCACTTACACTTAGAAACTTGCCCAAATGCTCTTGAACTGTTTTTGTTTTTAGTTTAAATAGAGTTTGAAAAACAGAATAATACAAAACACAAGTATTCTTGAGAACATGATGCAGGTTCCACCTCATGTAATGCTACTTCTGGCCATGGGTTGTCTGCCATTCTCTACTCCACTGTGTTGGGTATGATTGCTAGTCAGGGAGTGAGGGGTGGGGCAGGACGAGTGTTAGATTTTGAGAATGGTCTTGCCTCTGGATAGAACAAACAAAACTTTTTACATTATTACATCCTGCCAGTGTCTGTCTTCTTTCCAGACTTGTACTGCAGTAGAAAAATCCTCCTTTTGTCCACTTAGCTTTCAGCAGTACTAGGAAGATAATGGTAGATATTATTTCTGTTTTTGTTTATTAATTTTTACATTGCCAATTAATTTACATTAGTTTTGAAGCACAGATGGTAGACATCATCGCTGACAGAGCCACTGATAGAGTAAATGGAAGAATCGACTTTGGATTCTGGTTTGTCTGATTTTATGTGCAAGAGTATTGGTTCAGTGGTTTTGATTTTCAGTTTAATTCTCATAATTTTAAACTAAAGTACTAACTCTTTCCCTTATAACCAAAAATGAAAGGAACGTTATTGTATTCTTTGATAGTAAAACGCTAATGATCAATATTAAACACGCAAAAACAGATCTGTAAAACAATCACCCCCATTAACATTTAGATTTATACCCCTTCAGACACTGAGCATGCTTTGATTATCCATACATCTAAATATGCTTTGATTTTTAAGAAAAGTGAGATTACATTATATAAAGTGTTTTTGTAATAATCTTTTTACACAATAAAGACAATACATCATGGATCACTTTTTGTCAATAGATCTATATGTACATGGGGGCTCTCAGCCTTTGAATTGAATCTAGTATGCGAATAAAGTATTTTATTTGGTCACTGAATCTTTTTCAAAAAATTTTAAATAATAGGCAATTTTCAAAAATCCAGAAATTTCACATCAAAGTTTAATTTCCCCTTCTAAACGATTGGGTATTCTGATGACACTAGATACCCTTCCACACCTCTCCACATCTTATTTGTCATCAATTGAAGCCACCTTCTCCAAGAGGAGCATGTGCTGCCCAGTTTGCCAAAGAGCTTCTTCTCTCATTTATGTCACTTCCTGACTCTGTAGATGTCTTAGGTGGAGATTCTTGATTTAAATTAGTGTTAGTGTCTTATTGTGTGGATTATCATAACAAATTTAGCCAATCCCCTGTTTTCTCTCCCAATTTCTTGTTATGTAAACATTGCAGTGATGAAATCCATTTGTTCAAAGTGGTTCTATTTTTTTCTTTAGGATAAATTTCTAGAAGGAGAATTGTTGGGTCAAGGATACATAGATATTTTAAGGATTTTGAGATACGTTACAAAATAGCTTCCAAAAAATGTATCCAATTTCAATTCCCACTAAGAATTTGTGGGAGTGCTCAAATCTTGGCTAATACTAAATTTAATTATTTATTATTGTTATTTATATGTTTGCCAATCTGCTAGATTAAAAATTTTTATTTCTTTTTATGTCTACTCTCTAGTGAGAGTGAACACTTATTAGTATGTTCATTGACTATGGATAATATATAGATAGTTATGAGTTTCCTGATCATTTTTGAGTGGGGTGGTAGCTTTTAATCTTTTTATTATTATTTTTAAGAAGCATTTACTTAATAAGAATCTTAACCCTGTGTTTTTCATATATATTACCAATGTCTTTTGACATAATTTAATCCAAATTATGATTTTTTCCATTATGATTAGTGTTAAGAGAATTTTGTCCATCTATGCTCATGAAAATATACTCCTACATTACTTTTCACATTTCACATTAAATCTATAATCCTCTTAGCTTTGCTTTTTTGTGTATAGAATAAGTTAGAACAAATTCATTTGTTCTAAACGTGGATAATCAGTTGACCCAGCTTATTTACTGTACACTGTCCTTTATCCATTCTTCTGTAATGCCATCCTTGTAAAAAATGAAGCACCCATGTATGTGTGTCTATTTCTGGAATCTCTGTTTGATTCTGTTGGTCTGTGTCTGTTCTGGCAACATTACTGTGCTGTTCTAATTATGATAGCTTTATAATGTTTTTGTATCAGAGAGAGTAGGCCTCCCCACTTTTCTTCAACATTTCCTCTTTGCATTTCCATATGTCCATTTCTATTCGGTACCTTCTGGAACTTTTATTGGTATTACACTGAATGGATATATCATTTTGGGGAGTTTGGACATAATTCACATTATTGAGTATTCCAATCCATCTGCATGGCATATTATTCCATTTATTCAGGTTTTATTTAATTTCTCTTAATACAGTTTTATAGATTTCTTTATAAAGTTCTTACAAATCTTTCAGTATTCCTAGGTATTTGACATTTTTCATGCTATTAGAAATAGCAACGCTTTCAAACTTAAGTTTCCAAATTGTATATAAAAATATAATAGCTTGTTTTGTAATGATCATGTGGACTATCAAGTGAACTTGCTGAACTATTTGTTGATTTTAATTGTCTATTTATTATTTTGGACTTTATAGGTACAGATTATGTCATATACAAATAATGGCAGTTTTATCTTTTCTCTTCTGATCTGTATGCTTTTTACTTGTGTTTTTTATCTGCTTTTCTTGATTTGTAGAACTGGTTAAAACCTTCAGTATAATATTCAGTAGAAATGATGTTAGTAAACATCCTTTCTCCTTCCCAGTCTCAGAGGAATTTTGCAGTATTTCAACATTATATATGATGTTTACTCTGATTCTGGTATCCTGGTAGATTCATTGGGGAATAAAAAAAAATTTAAATACATATATATATATATATATTTAGTGAGATATATATAATAGTGAGATATATATACATATATACATATATATATGTATATATAACTATAAAACCATTAGAAGAAAATATAGGAGGAAATTTTTGATCCTGGGTTAAGGCTATGAATTTTAGATATGACACCAAAACACAAGTAACAAAGGAAGAATAAGACTGAACTTCATCAAAATTAAAACTTTTGTACTTCAAATGACACCATCAAGAAAGTGAAAAGACAATCTGTAGGATGAGTTCACAACTTGTATGTATGATAAAGGACTGGCATCCACAATACATAATCACTACAATATCTTAAAAAGACAACCCAATTTTAAAAATGGACAAAGGATCTGAATAAACATTTCTTCAGAGAAGATATACAAGTGGGAAATAAGCAAATGGAAGGATACTCAACATCATTGATCATCAGAAAAATTTAAGTTGAAACCACAATGAGATACCACTTCTCACCCACCGGGATAGCTATAATAGAAAAAGACGGGTAGCAACAAGTGCTAGTGAGGAAGTAGAGAAATTAGAACCATCATACACTGTTAGTGTAATGTAAAATGGTCCAGCTGCTTTGGTAAAGAACCTGGCACTTTATCAAAAGATTAAACATAGAGTTACTATGTGACCAGCAATTCCACTTCTAGGCATATCCCCAAGAAAAATGAAAATACATGTCCACAAATGCTCATAGCAGCATTATTCAGAATAGCCAAAAAATGGAAACAATCCAAATGTCCATCAACAGATGAAATGATAAGATAGTATATCCACAAAACGGGTTATTCAACAATAAAAAGAAATGAAGTACTGAGACATATTACAACATGAATGAACCTTGAAAACATCATGCTAAGTTAAGGAAACCAGGCAGGGAGGCCACATATTGTGTGATTCCATTTCTATGAAATGTCCATAAGATGCAAATCTGTGGAGACAGAAAGTATACTAGTGGTTTTCAGGGGCTGGGAGGAGGTGGGATGGGGAGGGACTGCTGATGGATATGTGTTTTCTTTTGGGTTGATGAGATGTTCCGGAATTAGATATTGATGATGGTTGCACAGCTTTGTGACTGTACTAAAAACTACTGTGTAGTTTAAGAGGGTGAATTCTATATTATGTAAACTATCAGTGAAAGAATTACTTTAAAAAAAGAAACATAGAAAAGAGTTTACATAATGAGTTGAGCACCAGTGAATAGCGAAATAACTCCAAGAAATCTGATACATATAAAATTGATGGGGATGGGGAAAAAGATATTTGAAGAAATAATGACTGAGAAAACTCTTACTTTGAATGAAAACTATAAAGCCACAGATCTAAGAACCTTTAAAAAATCCCAAGGACCAGAAACATGAAGTAAACAGCCAAGACATATTATAATAAAATTATTCAAAAGTAGTGGTACTGAGAAAATCTTAAAAGTAGATAGTGAGATAAGACTTGTATATGTAGTACATAGAAAACTAGAAAGCACGTTATTTAGCATAAACTAAACAGACAATGGAGCAAATTTAATTGAAAGAGAGGCAAAAACTTAATTCTAGAATTCTATGCCCAGTGAAAGTGCCATTTAAAACTATATGCAATATAAAGAATTTCAAAAGGTGAAAGACTTCATCACCAGCACACTTGCAGTAGAAGAAATGTTAAAGGAAGTTCTGGCTTTGTTAAATGATCATTTATTAAGTCGAGTTCAAGGTGCTGGATGGTTCCACAGAAGGCCACAAGGGAATTGAAGTAGAGAAGTTTGTTACTCATAACTTTCAAAAATGTATGTGGCACACTTTAGTAAGGGACCATGGGGTGGCAGAGGCAGGGTACAGGCAGAAGGAAAGTGGGGAACTGAGGGCACATACATTTATTTTGAGTCTGAGGTGGAGAGCTTTGGTGTTCTTGGGCTGAGGCTGGATTGGCCAGTTCAAAAGTGGGGTTTTCGTAAACTTTGTGGGGGTCTTATCTACAGGGCACTAAGGAGAAGGCTCTGAGATGGGGAGAGACTGTTTATCACAAGGGTGGTTTGGGGAATTTATATCAGGAAATTGTATTTACTTATGACTCTGTGTGCTGGTATCTAGAGCATGCATTCAAGAAGGGGGCTAGTGTCGGTTCAAGGCCTCCACAGGCCTCCTGGCCACACAAAGTGGATGCTGAGGCAGCAATATTATGGAGTAGTGTGACTAAATTCTCAACAGAATTCCTCTAGACTGGAGGAAATGATGTCAGACGAATATATGAATCTACACAAAGGAATAAAGAACATTAGAAATAGCAACTATAGAGGTAAATAGATTAAAAAGTATATTACTTAAATCTCAAAGAGTTAAATGCCTGTCTAAACAAAAAGAACAAGGTAATAAGAAAATCGGAAAAGATATAAAAGGAAAATGTATGATAAGAATAGCACCAAATTGGTAGAAGAGAAAGACTCCAGTACTATGTGTGAAATAGTCTGAAACCACTTGAAGGCTGATTTTGATAAGTTAAGGAGTAACTTATCACAATCTTAAATCAACCACTAAAATTGAACCAGCAGACTATATTCAATTAATCCCAAAGAAGGCAGAAATAGGAAAAAAAAAAAAGAAAAAGAAAGAAGAGATGGAAGAAAAAAAAACAGCTAGCAAGATGTTTGTCTTAAAGGCTAACCATGTCAGTAATCACATTAAATGTAATTGTATAAATAAAATTGTCAGATTGAATAAGAAACTAAACAGTACGCTGTCTATGGAAAGTACACCTCAAATAGAATGATACAAACAGGTTAAAAGTAAACAGATGGGAAAGATACATCATGCTAACATGGATCAAAAGAAAACTGAGGGGCGCCTGGGTGGCTCAGTGGGTTAAAGCCTCTGCCTTCAGCTCAGGTCATGATCCCAGGGTCCTGGGATGGAGCCCCACATCGGGCTCTTTGCTCCATGGGGAGCCTGCTTCCTTCTCTCTCTCTTCCTGCCTCTCTGCCTACTTGTGATCTCTGTCAAATAAATAAATAAAATATTAAAAAAAAACTGAAATGGCTGTATTCATATCAGATGAAGTAGATTTCAGATCAATGAATGATGCCAGGGATCAAGAGGGTCCTTTTTTTTTTTTTTTAAAGATTTTATTTATTTATTTGACAGACAGAAAGCACAAGTAGGCAGAGAGAGAGGAAGGGAAGCAGGCTCCCTGCCGAGCAGAGAGCCTGACTCGGGGCTTGATCCCAGGACCCCGGGATCATGACCCGAGCTGAAGGCAGAGGCTTTAACCCACTGAGCCACCCAGGCGCCCCAAGAGGGTCCTTTTGTAGTGATTAAGGAATCACTTCATCAAGAAGATGTTATAATTCTAAATGCTTATGCATCTAAAATCAGTGCTTCAAAATGCATGAGGCAAAAACTGATAGAATTGTCAGAAGAAATACACAATCATATGATTATAGTCCAAGTCTTCAATACACCTTCCTAAATAGTTGATTGATCAAATAGAAAATAAATATGATCTAAGAGATTTAAATAATATCATCAACCACCCTGACATAACTGATATTTCTACAACACTGCCCTCAACAAGAGTAACATACATGGTTTTTCAAGTGTACAGGAACATTTATCAAGAGAAACCATGTTCTGGGTCATAAAGCCAATCTCAATAAATTTTAAAGGATTAAAATTATACAAAATGTGTTCTCTGACTGCAAAGGAATTACATTAGCAATCAATAATAGAAAAACATTTGGAAAATCTCCAAATATTCAAAAACTAAATGAAGTACTTCTAAATAATTCATTAGTCAAACAAGAAATCAAAAGAAACTCAGAAGGTAGTTTGAACGTAAGTGACAAATCATCAAAATTCTTAGAACAACACTAGTGTCGTTCATAGGAGGAAATTTATAGCAGTTAATATGTGTATTAGAAAAGATGGGAATACGAAAACTTTAGGCCCATAAATTCTACAACTTCCTTGGAAGATACAAACTGCCAAATCTCAAAACAATTATAATGAGTAAAAGAGGTCCAACAAAAAGTACATACCGCGTTTCTAATAATATAAATGTTTGGAAATGCAAACTAATGAATCGTGACAGATCAGTGTTTGCCTGGGGAAAGTGGGGGGTATGGGGACTCCAAGTGGCAGAAGGAGACTTTCAGGGAGGGTGTCTGTGTTCATTATCTTGATTGTGGTGATGACTTTCCATGTTATACATACATCAAAGTGTAACTAATTGTATGCTGCAAATATGTGGAACTTACTGTATGACATTATACCTCAATAAAGCCCTTAAAAATACACAACAGTATCTCTAAGTTAATAATAATTTCGAGGCAGCTTCGTGTATTTATTTTCATTTATAAGTAAACCTTACCCCTGCCTGACTGTTTGCTATTTCTTTTTTCCCCTTGATGTCCATCACTTCTGTATATTTTCAGATAATTCAATTTTATTTTTAGCTGGGAAATAGTGAATTTGAAGAGTTAGGTATCTTTTTAGCTTATAAAAGTTTTCTTTTTGCATTTCCCAGCGTGCGTGTGTGTGTGTGTGAGCGCACGTGTGTGTAGGGATATATTTGCTCCGTGTCACTGTTTTAGTATCTTTAGGAACAGCATTTGGCCTCATCATTGTCATATCTTTCCCTCATCTTTTCTGTAATCATGCTATTTTTGTGCACTTTGAATACTGGGAGGTTTTCTTGTGACTTTCCTTTAAAACAAAAATTCCATATTCTATATTGTCAGTCTTGCTGCTTAATATTTGATCACATTTTTCATTTCAAAGAATTTCTTCTTTAACTCATCTCGCTCTTTATTTAAATTTCTGCTTGCCTCTCAGACAGCTTTCCCCTTCATGATCTATTTTCTGGTCCCATCTTTAATAGTTAGCTCTTACCCTGTCTTCTGTGTGCCACATGCTGTGCTAAATGCCTACCTGCATCCACTCATTTAGTTCTCAAAACTGTCTTAGAGACTGATATTCTCTCCAGCAGAAGGGAAACGAGGGCTGAGAGACTGCTCGGTTTCTATTGCTGTGTAACAAATTGCCCCCAAACCTCCCCATTTAAAGAATGGAGCCCATTCATTTTGTTCAGCTATCTGCAATTTAGGTAGGGTTCCACGGGGGTTACCCATCTCTGTTCTACTTGGTGTCACTTGGGATGATTTGAACGCCAGGGGCTGGAATCATTCGATTTGTTCTCGCCCAGGGCCAGGAGTCAGTGCTGGCTGAGAACTTAACTGCAACTTCTACAGAGGGCCTCTGCGTCAGTGTTCCTTGAGATAGCCAGCCAGGATAACGCCGGGTCACCTTTATGACTTCTCCACGTACATCACACAGCACCATTTCTACCACATTGTATTCACTGAAGGTGACCATTAAGGCATGCCCAGTGTCAAGGAGGAGAGGTGTGATGAAGTTAACTATTGATGAGGTATGGGAAGGTTCTGGAAGAGTGTGTGAAACCAGACATGTTGCTGTTGCCAATTCTGGGAAGTCTTATTTCATAAAAATGATAGTAAATTTCCTGGAGTAAAACTTGATGCTATCTCAAATTTTTTAAAAGATTTATTTACTTATTTTAGGGGGAGAGAGAGAGAGAGAGAATGAACATGTTTGAGTGTTGGGGAGGGGCAGGGGAAAGAAACTCAAGCAGACCCCTGCTGAGTGGGGAGCCTAATGCAGGGTTCTATATCACAACCTTGAGATCATGACCTGAGCCCAAATCAAGAGTTGGCCACTCAACTGACTGAGCCACCCAGATGCCTTGATGCTATCTCCAATGATCTTAAAAATTTATATGTATGACCTTCTATGACTCTTATGTTACAGTTTAGCATTTAGTACTATAGTCTTTTATGTTACTTTATACATTCATATTGGTTTGCTTTTCTTGTCTGACTGCTCTTGTAATATTTTACTCAAACTTTTTTCTGATTTTCTTAAGAAATGGCTTGAGTTTATTCTTGCTAGAATTCTTCACTGTGAGCTTGGATGTTATTAAAGTGCTTACTCAAAATTTGAGTGCAGAACTAAATTTTTTATCTTAAGCTGCAGGATCTAATGTTACTTACTTGGTAATCTGGTTACTTTAGGAGTAAGGATTTGAGACCTAGTAAAATCTCAGGTGTTCCAATTCCTAATGAGAGGACAACTTTGTGGTAATGAAAGTGAATGGTTTTTACATGGTTTATTGATTTCACTCCTAAATGGTACAATGTTTTCTTTTGCAGCAGTGTTCTGTTTTGTGACAGATTTTATAATCTTCTTTTGGCATTTGGGGAAATCAAGATGTCTTTCTTCGTCTAGGGGACCCTAGAAGTTATACTTACTGGCTCTTGATATGGTGACTTTTCATTTCTCCATAGCATGTAGCAGTACCTTGTCAATAAGATAAAAGAAACTGGAATAACAACTCACCCAAAATATGTTTAGTGCACAGTCAGTTTCAGCTTAAAGCCAGGGAAGCCTTGCAGTGGTGGGGATTTCTTTTTGCACGTGTTTTCATCAGGGTGAACATGTTTTTGGCTTCCTGGTGGCATGAGGCATAAGTGGACTTCTAGGCTCTACATGTTTTCTAAATTCTTTTAATTTCCGCACGACCTAATCGGAACATATATTTGGATATGTTGGGATATATTTGTGAATATATAACCTGAATGTATATTTTGTATGGAGATTGGTAGATTTGATGCTGTTGTATTGAGGTTTGGTGTCTGTATTTATCTATTTACAGATATGCCGTATAAATATTGTCATCTCTTCCATATAGTCTCTTTAAAAAATATAATGCATGAATGTTTAGATGTTAGGGTCTCTAAAACAAGCATACTAACAGTTGCTGGAGAAATGCTTAATAGCCTTTTTTTATCTGTCTTTTATTTAGGCAGTCACAGATTTCAGCATTCTCAACAAGGAATCCATAATTACTTGTTGGGTAAAACAAACCATTGACATCAGAAAGGATAAGAGTAGCTTTTATGCGAATATTGTACAGTCCCTCTTATCTCTAAGGAAAGCAGTGTGACACAGCCGAATGGAAAAGAATGCTGCTCAAATAAAATCTCAAGGGCATTGTAGCTGTTCAATGGTTAGAAATTTTGCTCAGTATCTAATATTAATGTCCTATATTCTTAAATCCCCTTATCTGTTTTATTTTGATGTAGCGGCTGCTATTCAGCCCATATAGTGTAAAAAATTGGACCTTGCAAGCTGAAGACGCCAGATTTTGGATTTTCTGTACAGGGTCCTTCCTCAGTGTATCCATATCCGGGATACCACGTGTTCTGATTTTCCTGTATACAACCCAGTGCTGCTGGGAGAGTATAGAAATTCGAGCACTTTGGTGAGAAGGCCTGAATAATACATTGGATTTGCAATGTTCTAGCCTCCTTGTCACCATATTTGGGTCAAGTTGCAGTGTATAGTACCGGGAGGGCCTTTATTCCTTTTGGCAGAGCAGTAGGGGGACACAGGAGAGAGATCTCTTTCTGTGGCTGTCTTCCATTTTCCCACCACACCTGGATGTTGCCTTGTGTTTCCATGATTTGTTCATTGATTCCCTCCCGTGTTCAAATTTTCAGTTAGCCTCTCACATAAGAGAAGTACTAAGCTTTTCAGAAACATATTTTTAAAAAAATATTTTATTTATTTATTTGACAGAGAGAGATCACAAGTAGGCGGAGAGGCAGGCAGAGAGAGAGGGGGAAGCAGGCTCCCCGCTGAGCAGAGAGCCTGATGTGGGACTCAATCCCAGGACCCTGAGATCATGACCTGAGCTGAAGGCAGAGGCTTAACCCACTGAGCCACCCAGGTGCCCCTCAGAAACATTTTTTAAATCTCACTCATAGGTATCACACAAAGAAAAGTAATCGAATACTCCGGGTTTGCTCCTCCTTTCACCATTCATACTGCTAACTGGTTAATTCTTCTATTTTTCAGAGAACCTGTTTTGGAGCCTGTTCCGTGGGCCAGATAGCAGACCACCGTCCACTGTGGAAACCAAGGGCTTTCACACATTGAAGCTGTGTGTTCTCACAGTCCCCAAATTAGGAAGATTTTCTTTTCCTTTTTTATTTTTGGTTGAAGTATCAAAATGGATTTCTTTACTATCAATTAATTTCTCTTTTCTAGCAATTTAGTCATGAGGAGAAATTCAACATGACAATTTAAGGAATTGTAAGTCTCCTATTTAAAAATCAAATTGTAAAAGAATAGGCTTTCTTAAGTTGGTTTCTATGTTTGTTCATTTGTTAAGTGTCAGATTTTACACTGATTTTTTAGTGGAGAACGTTTTGACACCTCTACAATTTAGAATACATTTCTGAGTAAGAAAATATTGTTCATTAGTTTTTTCTTTCTTGAACATTTTCTAAATAATCGTGAAAAATCTATTCCATGGATAGAACAAAGCTTTAGGGATCATGAGCTTTTTCTTCAGTCAGTGACAAGTAGATTATGTTCTTTCCTCAAGATATGTGCAAGGAATTATAAGATGGCAATATAACTCTGTTGTAATGTACAAAATAATGCTTTATTTCCTTCTATAGTTATAAACATGCCTGCAGTTATTTTCTGCCATTACAACTAGGAGAAGTGTCAAGTAAAATTACCATGTAAGAAAATTTTGATTTCTCCCCATCCCCCTTACTACTTGTTCTCCCCTCAGTCTTTTGGTTCATACTGAACATCATTGCCTCCTCCCAAATCCCAGAAGCCAGCTCCATTCTGTTCTTTCTCTCTCACTCTTCTGCCCTGTCTATAACCAATGCTCTTAGCAGCTCCACTCTATTTGGACCTGCTTTCCTTTTACCTCTATTGTCTACCATCCACCATTGTCTTGCCAGGATTATTGAAATAGCCTCCAACTAGACACTTTAGTATGTTTTTCTCCACAATAGTCAGAATGAATGAAAAAAGAAAAAAACACATGTTGTGTGTATGCCTGTGTGTATGTGTGTGTATGATTGTGTATACATATATATGATACACATATATAATATGTAGATATTATGTATAATTGATAGAACTGTGCCATGTGTCTATTTTATTTTTTAAGAGGTGAATATTGTTTATTTTGTTATTTTTTAAATTTAAATTCAATTAGTCAACATACAGTACATCATTATTTTCAGATGTAGTGTTCAACAATTCGTTAGTTGCATATAACACCTAGTGCTCATCATATCACGTGCCATGTGTCTATTTGAAACCCTCAAACAGATTCTCTTTTTTAAAAAATATTTTATTTATTTATTTGACAGACAGATCACAAGCAGGCAGACAGGCAAGCAGAGAGAGAGAGGGAAGCAGGCTCCCCACTGAACAGAGAGCCCAACATTGGCTTGATCCTAGGACCCTGAGATCGTGACCTGAGCCGAAGGCAGAGGCTTAACCCACTGAGCCACCCAGGCACCCCCCACAAACAGATTCTGATTGCATTTAGAATCCAAATCCACAGCCATGATCCTCATGATTTGTAAGGTCTGACCCCTGCCTACTACCCGCTGCCTGTTATCGATTGTGTGTTTGTGTCCCTTCAAAATTCATGTGTTGGAACCCTAATGCCCAATGCGATGGTATTAGGAGATGGGTCCTTGGGGGGTACTTAGGTTTAAATAAGATCATGATGGGATTGTGTTTTTATAAGAGAAATAGACTAGAACTCACTCTCTGTCATCATGTGAGGACATAACAGGAAGATACCTGTGGACTAGGAAGAGGGCCTTCTCCAGGAATCAAATTGGCTAGTACCTTGATCTTGGACTTCCCAGCCTCCAGAACTGGGAGAAATAATTGTCTATTGTTTAAGCTGCCCACTATATGGTATTTGTTCTATTAGCTAAGACCCTGCCTGTCCTCCCCCGACCCCTCTACAACTATATTTCTACCTCCAAGCCACCAAGCTTATTACACTGGATCTTTCTTCCAGTGGCTGGTGTTTTTCATGTCATTCTGGTCTCAGATGTCATCTTTTCAGAAAGACCTTCCCTGAAACCACAATCTGAAGTAGCAGCATCCCTAAATATTCTCTGGCCCATCACTGCAAATGTATGCATATATATATATGTATGTATATATATATACATATATATATACACATACATACATATATATATACACACACACATACATATATTTAATTATTTTTATTTTATTTTATTTTTTTTGAGAGAGAGGGATAGTGTGCAAATGGAAGGGGAGGTGCAGAGGGAGAGGGAGAGAGAGAGAATCTTAAGCAGGTTCCATACCCAGGCCTTCAGGAAAATCTTTGAATGCTTCTGAAGTATGCTTCTGAAGTATTCATGTTGGAATTCTTTTATCTTCCCTGAGATCTTTTTTTAGGCCCAATAATTCTGCTTTTTAAAAACTGAACCTCTTCTCAAACACATTTACTGTTTCTATATAGCCTGTCTCTGTGAAAAGACGCTGGTCTCTTATGACCTGAGTTCAATACAGTAGGCTGTCCCTTCTATAGTAAGAGTAGCTGCTGTTTTTCATGTTTTTTAATCACAAGAATATAATCTCCTTTCTCTTGTTTTCAGACTTGGTACATTCAGATAATGCTGAATGTTAGCAAGCTATTTACTTTAATTGGCTGTAAGAGTTAGCTCTGGGCTTCCAGATAACTTGGGCAAAAAGTGTGACAGAGTGAATAAGAAAACTCTCATATAAAGCAGAGGAAGATAATTCATTAGTAGAAAAAAATTCACAGCTCTGAACCAAACAAAAGTCTTAATTCCATACTATTTTGAACATCTATTATGTATTAGGTACATTCATTGAGCACATTATTGAACACCTATATTGTACTACTAGGAACCACATTTCACTGATCTGAGGCATCATAAATTATAAGATGCACTGTAATTTCATGTACCACTTAGCAATAAAATAATCTTGTCCATTTGACAATAGAATAACATCAATTAAAAGGCACATCCTGATTGAAAATAAGTAAATAGGGATGTCTGGGTGGCTCAATCAGTAAAGCGTCTGCCTTCAGCTCAGGTCATGATCCCAGGATTCTGGGATCAAGCCCTGAATCAGGCTCCCTGCTCAGTGGGGGGCCTGCTTCTCCATCTGCCTGCTGCTCCCCCTGCTTGTGCTCTCTCTCTCTCTGTCCCACTCTATCTCTGACAAATAAGTAAAAATCCTTAAATAAAAAAATAAAAAGAAGTAAATATTATGGGTAAAGATATCTTCGAAGAGTTTACGGTCAAATAGGGAAAGCAGAGATTGAGTAAATAAGCTCATATACTTACTTGATAAGTTTGATAAAGCAACAGTAAAAATATATTCAAAGAACTTTTTCATCCTGGTGGTTCACTTCTCTTCCTTGGAATCATTTCTAAATAAACTACCTACACACAAGTCTTGTCTCAGGCAGTGATTTGCAGGGACCCAAAATAAGCTAGTTGGTATCAGGATTAGTTCTACCAAGTGGACCTTTGGGATGTGATTCTGGAACAATCAGTACTAGTCAAATAGCAACAAGTACCTGCTGATTCCTCACGGTAGCCTGTGGCATGCTGAAGGATGGGGTACAGGTGGGAGGCGGAGTAATTATTCCTGTAATAGTTAGCACCTGAATGGTGTGGGATATTGGTAATTCAACGGATTATGGCTCTAGCTGTGGAAATCTTCAAGAACAAAAACAGCAGGCTCAGGTCAGCCACCATCAACTCAGAGCGAACCATCAGAGCCCAAGGTCCTTCATGGCAACACTTAGATTCTCTTCTCACGAGGCCACAGAGAAGACCGAACTGAAAATGGTGCCTGAGTATGCAGGTGTGACAGGTTTTCCATGCAAAGATGAGGGCCCTGATAAGGACCACTTGGCGTGGGAACATTTGGATGGGTGAGTTCCAAAGAGCCTGAAACTCCAGACCCATCTGAACTCTGGGCCAGTAGCAGTAGCTTCTTCCCCTCAGTACAGGGTGGAGGAAAGCAGCCCTCCTTGCCAGGAGTCTACTCAAAGCCCGGACCTGAGGATGATGCCTTGAAAGAAGACACTTGCCACCCTCCTCAGAGCCATCCTTGCCTGGCCTCGTTCCTCTAGCCCGGTAAGTAGGGGAAGGTCTCTTTGTAGCCTGAGAGGGGGAGTGAGTTCTCTGGAACAACATTATTTACTCTCATCAAAAAAAAAAAAAAATTGGCTCACACACACCGGTGAAACCCGGAGAACTCACGTGGGATTGGATCTTAAAATTTGTACCAGGAAAACAAAATGTAAGGCTTCGTAGGAGGGTACATATTCATGTGGCAGGCTTCTCCCATAACACCGGTTTCCTGGAAAGGAAATGCTGCTGGGTGGCTCCTTGAAGCATGGATACGTCGACGGCCTACAATTGAACAAGGCAAACATGCCTGGTGGGGTCAGAAGTGCCGGGGAGTCCCCGGCTCTCTCTTAGCTCGACCAAAGCTGCTCTGCTCCAAGTGTTGTATCAGTGGGACAGCTACAGAAAATTTCACTTGATAAGAGACTTCATACTGCTGTAAAAAAAAAAAAAATTGGAAAAGGACTATATTAGATGCCTTTTCCACTCTAGCATGCCATAGGATCCTTGTCTGTTGAGCTCTGGCATCTGACTGTCCAAGGTCCAATTCATGGCTCTACCTTTTTTGGTCTGTAAGACTGACAGCAGGATACTTTACCTGCTTTAGCTTTAAATTGATCTGTAAAATGGTGGTAATAATGTATCTATATAATAGAGTTACTGTTTTAAATGAGAATAAAAGCATGATATTTAGCATAGTGCTAGCACGTAGTAAATGCGTGGTACTTTTGGAAATATGGGAATGTCTAAAAAATAAATTCCTTTAGGCAAATTAGATCCAGCATAGCTAGGTGATTAAGTTCCATCTATATTTACTTACTTATTTTTTTTCTACTTAAATGTCTTATTATTTATTTGAGAGAGACAGAAAGCAAGAGAGTGCATGAGCGGGGAAAAAGGCAGAGGGACAAACAGACTCTCTGCTGAGTGGGGAGACTGACGCAGGGCTCCATTTTCCAGGACCCTGAGATCGTGACCTGAGCCAAAGTCAGATGCTTAGCTGACTGAGCCTCCCAGGCACCCCTCTATCTATACATGTTTAAATAAATTTTAAACCGTGGAGTATTTTTTATATCAAAGTATTTAATATCGGCATTCTAAGTAGAGCCTTGTCAAGTAATGATGCATTAGGTTGTCCATAAGAACTTGTCATTTTCATAGGTCAAAAATGGTTGAAGATTGGGAGTTTAGGTTGTTTCCATATAGTATCTGGAAAGGATGAACGTTTCTAAGAGGTATAGGCTGGTGGTGGGGTGGGGGAATTTAGCCAGTGATAACCCAATCCTACAAACAAAACTATCCCTTGATGATGATCTCTTGCTCTTGTACCATCATGGTGGGCTACGGAGCAGGCCAGCTTTCATTTGACTTAGGAACATGGTTCCCTGATAAAGAACAGAGACAAAGTGAGTCTGAATGGCTTTGGTTTCTGTTGCAGCAGAACCAGTCATCTAAGAGCTAGGGAGCTTATTTGAAACCCAAATGAGTACAAAAGGTGTATGCAGGTAGGCAGTGGTGTCCCTACGGTGGTACCTACAGGTCCTGTGATCACGTGAACCACAAAGCTTAACGCTACTTCTCTTGCGGCAGAGTTAGTGACGTGCAAATGAGAAGTGTCCTGGCATTTTAAGTGAGAGTTCTGTTGCGTTATACTTCGGACTTAATGGTATTAAAATTTAGGTGATCTGTTATTTTCTCTCATTTTGCTTTTCTGCAGTTTGTGTACCAGCTAAAAATAACAGTTTTCAAATCGAGATCTTAGGATGTCTGAGCCACATAATAGAGTTCCCATATATTCTTTTCATCTTGAGTTTTTTCTTTACCCAGAGTTTTATCAGGTAAAATATATGAAAACAAGGTTGGTGTCTAAAAGGCATGCTTTCCACTTAGCTCAGGTGGTCCCAGAAAATGTCATAGAATATTTGTATTCATTTCCATGGCAACCGGCAACTCCATCACCAAGGACACTACTAGCTTTTTTCTTTAGGAAGGTTTGCTTTATATTTGAGATTGAAACCCATCTCCTTTATTAATATTTATTTTTGGAAGCATTATGATGCATTATGACTACTGAACTGACTTTGTTGCATATACTTGAGGTGAAAAGGCAATCAATGCCTCTTCACTAAGGCAGCATATGTGATTGTAGGTTTTTGTATAGCGAGGCAGAAGAGACACAAAAGGAAGGAAGAAAGAAAACAAATGAGGCACTGCTAAATAGAATACACACACATATACAAACCTACACACATATGTTCACACACAACAACAACAAAATAGACACCATAGTATAATAAAGAGCTACTGTGCATATGTAAGTTTTGAAATGGAAGGGTTTATTTTCAGCCATCTTGACTGTGAAATTTGTGTTGGAGATGAAAGCCATCATCAGCGGTGTCTTTTCCACTGAGTGCCTGTGCTATAAGGGATACTGGCAAGGGTCATTGGGTATGACTTTTTCTGTGAATCCCCATTGTTTTATCACATTTTCTATGATGTGACATGAGAGAAGAAAATAATTGGGGACATCACTAGATATAATCTATTAAAAGATTCTATTCCATAGTTTGTGAAATGGAAACAAATATGAAAGTTGCACAGAGAAGAGCTTTAAAAAAAAAAAAAGGAAAATCAATGCCTTTCCAACCCCAGAGGCCAGTCTAGCTTAGGACTCACTTGTGAAAAGATTTCTACATGATTTCAGTATGTGACCAAGACTGGTTGGCTTAATCGCCTTAGAGATCATTAGCATTTTATTCTATAAAGAAACATTTCATTTCATAAAGGTGGCAAAATGTGAAGGGCGGGTTTGGGCCTGTTAAGTCTGACTGTCTTTCCATATATTAGTTGTCCAAAGCTGCTGTAACAAAATACGACAAATTGGGTGGCTTAAAACAACAGAGATTTATTCTCTTGTAGTTCTGGAGGGTGGAGGTTGGGATGAAGGGCTCTAGCAAGCTCTGGCATTCTTTGGCTTGTAGCTGCATAACTTTGCCTCTGTCTTTATGTGGCCTCTTTGTATCTCCTCTGTGTCTCCATTCCAAATTTTTGTACTTCTCTTTTAAAGACACCAGTCACTGGATTTAGGGCCCACCATAAATCTAGGATGATGTTATCTCATGATCCTTAACTACCTCTGTGAAGACCTTATTTCTCAAATAAGCTCATATTCCGAGGTTACAGGTGGACATGAATATTGGGGGACACTATTCATTTGTCATCCTCTATAACTGACATTTGGAGACACTAGTCATTTCTCAATGAGAAAACAATGCCCATGTATCTTGTGAGAAGATTGGCAAAGAAAGGTAGGGACAGGTGAGAACAAGCAGCTGAGAGCTTTTCTGGGAGCCCTGACAAAACACAGGCAGGTCCTGAGGAAGGTTTCTAGGAGAACTTCTGTGGGATTCTAAGTGAGAAACAGAAGTTATGGAAATTCTTTTTTTCTTTCTTCTCAAGACCATTAGTCATTTATGTGTGATAGTATAAGAAGGCTTATCCTCCTTTTGTGCCAGTTGGTTCAATAGGAGTTTATTGGATATTTGTTTTTTGTAGGCACCATGCCTACAGGCTTTGGGTACATCAAGAAAAAGCTGGGGGCTCCAACTGGAGAAGTTGATTGCCCTTAGTATAAAGGAGCTTGTCTCCTGCCAGAGGAACTAGAAAGGCATAGAAGAATACCAGTTTACTTGTCAGCTAATGACCAGGGTTTTAAGCAAAAAAAAAAAAAAAAAAAAAATGCACGAAGGAAATAAGCAAAGATTTTGCCCAGGCAAAGAGAAACACCCCAAGGATTTGAGCTTGACAGTTGCAGAAGTTTCCTTCCACAAAGAATGGACCACATGGAGACATGATTTCCCTTGTTCTGTAGAAGGTAAGGAAGACTCACAGGTGCTTGTAGGTGGGAAGGAATCTGTTACTATCCCCAGGAAGAAGAGCTGCTCCATACACAAAAGTGTTTGCTGGAAGCTAATGGAGGCAGAGAGGGTGAACTTGCTGGGTCTAATTGGAAGCACAGAGTCTGCCACAGTAATGAGAGTACAGAGACAAACTCAACAAGGCGTAACTTCACAAGTGGCCACTAAGGTTAGATAACTAACTGAAACAGTGTTTCAGAGGGAGTTTCAGCAGCTTATTGATGGTCTAGTAAATCTCAGGTATATATCAATTGTGTCTGAGTCCTATGCTCTACAATTTTTCTTTTAAAATTTTTAGAAAAAAAAAACTTAATAATGCAATTTCTTTTAGAAGTGTTGTTCATTTATTTGGTTATTTGGAAATCAAGCATATATAGAATGCTTCTATGTCCTTGTAACTTTCTCATCAATTTCATGTCACTTGCAGTTAAGAAACTAACCTATCATATCCATGTGGACCATGGTTTCAGGGTATTTCTCTCCACCCTCCTATAGCTATATTTTTGTGCTTGGACTATGCCTTACAGCTTTTGTTGAGCCTATTCATGTATACATGTGTTCCGATTTATCTAAATGGCCTCCTTGTTAGAGAGAACACTAAACCAAATGAAATGGCTTAAGATAATGGTGTTAGTTCAGATGGTATAGGATTTTCTATTAATGTACTTAATTACCATATCTAGATTCGGAGTTGGTAGTGATTATATTTTCTTCCTAATTAAAATAAACTCAGGGAAAGTATATTGAAAGGATTTGGCCCAACTCACTTTGGAAGTTTTCTATTGCATAACCTCAGAAGACTTTCTAACTATTCAATATGCAAGGTGGGGGCACTTTGAATTGAATAGACTTGGTTGGAATACTTTGTTTCTTTGTATTCTAGTCTGGTGGAATGTCTACAGATGTCAAGATGTTTCTGCAGGCTGCCTCAGCTTGTGGATACAAGCAGAGGTCACTATAAGCAAAACAAATCATATCATTCCTGCCTCTTGCCCTCTCAGTTGACATGGAATCTATAACCCCACTTTGAAAACCTCACTCACATATTTCTGGGAGCCTCAGGAAGCTTCACACAGGTCCACAGACACCTTTTCCACATAGTCTCCTATTTTGACCCTTCTCCAAGAATTTGTTCTTGGGGTGTTCCATGGAGAAAACTTATTGCAATGACAGCACTGTCATAGTAGTGGATACAGTGGTTGTAGTAATTTGGTGTGGATTTCCTTCTGGAGCAAATTTAGAGTGGTATGACTATAGTATAAGCTTAGGTTTCTTATTTTGGCTAGTTGAAGAAGTGTTATATACTGTAAGGTGCTATGTGTTTGTATGAATTTCCTAAGCTCAATAGTTCATTAGATATTTGATATTTTCAAAATATTATTAAAGAAAAACGAATTTGCCTTCTTTCAAATAAAAAGAATAACTTCAACCTTTTAAATGATGGTGGTGTCTGAAGCCAGGTTGAATTTTATATCTGGAGGATAGAACTGCTAAAGATCCAACTGTTGACTCTTGTACCAGTATTTTTTAGTTCTTCTCCTGCAGTCCAGTTAATGGTTTTTCTTTATGCTACTAAAGGGATTTCTAGAACTGTGATGTTACATTGTAAATTTTCTTGTTACAAAGTCATTTTATTTATATTTGATCTTATGTTCCTCTCTAATAGTGATAGCCATGAGTATTAGCCTTCTTTTGTATTCAAAGACCCAGATGTGTAGGAAGGCACTTGAATGTCCAAGATCATGCAGCTTGCCTGAGGGGAAGTCAGAGTTTGCATCCAGATCTCCTGGCTCCAAACCTGACACTTTTCCTTAGGTGGCCTTTAGTGGGTGGGAACAAGTGTCCCTTTTCCTTTGCACTCAATATTTGGGTATTCTTTATATAAGAATAGCAAGATTTGGTTGCTCTTGATAGGTTGGCATGCAAAAGGCAACATATAACAATCTTAGTATCTATTCATGACTCTTTGACTTGAAGAAACTGTCTTTGAGACACATGAGAAGATATTCAGCATCATCTAGGAAATGAAAATCAAAACTGCAATGCTACATCACCTTATACCAGTCAGAATGGCCAAAATAAAACACACACAGACACACACAGACACACACAGACACACACAGACACACACACACACACACACACACACAAACACACACTGATACCTTAAGGGTTAGTGCGGATTTTGGGGGAAAAAAGAACTCCTCCTGCACTGTTGGTGGGAATGCAAACTGGTGCAGCCATGGTGAAAAGCAGTAGGGAGGTTCCTCAGAAAGTGAAAAATAGAACTAGCCTGTGATCAATAATCACACTACTAGGTATTTTCCCCAAACATACAAAAACACTAATCCAAAGGGATACATGCACCTCTATGTTTATTGCAGTATTATTTACAATAGCCAAGATATGGAAACAGCCCAACGCTCAGTCAATTGATGAATAAAGATGTGACACACACACACACACACATATACATAAAGATGTGGTATGTATGTATGTGTATATGTGTGTATATATACATATATGTGTGTATATATATATATGTATATATATACATATATATAGAGAGAATGTTATTCAGCCATAAGAAAATGAAATCTTCCCATTTGCAACAACACGGATAGTGCTAGAGAGTATAATGCTAAGTGCATAAGTCAGAGAAAGACCAATACTATATGATTTCATTCACATGTAAATCTAAGACACAAAACAAATAAGCAAAGGAGAAAAAGAAATGGACTCTTAGTTAAAGAGAACAAGTTGATGGTTGGGGGTGGCACATGGGAGGGGGCAGAGATGGGCATAGGTGATGGGGTAAAGGAGTGCACCTGTTGTGATGGGCCCTGGGTGAATAGGGAAGTGTTGAATCACTATATTGTACCCTGAACGAATATTACACTGTAGATTAACTATAAAAAAAACAAACAAACACCTAACTTTGAGAGCCTACCTTATGCCACACATCAAACAGTTCTCCACAGCTGCCCTATGAAGTAGATAGTCTGTTTTTACAGATGAATTATAGATTGAAACAGGTTTAAGCAACTTGCCCCATGCCTCATCTGGGGAGTAGAAAAGTCAGAACTGATGTCCAGCTCTTCTTGTTCTTTCCATCACCTCACCGTTGCCTCTTCCATGTCTCTAGAGGGACCTGGACAATAAGGAGATAAAGAAAAGAAGTCATGGGGAAAAGTACCGTCCTCAAGATGACCAGAGACGATGAGGTCTTCATGGGATATGAGCCTTAGCAAAAGTTAGACCCTGGGCTGGCCTGACTCCTGTGTGGAAGGATCACTGTATACATGCTGTGACTTAAGAATCCCTGATGGTTTCCTAAACAGTCTTAAAGATGTTTCCCCCTGTAAACATGCTGGAGACTGTGTCTTGGAATCCTATTTAAAAATCCATATGCTTCTGGAAGGATAATCTACATTAGGGTGAATTTGCTTAATGACAGATGAGGAAAGGGGCATTGTGGCTCTCTGCCATGAGCTCTCCATAAAGGTCGTTGAGGATAAAAACCACAGAGCCAGTGTGTTGGAAAGGGGTTGGTGTGTAGGAGCTGATCCAAGTCCGACGAGAGGAAGAGGGGCCCTTAGCTGCTGGGGCTCCACAGCCCTGTGTGAGGTTGTGAAGGAGACAATGAAGGAAAGAAGAGGTCTCAGAGGCCTGTTTTTGCCTATTCTAGTATCTATTGGGCTGCCAGTCCTACTTACATTTGTCCCCTCACATAATTTCCGTGGAAATTCTAGAAGTTTTCCTTCATCATTAAAAAGCAATGCATTTTATTTTCATAGACCAGAATTTCAAACATTCTGTGAATTCTGATTCATTATTTCTCTACACTTCATAAACAGAATCACTCAACAGCAAAACATTATCACTTGATTAATAAAAGCATACTCCTGACACTTCACATTTAAGAAATACCAACTCCTAATTGTTTCTTTCCTTGCTTCTGTACATACTAATATTTTGTTATTGGTATTTGGCAGAACCTTACTACTGCTGCAACTGTTTCCCAAAATTCTGCTATTGTTAATCATGGAGCTGCCAGCCCACACTCCTGCTTCTGCAGACACTCATTTTAAGCTCGCAGCACCATAAATAGGATTCGCAGCCCCTGTTGGCTGCCTCATTATCTTCTTCCAGTTTCTCACCGCGTTACACCCATAACTGGTCAAGCGTACCTGTAATTAATGTATAGTTCTCGACGTTCTCTTTCTGAATACAATATGCAGTTTCTTCCTAATGGGTCAAGTAGGTGGCTTTACTTTTTGCTTTAATTTTTAGCTAGCTCCTAAGTCTGCCACCCAACATCTTCTTGCACAATGTGACAAAGCTCTGAAGCTTAGGCCAGCATGTGAAAAACAAAAAAGAAAAAATTATTGAAGTTCATCTGTTCGTAATTACAGGACCCAATTTATTTTCCCGTCTTGGGTTTCCTGCCTAGCAAAGTGGCAGAAGAGACACCACTTACATTTTTCATCCTGATTTTTTTCATAGAATTTTTTTTTTAATAAGAAGCATGTATCACTAAATTCAGTCTTGCTCACTCTACAAGGATCAGCGTGTGGACAGGACAGCAGCCTCGAGCCATGAGGTCATCCAGAGTTAGCTTCAGTTTCCAAGAGTGCTGGCCACTGTCACACTCTTTCCTGATCAGCCTGCGGTTGAAGAGTGAGCCAGGCGTGAGGATAAATCACCCACCGTCTGGACCTGACTCAGGACATCTCTGATGAAGGGACATGGACTCCAGAGCACCCTTCCAAGTTGGCCGAGGTTTTGCTGGGGCCTCTGTCACATTTGATCATCCTCCTGCCCAGTCTTGCCTCTTCCCCTTTCCTTTCACAGTATCTGCTTACCAAGACTCCAACTTATGATGGACACTATTTATTTTAAATCAGTCAACAGTCTTCTGGCATTTTGGAGTTTTAGAAATAGAGGTGTTCAGGCCTCTCTCTGCTTCTGAGAAGCTCCACGTGGGTTAACTGAGGCAGTCAGGGTCCGTTGAAGCTGGGTGGGGGCAAGCACTGTAGACCCATTCACTGGGAGGCCTGTGGCTCTGGCTCTCCAATCAGTCAGAGCAGTGCTGTGAAGAAGCAGCTTTTGTCTTCCTAACTAGCTCCATCCTGCAGATTAGAGCCTTGGAGATCAAAGGACTGTAGGCTGCTTACAGCCTGGTGTTGGTGGTTGAGGCCTTTCACTGTGTAGCGTCTTCCTGTCTGGGGAGGGAAGCTAGAGTAGCAGTTAAATGTATGGGCATTGTACTCGGGCAGGTCTGGGTTTTTAATACTTTAATGATGTACAGTAGACATACAATAAACTACACATTCAAAGTGTTTGACTAGGGGCACCTGGGTGGCTCAGGGGGTTAAGCTTCTGCTTTTGGCTCAGGTCATGATCTCAGGGTCCTGGGATCAGGCCCCACATCAGGCTCTCTGCTCAGCGAGGGGCTTGCTTCCCCCTCTCCCTCTGCCTGCTGCTCTGCCTACTTGTGATCTCTCTCTCTGCCAAATAAATAAATAAAATCTTAAAAAAAAATAAGGTGTTTGCCTAGATAGATACTCATCCATGAGACTACCAGCACAATCAGGAAAATGATGATATTTATCATCCCTAAAATTTTTTCTTATCCATTTGTGATCCTTCTCACCTGCCCCTTCCTGCCCTATCCCCATCTCCAAACAACTGATTTATACTTTATTATCAATTTGCCATTTTTCCAGAAATTTTGTATAACTGGAATCATTCAGCATATATTCTTTTTTTTGGCCTGACTGTTTTCAGCAAAATTATTTTCTAAGGCATTTACGTTGTTGCCTGTGTCAGTCATGCATTCCTTTGTATTGCAGAGTAAAATTTTATTGTGTGGATTTACCATAGCTTGTTTATCCATTCACACTGATGGACGTTTGAGTTTCCACAAACCAAAGGTTTGTGTTTGGTATTTTGCAAGTATTAATCAGCTATGTACATTCGTGTGCAGGTTTTTGTAGCGCATTTGTGTTTATTTCTCCAAGAAGAGATCAGCAAACTTTTTCTATAAAAGGACAGATGATAACTTAGGCCTTGCTGGACATTTAGTCTCTGTGGCAACTCCTCAGTTCTGCCACTGATGTATGAGAAAAGCCATTACATACATGAATGAATGGCTGCGTTCAAATAAAACTTTATTTACAAAAGCCTAGGACTCCTGCTCTAGGCTAAATACTTACAAGTGGGACTGATTATATGGAAAGTATATGTTTAGCTTTATAAGAAACTGCCAAACAGTTTCGAAGAATAGTTCATCTATTTTGGAATCTCATTAAGAACATGAAAATTCTATTTGTTCCTAATCTTCAATGTTAAAAATTGGGTAGTGTGAGTCCTCCAACTTTGTTGCTTATCAAAATGACTTTGGCTGTGATAATGGCTTTGCCTCCCAACATACATTTGAGAATTGGTTTGCCTGCATCTGAAAAAAACTTGTGGGATTTTGGTTGGAATTGCATTAAATGTTTAGATCAGCTTGGGGAGACTCGACAACTTTGCTGAGTTTCTGAATCTATGAAGACATTCATGAGGCAGAATGCCCTATAGTTGTCTTTTTGGGTACTATCTTCATCTAGTTTTGTAGTGCTGCCTCATATTAAGAATTATTTTCTGTCCTGCTAATTTTGGCCATTCTAAGTGGTGTAAGGTGATATCTCAATATGGTTTTAATTTGAATCTCCCTGATGGCTAGTGATGATGAACATTTTTTCATGTGTCTGATAGCCATTTGTATGTCTTCATTGGAGAAGTGTCTGTTCATATCTTCTGCCCATTTTTTAATATGATTATCTGTTTTTGTGTGTGTTGAGTTTGAGAAGTTCTTTATAGATCCTGGATACCAACCTTTTGTCTGTACTGTCATTTCAAATATCTTCTCCCATTCCGTGGGTTGCCTCTTTGTTTTGTTGACTGTTTCCTGTGTTGGAGGGGATGTGGAGAAAGGGGAATCCTCTTACACTGTTGGTGGAAATGCAAGTTGGTGCAGCCACGTTGGAGAACAGTGTGGAGATTCCTCAAGAAATTAAAAATAGAGCTTCCCTATGACCCTGCAATTGCACTACTGGGTATTTACCCCAAAGATACAGATGGAGTGAAAAGAAGGGCCATCTGTACCCCAATGTTTATAGCAGCAATGGCCACGGTCGCCAGACTGTGGAAATAACCAAGATGCCCTTCAACGGACGAATGGATAAGGAAGATGTGGTCCATATACACTATGGAGTATTATGCCTCCATCAGAAAGGATGAATACCCAACTTTTGTAGCAACATGGATGGGACTGGAAGAGATTATGCTGAGTGAAATAAGTCAAGCAGAGAGAGTCAATTATCATATGGTTTCACTTATTTGTGGAGCATAACAAATAACATGGAGGACAAGGGGAGATGGAGAGGAGAAGGGAGTTGAGGGAAATTGGAAGGAGAGGTGAACCATGAGAGACTATGGACTCTGAAAAACAATCTGAGGGTTTTGAAGGGGCGGGGGTGTGGGAGGTTGGGGGAACCAGGTGGTGGGTATTGGAGAGGGCACGGATTGCATGGAGCACTGGGTGTGGTGCAAAAACAATGAATACTGTTACACTGAAAATAAATTTAAAAAATTTTAAAAAAAGGAATTATTTTCTGGATGAAATCATATAGAATTGGTGTCATTCACTTTCATTTTTGAAAGATACTTTCACTGGGTAAAGAATTCTGGCTTATCTTTTTTTTTTTCTTTTCTTTTAGTACTTTGAAAATGTTGCTTTACTGTTTTCTAGCTTACATTGTTTCCCACAAGAAATATACTGTGACTCTTAACTTAGTTTTTCTTTGCATATATTTATTAATATGTGTACTTTTAAAATTCCTCTTTTGTTTTGAGAATTTGATTATGATGTGCCTTGTTATAATTTTCTTTGTTTCTTTTCTTCTTTCTTTTTTTTTTTCTTTTCTTTTCTCTTCTTTTCTTTTTCTTTCTTTCTTTTTCTTAAGAGAGAGGGAAGATGAGGGAGGGGCAGAGGGAGAATCTTAAGCAGGTTCCATGCCCAGTGCAGAGCCCAATACTCCATTTCACAACCCTGAGATCATGACTCAAGCTGAAATTAAGAGTTGGATGCTTAACAGACTGAGCCACCCAAGTGCCCCCTTCATCTTTCTTTTGTTTGAGGTTTGTTGAGCTTCTTGATCTATGGGGTAATAGTTTTTTAATGAAATGTGGGAAAATTTTGACCTTTATGTCTTAAAATATTTTGCTTTTCTGCTCTAGGACACTAATTATCCATATTTTTTTAGCTCCTTGAAGTGTTCCTATGGTTCATGGATGCTGTGCTCACATTTTTTCCCCCACACGTTTTTCTTTTGATATTTCATTTTGGATAGTTTATATTGCTTTGTTTTCAAGTTCACTGATTTGTGTCCTATCGTGTCTAAGCTGATGTTATTGCCATCAATGTGTTTTTCATCACAGACATCTCTTAAACATTTAAACTCAGTCATCATTACATCTTCTATGTCTCTCCTTAACATGATTCACCTTTCCTCTAATTCACTGGATATATGGAATATAGTTAAAGTAATAGTTATGGTACAGTCAAAACAATAAGATAATACAATGATACTGTTTTGCTGTCCTTATCTGCTATTTATCATCAATATAATTTCTGAATTAGTTTTGATTTTCTTACATGGTTGTAGTTTTTACTTCTTTTTTTTAAATTTTATTTTTAATAAACATATTATATATTTTTTTCCTGTACAGGGGTACAGGTCTGTGAATTGCCAGGTTTACACACTTCACAGCACTCACCATAGCACATACCCTCCCCAATGTCCATAATCCCACCCCCCCACACCCCCCTCCCCCCAGCAACCCTGTTTGTTTTGTGAGATTAAGAGTCACTTATGGTTTATCTCCCTCCCAATCCCATCTTGCTTCATTTACTCTTCTCCTACCCCCTTAACCCCCCATGTTGCATCTCCTCTCCCTCTTATCAGGGAGATCATATGATAGTTGTCTTTCTGCGATTGACTTATGTCGCTAAGCATGATACCCTCTTCCATCCACGTCATCGCAAATGGCAAGATTTCATTTCTTTTGATGGCTGCATAGTATTCCATTGTGTATATATACCACATCTTCTTTATCCATTCGTCTGTTGACGGACATCTAGGTTCTTTCCATAGTTTGGCTATTGTAGACATTGCTGCTATAAACATTCAGGTGCACGTGCCCCTTCAGATCACTACGTTTGTATCTTTAGGGTAAATACCCAGCAGTGCAATTGCTGGGTCATAGGGTAGTTCTATTTTCAACAATTTGAGGAACCTCCATGCTGTTTTCCAGAGTGGTTGCACCAGCTTGCATTCTCACCAACAGTGTAGGAGGGTTCCCCTTTCTCCGCATCCTCGCCAGCATCTGTCATTTCCTGCCTTGTTAATTTTAGCCATTCTGACTGGTGTGAGGTGGTATCTCATTGTGGTTTTGATTTGTATTTCCCTGATGCCGAGTGATAGGGAGCACTTTTTCATGTGTCTGTTGGCCATCTGGATGTCTTCTTTGCAGAAATGTCTGTTCATGTCTTCTGCCCATTTCTTGATTGGATTATTTGTTCTTTGGGTGTTGAGTTTGCTAAGTTCTTTATAGATTCTGGACACTAGCCTTTTATCTGATATGTCGTTTGCAAATATCTTTTCCCATTCTGTCAGTTGTCTTTTGGTTTTGTGAACTGTTTCCTTTGCTGTGCAAAAGCTTTTGATCTTGATAAAATCCCAATAGTTCATTTTTGCCCTTGCTTCCCTTGCCTTTGGCGATGTTCCTAGGAAGATGTTGCTGCGGCTGAGGTCGAAGAGGTTGCTGCTTGTGTTCTCCTCAAGGATTTTGATGGATTCCTTTCTCACATTGAGGTCCTTCATCCATTTTGAGTCTATTTTCGTGTGTGGTGTAAGGAAATGATCAATTTCATTTTTCTGCATGTGGCTATACAATTTTCCCAACACCATTTATTGAAGAGACTGTCTTTTTTCCATTGGACATTCATTCCTGCTTTGTCGAAGATTAGTTGACCATAGAGTTGAGGGTCTATTTCTGGGTTCTCTATTCTGTTCCATTGATCTATGTGTCTGTTTTTGTGCCAGTACCATGCTGTCTTGATGTTGACAGCTTTGTAATAGAGCTTGAAGTCCGGAATTGTGATGCCACCAACTTTGGCTTTCTTTTTCAATATTCCTTTGGCTATTCGTGGTCTTTTCTGGTTCTATATAAATTTTAGGATTAGTTGTTCCATTTCTTTAAAAAAAATGGGTGGTACTTTGATAGGAATTGCATTAAATGTGTAGATTGCTTTAGGTAGCATAGACATTTTCATAATATTTATTCTTGCAATCCAGGAGCATGGAACATTTTTCCATTTCTTTGTGTCTTCCTCAATTTCTTTCGTGAGTACTTTATAGTTTTCTGTGTATAGATTCTTAGGCTCTTTGGTTAGGTTTATTCCTAGGTATCTTATAGTTTTGGGTGCAATTGTAAATGGGATTGACTCCTTAATTTCTCTTTCTTCTGTCTTGTTGTTGGTGTGGAGAAATGCGACTGATTTCTGTGCACTGATTTTATATCCTGACACTTTATTGAATTCCTGTACAAGTTCTAGCAGTTTTGGAGTGGAGTCTTTTGGGTTTTCCACATATAGTATCATATCATCTGCAAAGAGTGATAGTTTGACTTCTTCTTTGCTGATTTGGATGCCTTTAATTTCTTTTTGTTGTCTGATTGCTGAGGCTAGGACTTCTAGTACTATGTTGAATAGCAGTGGTGATAATGGACATCCCTGCCATGTTCCTGACCTTAGAGGAAAAGCTTTCAGTTTTTCTCCATGGAGAATGATATTTGCGATGGGTTTTTCATAGATGGCTTTGATAATATTGAGGTATGTGCCCTCTATCCCTACACTTTGAAGAGTTTTGATCAGGAAGGGATGCTGTACTTTGTCAAATGCTTTTTCAGCATCTATTGAGAGTATCATATGGTTCCTGTTCTTTCTTTTATTAATGTGTTTTATCACATTGATTTGCGGATGTTGAACCAACCTTGCAGCCCTGGAATAAATCCCACTTGGTCGTGGTGAATAATCCTTTTAATGTACTGTTTAATCCCATTGGCTAGTATTTTGGTGAGAATTTTAGCATCTGTGTTCATCAAGAATATTGGTCTGTAGTTCTCTTTTTTGATGGGATCCTTGTCTGGTTTTGGGATCAACGTGATGCTGGCCTCATAAAATGAGTTTGGAAGTTTTCCTTCCATTTCTATTTTTTGGAACAGTCTCAGGAGAATAGGAATTAGTTCTTCTTTAAATGTTTGGTAGAATTCCCCCGGGAAGCCATCTGGCCCTGGGCTTTTGTTTGTTTGGAGATTTTTGATGACTGTTTCAATCTCCTTACTGGTTATGGGTCTGTTCAGGCTTTCTCTTTCTTCCTGGTTCAGTTGTGGTAGTTTATATGTCTCTAGGAATGCATCCATTTCTTCCAGATTGTCAAATTTGTTGGCATAGAGTTGGTCATAATACGTTCTTATAATTGTCTGTATTTCTTTGGTGTTAGTTGTGATCTCTCCTCTTTCGTTCATGATTTTATTTATTTGGGTCCTTTCTCTTTTCTTTTTGATAAGTCTGGCCAGGGGTTTATCAATCTTATTAATTCTTTCAAAGAACCAGTTCCTAGTTTCGTTGATTTGTTCTATTGTTTTTTTGGTTTCTATTTCATTGATTTCTGCTCTGATCTTTATGATTTCTCTTCTCCTGATGGGTTTAGGGTTTCTTTCTTGTTCTTTCTCCAGCTCCTTTAGGTGTAGGGTTAGGATGTGTACCTGAGACCTTTCTTGTTTCTTGAGAAAGGTTTGTACCGCTATATATTTTCCTCTCAGGACTGCCTTTGTTGTGTCCCACAGATTTTGAACCGTTGTGTTTTCATTATCATTTGTTTCCATGAATTTTTTCAATTCTTCTTTAATTTCCTGGTTGACCCATTCATTCTTTAGAAGGATGATGTTTAGTCTCCATGTATTTGGGTTCTTTCCAAATTTCCTCTTGTGATTGAGTTCTAGCTTCAGAGCATTGTGGTCTGAAAATATGCAGGGAATGATCCCAATCTTTTGATACCGGTTGAAACCTGATTTAGGACCGAGGATGTGGTCTATTCTGGAGAATGTTCCATGTGCACTAGAAAAGAATGTGTATTCTGTTGCTTTGGGATGAAATGTTCTGAATATATCTGTGATGTCCATCTGGTCCAGTGTGTGATTTAAGGCCTTTATTTCCTTGTTGATCTTTAGCTTGGATGATCTGTCCATTTCAGTGAGGGGAGTGTTAAAGTCCTCTACTATTATTGTATGATTATTGATGTGTTTCTTTGATTTTGTTATTAATTGGTTTATATAGTTGGCTGCTCCCATGTTAGGGGCATAGATATTTACAATTGTTAGATATTCTTGTTGGACAGATCCTTTGAGTATGATATAGTGTCCTTCCTCATCTCTTATTATAGTCTTTGGCTTAAAATCTAATTGATCTGATATAAGGATTGCCACTCCTGCTTTCTTCTGATGTCCATTAGCATGGTAAATTCTTTTCCACCCCCTCACTTTAAATCTGAAGGTGTCTTCGGGTTTAAAAATGAGTTTCTTGTAGGCAACATATAGATGGGTTTTGTTTTTTTATCCATTCTGATACCCTGTGTCTTTTGATTGGGGCATTTAGCCCATTTACATTCAGGGTAACTATTGAGAGATATGAATTTAGTGCCATTGTATTGCCTGTAAGATTAGTGTTATTGTATATTGTCTCTGTTCCTTTCTGATCTACTACTTTTAGGGTCTCTCTTTGCTTAGAGGACCCCTTTCAATATTTCCTGTAGAGCTGGTTTGGTGTTTACCAATTCTTTCAGTTTTTGTTTGTCCTGGAAGCTTTTAATCTCTCCTTCTATTTTCAATGATAGCCTAGCTGGATATAGTATTCTTGGCTGCATGTTTTTCTCGTTTAGTGCTCTGAATATATCATGCCAGCTCTTTCTGGCCTGCCAGGTCTCTGTGGATAAGTCTGCTGCCAATCTAATATTTTTACCATTGTATGTTACAGACTTCTTCTCCTGGGCTGCTTTCAGGATTTTCTCTTTGTCACTAAGACTTGTAAATTTGACTATTAGGTGACGGGGTGTGGACCTATTCTTATTGATTTTGAGGGGGGTTCTCTGAACCTCCTGGATTTTGATGCTTGTTCCCTTTGCCATATTGGGGATATTCTCTCCAATAATTCTCTCCAATTTACCTTCTGCTCCCCTCTCTCTTTCTTCTTCTTCTGGAATACCAATTATTCTAATGTAGTTTCGTCTTATGGTGTCACTTATCTCTCGAATTCTGCCCTCGTGGTCCAGTAGTTGTTTGTCCCTCTTTTGCTCAGCTTCTTTATTCTCTGTCATTTGGTCTTCTATATCGCTAATTCTTTCTTCTGCCTCATTTATACTAGCAGTGAGAGCCTCCATTTTTGATTGCACCTCATTAATAGCTTTTTTGATTTCAACTTGGTTAGATTTTAGTTCTTTTATTTCTCCAGAAAGGGCTTTTATATCTCCCGAGAGGGTTTCTCTAATATCTTCCATGCCTTTTTCGAGCCCAGCTAGAACCTTGAGAATCGTCATTCTGAACTCTAGATCTGACATATTACCAATGTCTGTATTGATTAGGTCCCTAGCCTTTGGTACTGCCTCTTGTTCTTTTTTTTGTGGTGAATTTTTCTGCGTTGTCATTTTGTCCAGGTAAGAGTATATGAAGGAACAAGTAAAATACTAAAAGGGTGGCAACAACCCCAGGAAAATATGCTTTAGCCAAATCAGAAGAGATCCCAAATCATGAGGTGGGGTGAAGGGGATAAAAAGAGGTTCAGAAAGAAAAAAAAAAAAGAAAGAAAAAAGAAATAAATAAAAAAAGAAAACCAATAATGAAAAAATATAAAAAGGAAAAAATATATATATTAGATAAACTAGTTAAAAAATGTTAAAAAAGAAAAGGATAAAAGTTAAAAAACTTTAGAAGAAGAGAAAAAAATTGAAAAAGAAAAAAAAATTAAATTAATTGCAAGGCTAAAGAATCACGGGGAGAAAGCCATGAGCTCCGTGCTTTGCTTTCTCCTCCTCTAGAATTCCGCTGCTCTCCTTGGTATTGAAACTGCACTCCTTGGTAGGTGAACTTGGTCCCGGCTGGGTTTCTTATTGATCTTCTGGGGGAGGGGCCTGTTGTAGTGATTGTCAAGCGTCTTTGCCCCAGGCGGAGTCGCACCGCCCTTACCCGGGGCCGGGCTGAGTAATCCGCTCGGGTTCGCTTTCGGGAGCTTTCGTTCCCTGAGCGCTTTCCGTAGAGTCCGGAGGACGGGAATGAAGATGGCGGCCTCCCAGTCTCTGGCCCGGAGGAGCCGAAAGCCCGGGGCCCCACTCCTCAGTGCGCCCTCAGAGAACAGCGTCCAATTACTCCCGTCACCCTGGCCTCCGGCCGCGCTCCGAGCTGACCGAGCCTGTGACCGGTTCAAGGTAACCCCGAGCTGAGAGTCACTCCTCGGCTCCGTCTCTGTAGCCGGCTTCCCCGTTCTAATACCTGCGAGCTCTGCGACACTCAGACACCCCCGATCCTTCTGTGACCCTGCGGGACCTGAGGCCACGCTGACCCCGCGTGGGCTTCACCCCGGTTTAGCCTCTGGAGCGATGTCCCTCAGCGGAACAGACTTTTAAAAGTCCTGCTTTTGTCCTCCGTTGCTCTGCCGCTTGCCGGGAGCCGGCCCCTCCCCCCGCGGTCTATCTTCCCGTCGCTTTGGATTCACTTCTCCGCCGGTCCTACCTTTCAGATAGTGGTTGATTTTCTGTTTCTAGAATTGCTGTTCTTCTTCTCTTCGATCCCCCGTTGGATTTGTAGGTGTTTGCAATCTTTAGATAAGCTATCTAGCTGATCTCCCGCTACCTGAGGTAGTCTCAGCCGCTACTTCTCCGCCATCTTGACTCCTCCTCCTAGTTTTTACTTCTTTACATGACTAGCAAGTTTTGATTAGATGCCAGCTACTGTATATTATATCTTAGTGGGTGCCAGACACTTTGTATTCCCTTAAATATTCTGCAATACTTTACAAAGCAGTTACTTAGAAATGCTTTGATCTTCTGGGCCTTGCCTTTAAGCTTTGTTAGAGAATTTAGTCAAGGATTATATTCTCCCTACTATTTCAAGCAAGAGACCAAGTTCTCTAAGAAATCCTCCATGAATTATGAGATTTTCTACTTTGTCTATTGGGAGCAAACACTATTCTTGATTCTGTGTGATCTCTGGACACTGTCCCCACCAATCCTTGCATATCTCTGTCACTCCCAAAGCCCCTCATCTGACCCTTGCTAGGCTTTAGGTAGTTTCCTCAAATGCGTGCACTCATTAGTAATCAACTGAACACTTGAGGGGTTCCTCTGCAGATCCAGGGTTTCTCTCTCTGTGTAGCTATCACCTTTCCTGCTCTGTCCTATAAACTTAAACAATACTCAATTCTGTATCCTCAACTCAGGGAGAACACTAGGCTCTGCTTGGGCTTCCCCTCCCGTCACAGTCTAGAAATTGTCTCTAGGCAATAAAGTCGGGTATTCGTCGAGCCATGTCAATTATTTCCCATGTCTCAGGGGTCATTGTTGTTTGTTGCCTGATGTGTAATGTAGTGGAAGGCTTTGTGTCACATATTTCTTTTTTTTCTTTCTTTTTTTTTTTTTTTTTTTTTTTTTAGTTTTTCATGCAGGAAGAGAAATCTGATCTCTGTTATTTCATACTGGTCAGAAGTGCAAGTTGGAGATGAAGAAGTAAATGAATAGAGCCCACTTCTTTGCTCATCTCCCAAGTCTTGAAATCTTCCATACCCTTATATGTGGAATGGAAAGAACTTATGGAAACAGCCTCTGGCCCATATTCTCTGGAAATACATGTCTGGTTGAGTGTGGCAAGTGCCAGCCCTCCCACAGTTCATAACTTTCTCATTTGACCTGATGCTATAGCTGTGATGTTGACTTTTATCCCTGTGGCATGCCTATTGGGCTTTATTCCTATCCAGGATGGACATTGGTGTATTCTTGTTGCTGATAAGCCTGGAAAGGGGAGTGTATTCTTACTGTTGAGTAGATTCCATTTTTTATTGGGATGTAAGGCTCTACCTTCTATTTTTGGGTTAATATTTTAATGATTTCCACATAGAGTAGCTCACGGATGTTCCGACTTAACTATAATAGGTCTCCAAATTTGCCCTAATAAATTTTGGAAAAAATTGGTTTATAACCTAAAGAAGCAGAATTTAAAATAGAAAATATGGTTGTGCTCTCTCTGGTCTGAGGAAGGTACTCTGGACCTTGTCCCCTTATAGGAACACAAGTGACCGTGCTTCTTTCCTTCTTTGGGCACCAACCTCAGGTCCTTCTGTAGTAGACACTGGCTCTTCTTACATTCCAGGATGGCAGTTAGTATCCTGGAACATGTCCTTAAGTACTGTTTCAGGATTGCACAGGGTGCCCATTAGCTAAACAGCAATATTTTAATTAGTAACAAATTACTCAGGAAGTCTAGCCAAAAAAAAAAAAAAATAGAATAATAGAGGGGGGTCGAAGAAATAACAGGGTATTCTGCTATGGGCTACCATAACAAAGTACCACAGACTAGATGGATTATACAATAGAAATATATTTTCTCACAGCTGTGGAAGCTGGAAATCCAAGATCAAAGTGCTGGGAAGTTTGGTTTCTCCTGAGACTTCTCTTCTTGGTTTGCAGGTGGACAGCTGTTCTCTATGTCCTCACATGGCTTTTCTTTGTGTGAGGATGTTCCTGGTCTCTCCTGTGTCCTAATCTCTTCTTCTTATAAGGACACTTTTTAGATTGGGTTAGAGCTCATCTTAATGACCCTAATTTAACTTACATACCTCTTTGAAGGTTCTGCCTTCTAACGCAGTCACCGAGGTACAGGAGGTTAGGGCTTCAACATATGAATTCAGGGAGACACAGTTCAGTCCTTAGAAAGCAGAGTGTTGATCTCTATGATTCTGCCTGATGGGTATGTAGGAGTTCATTATGTATTCTTACTTTTGCATTATGTTGAAAAATTTTCACAGTAAAAAGTTAAAATACCAAAGAAGTTAAAGCAGCTTGAGCTAACCTGGGGGAAGATTGTGCCCAAACAAATATTTTTGTAATTCTTCATGAAAACATTGTTTTTCCATTTTTTGTCCTTTTGGGACATGGTTAACACACATATAGACACACACACTTTGTAACCTCAAGGGCCCTGAATTCTTGGAGGACAGTCCCTTCTATCCTCTAGAGGACAATGTCTCAACTTCTCAACTGCTACAAGACTCTCTTTGACAACATAATAAAAATGGTAATCAGCATTTGTATAGAGTTTTAGAAAGGATTACACACATTTCTCACATACTTTCATTTGAGCCCCTGGGAGGTAGGCAGTGTGAGTGATTTTATCCCCAAAGTAGGGATGAGGAAAGGAGCGTCTGGGTCAGTGACTTGCAGTGCTGGATCAAGCACCAGCTCTTCTGGTTGGAGCCACAATAACTTCCCCTGCGGGGGTGTTTCCTTTGTGGGAGGACAAGGAGTTGTAACTTCCATGTTATTTTGCTCTTTCTATTGCAAGAAACTGTGGTTGAATGATGATACCTCTGGAAATGACCCTTTTAAAATTGCTTCCAGTTTTTGTTAAATGTTGCTACTTTAAATTGTCATGTTAATCTATCAGTATCAAAACCTACTTTCCTGTTTAGCTGATTAGGTTTAATACCTGAAGTGCTGAGCCTTAAGATGGTTTTAGCCTTTTGGAAATGATTAAATTTATGATGTGGACACATAGGACAATTTTATGCTGTGTAGTATATTTTGCTTTTTAATCCAATAGGCACTTTTAAGTATCACCTTTTTTAGGAATACTGCTTTTTCACGTCTATTAATTATCTTGATATGAACAGAAATACAGTTCATTTCAAGAGGAGGCTAGATTATAAATTAGGAAAATCTTTGCTGTGAACTTTTTACCTTCATTTCTTTCCTCTGATATATCCTTTCATCATTTTAGCTAGGAAACAATTTATATGTACTGCAGGAATTCACAATGATTTTTTCCCCCATGGACTAGAATACCAAATTTTTCTTTCTCAAATAGCATGTGCAATAGGGAGAACTACTAGAAAAAGAAAAAAAAAACAAAAACAACAACCTGATTTTCTCCTTCCTGTAGACTATCTCCTTTCACTTCTCATCACCCATACTGGAAGGAGAGACCAACCTTGAGGACGCTCATGGAGGTTGAGCCTCCTCCCTGTCCCTTGGGTGTAGAGAGATTACTTAAAAATATACTCTTTTAAAAATGTAACAGGCCAGTTTAAGAGTTTCTAGATCATTGAGGTGGATTAGCCTGGATTTTTCTAGAGATAGAGGAGTTTGATGGTTGGATAAGGTAGAAGTGGAGAGACCCAAGAGATAGCACTTTCAGAGAAAAGGGAGATAACGTGGCCTGGGGATTTCCTTGAGAAGTAGCACTATGCCCAACTACCATGCAGTTGTCTCATAAGGGATGGTTGGACAATGGCCGTGACCCTGGACGCTAAGTGCTGAGGCCCTGAGGGCAGCAGTGAGGGTTGCTATGGCTAAGCCAGCTGCTGAGGAGAGAGCTGTGGGAAGCAGTGCCTCAGAGTACTCAGGTTGAGGACTTGAGGGATAGCAACAGGTCAGGCACAGCAGAGCAGGGGTAGGTAACAGAGGGAGTGACAGCAATAATGAAAACCACCACAAACTACCAAGTTCCAGTTCTGTTATATCCTATTCATTCACTCATTTATTGTCCTCTGGTAATTTCTCATTATTTGTTGGGTGTTAATAAATGGTTCAATGACTGTTTCTTGGGGCTATTATTAAATCTCCCAGATTCTTAAATGATGTCCAAGGGACTCCAAATTTTGTCTGGTTCCCATTTCTTTTCTTTTTTCTCCCCCACCTCCCTGGTTCCAATTTCTTGACACACTGTGCTTCCTATTGTGTCTCAAACTTTAGCAACACCCTTTTTTTTTTTTTTTCCCTAGCAGACACCGGTATGCACAGAAATTTATTTCTAGATCTTTGTGTCATTTGGAATGCTTTTGGCTGTGTTCTGGTTTTCTAGAAAAAAACTCTAGAAAACTTAATGTTTTAAAATGTATTACCTCTCATGATTCTAGTTGATGGGATTTAGCTGGGTGGTTCTTGCTTAAGATCTTTCATGTGGTTAGAATGAGATGACCACTTTGGCTGGAGTCATCCAATGCTTAATGACTAAGCAACAGGAAATGCTAATACAAGAAAGAAGACAAATAAGTAATGATAATACAAAATGAAAAAAAGTAACAATTCTATAGCACTTTATATATAGTTTAAAGGCCTTTCTAAATCTGTTATCTCTTACAGCAATGCATTAACTATATTCTGGCTTTTAATTAGACAACTAGGCAAGTATAGGTGGTGGCTACACTAAGAGACATTTATAGGAGAGAGGCTATTACTGAAGGAAGAACGTGATTTCTGTAATTATAAAAATAGGAGGAAGGACTCTCCATTCTCAGGGAACAGCATGGACAAAAATTCCAGACCATGGGTTTATAGTAAGGGAAAAATGGTCTAAGAACTAGAATAAGGCATACCTGGAAGACTGTAAGAGGGAGATAGTTTATGAAATATAAGTGAAATTTTATGAGACTTACTCATTGGAGAAAGACACAATGTGGAAGTTCTGGCTAAATATGACTTGTTCAGAGCAACACACCTGACTGCAAAGCATGTCTTCATAAATGTGCCTTTTATCATATTACTGAGTTGGCAAATTTACTTATTATTCAAAATGGCAACAACTATTCCTGGCCTGGAAAAAGTTGCTTTTTCTCAATTTTTCAGGAACAGACCATTGAGTAATATAACAATGTCACATGTTATTAGAGACCTAGGGTTAGGTACTAAGTCCAGCATGAGAGGTAAAAATCATGAAGTGTTAAATAACCTTTGAAAATCCCTTAGGATAGGTCATGGTGGAGATCAATATACCATTTCTTATAGGTCCAACAAAGAGGTTCTATAATTGAAAACCAGGTAAAGTGTTGGTGTTTAGATGACTTACTCTACAAAACTCCCCTAAATGTTTGAATAGAATAGCTCTGCAAGATGCTCATATCATGAGAAGCATGTGGGCACCAAGTGGCCAAGGGAATAATGGATTCACATTGCACTTGGGGAAGCTCTGTAGGTAGAAAGCTGTGGAGCTATTTCTCATCATTGTTCCCTCTCTTGCTCTCATTTCCTCTAACACCCCACTTGCTCCTTGCTATGGAGAAGAAATAAGTGATTTGTGGATGTTAAGAAGGTATATTATTGCCCACCTACTGGTGGCAGGACCATCTTTCCTGTTTGGAGAGACTGAGCTGAATAGCTCGAGGAAAATTTTGGGAGACTCCTCATCTCACTGCCTCTTGAGTCTGGCATGCAGCCAGCTTCCCTTCCTTCCTACCCCACTCCAGTCCCTCTTTAGAACCAACAATGACTGGCAAACTGAAGGTATCTCTAGGCCCCAAATGGGCCTCCAGCTACCAAAGTGGCCACTAGAGAGCTGAAGCTGCTTCCCAGTTGATAAGCACTTACTAAACTCTTTGTGGTGCCAGGCTATGTGCTGTGTGGCAGGGACACTGTGGAAAACGACTGAGTTGCAAACCACATCTCAGCTAAAAACCAAGAGTTGAACCCTTGTCACCAGTCTTTGGACATTATGACACACATAGAAACTTATGTCTGTCTCACATGCTTGAAGCTGTGCTATGTGGTAGCTCCCTATAGATTGCTTTCATAGAAAGGTATCAGTAAGATAAGAATTCATGAAGTTAGGGAACGTGCAGAAGGACCATGACAAAAATACTCATCAAGCATAGTTTCAAATGTTACATAATTTGGGGTTCATGAGAAGAAGTGGTTACATGAGGAGTGGCAGTGGTGGCATGAGGAGTGGGGGCAGCAGCGTGAGGGACCACCACCTGGTTGGGCCTCCCTGCCCCCTTCTGCCTCTCTGGTTCTGTGCATGCTCCTGCTACAGGTAGGGGGCCAGGCTCCACAAGCAGTTCCACAGAGCTACCCAAGTGAGGCACGGGAACTTAGTGGAAGTTTCTATTGATGGCAACCAGCTGCATGGCAGCGACAATAGCTAACATAGCCTTAGAGGCCATGCTTTTGGGCCTGTGTATCACATCCATTCCTGCCATTGGTACTTCTTCTTTCACATACCCATGTGGCAGCACTGACGTGACCAATGACATGACCAAGGTCAACTGGCCAGGTCATTTTGCTTACTTATGAATTTAGCCTCTACTCTTTTGGCCAGTGAAAGGCCTTCTTTACTGTGGAGGAGATGTTCTAGTGTGCCCCATACCCACTGGGTCCCTAGAAAAATTCACTGATTTGATAAGGTCTTAAGATTCACAGCCTTTAGGATATATTGAAGAAGTAACCATTTTATGATTCTGATAGGTTCCTATTTATCTTGTGTTATACTTTTTATGTTACCTTTGCTATTAAGATAACATACCATATTATTATATATTTATATATTATATATATATTTATTTATTATATATTTCTTAAGCATATTTCCTAGTTAGTGTTTGCTTATTTTGCAGTTCCATCCTTTTATATTCAACCCAGCCATGTCTTCATAAAATGCAGAATCTTGAGGCCACAAAGTAATTGCATCTTGCCTTTTTATTCAGCCTGACAATCTCTGCCTTTTACATAGAATGTCCAGTCCATGTACATTTAATGTCACTATTTATATAGCATGGTTTGATTAATCTATTTACAATGTGTTGTATAGTGGTACTACCTGGTTTTGATTTTCTCGTCTTTCCTTAACTTCCTTAGAGTCAACCATATGTGTTTTATTATCCAATCTTCTTCATAAACTTTTTAGTTGTGTCTCCCTATATTATTTTTTAAGTTTTCCTAGGGATGATAATGTGCACATTAACTTACCAAGTGTACTTAGATTAAGTATTGTACATTTACAAGTAAAATGTTAGCACAATAGTGAAATTCCATTTATCCCCTATCCTTGGTATATTGTTTTCATATATTTTACATCTGCTTATGAAATGAACCCTACAATATAATTTATAAAAATGTTATAAATTTGTGTTTTAAAATCATTTAAATTTGTCACCATTCTAAAAAACATAAAACCATAAATACCTTGTGACACATCCATTGCCTATTCAACTAGTTTCATCCTCACATTTTCTTCAAAAATCCCACCCACAACCCTGTAATTTTAGGGAAGGAGAAACCTAGAGAATTCATGCCACCCTCAGCCTCCAGGTTGGGCATTGTCCTAAAGTCCCCTGTTGCCCATCTCTGTGGTGGGCTTCGGTGTTTGCCATCTCTATGGGTTGTTTACTTTCAGTTCCTTTAACCTTCTAATGGTAAATCAGCTCAGACACATCCCGGACACATCTCAGACACATCCCGGACACTTCTGCATCTTACCTTCACCTCTGCCCTCTGCCCCACCACAGGGTTTCAGCCCTTGCCTATCTTTGCTGCTTTGGTGGTGAGCACACACTCAGGGAATTGAGCATGGGAAGATTAATGTCTATGTGAATGGGAAGGTATTAGGAACTGTCATATCCTTTATCTTTCATTTCCTTTCATGACAATAGAGACATTGGACTCCAGTGTTGCAAGCCATGACTATTTTCGAGATTTTTCTCCCACCTTTCTTTTAGTGCTTGCTTTCAGAAATGAGGAAATGGCTGAGATTCTCCTTCAGTCATTCATGTCTGTTTCCATTGATGCTACAGTCTGAGCAAAAAATAACTCTTGGCTTTTCTCTCTGTCAGCTTTCCCAATATCTTCTGCCTTTTAGCATATCTACAGTTGCCTTTGGTCCAAGTTACTAGAAAGAGAATTCCTTAGCATTCTAGGTCCCCTTCCAGAGCTTACTCTTATTTTAAAATCACACACCCAGTGTTGCTGTTATAGTTCAGTGTGTTTGGATTATTGTGGTAGATTTCTACATAGTCCTCTCCCTCTTATTAGCCTTAACTTTCTCTTCCTGCACCAAACCATCAGCCACATTTGGCTTTTAGAAAAGGAAATCTGATCGCACCATATTCTTGCTTGAAATCCTTCATCAACTTTCCCTGTTTAAAAGATAAAGGCTTCATTCATGTAAGTGTTCAAATGTCCTAAACAGAAAGGTCTTTCCTTACTTCCCTATCTCAAATAGCACCCATCCCTCACTCTGTGCCTTCTTATCCTGGCTTATTTTCTTTCTTATCACTCTTCCATATTATGTATGTTTGTTGTCAACCTCCACTAGGATGTAGGCTCCGTGAAGGGTTTCTCTATTTACTGCTGTGTGTGGCATGTAGTTAGGTGTTCAGTAAATGGCTGTTGATTGTTAAATGTACAGTGAAAATAAGATAAAAATATTTTTCACAATCCATTTGCCACTCACATTGAGAGTCTCTAGCCCTTCTGTCCTCTACCATGTACATCCCCCCTTATACATACTACCTTCTGCATACAGAATATGCTATGCCCTTTTGGATATCTATAGTGTGGGGCAAATTTTCCTTTTTGCTTAGGCTTATCTTCCCTCCTACATCCCCAATCAAACAAATTTGGAATCCCTTCCCATCATTCAAGATGAAACCCAAACATTACCTTGTCAGTAAACACCTCCCTTGGCCTGCTCCACAGTCCCATCCAAATACCCACACTTCTCCCACCAGGGCAGAAGGCTCCTTTCTCTAGTACCCCTTTCTCTCATCCTTTGGCACTTGGAGAAGAGTTCTCCTCTGAGATGGAACACTGCATCTATCTGTATATTTAAAAAACAGCAGAGGGTTCTGATTATAAGTATGGGATCTGGACTTGCATTACTAAGGTTTGGCTTCATGATTTACTGTGACTTTAGGCTTGTTGTTTAATTTCTGTTTCTAAGTGTGCTCATCTATTAAAATGAAAATAGTGATAGCTATATAGACAGAAGGGCATGGTACATATTAAGAACTCAATTAATAGTATCACTGGTAATGATGGTGTTATTCTCTGTGATTGTGAGTGCATTGTGGGCAAAAAAATTTTCCTCTTGGTGTTTAGCAAAGCCTCTGCCTTCAAGGAAACTCATCAGTATTGTTTGTCTCTCTCTCTTTTTCTTTATCTCCTTCTCCTTCCTTTCCCCTCCCCCTTTTTCTTCTTAGCACTAACTGTTATTTAGTCTATACTGTGGTGGATACTATTTGTGTATGTATAAAAGGAATTCTATTATAGTGCAAAATGCGTGTTGATAGAGGTAGGAACAAAGTTTGGTGCTTTGGGAATTATCTGTGGATGGGCTACCACATCAGCACAACTGGAATCCAGACTGATATCATTTAGGAAGTGATAACCACATTATTTTGTAATAACAGTTTCTTAATGTAATAACATTTTGTAATAACAGGGCATATTTAGCATGAGGGAGCAAAAATACCATAGGCAAATAAAATTTCATTTTTAATATCTTGGGTCTCTAAAGAATCTAATATTGTGATTGGAGTCCTACTGATTCCAAGTTAGGTGTTCAAATTTATTTTTGATTTTACTTACGCCTAACTTCAAACAAACTTTTGAGCAGCCAAAGGATGAACTGGAGCTTCTGGTTCTCTTTCTTCCTCGCCTTTTCTTTGCCCTTCTTCCCATTCTTATTTCCCAGTCTAGCCCTCAACTTCATTTATCCAGTAGTTTTGTCATCCTTAGAAAATCTATCCTGCAGTCTCCTTATTTATTAAAATCTTTAATAATTCATATTTTTATTTATTTAATGTAAATACATTTATTTATTTAATGATTCATATTTTATTTTTCACATTAATTTCACAAAAATATTTTGCACATAATTTTTAAACCTAGTGTGAATTCTTCTGTATAACTCAGTATCTTTTGTGTGTGTAAAAGAAAAAATACAGACCGTAGTGTCTCTGCCACTTATTTGTAGTTTGATCATGGGCAAATACATTGACTGCTCTGAACATTGATTTACTTATTTGAAAATTGGGGGCCACTCATACTGACCTCACAGAATTAGTTTTCTGGAGAAGTAAATCTCCTTATAAACATTAAGTGCTTAACACAGTACTTGACTCAGAGGGCAATCAATTCACAAAAACTGAAATTCAGTGACTATGGAGAACTTGATGTTAAACCTCAGACAGGTGGTAGCAGCTCTTTATTCTTCTTACAGAATAGATGACTTAGTTTTATTAATTCTTTCTAATCTAGCTTCATTCCAACCTACCTTCTTCCCAACTGGCTTTAGTAATATTGTCAGAAAAATCTAGACAGACCTGGAGGGGAGGAGGAGAGCATGTTCATAAAAGCCCAAAGGATCTTTCAGTCAAGGAATGGGCCCTAATTTTGTTGTGCCTTCATCTACAATGTTGTTTTTTTTAAATTTTTTAAAGATTTTATATTTGTTTGTCAGAGGGAGAGAGAGAGAGCACAAGCAGGGAGAACAGCAGGCAGAGGGACAAGCAGGCTCCCTACTGAACAGGGAGCATGATGTAGGACTTGATCTCAGGACCCTGGGATCATGACCTGAGCCAAAGGCAGGTGCTTAACCAACTGAGCCACCCAGGCGCCACTAATCTGAATTTTTGAAGAACAAGCACCATATCTTATTTGGATTCCTCGATACCTTCAGCTCATCTTGGCAGCGATACTTGTATCAGAATAGTAACCATAGTCCCTGGCCACACGTAATGTTGTAGGGTCCCTGCAGTGGTACAAGTGTACCGATGGGTATCTCATGGATGTGGTTTTAGTTCATTATTTCATTGGTGGGAGCACTGCATGTGGAGAAATCACAACTGGAAGGAGGGCAAAGAAGTGCCACTTGAGGCTCTCCTATTTCTTCCTTCCTTGCTTACTAGTTAGATTTTAGGAAGAGGGAGAATGAGAGGAAACAAATGGAAATATGCCAGGAGACAGGTTGTTCTAGGATCATTTCTATAGATACGAAAAGGAGGGAATGAGTGAAATGGAATAAAGCTGCCAAGAATGCTGAGGCCTGTTTGTCCCGTCTCCAGTCCCAGAGCTCCACACTCTGGGACACATACTACAGGCAGGAAGCTTGCTCTTCCAAGATCAGATCTCTCTGGTTTAAATAGCCAAAATATTTCAGCATATTATTCCCTCTTAGTTCATTGCTAGAATCACAGGTTTTCAATAATTCACTTTAAGTAGGTATAGAATGTCAATGATATTTTATTGATACAGTGAACTTAGCAGGGCTGTAGATGAAGAAAATTTGCAGAAGTAATTACCAAGGTTGGATGACAAAGCTCTTATCATTATGGTATAAACTCTGGCTGGGTGACCAATGCCAAAGAGATAACCTTGAGTCATCTCTTGTGTACATAAGACGGTCTGAACGAATAGTGCCTTCAGGTGTTTACATATTAGTAAGAATTCTTTTGGAAAGAGCAAAGTGTATCCTCTGTTCTTCAGCACAACGAACAAACATGTACAGCCAAATAATTGAGATCTATTTTCTCAAAATTGTCCATTGCTGAGGTGGAGCTCACTAGTTATTCACTAAAACTGTTTTTCTTTGTATATTGAGCACGTGGCTGGACTACACTTCTCAGACTTTCTTGTAGCTAGGTGTACCCATGTGCCCAAGGTGTTATAATGGAATGTGACTGGGAGTAAACATGTCCATTTCACCTAGAACTCAAGGCAGTTGGCAATACTCCTCTAGGTGTTCTTCTCTGTCTCTTCTCTTCCATCTTCTCCTCTCCTCTGTAATGGTCAGTTCTGTTGGTCAGTTGAGCTAAGCTGTCATCTCCATTTAATCAATAAAACACAAATCTAGGTGTTGCTGTAAAGATATTTTGTATATGTGATTCATATCTGAATTGGCTTTAAGTAAAAGAGGCTATCCTTGAGATTGGACTGATCCAATCAGTTGAAAGGCTTTAAGAGAGATTTCATATTTTCTTGAGTAAGAAGAATTTCTCCCAGGGAACTGAAGCTTCAGTTTCTGCCTGAGAATGTCCAGCCTGCTGTTTCAGAGAGCCTGCCCTGTGGATTTTGAACCTGCCGAGCCATAATCACATTCCTTGCCATAACTCTCTTAATACATATTTATTCTCTTGGTTCTATTTTTCTGTTGCAATCCTGACATAAATCCTGTATATTCTTTTCTCCTATATGTTCCCTTCTATCTCATGTTCTCTTCTCCTTTTCCACTGGCTGGAGCCCACGGTGATCCAGTTTTGACCATGTTGATAGTGACACTATCCCCAAGAATGGAGGAGCACAGTGAATGGAGGGACTTGAGTTCCTGAGGGTCCACATGGAGGACTGCTTTGACAACCCACATCAGGACTGTTATATGAGGGAAATAAGTGTTTTTGTCTTTAAACCATTCCCTTTATGAATCTCTTCATTATACCTACATTTCCCCCTAACTGATTACTATTTCAAAAGTACTGTTGTTTTTAGAGTTCTTATTTATGAATATTATTGTGACTGAGAACTTGGATCTCAGTCTTTATTTGGTATATTCACATAGGTATTGTCGATGGTCAAAAAAACTTAGTCTGTCAGACATTCAACAAACACTGAATGCTAACTTATACCAAATGGTCTGGAAATACAAGAGCATAAGACATAAACTGTGATATATATATATATATGTATATATATATATATATATATACATATATATATGTATTCCCTCTTAGTTCATTGCTAGAATCACAGGTTTTCAATAATTCACTTTAAGTAGGTATAGAATGTCAATGAAATTTTATTGATACAGTGAACTTAGCAGGGCTGTAGATGAAGAAAATTTGCAGAAGTAATTACCAAGGTTGGATGACAAAGCTCTTATCATTATGGTATAAACTCTGGCTGGGTGACCAATGCCAAAGAGATAATATATATATATATATATATATATAAATAAATATTATTCAGCCATAAAAAAGAGTGGAATCTTGCCATTTGCAATAACCTGGACAGGCCTCCAGGCATTATGCTAAGTGAAAATGTCAGAAGAAGACAAATACTATAAGACCTTTCTTCTATGTTTATATATGTATATGACAAATATTACATAATCTCTCCTGTAACTGTTTTTATTTCTTCTAGCTTAAATTAACTGAATTAAAGCTATGAGCTACTTAAAAAAATTAAAAGGCAATGTAGGTAATTGGAGATAATATTTGAAATACATATAATAAAGAACTCCTAATCGGGGAAAAAAAATTAGATGGTGAGAGTGCCATCACTGTGCTTACTGGTTAGAAGACAGTAATGGAGGAATGCAGAGTCAATAATTTGTTCAATGAACAGAAAGATATTCAGCATAGTAGAGGTTGGAGTGTGACACAGAATGGGCTTAGAAAGAGATATGAGAAACAAATAATACATGGCCCTTTAAGCCATGGTAAGGCATTTGGGCTTTATCTTCAGAGTAATGAAAGAGTAATGGTTATATTTGCATTTGTCAAAGATCAATCTGGTTGTACTGTGGAGAGTGGAGAAAAGCAAGAATACAAGCAAGAAAAGCAATTAAGAGGCCATGACAGTAATCTAGCCTGCTGATGATACCTGGAATGAAAGTGATGGCAGCTGGTGTAGAGAAAAGTTGGTTTGATTCCAGAGATCACTTGATGATTGGTTCTGCTCAATACAGGATAGGAAGGGCTCAACATTGGCAGATTTCCCTTTGAAGTGAATATTTAATCTCTTTTAATTAATTGGGTGAGACAGTCACAGAGAGATCAGAGCTGGAGGAGTTTAAGTGGTGAGGGAGAGGGAAAGAAGATGATGAGTTTGTTTTGTACCTGGTTGAGTTTGACAAATCTACAGAACCAGTTAGGTGTGTGTGTCTGTTTAGTTAAGGTAAATAATACTAGCTATTCAAACAGACCACTGCTTAGTAGTTTAGCACAATAAAGTTTATTTCCCTCTCATTTAAAAATACAGTGTGGGTTAGAGTGGTGCAATGGAGTCTGCTCCATAAAATAATTTAGACTTTCCATCTAGACTTTCTTCCAGGTGCCTGACATTCCTTCATTCACCTGACAATGAGTACTGCACAGGAGGGTAGGTGTGTTGTGGCAGGGAGGTTATAGGCTAGCCCTGGAAGTGGAAAATGACCCTTCTAACTTCTACTGTCTGGAACCCACCACGTAATCAGTCTCAACTGCAAATGTGGTTAAAAAATACATCATAGATCTGTGTTCATAAAGAACAGGAGAATATAGATACTGTTGAACATCTACAGTCTCTGGCAAAGTTTCTGAATTTCAGAAAGATTGGGGTGGAAGATACACAGTTAGTCATTTAGCTATAATTTAGTATTTAAAATAATGGATGCAGAAGAGATTGCCAATGTAAAATGTGAAGAACAGGAGGAGAGCTTAGGATAAAAATGTTAAAAAATACTAACCTAGAAAACGACAAACAGAGCTCACACGGGAAACTGAAAAGGAGAGCTAGAGAGAGCTAGAGAGGTTGGAGTGTATAGTGTTATGAAATTTAAGTGAAAAGATTATTTCTAAAAAAAAGCCTCTAGTTTGTACCTCTAAAATTTTTATATGTATAAAAATTTCTAGGAGGAAATGGTCATCAGTGTTAAAGGATTATCTGAAGTATAAGATACAGATTAAAGAGCATATTCCTGCCCTTGGCGAGAGGTATTAGGAATAGAAATTGTATTTTTAAAAAAATTTATTTATTTATTTATTTATTTTCAGCATAACAGTATTCATTGTTTTTGCACCATACCCAGTGCTCCATGCAATCCGTGCCCTCTCTAATACCCGCCACCTGGTTCCCCCAACCTCCCACCCCTCGCCGCTTCAAACCCCTCAGATTGTTTTCCAGAGTCCATAGTCTCTCATGGTTCACCTCCCCTTCCAATTTCCCTCAACTCCCTTCTCCTCTCCATCTCCCTTGTCCTCCATGCTATTTGTTATGCTCCACAAATAAGTGAAACCATATGATAATTGACTCTCTCTGCTTGACTTATTTCACTCAGCATAATCTCTTCCAGTCCCGTCCATGTTGCTACAAAAGGTGGGTATTCATCCTTTCTGATGGAGGCATAATACTCCATAGTGTATATGTGGACCACATCTTCCTTATCCATTCGTCCGTTGAAGGGCATCTTGGTTCTTTCCACAGTTTGGCGACTGTAGCCATTGCTGCTATAAACATTGGGGTACCGATGGCCCTTCTTTTCACTACATCTGTATTTCAGTAAGAAGCAGTTCCCACTGTTAGGGAAGAGAGAGGAATTGGAAGTTGTATCAATCATCAACTGTCAATGATTTAACCAGTTGTATCTATGTAACAAAGTCTCCAGAAAAACCGCAGAGGAGGGGGTTTGAAGAGATTTTCCAGGCTGTGTACATGTGGAGATTTGGGGAGAGTGGCACACGTGGAGAGGGCCTGGAAGTTCTGTGCTCCTTCCCACATACCTTGCCATATGCATCTCTTCCATCTGGTTGGTCCTGAGTCCCATCTTTTTACAATAAACTGAGGATCTAGTAAGAAAAATATTTCTCTGTTTTCTGTGAGCTGCTTTGAGAATTCATTCACCCCAAGGAGGAGGATCATTGACCTCCAGTCTATAGCAGGTTGGCCAGAAGCACAGGTGAGAACCTGGACTTGTGATTGGCATCTGCAGTGCTGAAGCCTTATAGGATCGAGCCCTTGACCTGTGGGATCTAATGCTATCAACAGGTAGATAGGATCAGAATTGAGTTGAATTGCTTGAGAATTGCTTGGTGTGGGGGGCAAAACCTGCATGTTGTAATTGGTAACCAGAATCCTGATACGATTTATAATGGTATTAAATACTTAGTAATAAATCAGAATTTACTTGGTCCTCTATTTTTAGTCTCCATTTGCAGTATTTTATGTGGGTCTAGAGAGCTTTGATTCCTAGAAGGGTACACAACTTAAGTTGGCTCGATCAAGACCAAATCTGTAAATTTTATAGAATTTTTAGAAAAGAGTGGCTCCTTTTTGGAGGTAACAAAGACTATTGAATATAAGCTTGGAATTCCATGCCATGAGTGGAGGACTTGCCTTGGAACAAAATAAGTAAGAAGAAGCAGACCTGAGGGACAGAGAGAGAATAAGACTTGTTAGCTGAAGCCTGATATTTGAGCTCTTAGATCCGTCTCTCGCTACAAATCTGCTCTTGAGTTGTTTAGTTACACAAGTCAATCTGTTCCATTTTAGTTCCCCTGAAGCTAATTTGAATTGAACTTATGCCACCTGCAGTCAAAAGATCTTCACTTACAAATGCGTCATTAAGATTTGGTGGGTATAAATAAAGGACAAAGGTGGAAGGGAAGGTTTTCCTTTCTGAGAAGAATTACAACTTGTCTGCTGGACAGCTTGTTCTGTGTGTTGCCAGGGCAGGTTTATTTAGAAGAACAACAGGAGAGACTCTTAACTACAGGAGACAAACTGAGGATTGCTAGAGGAGAGGTGGGTGGGGGAATCGGGTAACTGGTGACAGGCATTAAGAAGGGCACCTGATGTGATGATCCCTGGGTGTTATATGCAACTGATGAATTACCAAACCCTATATCTGAAACTAATTATGTACTATGTGTTGGCTAATTGAATTTAAGTAAAAAAATAAAAGAACAATAAAAATCACCATTTATCTGCAAATTATCCCTGTACTAGTCCGTTTTGGATATATGATATCCGGTGATTAGGAATTTACTACTGTTATTTGTTTAAGGTTGTACTTTCTGAGTGTGTTTTATTAGATTTTTATTTTATCTCACTATCATATTTTGTTAGGTTAAATTATTACTTTGGGTTTCCATTTTATTCATATGTTAGTTATATTTTAACAGGTGAAGTATCTTAAGATGAACCTGAATGAGACTCTAGAGTGTAAAACAAAGGAGAAGAGAGGTACTTTGGTGACTGAGAGAATGGTGGACCTAAAACACCTCTGTCTACACCTGGAGCTCCCTAAGACATAGTTTGAAAGATACTGGTTTAAGGCTTTGAGATCTTTTGGTTTTTTTCCTTTCCTTTCTATCTTTCCTTCCCCTCCCTTCATCTGAGTCAGATAAACATATGCTTTTAAAAGTCATGGAATTTAATGGGAAGTTTGAAGTAAAGATGAATAAATTAAAGCTGAAAATAAGTTTGAAATCAATGAGAAATTTACTTACTATTACTCCCTTCCCCAGAAGACTTTTCCACCCTCACTCAGGCACACTCCTGGACCCACTCCCTGATGAAGAAACCACTCTCAATGTTTTTAGCTATTGCTACTATTCCACATTTTTAAATGAAATGCTGACATTGCAACTTTTAGTTGTTAATCTAGATACCATTTGTTGAATTCTAGTAGAAAAGAATTTAGCTTTAATGTATCACTCCCAATTCTTCTTTATGCATCTTCCCATTGCGGTTATAGCACAATTATTCAATAGCTGGCATTTATTTGAATTATTTTGTCTATTTAATATTATTCTCTGCTGTTTAATATTATTCTCTGCACTGTTATGGTTTTCATAACACTTTAGTTTTCCTGGACTTAACTGCTTCAAATTTTTTCATTTGCTTGGTTTTCAAAACATACTTATTAGTACTTAGACTCCAAATTCAAGCAGATCTGTCAGCCCCTGTCGATACATTTTTCCAACTGGTCAATTAAATTAAAAGCTTTCAGTTCTCCCTCCTCCCACCCTACTACCACCTGATCTCTCCCACAGAGTCCTCTCTACTCTTTCATCTATAGTGAATGGTCTTATGACCTGTTGCACAGTTATCTGGGGATTTCTCTCACCATCATTTCAAGATTTTTATTTACTTATTTTGAGAGAGAGAGGGAGAGAGAGGAGGAATGAGAGAAAGAGTACAAGTAGTGGGGATGGGTAGAGGGAGACATCAGGAACAGACTCCCTGCCCCGCAGGGAGCCTGATATGAGACTCAATCTCAGGACCCTAGCATCATGACCTGAGCAGACACTTAACCAGCTGAAGCACCCAGGCGCCCTTCTCACCAACATTTTGGAATTTATCTCTTCTGATCACCTGTGTTGAATCTTTTATATACTAGTCTCTTATTCTTCCCCTTCTATAGTCATTCGGATTGCTGCAGATTCCTGGTAGTTTTCTGTAAGAAGTACATAGAAATTTACAATAATTTTTGCATGCCTAAGCATATTTTTATTCTGTTATTTAATTGACATTTTGACTAACTATAGCATTTTAAGTTGAAAATAATTTCCGTTAGACTTTTGGCATTGTTTCCTTGTCTTCTAGCTTCTAAGATTGGTAGTTAAAAGTTTGAATAGACTTGGTCTTCCCTTGTGGAAACATTTAGAGTCTTCCCTTTGTTTTTTGTTATTGGGAGATAATTCTCCATGGGTCTCTAGCATTTCTATGTGTCTTGTGAACTGAGGCACTGATAGCCTTTCATTCTAACTATCTTTTCAAAGATGTCTGTATAGACAACAGCCTTGGAAGATACAGTGTATCTTTCTTGAACAGAGGGCCTCTTTTGTTTTTTAGCCAGCATAATACAGACAGTGTCACTCTTTGGTGCAAAGTCTGGGCAGGTTTTTTTGAAGCATACTATAAAAGTACGGGTTTTCCCGAGCTCAGGTTTTCTTAGCTGTGACACGAACCCACAGCCTGTGCAGCATCCTCCTGGGTTGCTCTGTGTTTCCCCTGTGGGACTTGGGGAGCAAGGAAAACCAGGTGACTACGAAGCTCATGTTGTTTGCTGTGTTGTAAGGGAGTTCTTTTCTCCGACCCGGGAGTGTCATGTCCTCTGCCAGAATCTATGAAACTGTGGCAGGCTATCTTGTTTGCTTGCAACTTTGGTAAAATGTCAGACCTTTCATGGTTATTGACGGTGATGATTACCTGTGACCCTTTTCATTTATTTCAAGGACACTCAGGCCTTTTGTATTAGGGTAGAAATGCAGAACCAAAAGCACTATGAACCCATTGGGAGGTGACTGGAGTGACTGGGGAAAGAGGCTGACCAATATCTACACAACAGCTCATTCTGGCCTCTTGATTATTAAAATCATCCTCTGCTGAGTTATCCATTTGTGAGCATTCACACAGGATACACATACCTTCATATTTTTGCCCATTTTGAGATGTCTGTCTTTACCAGATTTCCTAGTCATTACTTTTCCAACCCCGTTCCTTCTAAGTCCCTGACTGTTTAGCCAAACCATTGGCCAAAGCCCATGAACTGGTATATAATCACACCTATGGTCATTTCTCCTTCCAAGCAAAGTAAACAATGAGGTGCACTGCTCTAATTTCTGCCCACTAAGAGGACTTTCCCTTATCAATGTCCTTCTGGGATGTCTCTGGGAGGGGCCATCGTGCTGTAACTGTCCACTTTCAAGTGGTACCTGCATATCATACACACCCGCACACCTGTATACCTGTAAACCCAGCCTGAATTTTCTCTTCCTCTGTCAACTGATCACAGGGAACTCCACATGAAGCCATAGGTGCAGGCTGTGTGAGAGAGAGAGGCAGTGTAGCAGAAGTGTGAACCATGGACATTTGGGCCATTTCTTCATGTCACTTTTGTCTTCAGGGCTCAATCAGGCTGATTGGCCCTCCAATTTTTCTTTTTAATCCACTGTATCCTACTTACATGTCTTTATCTTTATGTTCCATTTTCTAGATTTCCTTGAATTTATCTTCAGTACTTCTTTATTTTCTAAAGTAAGCTTTTTATATTGAAACAATTGAGATTTGTGTCCTGATTAATGGTAACGATTAATACAGAGAGATCCTGTGTACCTGCTACCCAGTTTTCCTTAATGATAATATTCAGCAAAACTGTAGTACAATATTATAACCAGGATATTGAAACAGTGAAGTAGAGAACTTTCCCATCACTACAAGCATCCCTTGTTGAGGCTTTTTATAGCCACACCCACTTTCCTTACCCACCACAACTCTAATCCTTGGTAACCTCTAATCTGTTCTCCACTTGTATAATTTTGTCATTTCAAGAATGTTCTGAATAGAACCAAACAGTATATAACCTTTTGGAGTTGTCTTTTTTCACTTAGTATAATTCCCACAAGATTCATTATCAGTTGTCGTTCCATATTAGACCCAAATAATATCTGTAGCATGTTTGTTTAATTATTCAACTGTTGAAGGGCATCTGGGTTGTTTCCAGCATTAGGCTCTTAAGAATAAAGCTGCTATGAAAATTCATACACAGATTTTTGTGTGAAAAATCTTTTTCGTATTTTGGGGATAAATGCACAGGAGTGCTATTGCGAGATTGTATGGTAGTTATCTGTTTAGTTTTATAATAAACTATTAAACTGTTTTCCAGAATGATGTACCATTTTACTTAACACGAGTGCTGAATGAGTGATCAATCTTTTCTGTGTCCTTAAAGTATTTGATATTGTCATTATTTTTTATTTCATCCATTCTGATATATATATGGCTTTAACTTATATTTACCTGATGTTGAATGATGTTGAATATCTCTTCATTTGCTTCTTTGCCATCTGTATATCCTCTTTGGTGAAATGTTAGTCCCTATCTTTTGCCCATTCTCCAATTGAATTGTTTGATTTTTACTCTTGAGTTTTGGCCAGTATTTATCCTGAACTTTATTTTGGCTTCCTCTGTTTTGAATATGCCCTTTTCATCTGAATTCAAATAATAAAGAAGATCTTGATTTTTTTAATGGGTACAGTGGCTTCTCTTAGTTTTCTGAGAGTATTAATCATCTAGAATTTTTAAGGACTTGACATTTGCATTTTTTTTTATCCTTGATATTCTTTTCTTTTGTTTTATATTCTTCATTTACTTTTTGAGGCTTTCTTCAACTATCCAGTGATTTGGTTCAGGCCTGTTCCTAATATTGTGGGGCTCAACATAGAATATATATGGAAGCCTATAGGCCATATATTTAAATATTTAGAAATTATAATTCCAGCGAACAAACTGTTCAATTCTCCCAATTTGATAAGTAACTTTCAAAATTGTTGTAATAATAATTTCATAAGTATGTAAAGCTGGTTTTCATATGACTGGAAGTCATTAAGACATCAAAGATGACTGAATTTAATTATTATAGTTCATGTCTGCATGTTCTATAGCTCTATAGATGTCTGGTCAAGCAATGAAATAAAGACATAATTTGTGAATTATTATATATCCCCCAGATTATTTTTTCACTTTTATTTCAACAAACATACTATTTATGGTGTTATAGGGAAGATTTGTGCATAATTTATGTTATTGCCAGTAATCAAAGAGTTAAAAATAGTCATAATTGTATTCAAAGTGTATATAATTTGAACACATTTTCCATCAGAAAATATAAGTTAATATAAGAAAGTAAAAATTTAATTTCTCAGGTGTATTGTCAAATTCACTTTTACTCAAAATATGGATGAAGCAAATGGTTATAGTTTCCTGCACTGGCTGTGATAAGTCTAAAGTGAGAGGCATCATGTGTTCTTTGATACTTTGAGTTTTTTGTGCTTATGATATGTGGGATCTTTAAAGATTTTATTTACTTATTTGAGAGTGAGAGAGGGGAAAAGAGGGAGAGGAACAAGCAGACTCTGTGCTTGACCTGAGCCAAAATCAAGAGCTGGATGCTTAACCAGCTGAGTCACCCAGGAGTCCCTGTGGGGATCTTTAAAGAAGGCTAGGCAAGATGTCACATCTTCGTTCCTGGTGGTTCTGCTCTGGTTTCCCATTTATATGTGATCAAGGCGCTGAGAAGACATTTTTCTGTGTGTAATAGTGGGGTTTTTCAACCTGTAGGTTACTCTTTGTAGTGAACAAGGACAAATCTGACCTTTTGTTTGGATTCTCAATTGTCAGTATTTGGACATCTTTCAGGATAGGTCATTTTCTCAGAGGAGAATTCTCTAATCTCTTCTGCCTGCTAGAATTCTGCAAGTAGAATAGGTGAAGGACCTAGGGTGGGTATGTATGGGAGGGGGCCTCTTTTTCAGACTCTCTCACAGACCTCCTGATTTCCATACATTACAAACCCACCTCTCACAAGTTCTGGTTAAATGTCGTGAGAGCAAAAACCTCTTGGTGAGTGGGGAATGGGAACTGGAGTTTCAATAACTTCATATCCACAGTCTTTCAATCAATCCCTCTGGTTAGAGTCAAGTCTCTTCTTCTACCCGTTTCCTGGTACTCTAAGCCTGTAGCTTTTCAGGGTTCTGAATGGGGGAATCAGGTTACCTCTTAGTATCCCCCTAGAAACCAGCTAGGCTGGTTTCCTGTGTTGTCTAATTTGGTCATCACTCCATTTATTTAGTAAACCCCATTGCCATCTTAGCTCATTGTTGCTTTCTCTCCTATTTTGTGGATTGGTCCACTTTGAATGTTTTTATTCTGCTATTCAATAGAATTTTATTTTATTTATTTAATTATTTAATTATTTTAAAGATTTTATTTATTTATTTGTCAGAGTGAGAGAGAGAGCGAGAACACAGGCAGGCAGAGTGGCAGGCAGAGGCAGAGGGAGAAGCAGGCTCCCTGCCAAGCAAGGATCCTTATGTGGGACTTGATCCTAGGATGCTGGGATTATGACCCGAGTCAAAGACAGCCGCTTAACCAACTGAGCCACTCAAGCATCCCTCAGTGGAATTTTAGAAAGAGGAGGGATACATTTACCATGTTTACCTGAAAGTGGTAACATCTTTTGGAATTTTGAATCCCTCTGTACTGTGTAGCATATTTTAGTCATGTTTGTTTCCAAGTGCCATGGTCTACTCATAACTTATTTAAGCAAATACTATTATTGCTAATAATAGGAAAATTTATTGGAAAGTCTCAGGATTCTAGCAGGAAATAGAATTCAGCCAGACGGCTCAAGCGAAAGGAATGCATACAAAGGTATGGGCAGAGTTAGAGAAATAAGCAGGGGATGGTGAGAAACCTAGAGACCAGTAACAGCGGGAAAACAGTGCTACTTCTACTGCTAAAGGGAAAGGGAGAAAAGAGTGTTACTAGAGCCTGCTGAGAGTTGAAACCTTAAGGGAGGGTTTGCCTGGTAGGGGTTATAGTTGGGGAGGGACATAGCTACTAGCAGAAGGCACCAAAACACAGAGGAAGAGTGTAGGGAAGAAACACTCTGGCTTCTCTTCTCTCTACCCTTAAGTGCCTTTAAGTGCCTCCACTGGCCAACTCCAATGGAAGCCAGGCATCAAACAACAAGAGTGATGCACTACATCTTCATGAGCTCCTAGAACACAGGTCAGGTCAAAGAAGGCACAGAAAATCTGGAGAAAGTGGAGTATATCCAGTACCAAAAGACAATAGAGTGCCTTATAGAATCAATGCAAGCTGGTATATTTCAGAAAGAGTGGGGACCCAGCCAGTTTTAGGAAATTTAGAGCTTCATTGAACTTTACTGCTAATGCTTTTTATCGATATGATTCATTTCTCAATACTCTTAGTCTCCATATCTCTTAGTTCAAATTCTTGACAAAGATTTTTATTGGCCATGAATCAGCCAGTCTAGTCTCTTTCTTGTTAAGCGCTACCCACGATCTAACTAACTGTGTCCAGGAACTTACATCTTGTAGTCTGGATATGGCAGTAGTGGTCCAATCCCTTGGGTAAGAGGGCAGTTTTAGAAGACCATGGCTGGAAAGGCACCCCAAAATTATCAGCTACTCAAATATAGGAGTGGTTGTTGTATATTACATGAAGTCATTAGTATGCTATCAGAGCTCTCTTCTTAGGACAGAGGGGAAGATGATTAATTTTAGGCACCACAATTAAAGGTCAGGAATAAAAGAAAGTACTAAATGTATGTGTGGAAGTAGTGGCAATATTTTTGGCTAATTCTCAACAGGGTTATTAAGGGCATGCAGGCAGTACACAGTGCACCTTCAGACACCACCGTCCTGCAATAATGTTACGGGAAATCCCCTGGAATTTTGCAAAGTGGCTACCCTGTTCTCAACTTTGTTTAAGGAATTATTCTACTACAGAATTACTTGTGTGGCATTCTATAAATTGTGTGTTACAAGGCTGGAGCCATCCTGGAACCAAGTTTTATCTCTCCGCATGTCTACAACCCACGGAATATGGTGGAGCCAAACAGGCTGAAGTAGCTTGATAAGGGGGAACGTGCATAAAGAAACATCAAAAGGCAGCAGAACATATACAAGAGGTTTCAAGACCCAGCTATTTGAGGAAAGCACAATACTATTGAAATACCAGTTGAGAGCTTTCCTGTGGTAGGATGAAATGCTATTATACTCTTAGCTATTTGCTACCTATTACCTATATGAAAGAGAAAATCCACAAAGAGATTTTTTGGTGACTAATTATTTTAGTCAAATTATGTGGGGATGTCTGTTTGGCTTTTCAGACTCTTACAGTGATAATAGGATTTTAAAAATACTCTAGAGCAGGTTTTCAATATGTGATCCCAGACCAATAGTATCAACATCACTTGGGAACCTAAACATGCAAATTCCTGGGGCACCAGGTGGCTCAGTAATTTAAGTCTTAGACTCTTGATTTTGGTTCAGGTCTTGGTTTCAGAGTCATGGGATTAACCCTCACATGGACCTCCTTGGTTGAGTCCCCCAGTTGAGTCCCCTGGTGGAGCCCTGCTTCTGGCCCTCCTCCAAGAGAGTCTGCTAGAGATTCTCTCCCTTTGCCGCTCCCCGCATTCATGCGCCTGTGTTTCTCTGCCTCAAATAAATAAATAAATCTTTAAAAAAATGCATATTTGTGGCTGGTGAGAGTTTGAGAACCACACTACATCAGAATCACTGATGGATTTGTTAAAACCCAGCTTGTTTCCTGTCTCTGCATCACCCCCCAACCCCCTTGCTGATTTAGCAGGTCTGGATTGGGGCTCAGGAGGACGCCATGATTGGAGAGAAAATTTTCTGGAAAAATGGCTTCCACCCTAAGATTGGTAAATATATAAGGAAAAGTTTTTTGGACTAGTGAAACAGATGTGTTTCATATAATCCTTAGGAGGACACTTCCTAGACAGTCGGACTGTCTACATCAAAATGCAAAGATTCTTAATTTGGCAAGATTTCTCCTTTCTAATGTTATTTGCTTTGGGATAGTGAAGTCTTAAGAAATATTTTATAAAATAGCAACCCAGAAATGGCTTCAAGAGTTCAGAGCATTTGTTTCAAATTTAGAAGAAAAGACAAATAAGACCCCATGTATTACACATGTAAGTAGTATTCTAATTAACTGAATTTGAAAAGTGATTCTTAATGAGCATAAAAATAAAGAACCAAGTTCATATTTCAGTATTATTTGAAAATCTTCTGTCAGTGTCCTAGAAAAAGAAGGAAAAAAGAAAATGCTTGATATATCTTATGAAATTGCTTCCCCATTCTTTCATGTTTTAAAACCATTCCTAGGCCCAGAAATTGCTATCTGTATGCATTAGAGGGCTGTGTAGGTACTAACACAGATGTGCCAAGTCAGTGCAATAACTATGGAAAAACATCAATGAATCCATTAGGACATTGGGTATTACCACAGCAGCCATTCCTAGGTGGCTGTAATATCATAGCAGATACAAGATTTATGTTTTGTGGTCATTGAGAACAGCCATGACACACATTTTCCTCCCTTTCATAATTTAATTACTGTCACCACATATTATTATCAGCCATTACCACAGATTCCAGAATATGGAAAGTCACTGGAGCCAGAGCAGAGGAGCCAAGTAAAACACCTGCAAGGGATTTCAAAAGTGATTACAGTTCAGTTGCTATATTTTGAATGAAAAATACAGATGATGAAGCCACAAAGCATCTGTTCTTTTTCCTTCTGGCTCTGTGCAGTACCGTGTCCTGCATTTGCCTTGTGACTTCAATCAGCCCCCCTCCCACAGAGCATGCCGTACTTCATACATATGGTCACTCAACAAATGCTTATGACTTATAAATATTTACCAAAGAAAGTATGATCAGTATCTGTTAGCAACAGTTTTTGGAGCAGATGCTGTTTTCGGAGCGTGGCAGTCATCACATGGATGACAAGAATGGAACATTTCTATGCTAACACCTGACAGTTGTGATTCTTCTCCAGTTCTTAAAGATATTTCACATATAATATTTTATGTCACCCTAGCTCCGGTCCTGGGATTAGAACAGAAAGCAATGATCTCCACAGTAAAAGAGCAGACATCTGTTTTGAGTGACTTGACTAAGGTCTCAGCGCTAATGAGTAGTGGGGAGGGGACACATACGCAGGTCTTTCATTCTCAAGTTCAGCGTTTAAGATTTAAAACAAATAAAATCAATACTGTTAGGGTTTGGCATTATCACTTTTTCTTTCTGGAATCTTGAGTTTTCCCTTTTCCTTTTGGCAAATGAGAACAAAAAAAAATTTTTTCCTCAAACCTTTTCCAAAAGTACAATTAGCTGCCACATTAAGAAAAGAGATGAAGGGTGCCTGGGTGGCTCAGTGGGTTAAAGCCTCTGCCTTTGGCCCGGGTCATGATCCCAGGGTCCTGGGATAGGGTCCTGGGATCGAGCCCCGCATCAGGATCTCTGCTCAGTGGGGAGCCTGCTTCCTCCCACTCCCTGCCTTCCTCTCTGCCTACTTGTGATCTCTCTCTCTCTGTCAAATAAATGAATACAATCTTAAAAAAAAAAAGTTATAGAAGTGAGAGAAACCTAGCCCCAAGTTCAGGTCCATTATCGATGTTGGGGCTAACTGGGTAGTAGGTACAGTGCTTAGGGCACTAACTGTAGCCATCCTGTGGGGCCATTCTTCCACTGGCTTCTTGGTTCTCTAGTCCCCACCTCTCCAGTCCTGGAGAATGGAATGTGCTGTTTCTATAAAACAATGTGCTCTTTTTTGTAAAACTAGCTTTAAATGCTGCTGCCTCCTTCCTTAGCTGTTGAAAATTATTGTTTCTATCTGGAAAGGGATTGCAGAAAATGCCTTGTAAGAATAGGAACCCAGCGTAGATCCCAGACTGCAGTATGGCTGTTGGTTTTGCTGGAGAGGAATCTGAGAAGCTTCGGTAAGATTCCTGAAATTCCACTGTTAGTCTCACATAAGCTAAATAAAACTAGACAAAGCGTATTCAGTTTTAGCTTGGACTATAAAGTAACACAGAAACAAACAGACATGATTCAAGGTTTTCCTTGAGGTGCCTGCAAGTCTTACACAAAGTATATTGGTATAAATAAAGTCCTATTCGTGCCCAGTGATGTAGATAGGTCGTACTTCTAAACATTTTGTGAATATAGCTCATAGGAGATATCCTTGCATGTTTCTTTTTAAGAAGCTTTATTTTTAACACCAATTCCACTGACCATGAAACATGTTAGACTTTCAAGTTTTATTCTAAATAAGAGAAAGGGGAGGGAAAACCGAAACCTGCCCAGCCTGGTTATTCCACTAGGGAAATTCAGAGGGCTCTTCGCGGGTCCTGACAAGGTATAACCAGTGCATCCTTTTCAAGGCAGACAATGATGTGGCATTTTTGATCATGGCAGGGAACAGAATTTTTCTATTTAGTTTAAGAGTAAATGGGTTTGTTACGGGTTAATAAACCTTTTATAGAATTGCTGAGAAGGTTAAAGTTGAACTCAAGGAATTGCTTTAATGGCCCAAAGGCCAAGCAGAAACTACAGAGTTGTAAAAGCAGCTGGTGCCAAAAATCAAGGAGTCCCCCCACTACCAGGAGACTGCTAGGGTCAGGGAGCGCTGGCAGAGGAAACCAGCATTTTCAGGACACTGCTTGCTACCAGAGCCAGCGGAAGCAGCAGAATCCCAGGCTCTGCCTCCTGCTGCTGTCCAAATGCCGTGAAAGTACGTCTGACGGTAGCCTCGGTCAGATCAGGAGTACTAGCTGCAAGGGAGTCTGGGGAACAAGATTTTTTTTTCCCCAAGTTTTTCAGCATAAAAATAACATGCATGCATCACATTTTACCAGTCTGTTCCCCTCATATGGGTGCCGGGATTGCTTGTCATCTCCAGCTGCAAAACTGCAGAGAAAATTCTTCTGGACTAGGTGATGTGATATTTTCTCTGATATATCCCTAGAGGTGGGATCACATGGTTATAATATACATGCGCACTTTTTAAAAAACCGAGTCCTGCCAGGATATTACTGCCAGAATGGTGCCGGGAGTCTTACAAAAGTTTAGTGTATAAATCACTTTACATTTATACATACTATTATCAAATATGAATGGTTTTTACTTCCAAGGAAGAGCCTCAATATATAAAGGCAAACAATAGATTTTTATTTCTTTTTCTTTTTTTTTTAAAGAGTTTATTTTATTTGATAGAGATCACAAGTAGGCAGAGAGGCAGGCAGAGAGAGAGGGGGAAGCAGGCTCCCTGTTGGGCAGAGAGCCCAATGTAGGGATCAATCCCAGGACCCTGGGATCATGACCTGAGCCGAAGGCAGAGGCTTAACCCACTGAGCCAACCAGGCGCACAATAGATTTTTATTTCTTAAATATTATGTCTGAAATAGTATAATAGAAGATAAGTTGGTAGGAATACTCTGGTAAAATTTTATTTGCTTTCGTAAAAATGGGCACCAGTGTGGGGCCGTAGAGAGCTCCACAGGTCCTGGGTTGGACGAAACTTAGATCCTGTGTATAGGACACTGGGCAAGCTCCTTAATTCTGTGCGAGCCTCATTTCTGTGAGAATTCCCCAAATGGTGGCCACGATAATAAGGACATTGTTGAAGAATTGGAGTTAAGGGACATGAAGCCATCAGGACAATGGCTGGCACATAGTCCTTGTACAGGCCATGTTAATTTTTCACTGAGCACCCATGGACTTGTCCCTACTGCAGCTCACATATAACTCCCATATAAATGAATTTTGTGGCAAACAGAGGCCAAGATTGTAGATGACCAATAACTAAATCCCGCTGGCTAGGCCCTCATCAGTGCTAGAAGGGTTGCAGAGTGAAAGGCAAGACACAATTTCCCTTGTTGCTCCATTTTTTTTTTTTTTAAGATTTATTTTACAGGGAGAACGTGTGTGAGCAGGAAGAGGGACAGAGGGAGAGAAAGAGAGAGAGAGTCCCAAGCAGACTCCCCACTGCGTGGGGAGCCTGAAGCGGAGCTCAATCCCAGTACACTGAGATCATGACCTGAGCCGGAACGAGAGCCCAACACTTAACGGATGGAGACACCTAGCACCCTTGTTGCTCCTTTGAGGACCTCAGGAGGTAAAGGAGATAGGACACACATGCACTTTTTGTTTAACTCTGTGGATGACTGTAGAGAAGCACCCAGAGTGGAGAGCAGGGTGCAGGCTGCTCATCTAAGAGGGGAGGCTTGAGGCCACAACCAGCCCTTCCCCAGTGTTCATTCACCCACAGGCAGTCTCCTGCCTCAGCCTTCCTGACAATTCCTCTCAGGGTTAAGTGGTCCTGCTTTTACCCGCCCACACCAAACCGCATTTCCTTTTAACACAGCTTGCCGTGCTGTCCTGTAGTCTACATTGTGATTGTCGGAATGACGGAATAGATGTGCTCCGTCGTTTCACCATGGCCACGCTTGCATTTCAGGTGGCATTTTTTCCTTGCGTGATTTCTGTGTCCGTTCAGGTACAGCAGCAGGTAGAAACCTGACCAGCTATTTGAACAGGGCAGATTTGATACAGAGTCGGTAAGTAGGTGTAAAGGTGTAAACTGTAACTGGCCAGGTGAGAAGAGAATACTGGCGTCTCTCAGAGCAACAGCAGGAAGCAGCTGCCACCCTTAACCAAAGCCAGGGCCTCGGGTCCTCAGGTTGAAATGACCAAAAGGCAGAAACTCAGAGAAGGGTGAATAGAGGTGCGACTCAGGCAGCCGGAAGGGGGGGTTCAGCCATGGCTGGTGCTGGTGTCTGAGGAAGGTGTGATGAGGCTGGCTGCCAGGCGTTAGAAAACCTGCAAGTTGCCTTCGGTTGCCGAGATGGCACAGGTAGGAATCGCCCGCCCAGGTGAAGAATGTTGCTGGGTGACACCGGGACTGCAAGTGTGCAGAGCCATAAGGGCCCGGAAGGCACAAGTCCTTCCCTCCTTCTCCAGCCTAGCGTGCTCCATCCAGCGCCTCCTATTGACAGAGCCTAACAAGGAGTCAGGGGTACAGCAGAAATTGGATTTACAGTCAGAGCCCCATTTGCCTGGTACAGTATAAAAGGGTGGGTTTGGAACTGAAGGGTAATAGCATAATAACTGACCTATTTCTTAAAATACTTTGTGCTACATGTAAAAAAAACGAGGACCCGTATCCACATGTCCATCCACAGATAAATGTGTTTACGAAAGTTGGTATACACATTTAGCAGAGCACTGTTCAGCCTTAAAAGATGGAAATCCTGCCATATGTTACACCATGAATGAACCTTGGGGGCATTATGCTGAGTGAAATAAGCCGGTCACAAAAGGACAAATATTATATGATTCCACTTATGTGAAGTATCTGAAGACTCAAACACACAAAAACAAAGAATGGTGATTGCCAGGGATTGGGGGAAGGGAAAATTGGGAGTTTTTGTTGAATGGAAATAGAGTTTGTTTTGCAAAGATGAGAAAGTTCTAGAGATCTGTTACACAACAATGTGAGTAAACTTAATATTGCTGAACCGTACACTTAAAAACGGGTGACGCCTGGGCGGCTCAGCAGTTAAGCATCTGCCTTCAGCTCAGGTCTTGATCCCAGGGTCCTGGGATCTAGTCCCTCCTGGGGCTGTCAGCTCAATGGGGAGTCTGCTTTTCCCTCTGTCCCTCCTCCCTGTTCTCGTGCATGCTCTATCCCTCTCTCTCTTCCAAAAATAAAAATAAATAATAATAATAATAGAAATAAATAAAATAAATAATAATAAAAATAAATAAAATCTTTAAAAAATGATTAAAAATAAAATAAAAATAATTTTTTTTCTATTTTTTACCACAATTAAAATTTTAAAAACATTATTTAAAAATTATTAAAAAATTCAGGTCCATTAAAAACTGCCCCCCCAAAAAAGAACCCACTGCCTATTTCCAACATTTTATGTCTCTCCACAAATTTCTCAATCTGATTTTTATGTTTTTCCGCATTACTTGGTGGAGAATCCTTGATCCTTATCCCATATTAATGGAGCATTCTTTGATGTTTTTTTTCATTGTTACCTGAATAATATTCAGGATACAAATGATAAAAGCAAGCAACTATTTATGAAATATGATTGTAAAATAAGATCATTGTCTTGCAAAAAAGACTGCTCTACAGCTGTTTGTAAGATCCTCTATCAATAGAACGGTCCAGGGTAAAATGAATTGTTTACGAAAGCAGCAAAAACATTTTAGTTAGGTTTACAGGCCACAGTGAAATGTCTTTGTTGAAATCATGTGCGGTGGAGCCAGTTTTATGTTCTTTCCTGGCCCATTCTCTGTCAGATTGCCTGCTGGAGCCAATCTTTGCCATGCTGCCTCATAAACTTTTACAGTAAATATTCCATCATTGGACACTGGGGTAGAGAATGATGGAAGGGAATGTAATTGTTTTAGCTTTAAATTTACCCTTGTTCAAATTTGTCTTTGATATACAGCTCAAGAGCAGCCTGTAAGTCACGAAGGCGTTCACCTCTCTCCAGGCTGGATTGCATTTAAACCATTCCAGACAGATGAGAGAAGTGCCCCTTAGGAGAAGGAGAAAGCAATCCCACAATCCCTCTTAGGAACTCATCCCCTGTTTGACAAATCTTGCCACTGGGGTCTTTGTAGTAAACCAGAGTTTCATCTGCTGCAATACTCCCCCATCACCCCCCTCCCAAACTTCTGGTTACATCATTAATGGATATTGGAAGCAGCTGGCCTCCTTCTTCTGCATAAGGGACTTTTGTAGACATGAAAATGATTATGCAGTTTCCCTTACACTACTCTGCTGCACAATTCTGTCTTCTAATTTTGCCCCATAAATTTTATTTTTCAGATCTTTTTATTTTAAAAGATTTTATTTATTTATTTGACAGACAGAGATCACAAGTAGGCAGAGAGGCAGGCAGAGAGAGGAGGAAGCAGGCTCCCTGCTGAGCAGAGCCCAATGCGGGGACTCCATCCCAGAAGCCTGGGATCATGACCTGAGCTGAAGGCAGAGGCTTTAACCCACTGAGCCACCCAGATACCCCTATTTTTCAGATCTTTAAGGGATCTTTCTGGGGCTTCTGAATCTTTTGTAATTTACCATACTGTTCTAAAATTGTGGAATTCCAGTTTTCATGGAACACTAATATATTTCTAAGCATTTTTGAGATTAGTGGAATGATGACTCATCCCTATACAATGTTTACTTTAAAAATAAATGTCATTATTAAATCACTTCCCAAATCTTCGTGGTTTTCCTGACAAAAAGGAAAAATATCACTCACACCATTTGCTGCAAAGCTATTAGCCCTCATCATTCTACCTCATCATGTCAGGTGGAAAATCAGCTTCTTTTTGGGAGATTTTTAATCTATATGGAAAATAAGAGATTATAAAAAATATGGAAATATATATATATTAGTGGAAATGAAGATCAGTTAGGATGAGTGTAAGTGTGAGAGGCTTTCCTCATATTATAAAGATTTTTTGCTATTTTTCTTTAAATATAATAAATGTAAAGAAAAAGTTAAAAACACCTAAAATCACACCATTTTGAGCTATCAAGATTTAACATAGTAGTGACCTCTTTTTTGTTTCTCTTTATATTTTCACATGTTTATAATTTATCTTAAAGACAATCATGTTATTTTTCTTCATCGCATTTTAAAGGCATTTTTCTGTATGCATTCTTAACTTCATATGCTCTCCTTTCTCCCTCAAATAACTAATGTTTTATCCCTCCAGTCCTTTTTCATTGACATGTAATCATATTTGAGTCTGTATTTAAAGGCTTATCACTGTTTGTTTTAGAGAAAACAATATAGTCGTTACATATCTTGCTTTTCTCACTAAACAAATCTTTGTGGAAGTTCTTACCAGGCAACCATAAAGATTTAACTCATTTATTTTCATGGCTTCATAATGGCATGGCTGTAACTCCATTTCACCTCTCCCCCAGTTGTGTCTGTAATATTCTTTAGTTGCTGTATCAGGTTAGATCTCCAGAATGTGGTTCCATAGTCATTAATATATCAGAAAGGGACAACAGAAGGTTCTATAGCCATTAATATATCAAAACAGCATAATAGAAGTTGAAAACAGGACAACATGAAAGTAAAACATACACAGAAATCTAGAAAAAGAACTACAAAGAAATAAAAAAGCAGAAGGAAGAAAGTATTAAGGATAGAAATGGAAAATAATGAATTAGGATACAAAGTAAAACAAAAAGGGAGAATTAATCAGTCCAAAAGCTGGTTCTTTGGGGGGAAAAAAAATCGGCAAAATTGACAAACCACTGGCCAAACTAACAGAGAAATTAAAGAAACTTAAATATACACAAAATTGGAAGTCCTAAGGTAGAGATTCAGAAGAAAGAAAGCTTTAAAAACTCTAAAAGACTACTTTGCACAACTCTCTATAAAGATAGTTAAAATGCATAATTTTCTGGTGTAATGCAATTTTCTAGTAGACGTGGAATGCCTAAATAGGCAAATTAACAGAGATGAAATGGAAAAATCAAAGAGCACTCCATTATAAATCTCAGATGGTTTAACATGGGAATTTACTAAAACTTTAAAGATCAGTTATCCTAATAGTATTTAAACTATTTCAGAGCATGGTTTAAAAATGTGTCTTTCAAATTATTTCTATGAAGCAAATTGGTCTCAAAACCCAGCAAAGTTTTGTATACTTGAAATTAATGTAACATTGTGTGTGAACTATACTCAAGAAAAAAATCAACTGACAGAATTTGCACCCCAAAATAAAGCTGGCCAGTCTCATTATGATGGTCAAATTAAATTGTTCTAAATAAAATTTTAGGAATTTATTAGCTCATTAATAAAAACAGTATGATCAAATGAAGTAGTTTTCCTGCAATGTAAAAGCTCAACATAAGAAAATCAGCTAATATCATCATCCTTTTAATAAGAAGAGAAATCATATGATCATTTCTATAGATGCAGAAAATTTCATAAAATTCAACCATAGTTCAAGAAAGAGAAAATGGTGGATACTTTCTGAACAAGGTAAAATATATACCTCCATCTAAAGCCGGGGTTACTCAATGGGCAAGCATTAGAGGATTTATTGCTAAAATGATAAGGCAAACATCTCTACACTATGCTGGAGGTGGTAGGCAATGATTTTAGACATGACAAAGTAATTAGAGGTCTGAGAATTGAAATAAAGAAATAAACTATCTCTACTTGCAGAGGATATGATTATATATCTAGAGAGCCCAAAAGAATCAATGGGAAAGCTACTTATGTAAACAAAAAAAAAACTTAATGAACTAACAATTTATGGTATCATCACATAACAAACTAAAATCAGTTCTACAGGAGAGTACATATTAATGTTCAACAACATTCATTTTGCTAATACCTCTCCAGATTCTAGAAAACCTCATCTTCTGGGAAAGTTTTAGGAAGTGATGATGGGAACAAAATTCATTCTGTCATTGCATGTTCACAATAGATTTCCTGTGGACTTCATACTTCAAGGTCAGTTTGGATATAAATGACATGGCTCACATTTTCTTTTTTTTTTTTAATGATTTATTTATTTATTTTAGAGAGACAGAGAGTGTGTACCTGAGCTTGGGGAGGGGCAAAAGGAGTGGAAGAGATAGAAAACTCAAATGGACTCCCTTTTTAAAAAAAATAATTAAATAATTAATTAATTTTAAAATTTCTTTTCAGTGTTCCAGAATTGTTTATGCATCATACCCAGTGCTCTATGCAATACGTGCCCTCCATAATACCCACCACCAGGCTCACCCAACCTCCTACCCCCAGCCCCTCCAAAACCCTCAGATTGTTTCTCAGAGCCCACATTCTCTCATGGTTTGTCTCGCCCTCCAATTTCCCTCAACTCCCTTCTCCTCTCCATCTCCCAGTGTCCTCTGTGTTATTCCTTATGCTCTACAAGTAAGTGAAACTATATGATAATTGACTCTCTCTGCCTGACTTATTTCACTCAGCATAATCTCTTCCAGTCCCATCCATGTTGATACAAAAGTTGGGTATTCATTCTTTCTGATGGAGGCATAATACTCCATTGTATATGTGGACCACATTTTCCTTATCCATTCGTCCATTGAAAGGCATCTTGGTTCTTTCCACAGTTTGGCAACTGTGGCCATTGCTGCTATGAACATTGGGGTACAGATGGCCCTTTTTTTCCACAACATCTGTATCTTTGGGAGAATTACCCAGTAGTGCAATTCCTGGGTCATAGGATAGCTCTATTTTTAATTTTTTGAGGAATCTCCACACTGTTTTCCAAAGTGGCTGCACCAACTTGCATTCCCACCAACAGTGTAAGAGGGTTCCCCTTTCTCCACATCCCCTCCAACACATGTTGTTTACTGTCTTGTTAATTTTGGCCATTCTAACTGGTGTATGGTAGTATCTCAAGGTGGTTTTGATTAGAATCTCCCCGATGGCCAGTCTTTTGAGCGCAAAGCCTCACACAGGGCTTGATTCCATGACCCTGAGATCATGACCTAATGGCTCACATGTTCTTGAGCAATTTGGTTATTTTACTCCATTGTCTTCCTGGCATAAACTATTGCTGTTGTAAAACATAATGTCAATCTTATTTTTTCTTCCCTTTTAAGTCACTTAGTCTGTTTGCCTAAATATCCTCCCTTTTCTTTTTCAAATGTTCAGTAGTTTTACTAGACAATGTTTTGATATCAGCTGTCTGGTTTGATCTTTTTGCAGGTATGCAAAATACCCTTTAAATATGTAGATTCAATTTTTCTTCTATTTCAGGGAAAATTCACTTAATTGCAGATCACTTGGTGACTCCTATTGCATATATGCTGAAGTTTTTTTTGCCTTTCCTCTATATCTATATCTATACCTATATCTATATCTATATCTTTTAAAAAACTTTTTTTCTTGGTGATCACAGCTTTGTAGTAAAGCTTGAAATCAGGTAACATGATGCCCCCAGTTTTATTTTTGTTTTTCAACATTTCCTTAGCGATTCGGGGTCTCTTCTGATTCCATACAAATTTTAGGATTATTTGCTCCAGCTCTTTGGAGAATACTGGTGGAATTTTGATCGGAATGGCATTAAAAGTATAGATTGCTTTAGGCAGTATAGACATTTTAACAATGTTTATTCTTCCGATCCAAGAGCATGGAATGGTCTTCCATCTTTTTGTGTCTTCTTCAATTTCTTTCATGAGTGTTCTGTAGTTCCTCGAGTACAGTTCCTTTACCTCTTTGGTTAGGTTTATTCCCAGGTATCTTATGGTTTTTGGTGCTATAGTAAATGGAATCGATTCTCTAATTTCCCTTTCTGTATTTTCATTGTTAGTGTATAAGAAAGCCACTGATTTCTGTACATTGATTTGTATCCTGCCACGTTACTGAATTGCTGTATGAGTTCTAGTAGTTTGGGGGTGGAGTCTTTTGGGTTTTCCATATAAAGAATCATGTTCTCTGTGAAGAGAGAGAGTTTGACTTCTTCACTGCCAATTTGGATACCTTTTATTTCTCTTTGTTGTCTGATTGCTGTTGCTAGGACTTCTAGTACTATGCTGAACAAAAGTGGTGAGAATGGGCATCCTTGTCGTGTTCCTGATCTCAGTGGGAAGGCTGCAAGCTTTTTCCTATTGACAATGATATTTGCTGTGGGTCTTTCATAGATAGATTTTATGAAGTTCAGGAATGATCCCTCTATCCCTATACTTTGAAGCGTTTTAATCAGGAATGGATGCTGGATTTTGTCAAATGCTTTTTCTGCATCAATTAAGAGGACCATGTGGTTCTTCTCTCTTCTCATATTAATTTGTTCTATCACATTGATTGATTTGCAAATGTTGAACCATCCTTGTAGCCCAGGAATAAATCCCACCTGGCATGGTACTGACATAGAAACAGACACATAGACCAGTGGAACAGAGTAGAGAGCCCAGATATGGACCCTCAACTCCATGGGCAAATAATCTTTGACAAAACAGGAAAAAATATACAGTGGAAAAAGGACAGTCTCTTCAATAAAAGGTGCTGGGAAAACTGGACAGCTATATGTAGAAGAATGAAACTCGACCATTCTCTTACACCATACACAAAGATAAACTCAAAATGGATAAAAGACCTCAGTGTGAGACAGGAATCCATCAGTATCCTAGAGGAGAACATAGGCAGTAATCTCTTTGATATCAGCCACAGCAACTTCTTTCAAGATATGTCTCCAAAGGCAAAGGAAACAAAAGTGAAAATAAACTTTTGGGACTTCATCAAAATCAAAAGCTTCTGCACAGCAAAGGAAACAGTCAAGAAAACAAAGAGGCAACCCATGGAATTGGAGAAGATATTTGCAAATGACAGTACAGACAAAAGGTTGATATCCAGGATCTATAAAGAACTCCTCAAACTCAACACACACAAAACAGATAATCATATCAAAAAATGGGCAGAAGATATGAACAGACACTTCTCCAATGAAGACATACAAATGGCTATCAGACACATGAAAAATGTTCATCATCACTAGCCATCAGGGAGATTCAAATTAAAACCACATTGAGATATCACCTTACACCAGTTAGAATGGCCAAAATTAGCAAGACAGGAAACAACATGTGTTGGAGGGGATGTGGAGAAAGGGGAACCCTCTTACACTTGTTGGTGGGAATGCAAGTTGGTGCAGCCTCTTTGGAGAACAGTGTGGAGATTCCTCAAGAAATTAAAAATAGAGCTTCCCTATGACCCTGCAATTGCACTACTGGGTATTTACCCCAAAGATACAGATGGAGTGAAAAGAAGGGCCATCTGTACCCCAATGTTTATAGCAGCAATGGCCATGGTCACCAAACTGTGGAAAGAACCAAGATGCCCTTCAATGGACGAATGGATAAGGAAGTTGTGGTCCATATACACTATGGAGTTTTATGCCTCCATCAGAAAGGATGAATACCCAACTTTTGTATCAACATGGACGGGACTGGAAGAGATGATGCTGAGTGAAATAAGTCAAGCAGAGAGAGTCAATTATTATATGGTTTCACTTATTTGTGGAGCATAACAAATAACATGGAGGACAAGAGGAGATGGAGAGAAGGGAGTTGAGGGAAATTGGGAGGTGAACCATGAGAGACTGTGGACTCTGAAGAACAATCTGAGGGTTTTGAAGGGGTGGGGGGTGGGAGGTTGGGGGAGCCAGGTGGTGGGTATTAGAGAGGGCACGGATTGCATGGAGCACTGGGTGTGGTGCAAAAATAATGTATACTGTTATGCTGAAAATAAATAAAATTAAAAAACTTTTTTTCTCCTTTTTCTTTTTAAAGATTTATTAGAGAGAGAGAGTGAATGCACACACAAGCACGAACCAGGGGAGGGGCAAAGGAGGGGGAGAATCCAGAAGCAGAGTCCCTGCTGAGTGGGGAGCATGACCTGGGGCTTGATCCCAATAATCTGAGATAGGACCTCAGCCAGAATCAAGAGTCGGCTGCTTAACCAACAGAGCCCCCAGGTGCCCCTTCCTTTTGGTTCTTAAAATTTTCTTCTACTCTGCTATTTCTTGTATGGTATTATTATTTGTGCTTATGTATGTCTTAATTCCCGACATGCTTTATTATTAGTAGTTCTAATTTTTCTTCTGTTTGCTCTCTTTTTCCCAACCATCTCATTTTTAAGATTTGAAAAACTCTGATTTTTGCTGTTCTTTTATAGCTTCTATAATTGTCTTAAATTCTTTTAATGCTTTAAAATGTTATAAATACATTTGTATTGTATGTTTATTTCCAAATGCTTTTGTTGGTGTGGTATTGTTCTGCTCTTACCTAACTTTAGTTTATAATAGCTTTATAAGAAATTGAATTACAATTTTTTCTTTTTCTTTTTTCTTTCTTTCTTTCTTTTTTTTTTTTTCTAATGTTTAAGTGAGATGCAGTTTCCTGAGTTTCATAGGAAGGAAGGACAAAGAATCAGTATACTCTGCCAGAAGAGTTCAGGGCTCTCTTTTGTTCTTGTCATGAAGTAGTACTTTTTGAGACCTGTTGTTTTCCCCTTTTCTTCCCTCTGACACCTCTGCTCTTGCTACATCTATCACAGGTGTGCCCACTGCTGTTGTAACCCACTCCTTGTTCTAGATGGCCCAACGACAGAGCCTATCCAGGCTTTTGGTGGGGCTGTAGATTGCCCCCAAATTCAGCTGTGACTCATTTAAATCTTGCTTTGAGTGGTCGATCCTCTAGCCCTCTGCTAGAGGGTCACTTTGCCCCTGCTCAGTACCATCTTCTTCTCCATAAATTGGCTGATGGCACTCAGCTCTCCTCTCAGTGCCTGCTTACCCCATGCTCCTGGGGGTCTGATAGAGACCAGCTGGGCTGGGAGTGGCATGGGTCACTTATTTCCTCTATCTGTTTATACCTGCCCTCATTGCTCTTGGGAATCTAGATGCTTCTTTTGATGCACTTCCCCCTCTCCAGTATCTGTGTTTTGATTCCGGTTGGGTTCAGGAATAGAGTCTTTTTAGATAACTACCTGTGCCTGATTCTTTCTCTATATTCTGACCATTATATTTTCCTGTGTGTAAACACGGTATTTTGCATTTTTTTCCCTACTCTGTGCTCAACATCTTTTTGGTCTTTTAAAAGGCCTGCTTCTTATAATAGAAAGTCTGGCTTTTCTACTTTAACTTTCCCATGATTGCTCCTGCTAGGCATTTAATAATAATATTTAGAAATTAGTCTGCTTGATTTTTTTCCATGCTGTATCTCTCTCCCTTTAGGAGCAGCACATATGAAAAACTGTCATTGTGTTTGCCTAAGTGCTTGGGAAGAGAATAATGAATATAAAAAAGTGTGTCATGGATGTTGTCCCAAATCTGATCTGGGACAGAGCTTCTCTGTGATGTAGTTCACACAGAGAAAAAAATAACATTCCTGATAAAATGTTTAAGCCATTTTCTGAGGAATTTTAATGGGATTAAAACACTCATTCTGGAAACCTAGTCACCTACATACCCAGCTGATAGTTGTTAAGAATTTAATAAGCTTTACCACCCATTATTTTCTTTTTGATTTTAGCCAACCAATGATAATGAAACCCTCTGCTTTTTGGCCAGAGGCAGTTTTGCCTCCTGGGGAACAGATGGCAATGTCTGGAAACATTTTTGTTGTCACAACCAGGTGAGGAGAGTAGGGGTTGCTACTAGCATCTAGTATGTAGAGCCCAGGGATACTGCCAAATGTCCTAGAACATGCAGGGCAGCCCTCCCCTGCCAGGTGAAGAATCATCAGGTTGACAATGTCAGTAGTGTTAAGCTTGAGAAACACTGATCTAGCCCTTCTATTTTCTAATGAGTTGGTCTGTTCTAGGACTTTCCTCTTGAAATAAGATTGAGTAAAATTTCTATATATACTCATGACTAATTTTTTTTTAAAATTTCTGTGTGATTTTTAAGCAAGGGGGGGAAAAACTCAGTTAATTCCTAAAAATATTATCCCCCGACACTAGGTATCATTGTCAGGCAGCTGAGATGCAATCTGGGGTTCATAGGTACATAGTTCCCAGGCCAGGCAGGAAAGCTCAGTCTTTTGCTTTAAACAGAGACTTCTGGGGTCAAAACTGATAATAAACTGGACCATATTTTCTGTGCAGATGTTGACTCTTAAGACTAAGCCCTGCAGTGTGTTCACTACTATCTCCTAATTCCGTTTCTTCTTCTTCTTCTTCTCCTTCTTCTTCTCCTCCTCCTTCTCCTTCTTCTTCTTCTTCTTCATCTCCTTCTTCTTCTTCTTCTTCTTCTCCTTCTCCTTCTCCTTCTCCTTTTCCTTCTCCTCCTTCTTTTTCTTCTTCTTTTGCTATCCTAATTCTTAATTTCCTAATTCAGCTTAGCCCACTGACTTGCCTTCTGGTTGCCTGGGCGCTTTAATTTATTTTTTGTTCTCAAGCATTTATTTTCAACAGCATCTCTCCATTGCCTGTTTTTTCTGTCACCAAGGAGACACTGCTCTGTGGATACAGCCTTTCTTTCTGACCGAACTTTGTGCTTATAGAAAAGAGCCTTCTTTGCCTCTTCAACTACCAGGAAGGTCAGCTGGTGAGATAAGGAGTGGGGGAGTGGGAAAACCCAAGTACATACCCATCTTGCCTGTGGAGATGCAGAGAATGCACAAAATGGCTTGTGAAAAAGCACAGCTTTCTCTCAGTTTTGCCAAATACCTGTGAGAGGAGTGAGTGTACCAGATCTTCAGTTTTGCAAGGTAGATGGAGGTATTGGTAGTAACACCTGCATTCAGAAGAGGAGAAGGCAAACAGAAAAATAAAACTCTACAGTTGTTTGAAAGAGATTTTGTAGGATCTTTTTTAATCTATATTTTTATGTGAAAGAGAAAATGTTTTTTAAAGACACAGTTCACCTACCAGAGACCGCGTAGCTAAAGAAAACCATCTGTATCTCTAACTACAGTCTTTAGCTTAAAATCTAGTTTGTCTGATATGAGAATTGCTACCCCAGCTTTCTTTTGAGGTCTGTTGGAATGATAGTTCTCCATCCCTTCACTTTAGTCTATATCTTTAGGTTCAAAATGAGTCTCTTGTAGACAGCATATGGATGGGTCCTGTCTTTTTATTCAGTCTGCAACCTTGTGCCATTTTATAGGAGCATTTAGGCCATTCATGTTGAGAGTGGTTATTGACAGATAAGATTTTGTTGTCATCATGTTGTCTGTGAGGTCCTTGTTCCTATGGATTGCCTCTGTATATCTCTGTTTTGTATCACTCTTGGGGTCTTTCTTCTTTTATAGAACCCCCCTTAATAGTTCTTGCAAGGCCAACATAGTGGTTACATATTCTTTCAGTCTCTGCTGGTTCTGGATGCTTCTTATCTCTCCTTCTGTTCTGAATGACAGCTTTGCTGGATAAAGAATTCTTGGCTGCATGTTCTTCTCATTTAGTACCCTATATATGCTTGCCAGCCTTTTCTGGCTTGCCAGGTCTCTGTGGACAGGTCTGACATTATTCTAATGTTTCTCCCTCTGTATATAAAGAATCTCTTCCCCCTAACTGCCCTTAAAATGGTTTCCTTGGTTCTAAGATTTATGAGTTTTACTATTACATGCCTGGGGGTTGATCTGCCCTCATTGATCTTGGGGAGTGTCCTCTCTGCCTCTAGGACACAATTACTTATTTCATTCCCCAGATTAGGGAAGTTCTTGGCTACAATTTGGTCAAATATATCTTCACATAGACCAATGGAATAGAATAGAGAGCCCAGATATGGACTCTCAAATCTATGGTCAACTAATCTTTGACAAAGCAGGAAAAAATATCCAATGGAAAAAAGACAGTCTTTTCAATAAATGGTGCTGGGAAAACTGGATAGCTATATACAGAAGATGAAACTGGTCCATTCTTTTATACCATACACAAAAGTAAACTCTAAATGGATGAAAGACCTCAATGTGAGATAGGAATCCATCAAAATCCTAGAGGAGACCATAGGCAGTAACATCTTCGACATCAGCCACAGCAACTTCTTTCAATACATGACTCCAAAAGTAAGGGAAACAAAAGTGAAAATGAACTTTTGGGACTTCATCAAGATCAAAAGCTTCTGCATAGCAAAGGAAATAGTCAACAAATTAAAGAGGGAACCCATGGAATGGGAGAAGATATTTGCAAATAACACTATAGACAAAGGGCTGATACCCAATGTCTATAAAGAACTTTTCAAACTCAACATCCAAAAAACAGATCAAGTCAAAAAATGGGGAGAAGGCATGAGCAGACACTTCTCCAAAGAAGACATACAAATGGCTCGCAGACACATGAAAAAGTGTTCATCATCATTAGCCATCAGGGAAATTCAAATCAAAACTACATTGAGATACCACCTTACATCAGTTAAAATGGCAAAAATTGACAAGGCATGAAACAACAAATGTTGGAGAGGATGTGGAGAAAGGGGAACCCTCTTACACTGTTGGTGGGAATGCAAGTTGATGCAGCCACTTTGGAAAATAGTGTGGATGTTCCTTAAAAAGTTAGAAATGGAGCTACCCCATGACCCTGCAATTGCACTACTGGGTATTTACCCTGAGGATGCAGATGTTGTGAAAAAAGGGGCAAATGCATTCCAAGGTTCATAGCAGTAATATCCACAACAGCCAAAATGTGGGAGGAGCTGAGATGCCCTTCAACAGATGAATGGATAAAGAAGATGAGGTCCATATACACAATGGAATATTATTCAGTCATCAGAAAGGATGAATACCCAAATTTTACATCAGCATGGATGGGATGGAGGAGATTATGCTGAGTGAAATTAGTCAAACAGAGAAAGTCAATTATCATATGCTTTCGCTTATTTGTGGAACATAAGGAATAGCATAGAGGACATTAGAAGAAGGGTAAAATGAAGGGGGAGAAATCAGAGTGGTGGAAAAACCATGAGATTATGGACCCTGGGAAACAAATGAGGTTTTAGAAGGGGTGGTGGTGGGATGGGTGAGCCTGGTGATGGGTATTAAAGAGGGCACAACTGCTTGGAGCACTGGGTGTTATAAGCAAACAATGAATCATGGAACACAACATCAAAAACTTATGATGTACTATATAGTGACTAACATAACACAATAAAAAATAAAAAAGTAAAACCAATTATTTTTTATGAAAAAAAGGATAAAACAAAAGTCGAATATTCATATATTCAAGCATACACTATGCTGATCTGGAAGCTGGGACAAAATATATTTTAATAAGAAAATACTTTCCTTTAAAACAATGACTTAAAATGTACTTCCACTTGAGGAAAAGTGAGGACATTGAAAAAAAGTATGAGATTCTGAAAATATACATTCCACTAGACCTCTTCCACATTACTCTCAACTGAAAAATTAGGCACATTTCTAGGTATTCACAATTAGTACTTTGCGCTGTTGTTTTATTTATTTATTAGTTTTTTTAGTAATAACAGGCTGCTGATTTTTTCCAAGCACTTTCAAACCATTAAGTGCATAAATTCCAGCCAAAACTGCCTGTAATCATCTAAAAATTCTCCTTTGTCCTAGCCAGTGGGCTCCCCTTTAATTTGCCTCTGATGCTTCTGCTCACTTCTCAACACACTTCTCTTCACATTGCTTTGCTTTCTTCTTTTTCATTTCTCTTAGAAAAAAAATCTTGGTAATTCTTTCTGACACAATAATTTGGGCTCCATAAGTCTTACTTATTTGTTAGGATTTTTTTTTCTTTTTAACTAGACCCAGTCCAAACTTCCAACTCATTTGTGAAGGTGTTACCATGAGTGATACAGCAGCAGCAGCAGCACAGATTTGAAGGAGTTCTTGTTCTATCATGTTTCTTAAGGTGAATGATGTTTTTATAAGAGAGATTAGGATATCTGACTCCATTCATGCAAAAAATGGCAACCACATTAGGAAAATGAAAGAAAGGCCATTCTTTCCCCCTAAAATGTGTTCTAGTATCTGGCACTGAGGATACAAAGGTGAACAAGAGAGTTGCATTTAATAGATACCCCCAGGATATTGTAATGGTGTGAAATGTGTTTGAAAGAGGAAGTAGAGGGCTTTAAATTACTTATGGTGGAACCTGGGACTCTTTTTTGAGAGAAGAGCCCTCTATGCTGAACACCAAAGTGACCACCCTTTCAGTTTCTCCATCACTAAAATGAGGAAAGTAATGTAGCTAAGAGCCATTGTGTAAAGCCATTGGTCTAATACCAGAAGATTCATCTAGGTTGTGTGTATGTGTGTGTGCCTAAATTTTAATATGGACGTGTCTTATATGGGAACTAAAAATGAACAAAACTATAATGCAAAACCCCTGTGGAGAAGTGGGTAAATGACTTACCCTTCTTGAAACCCACTCCATTCTTTTATGGGACAAAAAGTCATTCACTGCTGCCTAGCAGCCAGCCAAGTAGACCTGGCTTTCTTCATTCCCCCTTTTAAGTGGGAATTATTATTAAACAAAATGGCATTTCTAAGGTGTCTAAAGTTAACAGCTAGAAAATTCCTATTAGTCTTTGCATTGAAAAGAGGCAGAGAACGTGTGATAACATTCCCACTTTGGATTTGTGTATGTCTCTGTGTGTTTAAATTTAAATTTCAGTATAGTTAACATACAATGTTATATTAGTTTCAGGTGTACAATATAATGATTCAGTAATTCTATACATTAGTCAGTGCTCATCAAGTTACATGTACTCTTAATCCCCTTCACCTATTTCACCCATCCCCCACCCACCTCCCCTCTGGTAGCCATCAATTCTCTATAGTTAAAAGTCTGGGGTTTTTTGGTCTCTTTCTTTTGTTTTCTTTCTTAAATTCCACATATGAGTGAATTCATATGGTATTTGTCTTTTCTGTGCGACTTATTTCACTTAGCATTATACCCTCTAGATGCAACAATGTTGTTGCAAACAGCAAGATTTCATCCTTTAATACATCTGAGGAATATTCTATTGTCTATATATACCACTTCTTTTTTAACCATTCATCTATCCACGGATGCTTGGGTTGCTTCCATATCTTGGCTATTGTAAATAATGGTGCTTCTATTGTAAATTTAGGTGTGCATATATCTTTTTAAATTAGTGTTCTCATTTTCTTTGGGAAAATACAAGTAGTGGAATTACTGGATCATGTGGTAATTCTATTTTTAAGTTTTTGAGGAATCTTCATACCATTTTCCACAGTTGCTGTAGTTTGCATTCCTACCAACGGTGTATGATGGTTCCTTTTTCTCCTTCCTTATCCTTTCCAACACTTGCTGATTCCTGTGTTTTTGATTTTAGCTATTCTGACAAATGTGAGGTAGTATCTCACTGTAGTTTTCATTTGCATTTCCCTGATGATGAGTGATGGTGAGCATCTTTTCATGTGTTTGTTGGCCATATGTGTGTCTTTTCTGAAGAACTGTGTGTTCATGTCTTCTGCTCATTATATTTGGGGTTTTTGGTGTTGAGTTAAGTTCTTTATATATATTTGGATACTAACCCTTCCTCAGATATGTCATGTGCAAATATCTCCTCCCATTTAGTAGGTTGCTTTTTAGTTTTGTTGATTGTTTCCTTTGCTGTGCAGATGCTTCTTAATAATTCTACTAGCTTATTTTTGCTTTTGTTTCTCTTGCCTTCGGAGACCTATCTAGAAAAATGTTGTTATGGCCAATGTCAGAGAAATTATTGCCTGTGTTCTCCTGTAGGAGTTTTATGGTTTCAGGTCTCACATTTAGGTCTTTAATCCACTTTGAGCTTATTTTTGGGTATCATATAAGAAAGTGGTACAGTTTCATCCTTCTGCATATTGTTGTCCAATTTTCCCAATATCATTTGTTAAAGAGAATGTCTTTTTCTCATTGTATATTCTTGCTTCCTTTGTTGAATATTAACTGGGCATATAATTGTGGTTTTATTTCTGAGCTCTCTAATCTGTTCTATTCATCTGGTTTTGTGCCACTGCCATGCTGTTTTGATAATTATAGCTTTATAATATATCTTGAAGTCTAGGATTGTGATATCTCCAGTTTTGTCTCTTTTTAAAATTGGTTTGGTTTTTCTGGGTCTTTTGTGATTCTATACAAATCTTAGGATTGTGTGTTTTAGTTCTGTGAAAAATACTGGTGGTATTTTCACAGAGATTGAATTAAATCTATAGATTGCTTTGGGTTGTATGAACATTTTATCAATATTTGTTCTTCTAAACCACTAGCATGGAATATCTATTTGTTAGTGTCATATTCAATTATTCCTTCATCAATGTTTTCAGAGCACTGCTCTTTTGCCTCCTTGGTTAAGTTTATGCTTAGGGATTTAATTTTTTTTGTGCAAATATAAATAGGATTGTTTTCTTAATTTCTCCTAAAAAATGTTTATTTATTTTTGGGGGGTAGGGGCAGAGAGAGAGGAAGACAAGTAGACTTTCCCCTGAGCATGACCCTTATCTTATATCATTACCTGAGCCCAAACCAAGAGTTGGACACTTAACTGACTAAGCCACCTGGGTGCCCCAATTTCTCTTTCTGGTACTTCATTATTAGTTTATAAAAATGCAACAGATTTCTGTATATTGACTTTGTATCCTGTGACATTACTGAACTCTATCAGCTCTAGTAATTTTTGATAGTCTTTAGGGTTTTCTGGATGTAGTATTGTATCATTTGCAAAAAGTGTAAGTTTTATTTCTTACCATTTTGGATGCCTTTTCTTTCTTTTTCTTGTCTGATTGCTATGGTTAGGACATCTAGTACTATGCTGAATGAAAGTGGTGAAAGTGGACATCCTTGTCTTGCTCCTGATCTGAGAGGAAAAGCTCTGTTTTTTACTATTGAGTATGATGTTAGCTATGGGTTTTTCAGATATGGCCTTAATTATCTTGAGGTATGTTTTCTCTAAACCTTCTTTGTTGAGGTTTTTTTGTTTGTTGGTTGGTTTGTTTGTTTTGTTTTGTTTTTACATGAATGGATGTTGTACTTTGTCAAATGCTTTTTCTGGAGCATCTGGGTGGCTTCAGTTGGTTAAACAACTGCCTTCTGCTCAGGTTCTGATCCTGGACTCTGGGGATTGAGTCCTGCATCAGACTCCCAGCTCCAAGGGAAATCTACTTCTCCCTCTGACCTTTTCACCTCTCATGCTCTCTCTCAGTCTCTGTCTTAAATTAATAAATAAAATCTTTTTAAAAAATGCTTTTTCTGAAAAAAAATGCTTTTTCTGTATTCAGTGAAATGATCATATGATTTTATCTTTTCTGTTATTGATGTGATGTATCGTGTTGATTGATTTGCAAATATTGAAACACCCTTGCATCCCAGGAATAAATCTCACTTGATTACAGATAAATGATTATTTTTAAAGTATTGTTGGATTCAGTTTGCTAATATTTTCCTGAGGATTTTTGTATCTATGTTCATGGACGGTATTTTGTACTTTTCTTTTTGTACTTTAATCTTTACCTGGTTTTGATATCAGGGTAATGCTGGCCTCATAGAATTAATTTGGAAGCTTTCTTTCCTGTTCTATTTTTTAGAAAAGAGTAGGTATTAACTCTTTTTAAATGTTTGGTAAAATTCACATATGAAGACATCTGGTCCTGGACTTGAGTTGGGAGTTTTTTGATTACGGCTTCGATCTCATTGTTGGTAAGATGTCTGGTCAAATTTTCCATTTCTTTCTAATTCAGTTTTGAGAGATTATATGTGTTTCTAGGAATTTATTTATTTCTTCTAGGCTGTCCAGTTTGTTGGCATGCAATTTTTGGCAATATTCTCTTATAATTCTTTGTATTTCTGTGGTATTAGCCATTATTTCTCCTCTTTCATTTCTGATTTTGCTTATTGAAGTCCTATCTCTCTATCTTTTTGATGAGTCTGGCTAAATGTTTATCAAGTTTGTTGATCTTTTCAAAAAATGAGCTCCTGGTTTCATTGATCTGTTCTATTGTTGTTTTGTTTTGTTTTAATTTCTGCCTTGTTTTTCCTCTAATCTTTATTATTTCCTTCCTGCACTGGTTTTGGGTTTGGTTTGTTCTTCTTTTTCTAGCTTCTTGAGGTGTAGGGTTAAGTTGTTTATTTGAGATTTTTCTTGCTTCTTAGGTAGACCTGTATTGCTATGAACTTCCCTCTGACAACTACTTCTGCTACATCCCAAGGACTGTGGCACATTGTATTTTCATTTTCATTTTTTCTGTGTTTTTGATTTCCTCTTTGATTTCTTGTTTGGGCCATTAATTGTTTAGTAACATATTATTTAATCTCCATGTATTTGTGTTCATTCCAGATTTTTCTTGTGGATAATTTTTAGTTTCATTTTGTGTGTTCAGAAAAAAATGCATGGTGATTACTTCAGTCTTTTTGAATTTGTTGAGACTTGTTTCGTGGTCTAATATGTGATCTATTCTGGAGAATATTCCATGTGCACTTAAAAGAATGTGTATTCTGCTGTTTTAAGATGGAATATTCTGAATATATCTGTTAAATCCATCTGGTCCAATGTATCATTCAAAGCCCCTGTTTCCTTGATGATTTCCTGTTTGGATCATCTGTCCATTGATGTAAGTGGGGTGTTAAAGCCCCCTATTATTATTGTATTTCTATTGATCAATTCCTTTATGTTTGTTATTAACTACTTTACATATTTGGGTGCTCCCATGCTGGGTGCATAAATATTTACAATTGTTATATCTTATTGTTGGATTGTTCCCTTTATGATTGTACAGTGTACTTCTTTGTCCCATGTTACAGTCTGTTTTTGTTGTTGTTGTTGTTTTAAGTAGGCTCCATGCCCAGTGTAGAGTCCAACATGAGGTTTTAATGCACAACCCTGAGATCAAGACCCGAGCTGAAATCAGGAGTCAGACACTTAACTCAGATGCCTCTACAGCCTTTGTTTTAAAGTCTATTTTGTCCAGTATAAGTATTGCAAACCCAGGTTTCTTTCACATCCATTTGCATGATAAATGCTTTTCCATCCCTTTACTTTCAATCTGCATATGTCTAAAGAGGTCTCAAATGAGTCTCTTGTAGGCAACATATTGATGGGTTTTGCTTTGCTATCCATTCCCTCACTCCATGTCTTTTGATTGGAGCAGTTATTCCATTTAGTAATTATTATTTTTTATTAACATATAATGTATTATTTGCTGCATGAGTACAGGTCTGTGAATCATCGTCTTACACAATTCACAGCACTCATCATAGCACATACCCTTCCCAATGTCCATAACCCATACAACCTATCCCTCCCACAACCCTCAGTTTGGGTCCTGAGATTAAGAGTCTCTTATGGTTTTGTCTCTCCTCCCAGTCCCATCTTATTTCATTTTTTTCCCTCCCTACCCTCTACGAACACCTACCCTGCCTCTCAAATTCCTCATATCAGAGAGATCATATAATTGCCTTTCTCTGATTGACTTATTTTGCTTAGCATAATACTCGCTAGTTCCATCTATGTCAAAGCAAATGGCAAAGTTTCATGGTTTTTTTTTTTTGATGGTTGCACAGTATTCCATTGTGTGTGTGTGTGTGTGTGTGTGTGTGTGAGTGAGTGTACCACATCTTATCTTTTTTAAGATTTTATTTATTTATTTGACAAAGAGAGAGATCACAAGTAGGCAGAGAGGCAGGCAGAGAGAGGGGGAAACAGGCTCCCTGCTGAGCAGAGAGCCCGATGCAGAGCTCAATTTCACAACACTGAGACCATGACCTAAGCCGAAGGCAGAGGCTTAACCCACTGAGCCACCCAGGTGCCCCTATACAACATCTTCTTTATCCATTTACCTGTTGATGGACATCTAACATTTAACATCAAACATAGTTTGACTATTGTAGACATTGCTACTATAAACATTCGGGTGCACATGCCCTTTTGGATCACTACATTTGTATCTTTAGGGTAAATACCCAATAGTGCAAATGCTGGGTCATAAGGTGGCTCTATTTTCAACTTTTTGAGGAACCTCCATACTATTTTCCAGAGTGGCTACACCACCTTCCATTCACACCAACAGTGTAGGAGGGCTCCCCTTTCTCGACATCCTTGCCAACATCCGTCATTTCCTGATTTGTTAATTTTAGCCATTCTGACTGATGTGAGGTAGTATCTCACTGTGGTTTTGATGTGTATTTCCCTGATGCTGAGTGATGTTGAACAGTTTATGTGTCTGTTGGCCATTTGGATGTCTTCTTTGCAGAAATGTCTATTCATGTCTTCCGCCCATTTCTTGACTGGATTATTTGTTCTTTGTGTATTGAGTTTGATAAGTTCTTTATAGATTTTTGGATATGAGACCTTTATCTGATATGTCACTTGCAAATATCTTCTCCCATTCTGTCCATTGTCTTTTGGTTTTTCTCTTTCCTTTGCTGTGTAAAAGCTTTTTTTTTTTAAATTTAACTAATTTTATTTTTTTCAGTGTTCGAAAATTCATTGTTTGTGCACCACACCCAGTGCTCCATGCAATACATGCCTTCTACAATATCTATAATCAGGCTTACCCCATCCACCACCCACCCTACCCAAAACCCTCAGTTTGTTACTCAGAGTCCACAGTCTCTCATGTTTTGTCTCCCCCTCTGATTGCCCCAAACTCACTTCTCTACATCTCCTAATGTCCTCCATGTTATTCCTTATGCTCCACAAGTAAGTGAAACCATATGATAATTGATTCTCTCTGTTTGGCTTATTTCACTCAACATAATCTCTTCCAGTCCCATCTATGTTGATAGAAAAGTTGGGTATTCATTCTTTCTGATGGAGGCATAACACTACATTGTATATATGGACCATATCTTCTTTATCCATTCATCCCTTGAAGGGCATATTGATTCTTTCCACAGATTGGCAACTGTGGCCATTGCTGCTATGAACCTTGGGGTACAGATGGCCCTATTTTCATTACCTCTGTGGGGAGAAATACCCAGTAGTGCAATTGCAGGGTCATAGGGTAGCTCTATTTTTAATTTTTCGAGGAATCTCCACACCATTTTCCAAAGTGGCTGCACCAACTTGCATTCCCACCAATAGTATAAGAGGGTTCCCCTTTCTCCACATCCTCTCCAACATCTGTGTTCTGTTGATTTCTGCCATTCTAACTGGTGTAATCTTATATCTAAATGTAGTTTTGATTTGGATCTCCCTGATGGCTAATGATGATCAACATTTTTTCATGTGTCTGATAGCCATTTGTATGTTGTCTTTAGAGAAGTATCTGTTCATGTGTTCTACCAATTTTTTAAAATGCTTGTCTGTTTTGTGTGTGTTGAGTTTGAGGAGTTCTTTATAGATCTTGGATATCAGCTCTTTGTCTGTAGTGTCATTTGTGAATATTTTTCCCATTCTGTGGGTTGCCTCTTTGTTTTGTTGACTCTTTCCTTTGCTGTGCAGAAGCTTTAAATCTTGATGACGTCCCAAAAATTCATTTTCACTTTTGTTTCCTTTGCCTTTGGGGACATGTCTTGAAAGAAGTTGCTGTGGCTGATGTCAAAGAGCTTACTGCCTATGATCTCCCCTGGGATTTTGATAGGTTCCTGCTTTACATTGAAGTCTTTTTATCTATTTTGAGTTTATCGTTGTGTATGGTGTAAGAGAATAGTGGAGTTTCATTTTTCTACACATAGTTGTCCCATTTTCCCAGCACCATTTATGAAGATACTGTCGTTTCTCCATTGGATATTTTTTCCTGCTTTCTCGAAGATTATTTGACCATATTTGGATATGGACATAAACAGTATGTCAGGGAATTCAAGGTAACAATTATCCAGGCAATGGCTATGTTGGAGAAAACCATTAGTGACAACATAGAATTGATTAGGGCAGAAGTGAAAGCCACCAGGGAAGAAGTTAAAAATGCTATTAGTGAGATCCAATCTAATATAATCACTCTAACAGCTAGAATAACTGAAGCAGAAGATAGAATTAAGGATCTAGAGGACAAACTGATAGAGAAAAAGGATCAGGAGGAGGCCTGGAACAAACAGCTGAGAAGCCATGAAAACAGAATTAGGGAAATAAATGATGCCATGAAACGTTCCAGTGTCAGAATTATTGGGATCTCTGAAGGGGAGGAGAAAGGAAGAAGACTAGAAGATATAGTTGAACTAATTCTCCATGAAAATTTTCCCAATCTGGGGAGTGGAGCCAGCATTTGTATCCAAGAGGTAGAGAGAGCATCCCCCAAGACAAGTGAATCTAGAAGGACCTCGAGGCACTTGACTACAAGGCTTACGAATCATAATTTTAGAAAAGATCTTTTGAGAGCAGTTAGGGGGAAGAGATTCCTTATGTACAGAGGAAGGTCCATCAGAATAACGTCAGACCAGTCCACAGAAACCTGGCAAGCCAGAAAGGGCTGGAAAGACATATTCAGGACACTAAATAAGAAGAACATGCAGCCAAGAATATCTTATCCAGATATAAGATATCCAAGAATATCTTATCCAGCAAGACTGACATTCGAAATGGATGGAGAGATAAAGAGCTTCCAAGACTGACAAGGTTTAAAAGAGTATGTGACTACCAAGCTGGCACTACAAGAAATATTAAGGGGAGTTCTATAAAAGAAGAAAGGACCCAAGAGTGTCATAGAACAGAAATTTACAGAGACAATCTACAGAAACAAGGACTTCACAGGCAACATGATATCAATAAAAACATATCTTTCAATAATTACTCTTAATGTGAACGGCCTAAATGCTCCCATAAAATGGCACAGGGTTGCAGATTGGATAAAATGACGGGACCCGTCTATATGTTGCCTACAAAAGACCCATTTGGGACCTGAGGATACATCCAGACTGAAAGTGAAGGGATGGAGAAACACCTTTCATGCCATAGGGTCTCCAAAGAAAGCTGGGGTAGCGATTCTCATATCAGATAAATTAGATTTTAAACTAAAGAGTATAGTCAGAGATAAAGACACTACATTATTCTTAAAGGGTCCATCCACCAAGAAGATCTAACAATTGTAAATATTTAATATGGGAGCAGCCAACTTCATAAGACAATTGTTAATCAAGATAAAGAGTCATATTGATATGAATACATTAATAGTAGGGGGATCTTAACATGTCACTCCAGTAATGTGGCAGGATACAAAATCAATGCACAGAAATCAGTTCCTTTCTTATACACTAACAATGAAAATATAGAGAGGGAAATTAGAAAATTGATTCCATTTACTATAGCACCAAGAACACAAGATACCTGGGAATTAACCCAACCAAAGAAGTCAAGGATCTGTACTTCAAGAACTATAGAACACTCATGAAAGAAATTGAAGAAGACTCAAAAATATGGAAGAGCATTTTATGCTCATGGATTGGAAGAATAAACATTGTCAAAATGTGTATACTGCCTAGAGCCATCTATGTTTTCATTACCATCCTGATCAAAATTCCACCGGCATTTTTCAAAGAGATCGAAAAAACAACTCTAAAATTTGTATGGAACCAGAAGAGACCCCAAATTGTTAAGGAGATGTTGAAAAAGAAAAAGAAAACTGGGGCCGTCATGTTGCCTGATTTCAAGCTTTAGTACAATTCTGTGATCACCAAGACAGCATGATACTAGCACAAAAACAGACACATAGACCAGAGAAACAGAGTAGAGAGCCCAGATATGGACCCTCAACTATATGGTCAAAGATTTTGATCTTGATGAAGTCCCAATAGTTCATTTTTGCCCTTGCTTCCCTTGCCTTTGGTGATGTTTCTAGGAGGAAGTTGTGCCGCAGCCAGTGCGACAGATCAACCAGGAAAACGTGAGGATTAAGAGGATGGTGAAAATAAATTAAGAGACAAAGAGTTGGGGGCAGGAGGGACACTGAGGAGGATGTCCAACAGTGCCAAATTTATTCCACATCTTACAATCATTTATAAGGCAGACCAGAATAGGAGGAGTAATACATCAATACCTAGTCAGATGACCGCAAGTTTCTATAACAAGTTTACATTAACTACAAGCAAAACTCGTGATGTCAGGTAGTTTTGGCTAAAGCCATTAGCAAGACAATCAACCAGGGAGTGGGTTATGGGAGGTACAGAACAACAAGGACCAACTAAGAATTCATGACCCTGACCACATTGTTCCCTTCTGTAGGGGGAGTGTGTGGGAAGTCACGTAGGCGAGCGCACGACACATAGCACAGACCCTTTTCTCAGTGTTACTCAACTTTCCCATGCTTAACCTTGTCAAGGTGTCTGGACTTTGAAGGAGACACAAGTCAGGGCCTGGTTTGGTCCTCGACTCCAACCATGCCGTGGCCTCCAACAAAGTTGCTGTGGTTGAGGTTGAAGAGGTTGATGCCTGTGTGCTCCTCAAGGATTTTGATGGATTCCTGTCTCACATTGAGGTCGTTCATCCATTTTGAGTCTCTTGTGTGTGTGGTGTAAGAAAATGAACCAGTTTCATTTTTCTGCATGTAGCTGTTCAATTTTCCCAATACCATTTGTTGAAAAGAATGTCTTTTTTCCTTTGGACATAATTTCCTGCTTTGTCAAAGATTAGTTGACCATAGAGTTGAGGGTCCATTTCTGGGCTCTCTATTCTGTCCCATTGATCTTTGTGTCGTTTTTTTGCCAGTACCATACTGTCTTGATGATGACAGCTTTGTAATAGAGCTTGAAGTCTGGAATTGTAATGCCGCCAACTTTGGTGTTCTTATTCAACATTCTCCTGGCTATCCGGACTCTTTTCTGGCTCCATATAAATTTTAGGATTATTTGTTCCACTTCTTTGAAAAAAAAATTGGTGGTATTTTGATAGGTATTGCATTAAATTTGTAGATTCCTTTAAGGAGCATAGACATTTTCACAATATTTGTTCGTCCAGTCCATGAACCTGGAATGTTTTTCTATTTCTTTGTGTGTTCCTCAATTTCTTTTATGATTACTTTACAGTTTTTTGAGTACAGATTATTTGCCTCTTTGGTTAGGTTTACTACTAGGTATCTTATGGTTTTAGGTGCAATTGTAAATGGGATTGACTCAATTTCTCTTTCTTCTGTCTTGCTGTTGATGTATACAGATGCAACTGATTTCTGTGCATTGATTTTATATCCTGCTACTTTGCTGAATTCCTATACAAGTTCTAGCATATTTGGAGTGGCATCTTTTGGGTTTTCCACATAAAATATCATTTCATCTGCAAAGAGTGAGTTTGATGTTTTCTATGCCAATTTGGATGATTTTATTTCTTTTTATTGTCTGATTGCTGAGTTAGGACTTCTAGTACTATGTTGAATAGCAGTGGTGATAGTGGGCAGCTCTGCTGTGTTCCTGACCATGGGGGAAAAGCTCTCAGTTTTTCCCCATTGATAATTATATTTGCAATGCGTTTTTCATATGTGGCTTTGATGATATTGAGGTATGTGCCCTCTATCCCTACACTGTGAATAGTTTTGATCAAGAAAGATGCTGTACTTTGTCAAATGCTTTTCCAGCATCTATTGAGAGTATCATATGGTTCTTGTTCTTTCTCTTATTAATGTATTGTATCACATTGGTTGATTTGCAGATATTGAACCAAATTTGCAGTCCAGGAATAAATCCCACTTGGTTTTAGTGAATAATCCTTTTAATGTACAGTTGGATCCTATTGGCTAGTATTTTGGTGGGAATTTTTGCATCTATGTTCCTCAAGGATATTGGTCTGTAATTCTCCTTTTTGATAGGGTCTTTGTCTGGTTTTGGGGTCAAAGTAATGCTGGCCTCATAAAATGAGTTTGGAAATTTTATTTCCATTTCTATTTTTTGAAACCATTTCAGGTGAATAGGTATTAATTCTTCTTTAAATGTTTGGTAGAATCCCCCTGGGAAGTCGTCTAGCCCTGAGCTCTTGTTTGTTGGGAGATTTTTGATGACTACTTCAATCTCCTTCTGGTTATGGGTCTATTCAGGTTTTCTATTTCTTCCTGGTTCAGTTTTGGTAGTTTATATGTCTCTAGCAAGCATCCATTTTTCCAGATTTTCAAATTTGCTGGTGTACAGTTGCTCATAATATGTTCTTATAATTTTTTGTATTTCTTCAGTGTTGGGCGTGATCTCTCCTCTTTCATTCATGATTTTATTAATTTTGGTCCTTTCTCTTTTCATTTTGACAATTCTGGCCAGAGGGTTATCAATCTTATTTATTCTTTCAAAGAACCACCTACTATTTTTGTTGATTTGTTCTCTATTCTTTTAGTTTCTATATCATTGATTTTTGCTCTGATCTTTATTATTTCTCTTCTACTACTGGATTTAGGTTTTCTTTGCTGTTCTTTCTCCAGCTCCTTTAGGGGTAGGGTTACACTTGTATTGCTATATACTTTCTTCTCAGGACCGCCTTTGCTGTGTCCCAAAGATTTTCAACAGTTGTGTTTTCATTTTTACTTGTTTCCATGAATTTTTAAAATTCTTCTTTAATTTCCTGGTTGACCCATTCATTCTTTAGTAGGATGCTCTTTAGCCTCCATGAGTCTGAGCCCTTTCTAACTTTCCTCTTGTGGTGGAGTTCTAGTTTCAATGCATTCTCGTCTGAAAATATGCAGGGAATGATCACAATCTTTTGGGACCAGTTGAGACCTGATTTTGACCCAGTATGTGATCTATTCTGGAGAAGTTCCATGTGCACTGGAGAAGAATGTGTATTCTGTTGCTTTGGGATGGAATGTTCTAAATATATCTGTGATGTCCATCTGGTCCAGTGTATCATTTAAAGCCTTTGTTTCCTTGTTGATCTTTTGCTTAGATGGTCTGTCTGTTTCAGTGAGGGGGTTGTTAAAGTCCCCTACTATTATTGTATTATCGTCAATGTGTTTCTTTGATTTTGTTATTAATTGGTTTATATAATTGGTTGCTGCTTTGTTAGGGGCATAGATATTTTAAATTGTTAGATCTTCTTATTGGACAGACCCTTTGAGTATGATATAGTGTCCTTCCTCATCTCTTATTATAGTCTTTGGCTTAAAATCTATTTTATCTGATATAAGGATTGCCACCCCAGCTTTCTTTTGATGTCCTTTAGCATGGCAAATTGTTTCATACTCTCTTATTTTAAATATGGAGATGTCTTTGGGTCTAAAATGAGTTTCTTGCAGACACCATACCAATGGGTCTTGTTTTTTTATCCATTCTGATACCCTGTGTCTTTTTATTGGGGGCATTTAGCCCATTTATGTTCAGGGTAACTTGAAAGATATGAATTTAGTGTCACTGTATTGCCTGTAAGGTAACTGTTATTGTATATTGTTTCTGTTCCTGTCTGGTCTATGTTACTTTTAGGCTCTCTGCTTGGAGGACCCCTTTCAATATTTCCTATAGGGCTGATTTGGTGTTTACAAATTATTTTAGTTTTTGTTTGTCCTGGAAGCTTTTTATTTCTCCTTCTATTTTCAATGAAAGCCTAGTAGAATATAGTATTCTTGGCTGCATATATTTCTCTTTTAGTGCTCTGAATATATTATGCCAGTCCTTTCTGGCCTGCCAGGGCTCTGTGGAGAGGCCTGCTGCCAATCTAATATTTCTATCATTGTATGTTACATATCTCTTGTCCCAAGCTGCTTTCAGGATTTTTCTTTCTCACTGAGACTTGTAAGTTTTACTATTAGATGATGGGGTGTTTGCCCGTTTTTATTGATTTTGAGGGGGTTTCTCTGTGCCTCCTGGATTTTGATGCTTGTTCTCTTTGGCAAATTAGAGAAATTCTCTGCTATAATTTGCTCCAATGTACCTTCTGCCCCCCATCTCTCTTTCTTCTTCTGGGATTCCAATTATTCTAATATTATTTTGTCTTATGGTAGCACTCATCTCTCGAATTCTCCCCTCATGGTCCAGTAGTTGTTTGTCTCTCTTTTTCTCAGCTTCTTCATTCTCCCTCATTTGGTCTTCTATGTCACTAATTTTCTCTTCTGCCTCATTTATCCTAGCAGTAAGAGCCTCCATTTTTTATTGCACCTCATTATTTCAACTTGGTTAGAATTTAGTTCTTTTATTTCTCCAGAAAGGGATTTTATTTCTCCAGAAAGGGATTACCTAATATATTATTCCATGCTTTTTTCAAGCCCAGCTAACACATTGATAATCATCATTCTGAACTCTAGGTCTGACAGATTACTAATGTCCATATTGATTAGGTCCTTAGCCATCGGTACTGCATCTTATTCTTTTTGTGTGTGTGTGTGTTGAGTTCTGGCCTTGTAATTTTATCCATATAAAAACAGATGAATGAGAGAATAAAATAGTAAAGGGGAGCAATGACCCCAGAAATATATATACTAACCAAATCTGAAGAGACCCTAAAGCAGTGGGAGAAGAAAGGAAAAAAATGTATATATGGATACATATATGTGTGTGTGTGTGTGTGTGTGTGTGTGTGTGTGTATGCCAGGATGGTGAATAGGACAGAGCCACACACTTGATTTTGAGGTTATTTTGGTCTGTTAGAAGAAACTCTCTCCCAAAACATTAAAAGAAAGAAAAACTTATATATATATACAAAAATAAGAGTAAACACAATGAACAGATGGAATATGACTATAAAGATGAAAATTTAAAAAGATTCTAAAAAAGGAGCTGATAAGATAAGAAATTGGCTGAAAGGCTGACAGCCTTCCCATTGAGATCAGGAACATGACAAGGATGCCAACCATAACCACTGTTGTTCAAAATAGTACTAGAAGTTCTAGCAACAGTAATCAGACAACAAAAAGAATAAAGGGATTCAAGTTGGCAAAGAAGAAGGCAAACTCTCCCTCTTCACAGATGACATGATACTTTATATGGAAAACCTAAAAGACTCCACCCCCAAACTACTAGAACTCATACAGCAATTCAGTAATATGGCAGGATACAAAATCAATGCACAGAAATCAGTTGCTCTCTTATACACTAACAATAAAAATTTAGAAAGGGAAATTAGAGAATCGATTCCATTTACTATAACACCAAGAACCATAAGATACCTGGGAATAAACCTAACCAAAGAGGTAAAGGATCAGTACTCAAGGAATTACAGAACACTCATGAAAGAAATTGAAGAAGACACAAAAAGATGGACAACCATCCCATGCTCATGGATCAAAAGAATAAATATTGTCAAAATGTCTATACTGCCCAGAGCAATCTATACTTTCAATGACAAAATTCCACCAGCAGTTTTCAAAGTGTTGGAGCAAACAATTTTAAATTTATATGGAACCAGAAAAGATTCCAAATCACTAAGGAAATGTTGAAAAAGAAAAACAAAACTGGGGGATCACGTTACCTGATTTCAAGCTTTAGTACAATGCTGTGAACACCAAGACAGCATGGTACTGGCACAAAAACAGACACGTAGACCAATGGAACAGAGTAGACAGTCCAGATATATACCCTCAGCTCTATGGTCAAATAATCTTTGACAAGGCAGGAAAAATTATCCAATGGAAAAAAGACAGTCTCTTCAATAAAAGGTGCTGGGAGAATGGGACAATTATGTGTAGAAGAATAAAAATCCCTTATTCTCTTACACCATACACAAAGATAAACTCAAAATGGATAAAAGACCTCAATGTGAGGCAGGAATCTATCAAAATCCCAGAGGAGAACATAAGCAGTAAGCTCATTGACATCAGCTGCAGCAATTTCTTTCAAGACATGTCCCCAAAGGCAAAGAAAACAAAAGTGAAAATGAATTTTTGGGACTTCATCAAGATCAAAAGGTTCTGCACAGCAAAGCAAACAGTCAACAAAACAAAGGGGCAACCCACAGAATGGGAAAAGATATTCGCAAATGACACTACAGACAAAGAGCTGATGTCCAAGACCTATAAAGAACTCCTCAAACTCAACACACACAAAACAGACAATCATTTTAAAAAATGGGCGGAACACATGAACAGATGCCTCTCCAAAGAAGACATACAAATGGCTAACAGAAACATGAAAAAATGTTGATCGTCATTAGCCATCAGGGAGATCCAAATCAAAACCACATTGAGATACCACCTTACACCAGTTAGAATGGCTGAAATCAACTAGACAGTAAACGACAAATGTTGGAGAGGATGCGGAGAAAGGGGAACCCTCTTATACTGTTAGTGGGAATGCAAGTTGGGGCAGCCACTTTGGAAAATAGTATAGTGATTCCTTAAGAAATTAAAAATAGAGCTACCCTATGATCCTGCAAATGCACTACTAAGTATTTCCCCCAAAGATACAGATGTAGTGAAAAGAAGGGCCATCTGTACCCCAATATTCATAGCAGCAATGGCCACAATGGCCAAACTGTGGAAAGAGCTAAGATGTCCTTCAACAGATGATTGGAATAAGAAGATGTGGTCCATATATATAATGGAATCTTACTCAGCTATCAGAGAGGATGAATACCTAACTTTTGTGTCAACATGGATGGGACAGGAAGAGATTATGCTCAGTGAAATAAGTGAAACAGGAAAGTCAATTATCATATGGTTTTGCTTACTTGCGGAGTATAAGGAATAACATGGAGGACATTAGGAGAAAGAAAGGAAAAGTAGATTGGGGTAAATCAGAGGTGGAGATAAATCATGAGAGACTGTGGACTCTGAGAAACAAACTGAGGGTTTTGGAGGGGAGGGGGATGGAGGGGTTGGGTGAGCCTGGTGGTGGGTATTATGGAGGGCATGTATTGCATGGAGCACTGGGTGTGGTGCATAAACAAGAATTCTGGAACACTGAAAAGAAATAAAATAAAATGAAAAAAAAAAAAGAGTCGAGGAAGTATATTATCTGGAAAAAAATTTTAAAAAAGAAAGAAGTTGGTTGAAAAAAAAAAAAGAGGAAAGAATGTGATCAGCCTGGACCCTAGAACAAAGCCATGCACTAGATTTAAGGTATTTTGATTTTGATCTATTTTGATCTATTAGAAGAAACTGTAGCCCAAAATTTTAAAGAAAGAAAAACTTATATGTATACAAAAAATAAGGTTAAATACAATGAAGGGATAGAATATGAATATAACAATGAAAATTTAAAGACTTTTAAAAAGGTATTGATAAGACATTATAAGAACATACTATGAGCAACTCTATGCCAACAAATTTGACAATCTGGAAGAAATGGATGTATTTCTAGAGACATATAAACTACCAAAACTTAACCAGGAAGAAATAGAAAACCTGAACAGACCCATAACCAGTAATGAGATTGAAATAGTCATCAAAAATCTCCAAACAAACAATAGCCCAGGGCCAGACAGCTTCCCAGGGGAATTCTACCAAACATTTAAAGAAGAATTAATTCCTATTCTCCTGAAACTGTTCCAAAAAATAGAAATGGAAGGAAAACTTCCAAACTCGTTTTATGAGGCCAGCATCACCTTGATCCCAAAACCAGACAAGGATCCCATCAAAAAAGAGAATTATAGACCAATATTCTTGATGAACACAGATGCGAAAATTCTCACCAAAATACTAGACAATAGGATACAACAATACAAAAAGAATTATTCACCATGACCAAGTGGGATTTATTCCAGGGCTGCAAGTTTGGTTCAACATCTTCAAATCAATCAATGTGATACAATACATTAATAAAAGAAAGAAAAAGAACCATATGATACTCTCAATAGATGCTGGAATAGCATTTGACAAAGTACAGCATCCCTTCCTGATCAAAACTCTTCAAAGTGTAGGGATAGAGGGCACATACCTCAATATTATCAAAGCCATCTATGAACAACCCACCACAAATATCATTCTCAATGGAGATAAACTGAAAGCTTTTCCGCTAAGGTCAGGAACATGGCAGGGATGTCCATTATCACCACTGTTATTCAACATAGTACTAGAAGTCCTAGCCTCAGCAATCAGACAACAAAAAGAAATTAAAGGCATCCATATCGGCAAAGAAGTCAAACTATCACTCTTTACAGATGATACAATACTATATGTGGAAAACCCAAAAGACTCCACTCCAAAAGTGCTAGAACTTGTACAGTAATTCAGTAAAGTGGCAGAATATAAAATCAATGCACAGAAATCAGTTGCATTTCTTTACACCAACAACAAGACAGAAGAAAGAGAAATTAAGGAGTCAATCCCATTTACAATTGCACCCAAAACCATAAGATACCTAGGAATAAACCTAACCAAAGAGGAAACAATCTACACTCAGAAAACTATAAAGTACTCATGAAAGTAATTGAGGAAGACACAAAGAAATGGAAAAATGTTCCATGCTCTGGATTGGAAGAACAAATATTGTGAAAATGTCTATGCTACCTAAAGCAATCTACACAGTTAATGCAATCCCTATCAAAATTCCATGCATTTTGTTTTCAAAGAAATGGAACAAATAATCCTAAAATTTATATGGAACCAGAAAAGACCTCGAATAGCCAAAGGAATATTGAAAAAGAAAGCCAAAGTCGATGGCATCACAATTCTGGATTTCAAGCTCTATTACAAAGCTGTCATCATTAAGACAGTATGGTACTGGCACAAAAACAGACACATAGATCAATGGAACAGAATAGAGAGCCCAGAAATGGACCCTCAACTCTATAGTCAACTAATCTTCAACAAAGCAGGAAAGAATGTCCAATGGAAAAAAGACAGCCTCTTCAACAAATGGTGTTGGGAAAATTGGACACCACATGCAGAAAAATGAAATGGACAATTTCCTTACACCATACATGAAAATATACTCAAAATGGATGAAGGACCTCAATGTGAGACAGGAATCCATCAAAATGGCAGCAACCTCTTCGACCTCAGCTGCAGCAACTTCTTCCTAGGAACATTGCCAAAGGCAAGGGAAGCAAGGGCAAAAATGAACTATTGGGATTTCATCAAGATCAAAAGCTTTTGCACAGCAAAGGAAACAGTTAACAAAACCAAAAGACAACTGACAGAATGGGAGAAGATATTTGCAAGCGACATATCAGATAAAGGGCTAGTATCCAAAATCTATAAAGAGCTTAGCAAACTCAACATCCAAAGAAAAATAATCCAATCAAGAAATGGGCAGAGGACATGAACAGACATTTCTGCAAAGAAGACATCCAGATGGCCAACAGACACATGAGAAAATGCTCCACATCACTCGGCATCAGGGAAATACAAATACAAATCAAAACCACAATGAGATTCCACACCAGTCAGAATGGCTAAAATTAAAAAGTCAGGAAATGACAGATGCTGGTGAGGATGCAGAGAAAGGGGAACCCTCCTATGCTGTTGGTGGGAATGCAAGCTGGTGCAACCACTCTGGAAAACAGCATGGAGGTTCCTCAGAAAGTTGAAAGTAGAGCTACCCTATGACCCAGCAATTGTGCTACTGGGTATTTACCCTAAAGATACAAACGTAGTGATCCGAAGGGGCATATGCACCCAAATGTTTATAGCAGCAATGTCCAAATAGCCAAACTATGGAAATATGGAAAGAACCTAGATGTCCATCAACAGGTGAATGGATAAAGAAGATTTGAGATATATATATACATATATATATGTATATATATATAATGGAATACTATACAGCCATCAAAAGAAATGAAATCTTGCCATTTGCGATGATGTGGTTGGAACTAGAGGGTATTATGCTTAGCGAAATAAGTCAGTTGGAGAAAGACAACTATCATATGATCTCCCTGATATGAGGAAGTGGAGATGCAACATGGGGAGTTTGGGGGGTAGGAAAAGAATAAATAAAACAAGATGGGATCAGGAGGGAGACAAACCATAAGAGACTCTTAATCTCACAAAACAATCTGAGGGTTGCTGGGGGGAGGGGGGTTGGGAGAGGGTGGTCGGGTTATGGAGATTGGGGAGGGTATGTGCTATGCTAGCTTTTTTCCTCAACGTTTTCTGTAGAGCTTTGGAGGACGGGAGTAAATGTGGTGGTTTCCCAATCTCTGGCCCCATAGTAGTTGAGAGCTAGGCGCCCCACTCCTCAGTGCACCCTCAGAGAAAAGCAGTCAATTCCTCCCATCTCCCTGCACTCTGTGCTCACCCAGCTGCAATCCGTGCTCACCCAGCCTGTGAGCGAATGTTTCTGTCTCTGGTGCTTGGCCCCATTTGGAGTCTCCAAACCCAGAAGATTCCTGCTGCATGCTCCTGTGCAGCTCCTCCTGGAGGAAGATGGAGAGAATATCTCCATGTCTGTCACTTATGGGGTCTCTGCTTGAAGTGTGGTGGCCCAGCTGTGCCTCTGATCATGGTTTAAGGTAAGCCCGAGCTGAGAGCTCACTCCTCAGCTCTGGCTCTGTAGTTGGCTTCCCTGCTCTGATACCTGGCAGCTTTGCCACACTCAGACACCCTCAGTCTTTCTGTGACTCTGAGTTCTGAGACCACACTGTCCCTGCAAGTGCTCCACCCCTACTTAGCCTCTGGAGTGACATCTCTCAGTGAAGCATTGACTGATTTTTACAGATATACTACTTTTATTACTTCCAACGCCTTATACTCTTACTTACTGTCTTTCCTTTCCACTTAAAGAATCCCTTTTAATATTTCTTGTAGGTTTAGTGGTCAATAAGTCCTTCAGTTTTGTCTGAGAAACTCCCTATCTCTCCTTCTATTCTGAATGATATCCTTATTGGATACAACATTATTGGCTGCAGATTTTTCCCATTTAGCACTTTGAATATTTCATGCCACTTTCTTCTGGCCACTAAAACTTCTGCTGAAAAATCCACTGATAGACTTACAGGGTTTTTCTTGTATGTAACTGTATTCTGCTTCTTTAAAACAAATTTGTTTTATCACTATTCTTTGCCATTTTAATTATTGTGTGTCTTGGCATGGTTCTCTTCAGGTTGATTTTGTTGGGGGAGTTTTTGTGCCTCCTGGATCTGGATTTATGTTTCCTTACCCAGATTAAGGAAGTTTTCAGTTATTATTTCTTCAAAAAAAATTTGGTCCCCTTTTCTGGGTTCCCTATAATGCCAATGTTATTACGCTTGATGGAGTCTCTGAGTTCTGTAAGTCTATTCTCATTTGCTCAGCTTGACTGCTTTCCATTATTCTGTCTTGCAGGTTGTTAATTCATTCCTCTGCTTCCTCTAGCATGCCATTTATTTTATTGAGTGTATTTTTAATTTCATAGTTTTGTTCTTCATCTCTGATTGGTTCTTTTTTGATCTCTTTGTAATGGTCTCACTGATGTCCTCCACTCTTTCCTCAAGTCCAGTGAGTATCTTATGACCATTACTTTAAATTCTCTATTTAGCATGTTACGTATGTCTGTTTCACTTGGGTCTCTTGCTGTGTTTTCATTCTATTCTTTCATCTGGGACATATTTCACTGTCTTCATTTTGTTTATTTCTCTGTTTCTCTGTGTTAGGAAAGTCAGCTATTTTGCCTGCCCTTGAAGGTAATGGCTTTGTGAAGAAGAGGTCCTATAGTGTCATGCAGTGCAGTGTCCTCTCTTCCCCAGGACCTGGTGCTTCAGAGTGTGTCTCCTATGTGTGTCGCCTGTGCCCTGCTATTGCATCCTTACCACTTTTTTCTTCAGTTCAGTTGTCTACAGTGGTTCTGTTTGCCTGTTGTAGGCAGTGTTTAGTCCCTAGCCAGGGCAAATGCATTTTAACAAGGTGGGCACCAGTCTGCTCGGGAAATGATTGTTGTTGGCAGAGTGGAGGTCCCATAAAACACATGGGTTGGGGGATGAGGTATTGGTGGTGTTCTGGGGTAGGGGACTTGTAGCACCAGAACTGAGGCAGGTGTGACTGGGGAGGGTGGATCTGCTGAAGTGCTGATCCAGACCTTGGTGTGATCAAGCTAGGTAGTGTATGTTGGTACTGCATTGGTTCATGCAGGTGGCAGGGAAGGAAAATGGCACCTGTCAACTCTTGTTCCTGGAGGGATCTCCCTGTGATCACTGCCTCTCTAGGCCATGCTCTTGGATGAATAACTAACCCTCCTGTCTGCCCTAGACATCTTTCAAACTGTTGCTTCCATGCTGTATCTCTGCTGGCTTTTGTCATGCTGTCTTTTTAAGAGTGAGGACTCCACTTCTTAATGCCATCTCTGTTCTCCCAGAGCAAAGCCCATGCATTTTTATTTCTATTCTTTAAGTCCCACTGGTTGTTAAGAACTCATGAGATTTAGCCCCTCTTGTTTTCAAAGCCAAATGTTATGGGGATTCGTCTTCCCCATGCAGTCTTCCCTAGTGTGATAGTCTATTTTTTACCCTTCTCTGAACCATTGGCTCCCTCCCCACTCTGAATGGCCATGGTCTTTTTGCTTCCAAACCACATACTTACCCTTCTTACTTTCTTCAATGAGACCTCTTCTCTACCTTTAGCTGTAGAGTTTGTTCTTCCAGTCTGGGTTATTTATGCCAATGTGAGTGTTATCTAGTTCTACTGGTGGGATGAGGTGGGCTTAGGGTCCTCCTCCTGCTTCCTCCAGCCCATCTAGTGTATTTTTTATCTTAGTTATTGAGTTCTTCATTTCTGATTGGTTCTTTTATGTTTTCTGTCTCTTTGTTAAGGGTCTCACTGAGGTTCTCCACTCTCTTCTCAAGTCCAGTGAGTATCTTTATAGCCTTTACTTTAAATTCTCTATCAGACATATTACTCCTCTCCATTTATTTAGAAATCTTGCTGTGATTTTTGTCCTTTTTGCTGTGAATGTTGTTTTATTTGGGACATATTCTTCTATCTCCTCATTATGCCTAACTCTCTGTCAATTTCTATATGATAGGAAACTCAGCTATGTGTTCTGCCACATAGTGTCTGCTGTTCACTAGAATGTGGTGTTTCAGGGGTGTCTATGGTGGTGTTGCATGCACCCTACTCTTGTGGCTGAGCTTCTTTTGCCTTCACTCCTGTTGTCTTCAGTGACTTTCTTTGTTGTGGGCAGAATTTGGTCCCTGTGTTTTCAGTCGGCTAGTCTTGGTTTTGAGCTGAGATAGCCCAGGCATTTGCTTGAGATGTAGTAGCAATAAACTAAAGGGTTATTTTCCTATGTTGTGCCCTGGAGAAATTTTGTTAGTGGATGCAGTCTGCAGTCAGACCAGATGTCTGCCCCCAGCTGACCGGTTGGGCCTTAGTCAGACTGGTGTGTGTGTGTGGTTATCTCCCCCTCTCCCCATGGTAGGAGTTACTTTGGAGTGGTGCTGGCCCCTTTCAGAGTTGCTTATACCCTGCCAGACTTACAACATCACTTTGGAACAACTCCAGCCAGTGGCCTATTGGAGAGACAGGTCTACAGGAGACACAGGGACAAAGACATGCTAGACAGGACAGGGTGAATGGTGTTAACAAGTTAGGTGGGTGGTGTTGCTATTTGGCTGGTTCCCATAGCGTCTATGTGTCTAGGCTGATGGGGGAGTGGGGTGGAGAGAAATGACATCAGTCAGTTCCTTTCTTCCTGGAGAAAGCTCCCAAACACCTTTGCCCCTCTAGCACATATTCTGAGATTAGTGAACAAATTTCCTTCTGATATACCCCAGGCATTTTTCAAAGTGCTGTTCCTATGCTCTATCTCCATGGGGTTATTTGTTCTGCTGTCTCTTTAAGGGCAGACACTACATTTCCTCTTACTTTCTCTGCTGTCCCAGAGCTGAGCCTGCTGATTTTTAAAGTTCCAGGTAGTAAATTCCATGGATTATAAGAACTTGTGAAACTCGCCTCCTCAGGTTTTCAAAGCCAAATGTTATTAGGATTTGTTTTCCTCCCTTCAGGTTCTCCATGTTTGAGATTCCTGGGATGTCTCTTTTCCCTCTTCATGTTCATGGCATCCCTCCTTCCTACAGATAGTCCCACAGGTCCATTCATCTCCCAATTATATCTCTGCCCTTCCTGCCCTCTTCTACATGGCCCCTTTTCTATATTTAGCTTTTCTACATTTAGCTGTTCTGCCAGTCTTTGGGTTATTTTCTGGGTTCTTTACACTGATTTGGGTGTTATCTAGTTGTATCTGTGGCATGAGGTGAGCTTAGGATCCTCCTACTCTGCCATCTTCCCCAGAAGCCTTCTGTATGTATATTAAGACGCACTTTCAGAAATAACTCCTGGTAGATCTGGGCCTAGTTCTCTCTGGATTGCAATCTTCAACCCTGACTGTAACTCTCATTGTAACAAGTACATAGAATGGTGGATGCTCTAGGTCCACATGAGACTCATTCACTCACAATTTCTAGGCATGAGGCCCTGGTGTTGGTAAGTGAAACCATACCATAATTGATTCTCTCTGCTTGACTTATTTCACTCAGCCTAAGTACTTTAAAGGAACCTTTGTACACCAGCATGTTTCTGTCACTTGTTTACTGCCAACCTCATGACAATCCTGCAACTATACTCTCACAGATAAGGAAAATATTTGAACCATTACAACTGTGGCAGAATGAGATTTTCTTCCCTTTAACCACTTCTTTATTTTCAATCCTTACCCTGGGAGGAGATGGGAGCCTTGCTAAGAGTAAGAAGTCAGTTGTTAATATGATAATATATTTATGTTTTATTATGAGAGACAGCTAATAATATGAAAATGACTTGTTTGTCCTTACAAATATTCCACTCTGGGGGCATCTGGGTGGCTCAGTCATTAAGCGTCTACCTTGGGCTCAGGTCATGATCCCAGGGTCATGATCCCAGGGTCCTGGGATCAAGCCCCACATCTGGCTCCCTGCTTGGGTAGCCTGCTTCTCCCTCTCCCACTCCTCCTGCTTGTATTCCCTCTCTCGTTGTCTCTCTCTCTCTCTCTCTTTGTCAAATGCATAAATAAAATCTTAAAAAAAACCCCAAATATTCACTCTGAAGACTCTGAGTTTATTTCTTATGATGGATTACATGTATATGCCCTCCAGACAACATGGGCATGAATAAAAATACTGAAGCTTAATATGGCATAATTATATAATTATATAAGATTAATAATGGCTAAATGTTTGCAATAATTGCTTCCATTTTTAATACATAATTCTTAAAAATAACTTGTAATCTTTAAAAAATAACTTTAGTAATATATATTCATTGAAAGAAAAATAAATTAAATAGAAAAGAAATGAAACTATTATAATCAAGAAAACGAATGACTAACATTCTTCCATGTAAATGGCCTTCTAGAAGCATCTTTGTAAAGGTCCATTTGTACACACATTTATTGACAGTCTCTCTGTACCGGGCCTTGACTGTTTGCAATCAGATACATTCCTTCTTCTTTCTTTATAAAAGGGATGACCAGTGTGAACAGTCCTTCCTGTTTTCCTGTTACCACATCATCTGGCTTTCATTGAGGTTTAGCAAATGAGAAGCTTTCATGAGTTTGGAGGCAGAAAGAAGGGAGAAGGCAGGGGGTTGTATTCCCTTCTCTCTGCCTTTAGCAATAACTCTTCCAGTTTCTGTGTAGCAGGGCTGTTAATGTCCTAGTTTCTGTCAACTGACCTTGGCTTTTGGGTTTCACTGTCACCACTTTCACTTTGTCCTTCTAGCCTGGAGTCTGTGTAGTGGCTTTCCCCTCCTGTGAGTCCATCATCTCATCTTCCTGTGATTTCTCAACTCTTTCATCTCCTGCATATCCAGTTCTCTGATTTACATCTCCCCTGTTTTACATGCTAGTGTGGCTCTTGAGCACCTGGGTGGTTGCTGATGGTTGCAGGTTGATAGTGATATAAATAGAAAATTTATACTCATCTAGGAGGGATCAAAAATGATTTCTGATTTTATCACAGCTGGTTGTGTTTGAAGTTGATTGAAGACTATGAATTTTGACCCTTACTGGAACTAACTGATGACACTGATCAGTGAGCTGTGGCACTTGTTGCCAACTGTTTACAGACAGTGGAGTTGTTCCATCATATCTGGAGGATTAATTTTCTTTCTTTTTTGTTTAAGATTTTATTTATTTATTTGACAGAGAGACAGACAGCAATAGAGAACCCAAGCAGATGAAGCAGGTGAGGGAAAAGCAGGCTTCCAGCCAAGCAGGGAGCCTGATGAATTGCTCGATCCCAGGACCCTACTGGGATCATGACCTGAACCAAAGGCAGACGCTTAACAACTGAGCCATCCAGGCGCTCAATTTTCTTTCTTTTTTCTTTTTCTTTTTCTTTCTTTCTTTCTTTTTTTTTTTTTAAATAGAACTAGTTTTCAATACTTAATTAGTTTTCTACTGTGAACACCAATTTTTTTTTTTAACACTTAAAACATTTCACTTTCCCCCACTAGCACACTGTTCAGTGATTTCTTTACTACCTTAGGATTCCTCACAAGGTAAGATTGTGGACAAAACTTGGGCTTTTTTTTTTTTTTTTTCCTTTTAAAGCTCTGGTAGTCTTTGTTTTATTGTTTGACACTAAAATGCTATTTTACAAAATGCTTTTTATTTTCTTCTATATTTTATGACTTGTCAAATATATTTATGTTTCAATGCCATAATTTCTTCAACATTGTTAAACATTTAGTTTGTTTCAAATTTTTTGCTTGCTGTGATTAATTCCTTAACAGTTAAATATCTGAAAATATTTTCAATTATTCAAGTTTGTAAATTTTTTGAGCAACTCTTCACTAAAGGTTTCAAATCACTTCTCAGTGATATGTAAGCTGCAAAGAAAATAAAACTAACAGAAAAACTAAATGGAATATAAATGGTAGTGGTTATCTTCAGAAATGTTTTCATTATTCATCTCCTCCCTCCCCTCTTTGTTCAGGTGTCCAACCATGTCTGACTCAGTCCACATGTCTCAGAGGAAGCTGATCCCACCCATGCTCCAGGGTGGGTCTGTGGTTAAGCCTACCTCTCTTCCCCAGGGATTGGTTTAGAAATTGTCATATGACTCAATCTGTGCCAATAAGCATCAAGGACAGGTTTGCTACAGATTATGGGAAAAATGCATCCTCCATAATCTGGGACTTTTCTGTCTTCTTCTCATTGTTGGGTGGCCCAGTCATTTCATATGCAGCCTCAGTAGGAAGCCCCATTCACCAGAGGGAGAACAACAGGGAGCCAAAGTCATAGAAAATGTCAACTCTAAAACCTCATCTTCTAGACATCCAGTTATGCAAACCAAGAGACTTTCTACATTTGAAGATAGGTTGAATGAACTTTTCTGTTATTTTTTTCTCAAAGCATCCTAATTTGTACAGTAAATTAGCAAAGTAAGTACTAGGGGGAAGTGTTATGAGTTCTAATGTTTAAAAATAAGAAAGAAAGAGAAGGAAAATGAAGAAAAAAATCTAAGTGATTATATGTCAGCTAGTTTTAAACATTTTTATATCTGACAAAAAAGAATAGGACACATTGATTCAGAATAGATATATCTATTTTTAAGAAGTGTGGTTCTGGCATAAGATTCTGTTGATATTTTTATTTATGTTGACAAATAAGATGAAAGTGAAACAGCTTCGAGGTATATTAGAACTTCATTGGTTCATCAAAGAGATGACAGACTTTTTGCTGACTTGGGTGATAGGTTGTAGAATACTGGAAGAATATTTCCTCAGTGTGTGTGTGTGTGTGTGTGTGCGTGCGCGCGCACGCTTTATGGTGTAATGGTTACATTTTGTTATGATATGCCTTTTAATTTGATGTAAACATTTTATCTATCTTATTGTTAAGGTTAACAAACTACAGCCGTAGGACTCAATTTCACTGCTCCTGTTTTTGTAAATAGTTTTATTGAAACATAGCTGTGTCATTTATTTACTATTGTCTGTGGCTGCTTTCTCACTACCATAGTAGAGTTGAATAGCTGTGACAGAGATCGTGCCTGCAAAACCTAAAATACTTACCATCTGGCCTGTTATAGAAAATGGTTGCCAAATTCTGGTATCAGTGATCAACAAAAGAATAAATCAAACCCTGATTCACCTAGTAGGACAGCTGAAGTTAATAGCTATATCTCCTGACTCCTGGGGGTGTCCTTCCATTGTCCCACAACAGTAGCTTCTCCCTGACATGTTGTCCCTTCCTATGCTGATCAGCTGACACTGGTTAAATCCAGGACTTTGGAGGAAGAAGGGGAAACATTTTTTAACTCCAATTTTGTCTGTTTAAAATGCATTTGCTTTAATGTAGTTAGTCCAGTGTTCCAAGTGCTACCTATTTTGCTATTTTATCTCTATGGTTTCTTACTTTTATAAATAAAATATTTATTGTTAATATCTCCTTACTGTTTTCTGAATAAATAATTACAAACTTTTTAGTTGTGAGCCATGCTATAGCATATACGGTCCAACATAAGTTCCAAAGATTTATGATTTAAACAAGAATGTCATCATGAATCTATATGGAACAAGAGATTTTTGGGCTATTGAAGCCATAGGTAACTTGATGCCATGGGAGAGACCACTGACTGAAACTTGGCCTTAATTATCCCAGTATGTCTCACCTGTGCAGAATTACCAGGGGAGCTTGTTAAAATGTAGGTCTTACACATAAAATGTATATTTACACAGGCTCACTGAATGAAAGCATGTGGGACATTGGGTCTGTAAACTTCTAGCAGGTATGTTTGATCAAATACTAAGAAATAATCATGACCTTCCATGAGACATTGAACGGTTTTTGGGCCTCATTTGTAAAATGAAGGACTTGGCTTCTACGATTGTATGTTATATCTTAGGATTGATTGTTTTCTCATAGTACAGGAGACTCTAATGTGAAGTAGACGAGAGCAATAATTATGCCTTTATCTCTGTTACTTGTTTAAAAATATATGCATACAGGGAACCTGAGTGGCACAGTCAGTTAAGAGGTTAACTCTTGATTTCAGCTCTGGTCATGATCTCAGGGTCCTGGGATCAAGCTCTGGGTTGGGCTCCATGTTTAGCATGTAGTCTGGTCCAGGATTCTCTCTCTCTCTCCTTCTGCCCCTCTCCCTGCTTGTGCTCTCTTTCTCTCTCTCTTTCTCATAAATAAATAAATCTTTTTAAAAAATGCATGTACCCCTTTGTGCTGTAAGCATTCAAACACATGCACTTCTCTTGCCATGTATTTTTGGCAATGGTAGACCTTTGTGAAAGGACTACTATTTATACACAGCCTCTTGGGCATCAGATGGGCATCCAGACATGTTCTGAATTAGAGCATTTACCCTGCATCTGGTGCATTAGCTGGTGGAACAGTGGGAATGCCTCATGGGACACCATAAAGATGGAGTGTGCTATCTGATGGATGCTGCGGATGTTGTCCTTAAGGTTGTTACAGTGAACCATGCAGGTGGCCTGCTTCAATTGAGTGCACCAGGTGCAGATCCTTACAAAAGATTTCTGCTACCAATGATGAGTCAGAGTGGTGACATGGGAAATAAACAACACCAAAACTCTCATTCAACTTGAGTTTACTGGCCAGTTTCTACTTTTATTTTTCGTACACGAAATCCACAAGTTGCTTGGTGGCCAAAAGCTTGGTAGTTTCTTTAAATACTTCAAGATCAGAGAGAGTAGAAAATTACTACAAATTGATGTCAAGATCAGAGAGAGTATAAAGTTACTACAAATGAATGTCAGTAGAAAGTTACTACAAATTAATGTCATTAAGAAGCAGAAGTTGAACTACACAGTGACATAACATTATGTTCCCATTGTAATATTTCCAAATAGACAAAATTGCCTCTTTAATATCTTTGTAGTCTAATGTGGGTCATCTTGTCAAGCCATCTTTTATAGAACATTTAATTTACCTGTTTTGCTTTTTTGCTGCTTAGGCCTGTACAACCTCCTCTTCTGCTGTTTTCCTGGATGTTTTAGCATGAATACCTTAACTCAAATATGACAAAACCTTTGTCTGCCTGCCAATGGAAAATCAGTTGCCACAAGGAAGACATGTGGTAGAGGAAGGCAGAAAAGAACTTGGACTCCTAGGTTGTTCTTAAATTACTGCCAGTTTGCACTCAAACTTTTCCAAGACACAGACTGTGGAAAAGACTTGGTGTGTGTTCTTGCTGATGAGTATTTCACAAAATAGGCTCCATGTACCACGCCTGCATCCAGGTGTATTGAAACGAAGTCTGGTGGCCCATGGGGAATGGGTCACCACCTACCTCTCCTCCACTCATATGAATCCTTCTCAGTGCCCTCTTCATTAAGATTCAGAGAATCCAAGATAAAGGAAGATAGAAGGAATCTTGAGATCCTAAAAAAAGAACTTTCCAGAAAGAAAGCACTTTCTAAAGTAGTGTTAAATTTAGGAACAATTTCTAAATCATAATCTCTAAAACAAACTAGGTACCTGGGTTTGCTGGGGCGCCCATAACAAAATACCACAGACTAAATGGCTTAGCAATAAGAATTTTCTCACAGTTGTGGAACCTGTGTGTGTAGTCCACGATTGAGGTTTCATGTTCGGTTTCCTGAGGCCTCTCTCTTCAACTTGCAGATAGATGCTTGCCTACGCTCTTTGTCCTCACATGGTCTTTTCTCTGTGTAAATGCATCCTTGGTCTTTCTCTTTTTGGGTGTCCAAATTCCTCCTCTTACGAGGACACCAGTTAGATGGAATTAAAGCCCAGTCTATCTGCCTCACTTTATCACCTCACCCAGTCTCCAAATATAGTCCCATTTAGAACTAGTACAGGTTAGAGCTTTAACACATAAATTTTGGGGGACATAATTTAGCTCATTACACTAACCCAGATTTACAGAAGTCCATGAAAAGGTTTAGTATAGAGTGATTTTAATTTTCTACTAATACCCATTTTGCTTTTGGCTCTGTTAATGAGCCAAATCTACAGGATCAGAAAAGTAATCCTGCTAGGAAAAAAAAAAATTTTTTTTTTTTTACCCTGGTGCCATGGGCTGCATTTGTTGACAGACATCACCTTCACCTCCTTGATTCTATGAGTTCCCTTTTTACAGCTTTCCTAAAATAAGTGGAAGTGATGCCCTTGCATCCAGTAAATGTTCTTTTTTTCCCCAACTTAGCCATCCTTTCCTGTGGGCACCCTTTCACACCACATTCATGATGTGACTTCATCCATATCATGAATGAACACTGCTGAGATCTGACTCCTCGCATATACTAGTCTGTTGTAGCCATCCCATTCAGCAATTCTTTGACCCTATGAAATCTTTAGCCCATTGGCCTTATCTCATTAACAGCCCTCCCTTCTACCTCCACTTGGTCTTCTCTTTCTTTCCTGTACAACTTAAGATTCTAAGATCCATCACTAGAATTGCCTTCTTTCCCTTTCTCCTTCCAGGGTTGGCAGAATTATAGTCCTGGTAAAGCCAAGTCCTCTGCTTCCTGCTTCCTTTGCTCCCCAGTAGCCATAGAAAAGTACAACTTTTTTTTTTCCTTACTATTCTCATTTCAGAGTCATAGCATGTGATAGAAAGAATAATCCTCCCCAACAAAGATGCCCATGTCTCAAACCAGATTCACAGAAGGTGATGTAATAACCAAGGTAGAGGCAAAGTAAGAAGTGTGGCAATGGAAACAGAGGTCAGAGAGAGAAAGATTTGATGCTATACTGCTGACTTTGAAGGGGAGAGGGTATGGATCATGATCAAAGAATGCAGGCAGCCTCTAGAAGCTGGAAAATGTGAGGAAAAAGATTTTCTCCTAGAGTCTCCAGAAGGAACATGGTCTTGCTAACACTTTGATTTTAGCCCAGTGAAATTCATTTCAGAGTTCTGATCTCTAGCATTTAAGACAATAAATTTGTGTTGTCTTAAGCCACCAAGTGATTGGTAATTTGTTACAGCAGTAATAAGAAACCAACACAAAGCTCAAATGGCCACTGAACACTGTGTGACATTTGCACCTTTCAGCATGCTAGCTTTCCTGTTCTCCAAAATAGCTCTTCCCTATCTTGGCAGCTAATATAGCCTTGTATTTCATTGAGAATCTGACTCCTATTATGATAAATATATGTATTTATGTGCTCAACTACTTATATGTAATAATATAGCAACCACATTGCTACTTCCTTGATCCTATCACATGTTTGGCCCCTGGCCATGCCACTATCTTCAAGGAAAAGGGATGGAAGAGGAAGAGAAAAATCAACATCCTACTTTTCAATGTTAGCTGAGAATCTGCTTGGGCTATAACATATCTGTAGTATATAACCTGAAGCTTCTTCATATTTATACCCAAAGAACAACTCCTGACTTAATATTTAAAACTTGGGGTTTTTTAAAAAAATAAAATTGTAGCCCAAATAACTGGTGGTTTTGCATAAAAGAATTCCTTCCCAAACAAAGACACTACAAACAAAAAATGTGGATACAACCTCTTCTATCCCTTTGGGAACCCACAGAAGGTTATAATGTTGCTATGGGTCACTGCCTGCTGGTGTTACCAATATTGTAAGAACAAGCCATATTCAAAGTCTCCCGTCTGCAGAGATGTCCCTGACGCCCAGATCCACATCTTTGACCCAGGATGGAAGAAGGCAAAAGCAGATGAGTTCCCACACCTTGGCCATATGGTGTTAGATGAATATGAACAACTCTCTTTTGAAGCCCTAGAGACTTCCTCTAATGGTTCCAAAAAGTACACGGTGAAAGGCTGTGGCAAATATGGCTTTCACATCCAAGTATGTCTTTACCCCTTTCATGTCATCCATATCAACAAGATTTTGTCCTGTGCTGGAACCAAGAGGCTGCAGACAGGTATGTGGGATACCTTCAGAAAGCCCTAGAGTACAGTGGCCAGGGTCCATATTGATCAAGCTGCAGAACAAGAAACATGTGGTTGAAGCCCTGTATAGGGCCAAGTTCAAGCTCTCTGGCCTCCAGGAAATCGCATTGTTGAGAAGTGGGGCTTTAGTAAGTTTAATGTAGATGAATTTGAAGACATGGTGGTTGAAAAGTAGCTCATCCCAGATGACTGGGGTATCAAATACATCCTTAGTCATGGCCTCCTGGACAAATTGCTGGCACTGCACTCATGAAAACCTTGGCACTGCCCCTTCCTTATTCATGCCCACTGATAAATCCTATTTCCTATAAAAAATATGGATATAACCAAACACCAATCAGTGACTTGAACTCTTTATCGTAATGGCAAGCATAAGCCCCACTATACCTATCCCTGTTACTTTAATTTTGGGTTTTGTGATTGCTTTTAAACCTAACCCAAAAAATTTATTATGAATTTTTTTTGTGCGTAGAGGAGTATATAAATGCATATTTGTGGTTTAAAAAGCAGATGAACAGACACACACACACATATATATGAGATGTTAATTGGGAGAGAAACTTTGAAGATCCCTATGTTCCTTCCTCATGGCAACCTCATTTTTGTCCAAATGAAATCACCATCCTGAAATTTGTATTAATGTTTTCCTTGCTTTTCTTTATAATTTTACCACCTGTACAAAATATGACCACACATCCAGTTCATCTAAGACAATTGTGGTTTAAGAATGGTATCCCTATGTAATTATTAACAGTATTTCATTTTCCTCTCAAATGTCCTATTTTGAATGACATAAATGAAATATGGACACAGACTATATGTATAGATTGTTATACAGTGACTTACTTATTTTTGGAGCTGAGTGGCAAAGTGGAAACCTAATTTTGTAAGAAAAGTGCATTATTGCCATAGTTAGATGAAGGCTCCCAGAGAGCCTTGAGGTCATGATTTGGCTTCCATGTGTGTGGAATTTTATAAGGGCATCTTTTGGAGAAGTCAGTGGACAAAGCAGTGAGTTACTCTCGAGGAGCACAGGGTTCACCATTGTCTAGGCATTTGTTGGGTTACAATGTGCGTCAGGTTGTTAATCATATTTTTCAATCCTTTTTAAAAATTATTTTAAAATATTTATTGAGGTATGGTGTGTGTACCATGAAGTACATATATCTTAAGTGTATATACCTGAGGAATTTTAATATACAACATATTGCTGTATCTAACACCCAGATCAAGATATAGAACATTTCTAGCCTCAGAAGACTCCCTCATGCCTCTTCCCACTCAAGGATGACAACTATTCTGATATTTGTCAGCAGTGATTATTTTATCAGTTTTTGAAATTCATATAAGTGGAAAAGAAGCATTCTCCTTTGTCTAGCTGTCTTTGCTCATTGATTATGTCTGAGATTCACTTACGGGATAGCAGTTCACTCTCTTTCTTGCTATGCAGCATTCCATTGCATGGCTACACCACAATTTTTTTTCATCCCTTCTACTGTTGAGAGACTTTTATTTTTAGTATTTCCCTGTTCACTCTTATAAATGAGTATAAATGAGTACTAGTTTCAGTATATCACTGACAATATACAGGAATTCCAGTTCTGTATCTTCATTTTATTTCGCTTTGTCACTCTTATAATTTTTTCAGTAGTGATATCTCAAAGTCCAATGAATTATAAAATTCATAAAAGTAATTCCTTGCAAAAAAAAATGACCTCAAATGTCATTAGTTGTATTAGCAGTCATTTAAAAAATTTTACCATTTCAGAAATTTTGATCAAAATTTTAATGAGAATTATGAAGATATTCACTATAAAGGAAGAGTGAGTTGGCTGAGTTTGAACTATAATTTATTCTTTTTATAAGGTTATATTAATCTATGAATGGAGTTGTGTCCCCTCAAGGTTCATATATTGAAGCTCTTCTGTGTAGTAGTTTGGAAATGGGACCTTTGAAAGATAATCAGGTTTAAATACGTATTAAGGGCAGGGCCTTCATGATGAGATTAGTGCTCTTATAAGAAGAGGCACCAGAGGGCTTGCTCACCCTCTCTCATGTGAGAACACAGTGAGAAGGCAGCCGTCTGTACCCAGGAAAGTGCTCTCATCTGTAACCATATCTGCTAGTACCTTGATCTTGGACTTCCCAGCCTCCAGCACTCTGAGAAATGTCTGTTTTTTAAGCCACCCAATTTGTAGTATTTTGTCATAGCAGTCCAAACTAATATGTTAAAAACTGATGTTCTACCAACATGAATTCATATAAAATTTTGCATAGAGAAATGTTTAGAATTTTTCTCATATAACAGGTATAATTATTTCCAAACAACCCATCACTAACAGGATGTAAAGAAGTACTTCTCTTTTCCAATTTCTTGATTACACGGAATTCTACTTGGACACAGACAAAAGGGTGACTCCCTACTATTTAAAAGTGGGCTAAGAGAAGATAACATTCTTGTGGCAGATCCTTAGCCTGAGGAGTCCATCTCAGTGAAAGAAATGTAAATGATAGTCGACTGTGGAAATACAAACACTAACAGTTTCAGAAAAGAAAAAAGTTGGAGAAAAATTGGGAGACAAGCAGTTTTATGACTGTGTTGCAGAAAAATCATTCAGCAAAGTCTTGAGAGTGAATTTAAGAAAGCTCACAATGGCCGTGAGCCCAATGAGAAGATACTATTTCTGTGTGAGCAGATTAAACTCGTTACTATTTCAGTGCAAATTCTGAAATGGGAAACTAAAAGGATTTCTATTTGAGGCATCAAATGCTGGCAATGGAAGCTGAACTAATCTCAGGAGGAATAACTATAGAAAATCATTCTGAAAAAGGATTTAGTTCCTTGCTTAGAATATGTGCTGAAAAAGAGAACCTGCCTTTGACTGGGGATAGAAAAGGGGAAAATGTAGAGAAAGATACAGGAGATAATCATACTATTTAAATCAAGACCGCTGTGTTTAATTGACATAGCACACATCGATCATCTACCATATGCCAAGTGTTGTGCTATGTAATAGGGTACATGTGTTTAGAATCATGAGATGGCTAATTCTGGTGCTCAAATTTACATAAGCGTGTGTACTACATTCCCTGGGAGACCTGCATTCATCCTCAGAGTCAGACATACCTAGACCTATTTGCAATACTTGTGAGGGAATTGATCAGGCACAGATTTACATGAATGATCAAGTTGTTGAGGTTAGCATCAATTCTTTCTCAAGGGTACTGCTTCATATGTTTGTTCAAATAAGTAAAACAAGGGTAAAGTACCCGAGAAATGAGCATTGACTTCTCACATCCCTTCTCTATGAATAGTAGTCATGAATGAACACAGGATTTTTACATTGATGGGTTATCATAGAGTACATTATTAGCAGGGAGCTGGTGTTAGAAACTGTTATGGTAAGCACCCACAGTTATTCCGTTGCAGCCTTTTATACTTATTATTCATTAGTAAAATTTAGTTACCTATTTCAAATAATTCATGGAGCCAACCCTCACTGAGTCCCTTCCGGTTACTGTGTTGAGGGTCAGGGACACAGAGATCTATGAGAGGTGCCATTTCTGGAGGAGATCAGAGTCTAATGGTAGCATTCATAGGGGCAGATAATTATTGTAATAAATTCCTACAGAAAATAAGAGCAGAAGAGGACCTGCAGAGGAGGAAGTGACCAATTGCCCAGGATGTCAGAAAAGAATTTATATAGGAGGAGATATTGTGGTCTTTAAAGATGAGGAATCTGACTATGTCAATGGAGCCACTGAGTTACAAAGATCATGACATATCCCAAGAACTCTCTGGCATGGAGTTCAAGGAGTGAAAGATGAGTTTGGTCTGAAAATAATTGTCAAAGACGCTGGGAATGAGGCTGGGCATATACAGATGGGCAGGTAGAATATGGTCCTTGATTTTTTTTAAAGCATCTTTGCTGAAGATAAGCAGAGTCTGTACTCAGAGTTCTCAAATAATGAACATTATTTTTGAAGTGCGCTAGACTACCAACTGTTAGGAGTTAACCAAAATTTGTTGTGAATTTTAGAAAGTGGTTATAGTTAGTCCCTCTTTCCACTTCTCTTGATTCTTAGTTGCTAGATACATAAATACATTTAGGGAAATAATAAATTATGTTATGGGCACACTTCTAGACTCAGGCAGAATTACACCCACATTTCAAATCAAAATAGGAGAAAGTGTACTTTTAAGTCTGATGCTTGGTTACATTAAAGTTTAATAAGTATGTATCAATTCCCATTGATGTAATTGGGCTATAGCACAATTTTTAGTTTGGAATAAAAGGACAGATACAGGTGTTTCAAGTATAAGATAAGATGAGCGATGATGGGGACATAAACATTAAGCCATGATGTATAAGTAATGTAAGATGGGTTGTTGGTGGCCATGAGTTGACTGGAAATTATTCTCTCATTTTTTTGTTTATCTGAGGGTGTCTTAAAATGTCTCCTTCATTTTTTTTAAAATATTTTATTTTTTTATTTATTTGACAGAGAGAGCGAGATCACAAGTAGGCAGAGAGGCAGGCAGAAAGGCAGGCAGAGAGAGAGGGGGAAGCAGGCTCCCTGCTGAGCAGAGAGCCCGATGCAGGACTCGATCCCAGGACCCTGAGTTCATGACCTGAGCCGAAGGCAGAGGTTTAACCCACTGAGCCACTCAGGAGCCCCCATTTTTGAAGACCAGTTGTGAAGGTACAAATTCTTGGTGGACAGGTTCTTTTTTCTTTCAATACTCTGAATATATCATCTTATTTTTTTCTGGCCTCAATGGTTTTTGATTAGAAGTCAGCTCTTAATCTTGTTGAGAATCCTTGTATATAATGAATCACTTTTCTCTTGCTGCTTTCAGGACTCTCTTTTTGTCTTTTTGGTACTTTGAGTACAATGTGCATAGGGTAGGATCTCTTTGAATTTAATCCTACTTGGGTTTGTTGAGATTCTTGGATGTGCATATTGACAGTTTTCATCAAATTTGGACATTTTTGGACTATTATTTCTCCAAGTATTCTTTCTGCCTCTTTTTCCTTTTTCTCTTTCTGGGACTCCCATTATGCATACATTGATACATTTGATAATATCCTCCAGACCTCTGAAGATCTATTCCTCTTTCTTTATCCTTTTTCTTTTCTGTTCATCAGGCAGAATAATCTTATTTATCCTGTCTTAAAATTTTCTGATTCTTTGTTTTGTCACTTCAAATGTGCTATTGAGCTCCTATATGGAATTTTTCATCTTAGCTATTATACTTTTCAATTTCAGAATTTTTACTTGATTTTTTCTTTTTCCTTACTCAATATTTGGTAAGATATTATTCTCATACTTTCCTTCAGTATTTCAGACACGATTTCTTTTAGTTTTTAAAAAAGTATTTATAATAGCAGAATTAAAGTGTTTGTCCAGTAAGTTCCTTGGCTGGGTCTTATAGGGATAGTTTTCATAGACTTTTTCCCCCTGTGTGTTGGCTATAATTTCCTGAAGAGAGAGAGAGTGTGTGTGTGTGTGTGTGCCCATTTTATAATTTTTTTTTTTGTTGAAAATGGGACACTTAATATGATATAATGCTAAAAATCAGATTATTGACCTTTCCTTTTGTTATTGTTATTTGTTTAGTGACTTTCTTAGGTCTGTATTCTTTGTCATGTGCAGCCACTGGAGTCTCTAGTTGATTTTCTTCGTGATGAGCTAAGGATCAGACGAGATTTCTTAAAGTTCCTTGAATCAGAAGGTCTCTCAGCCTCTGCTGAGGAACTCTCTGTATGTGTTGGGCATAACTTCAATAGGCAGTTTGCAACTCTGTCTTTGCCTTCACTTCCTGCTTGTGAATAGCCTCAAAATATGTTAGATATGAAAGATTAGGGTCTTCTCAAGTCTTTCCTGGGCATGCATATAGCTCCTGAATGTGGGTCTGGCCTTCTAGAATCTCAGAAATATACAGAAGTTTTTCAAGTCTCTCTGTGGATATCTCATTTCCCAGTTTTTCTTTTCAAGTTTTGTGGTCAGCCTCTTGTTATCCCCAACTGGAAATGCTGCCTCAGGAACTGTAATGTTATATAATTGTTGCTGATTGCTTTCATCAAATACTCTAGGGATAGAGCTGATCTCACAGGCCAAACAAGACCAGCCTTGAGAATGAGGCTTTTCAGTAAGCTTCCAGACCAGTCATATCATGACAGTTTTCTGGGGATGGGGCTGTTGAGGAGTTTCAAGTACCTTCTTCTCCCTCCAGTGGCTGCTTGGCTGTTGGTACTTACAGTTGTTGTAAATGCCAACAAGCGACAGCCTAGGCTCTTGTTTTTCAAGGATATCATAGAGCTGGGGAGAGGCAGACAGGATTAGAACAAGTTAAAACGTCACAAAACTCACAGTTCATTCTGAGATTCAGCCATTTTCTTGAATAAAACTCCTTTGATTGTTGCAAGTCTTTAGTTAATTTCTAGAGTTCTGAATAGTTTGATTTTAATTTTTTTTTTTTTTTGCCAGTGTTCTTGTTGTGTTTAGAGAAGAGCAGATTTTTAGGATGTTCTTATGGTACCATTCTGGGGGTCATCCATCAGACAGTAACATTTAACTAGATTTTACTATGTTTGGATATACTCAGAAGGAAGTTTAGCGCACACACAAAAATGTACAAATGCTACTGGATGGGATGACTTTCAGAATCCACAGATCCAGACTTCTTCTACCAGGAAATCTTACCAGGGCTTACACGCTTAGTTCTAGTATTAATAAGGCTGTAGGCTGTTTCCATGTAGCTTGTAATGGCTTGATCCTCATTACCAGGAAAGCAAGGGAATTTGTCTTTTACTTGTTGGTTTATTACAAATAGCCATGAGGCAAGGAATGTGTAAGAAATTTTAGCCCTCACCAAAGTCCAAGACTTTTGTCTCCTGTTCCTGGAGCTACTTTTCTCAAGTGATTGACAGTGGGAAATCCACCGCCTTCAAGGAAATGCCCAACTGTACTTGCAGGATGTGGTTGTGGCTTCATATGCTGGCCTCAATAAATTAATCATCTCAGAGCATAATGGTCCAAAATAGGTGTATCTCTCAAAGTCTGGGTTGTCTCATATGAAATAGCACGAGGAGAACATTAACAGCTTGTTTCTGCTTGAAACTCATTAGGTTCTGTCAAGTTTCTTTTGAATCCTTTTTCCAACTTGATTTGAAGAATCTCTTCCCAGTTTTCTGGATTTCAGCTCCTCATCTTGTCTAAGAGTTTGTGCTCAAACAAGAATATAATTTCTTCACATAAACCAGTAACAATTTGTAGGCAGAGTGCACACTAAATTTCAAAGGAAAACATTTTTTCTCAGCTCCTTTGGCTGTCCAACAAAGAAGCAACGATGTCTGCAGAGACCCCATCCAGCTTATGGTAGCATGTTGGTCATTCATAATGCCAACATAAGGGTTTATGGGGCTTCAGACTTGTCCTCCCTCCAAAGAGAATTGATTAATTTTTGACTTTTATTTGTATAGCTAAGTGTGGCAATTCATTTGTAAGAAAAAAGAAATTAGCAAGTCTCAAAAGAGAATTAGTTACTATATCTTGTAAGAGAAAATATTTTTTCAGGTTTTAAACATCAGTTTTTGGTTTGTTTACAACTTCTACCCATAAGAATTTCAAAATTCTTGAGGATCTGGTTTTTAAAAGGTCATCTTGTTGCAAATGCATTATTTTCAAAAAGGCAATCTAAACATATACAAACACAAGAAACAGGGTAACCCTTGGTTGAAAATAAAATACTGAGGAATCTGTGTTGTCCAAAATCACAAAGACAGCTATTTGCAAAACCGTGATTTAATGAGGGGAGAAAAGAAACCACTATCTCTCTTGCCTCTCTTTGGAGGGAATTTAGTTTCCCTACGATTGTAAATTCTAGGTTTAGTGTTTGATATTGTAAAGACTTAAGTACTCGACAGATGGAGACAGAAGTATGAACTACTGCAGTACAAGTTGGAGTCTTGGTATCCAGGCAACTGTCCTACAAGGTTCACTTTAAAAAGAACAGAAAGAATATAATGTTGAACTTGCAGGAGACACTGCAAGAATGCATTTGTGTGTCTAGTTGAAGTCTGTCTGCTTGTGAGCAAATAGGTGATGTCTCCTTTATAGTAATAAGAAGGGTTACCAGCAAATATTGAACACAGTGCTATCTGCTATGACTCCATCTTCCCCCTGCCCCAAAGATTTAAGCTTTGGAACTTCTTGTTCTGAATGATTAGAGAGAAGCTCCAACAAAGGCATTAAGTAAAAACACAAAAAACCCTAATTTTAGAATTGAGAGGGACCAGTTACATATTTGCTTTACTCTGTAACTTACCTCACATAAACTGAATGGAAAGTTTTGTTCTGATTCTATCAAAAGTGATGAAGTGCTTTGGTTCTGGACTCATCTTCACACTTTCTGCTGATCCATCTATCATTTCTGAGACCATCACTAAAATTAATTACGGAATGCTAGTGTTCTCAATCACAAAATGGAAATTCATATCTGCTATGTGTGTATTTGAAGATCAAGTAGTAAAACAGATATGCAAATCTTATAGAAAATAACTTTCATTTTCTATGATTCTTCAGTTGTCTGAGTTAAGGAAATAAAATACATAGATCATAAATACATAGTATTTCTGACTACAGCTGTCATAGAGATGAAGCCAAGGTAAATACTTAAATATCTGTTGCATGAGTAAGTGGAATAAGTATCAAATCATGCCCTTTCTTTCTTTCTTTTTTTCTTTCTTTCTTCCTTTCTTTTTTAGATTTTATTTATTTATTTGAGAGAGAGAAAGAGAGAGCACAATCTGGGCAAGGGACAGAGAGAGAAGTAGACTTCCTGCTGAACAGGGAGCCCCATGTGGGGCTCAATCCCAGGACCCTGAGATCATGACCTGAGCCTAAGGCAGCTGCTCAACCAACTGAGCCACCCAGATGCCCCAAATCGTTGCTTTTTCTAAATGCACATAAGATTCGGATACGTCTTTCCTAAAAGAAATAGTCACAAAGTACCCTCAAATCCATGATCCAGAAAAACTCTTGTTTTTGTAATGAACCCTGAGAGTTGGCCATTTCCTTAATTGATACAGTGAGAAGTCTCTAGCAAATCAATCTCTTGAGGAATTTTTTAAAATAATTTACTTTTAGAGCGATATACTCAATTTTCTACGACCAATGGCACTGGAAATCTTGTGAGGAATATAACCTGGAGTAAACTTGGGGCAATTAATTTTCTCATCAATTAGGTTATTTGTCTTCTACAAGTTATATAGGGTATGTATGTCAGGGTGTACTGGTGGAGAATATTGGCAGAAGGGCTGATTTACTCCTGCCAGTGAAAAAAGCTGTTACTTTATTTTTTGAGCAATGGCAGCCCCGGATGCTGACCTTACAGATTTCGTAACTCATGAACAGTTAGGCAGTATATAAAGGACTACAAAAAACAAAGAACATTTTTTTAAAAGATTTTATTTATTTATTTGACAGAGAGACACAGCAAACAGCAAGAAAGGGAACACAAGCAGGAGGAGTGGGAGAGGGAGAAGCAGGCTTCCTGCTGAGCAAGGAGCCTGATGCGGGACTCAATCCTAGGACCCTAGGATCATGACCTGAGCCGAAGGCAGCTGTTTAACAGCTGAGCCACCCAGGCACCCCAGAACATTTTTTCAAAAAGGGGGGGAGGGGCAGAGGGCAAGGGAAAGAGAGAATCTTAAGCAGACTTCCTGCTGAGCATGGAGCCCAATGGGGCTTAATCTCATGACGCTGAGATCATGACCTGAGTCGAAATCAAGAGTCAGATGCTTAACCTACTGAGCCACAAAGCCACCACACAAATAGAGAAATTTTACTTGTGAATGTTGTAAGAAGTCTTCAGTAATTGGTTGACCTTCTCATTAAGAATTAGCAGTAATAGAATATTGAAAATCTGAGAAATTCTATATTGAGTTTTCTTGGCATTTCATATTATCTTTCTCTAGAGACAAAAGGATTAATTAGAATAGGTGAATGTAAAGGGTTGAGAAGAAAAACTCTTGTGTTACTCTCCAGGGTCAATCATCTGTAGGCCTCTTTTTTTCTTTTCTTCTTCAAGATTTTATTTCTTTATTTGACAGAGAGAGATCACAAGTAGGCAGAGAGGCAGGCAGAGAGAGAGGAGGAAGCAGGCTCCCCACTGAGCAGAGAACCTGATGCAAGGCTTGATCCCAGGACCCTGAGATCATGACCTGAGCTGAAGGCAGAGGCTTAACCCACTGAGTCACCCAGGTACCGCACATCTGTAGGCTTCTTAATGATCTTTCCATCCCCACTGCCCTGGCCTTCTAGCTCTTGCACTTTGATATCTTTCCTGCCTATGGGGACTTTGCATATGATTTTATTACCCTTCCTGTCTTTCTTCATGTAGTTTACCACTATTCTTCAGATCTTTTAGGAGAGTCTTTTGAAAAAAAAAATAGTGCCTAAATGATCTTAAAACACCATTTCCTCTTATCATAGTTTAACTTAATTTGTGAGATATCATTAAAACCTGACTTGCCATGAGACTTCAGGCTCCATGAGGGGCAGGGATGATGTCTGTTTTAACCTCATATTGTCTCCCCAGCATAGTACTTGAAAGGAGTCCTCTACAAAGTCAGAGAAATGATTAATTCTTCCTGGGCCAGCAAGAGATGAAATAAGCATGAAGCAGACCACAGATAGCATATCAGTTTAGCTTGGCAGATGATGATATGCCAGAAAAGGAAGGTATTGCAATTGTGGGAGTCACGTAAGTAAAGGAATTGAAACGAGTAAGTACATGGTGTATTCAGAAGTCAGAATATGGATGTAGAGGAGGGAATGAGTAAAGATGAGGTTATAGGAGCAGATTGAGACCAGATTGTTTAAAGCCTTGGGCTTTTAAGGAATTTGGACATTTTCTAGGAAGTGAGGAGCCATTTGAAGACTATTAAGCAGTAGAATAACACAATTCCATCTGTGTTTCTGATATGACTCTGGCAGCAGTGTGGAAGGCAGTGGAACTAAAAATAGGATTATAAGTAATGTGCTCATTGCTTTTCCCCTATTTGCACAGTAACCCAATTTTTAGCCTTGACATACATCTTGTTTGTACAGGAAAATCCCTGTAGAAGTATCTCCTTATACTATCTTGAGGAGAGTTTTGTTATAAAGCAAAAGGGCAACGTGGCCATCAGCCACTGCATGTGTCTTATGCTTATAAGTGTTTGATAATGAAGACATTTAACAAAAATAATTAACTTAATACATGGAACTATACAATTCAGGCATTGTTCAGACATTCCCAGAAACTGACATTTAAGAAATGGTGCAGAGAAATAGTTAAGGGAATCACTTTTATATATCTTCTAACAAAAATCCAGGTCAGCAGGAGAAGTTAACTAATTCTAAGAAAGTGATCAGAAGTACCCTACAAACAACAAGTTATGGAAACCCATAATATAACTTGATATTACCAGGTGTCTTGAAAAATGTCAACATTTAGATGTTAGGGACATAGTGATATTTATTGAGAACTATTATGTGCCAGATGCTGTTCTAACTTGATTAGCCCATGTAATCTTCACAACTTTATGGGACACTGCGAAAGAAGCTCTATTCGACATAGGAAAAAGGGAAACTGAGTGAGGATAAATAACTTGTACAGGGTTTCCTAGGTAGTAAGTGGTGGAGATGAATTCAGGCCAGGGAGTCTCACTCCTTGACCCTGTGCTTCTTACCTCTCACTCATCATACAGAGCTATGCTCAGCCTAGGAAGGGTCCCTCTCTCCTCTTTATGGTCACACTGTTACCCATTCTTTACTTTTCTCAACCAAAGAGAAAGCCCCAATTTACCATCAATTCTGTCTTTCACTATCTTTCACATAAAATTACATGGAGTTTTGCCTGGTATGTTTTTGTGAACACCTGATTTGTGATCATTTAAAAAAAAAAAGGTTCAGTCTGGTCCTGACTCAGAAGGTAGAAGTATTGGAAATGCAGTCTGTTAGAAATTTGACTCACAAGGTTGTAGAGTCCCACAACTCTAACACAGAACCCTAATTTTTTTTTTACCTCTAGAGTGTTGTTTTAGATTTGATTATATCACTAAAAAATTAATTTTTTGGGGGGCAGGTATATAATTAAGTTATTTTTTCCTAGTACTCTGTTCCTCAAGTTTATGATGTCAAAACCAAATAACTCTACATCTCCTTGTGCTTTGCTTTCTCCCATCTTGTAAAACCTCTATAGTAACAGATGTAAACTAGGTGTTTTGCAGTACTCTTTCTTGGTGTTGTATTTGAAAGCATTTTTATAAAAATCCTGATGGCTCTTGGTGACTTTGACACAGTAATGCTCAGAATTATTATAATAAGAGAAAAACATTTAGAATCCTGAGTAGCATGAGCTTTTTTGATAGAGCCCATATAAGTTCAAGAATGAGAATATTTGAAACAGTTAAATATTATTAACAACAATAGTTTCAAAACTTTGTGATATGATGATATTCTCTTGGTCATAATATCCTTCTAATTTCATGCATGCTTTCATTAACTAAAAGGAATAAATGTAAAAAAAAAAAAGGAATAAATGTTGTCCAAGGAAATCAATGAGATCTATCACGTATACTGTATTTTTAAGCTATAGAATTCTAAGACCTCAGGGATAACGTAGTTCAATTCCCTGCCACTTCTTGACCATTGTCTTACACACACACACACACACACACACACACACACACACACCACTTGCCATCTGGTGTATAGCTACTCCAGGCTATGTAAATTCAAATACCTATAGAGATCAGACCATAATGTAAATGAATATAGCAGGCCCAGAGATCTCTCCCTCCTTTTTCTTAAAACCAGCAGTATTGTCTGCTATCTTATATTTTTCTGCTTTTGATAGAGATATAGCCATGGGAGAAAGGTTCTCTACTGTGAAGAAAACCACAGTGCAATTAAGGTGATAAAAGTCAGTTGTCACTTTGCCTTCAGTTGAGGATTGCCAACCTCCATACTGGATCACTGGGCTCCCCGTTGCCCTCTGCTGGCCCTCTTCTTTTTAGTCTTCTTTTTAGGTATCCCATTCTTTTTTTTTTAAGATTTTATTTATTTATTTGACAGAGAGATCACAAGTAGACCGAGAGGCAGGTGGAGAGAGAGGAGGGAGCAGGCTCCCTGCTGAGCAGAGAGCCTGACGCGGGACTCGATCCCAGGGCCCTGAGATCATGACCCCAGCCGAAGGCAGCGGCTTAACCCACTGAACCACCCAGGCGCCCAGGTATCCCATTCTTAATACCAAACTCTACCAGTTTTGAGTCCTTTGAGTTGCAAATAATAGAGAATATAATTAACCTGACTTAAATAACAAAATTACATGGTTACATGGTTTACAAAACTAAGTATTATATTCTGGAGGTTGATAGGGCTTGAGTGAGATTTGATCATGGATTTATCTCTGTCTCTATTTTGTTTGACTCTGTCCTCCTTCATCTTGACTACATTCTCTTGCTAATTTCTCTTAGGTAATGAAATGGCTGTGGCAGTTTCAGGTATTGCATAGGTCCCCCATACTGTCCAGGACAAGAGGAGCCCTCAGCTGTTAAACAGAAGTCCTGCACATTCCTGCTGATGGGACCAGTCACTGTGTCTAGGATGATCAGATTACACTTACCAGATTACCCTTTGGGTCCATCTCTGGAGCTGGGGCTCAGACCAGTCACCCCAAACCATGGCTGGTGTTTAACTAGGAAAGAGAAAAAGGATGTGGAAGAACTCTAGGCTTCAAGATTTTCTCAAGTTACAGCGCCAAAGAGAAGAGAAACAGTCAACAGTTGACTTTACTTGGAGATTGCATCTTGAACCAACCGCAGTTTGGAAGCTGAGGGTTGGCAAGGCTTGGGTCACTTGCTCACTCTTGTGGATAATTGTAAGGAAAGGCCCTGTAATTGACATTTCCTTCCATATTACATTGATCAGGGAGGAACATCTTCACAATGGGAAGAGGGCAGCTAATGCATAAAAATAACATATTCAGCCTACCTTGTATTTCAGCTTTCTTCCCTTTGTTTGGTAAGCTGCTGATGTCTCCCAGACATGATATTACATCCCCCAGGCGTTGATTTTAAGGATAGACTCATAATGTGCACTAGTGTGTTTTTAAAACACTGTGAGAACAACACATGGAATTTATGTCTCGGTGTATCTGGCAATTAATACTGTTTGGATATATTATACACTATAGGCTTGCTGAGTACAATCCATGAATCATTCTGTGTTGTATATGTGCCTTAACATATGTCCAAATTTTAGTTCTTAGCACAATGTTTCATCCCGCCCTTTTTTCCTCCACAGCCTATAAACAAAGAACTTATCAAAGAAGCTGGGGACAGAAGCTGTCCCCAGCTTTCATTTTATTCTCTTAAGAATTCTCTTTGCCCAGAATGAAAGGTGGGTACCATTCAGACTCTGGCCATTGGTTCATATTAATTCACCCCCAGAGATCCTTACTGAGGGGATTTGTGGTTTTTGAAAAGCTACCCCAGTAATCTTGATAATTAGCTATTTTTGGAAACTTCTGAAAAAGGATGCACTGTGTTCTCTTCACCAACATATTTAGAGTGCAGCATACAGATGACATAGTGTTAGCCTCTTTGGTCTGAGAAGTCAAGGAGTCTTTCATGGAAGACGCTTTAAAAAATCCTGTTTGGTGGGTGGGGGCCTATGTTTTTAGTATCACTATGGGACCATTTTTACTTCTAACAGAAATTGATGCCATTGACTGACTTTGGAGCTGGTCTGTCCTTCTCTGGCCAGGTTCTCTGGCTACAGATTAGATCTGTGTCAAGGAGGAACACATGTGACTTTGGCAGATTTCCTACCTAAACCTTCCTCTTTCTTTAGGGATCATGCTTTTTTGCTTTTTATGCTTCTAAAAAAAGAAGACTCTCCCACCCTTTTATGTCCCAGCTGATGTAACTGAGTGAAAGGATGTCATAATGGGGCCATAGTTTCTTTCCAATGAAAAGTAATAAAAAAGGGTGAGAACAATTCCCATCTCCTCACATGGAACATCTCTCAGGAAGGTTTGTGTTCATGTAGGTTCATCTACAAGTTGTGGACAGTTCTTTTGCCTTATGTTCCCCAAAAGGAATCCGTAAGTTCTAAAGTTCAGGACTCTGTGTCATTGAAAGAATCCATCTGTAGAGGCCGGGCAGAGGCAGGAGGAGTGAGTGTTTATCAGTGTTGTCCAACAGATATATATAATGCAAGCCACCAATGTCAGCCACAGCAGTTTCAAGTTTTCTAATAACCACATTAAAAAAATAAACCAACATTACTTGGCATTGGTTCCTACAGGGATTAAAGGAGAAGTGCAATCTTTTGACTGATCTTTTTCATGATTACTTGCAATTTTTGCTTCACTTTGATGAAACAAAGAAAAAATGTATAGAAAAGATCTGGCTTGGAGAAAGGAGGCAAATCACAGTCTGGCAGATGCTAAGACAGAGCCCTGGTACCTCTTGGTACCCCAGAGAGAAGAGAAATAATGTGGAGGGAAGCAGACTGTATGTTGTTTCTATAGCCTGCAATGAAGGTTGCTGTAGGGTGTTGCTAATGAATTGAAGGGAGTAGAATGGGAAGAAATAAGTTATGCAGATCTGAAAGTTAAGATCCACAAAGACTTATTTTATAAAACCATCTGAGCTATAGGGGGTTAAATGATATTTGGAACATTGTATATTTGTATTATGAGAGCATGGTCAGATTAAAAAAATACTTATTTTCAACTCTAAGTGACAATAGCGATTATTTTTTAAGGATATAAGTCTACACACACAAGGAGAAGCAGCATCCCTTCACAGTTAAGCATAAAAATAACAGTCTCTTTACTATGACATTATTCTTGTCATACTTTCTTGGGTGGTAAATTGAATGTCTAGGTCTGTATAAATTAGTATACTCAATAAAGATTTGCATGAATTCAACCTCAATTAAAAATGCAGTATTGAGGGAGGGGCAAGATGGTGGAGAAGTAGGAGACCCTGTTTCAACCAGTCCCCTAAAGTGAGCTAATTATCTACCAGAACACTCTGGACACCCATGAAATCAGCCTGAGATGTAGGATTATACACTTTTGGATCTCTACGGGGGCAAAAGAGGTTAGTGGAGAGATAAAGCATACTGGGAACCATAGGACTCATATTGGAGGATAAACAGAAGGGGGAGGGAGCCACCAGAATCAACTCATTGCAGGGTCCGAATGGTGCTCCCCACCCATGCCTGAGAATGCTCTGTGAGGGTGCTAGCCGGTGGTGTCCAGGACCAGCAGAGAGTCTGAACACTCCCAGCCCAGACTTGAAGGAACTACCCCAGACAGCAGTCCTGGCAAAGGCAGCCACCGAAAGTGGGCTCCCTGGATCATTATCGATTGTGGTTCTGGAATAGTGGTGCAGGGATGAGCAGGTGCTTCAGGCGACCCCTGAGACAGTGTCTGGGGTTGTGCACTGCCTGTGGGAGGTTGATGGCTCAGCAGAGCTTGCAGAGGGGACCACCCAGAGGGAAGTGGACTGAGGCTTCTCTCTGAGACGGAGGTCTGGGTGCAGCTTGCTTTCCACTAAGCCTCTGAAAAGCCGCAAAAAGCTGCCAGAGTACAAAACCTCCAGAAAACAAAAGCCTAAAAAACCGGTTTCCACAGAGCCCAGCCCAGTGATAGGGGGCAGGAGGACTCAACCCAAGCAAGAATGACTGAAAAACAATGCATCAGGCCCCTCCCCCAGAAAGCCAGACAAAAGAACCAGAGGACAACCACCACAGGGTTCTCATAAGACTGTAAAACCCCAGGGGAAAATAATATATTAAGCTCCCAGTATTGCCCTAAAACCTGTATATTTCATAAATACAACTTTAATTTTAAATTCGTTCTCACTATTCTTGTTCTTTTTAATTTTTTTTTAGCCTACTTTCCATTACAACTAGAGGTTTAATACAACATATTCCATAATAACCTTTTAACTTGAACTTTTTTCATACATATACCCTGGGTTTTTCTTTTCCTTTTCTATTTTATTTTTTTAATATACATATAGAAATAAACTTCAAGGTAATCCTCTTTTCTTAGTCAATACTACCCCTATATATAAACCAGTTTTAATCTCCATTTATCTCTGGAAAGTTGAGTCCTTTTACAAAGATATCAAGATACACCCACGAAGAATCACAATAAACTTCCTCACTTGCATCATGATTTATAACCACCCTCCCATCTTTTTCTTCTGTCAGTGTTTCTGTGTATTTGTTTTTGTTCTGGTATCATATAAATCTCATCCTTGGGGTTCCTCTTCCCTGGGTTCTTTTTTTTTTTTTTCCTTGTCATTTACTTTTGTCAGTCTTTTTGTTTGTATACCTTATAAATCTTACCTTTGGGGCCCATTCTAGCTGGGTTTTCTGTTTTCTTCTGTCTCTCTTTCTCTCTCTCTTTTTTCTTTTCTCTTTTTGGTAGTGACTTCTGATTGCTCAGAAGCATTCCAGGGTGCACCTTGCCTGGATCATGGTTGATATATTCAGCTACACATCCCCTTAACCACCTCTCACTAAAATGACTAGGATGAGGAACACCCAACAAAGGAAAAATTCAGAGACTGTGCCTTCTCCATCAGTGCTATTGGATATGGACATAAACAGTATGTCAGAAAGGGAATTCAGGGTAACAATTATCCAGGCAATGGCTAGGTTGGAGAAAACCATTAGTGACAACATGAAATCTATTAGGGCAGAAGTGAAAGCCACCCAGACAGAAGTTAAAAATGCTATCAGTGAGATCTAATCTAATCTAAATACTCTAACAGCTAGGGTAACTAAGGCAGAAGATAGAAGTAATGATCTGGAGGACAAACTGATAGAGAAAACGGATAAGGGGGAGGGCTGGAACAAACAGCTGAGAAACCATAAAAACAGAATTAGGGAAATAAATGAAGCCATGAAATGTTCCAATGTCAGAATTATTAGGATCCCTGAGGGGGGGGGGAGAAAGGAAGAAGACTAGAAAATATATTTTAACAAATTCTCCATGAAAATTTTCCCAGTCTGGGGAAGGGAACCCGTGTTCATGTCCTAGAGGTAGAAAGATCACCCCCAAGATGAATGAATCTAGAAAGACCTTGAGGCACTTGATTGCAAGACTGATGAATCATAATTTTAGACAAGATCTTTTGAGAGCAGCTAGGGGGAAGAGATTCCTTACATACAGAGGAAGGTCCATCAGAATAACATCAGACCTATACACAGAAATCTGGCAAGAGAAAGGGCTAGAAAGACATATTCAGGGCACTAAATGAGAAGAACATGCAGACAAGAATACTTTATCCAGCAAGACTGACATTCAAAATGGATGGAGAGATAAAGAGCTTCTAAGACTGGCAAGGTTTAAAAGAGTATGTGACCCCCAAGCCGGTACTACAAGAAATATTAAGGGGAGTTCTATAAAAGAAGAAAGAGCCCAAGAGTGTCATAGAACATAAACTTACAGAGACAATCTACAGAAACAAGGAAATCACAGGCAACATGATGTCAATAAAAACATATCTTTGATAATCACTCTCAATATGAACAGCCTAAACACTCCCATAAAATGGCACAGGGTTGCAGATTGGATAAAATGACAGAACCATCTATATGCTGTCTACTAGAGACCCATTTGGAATCTAAGGATACATCCAGACTGAAAGTGAAGGATGGGAAGCGCCAATGGGCCTCCAAAAAAAGCTGGGGTAGCAATTCTCATATCAGATAAATTAGATTTTAAACTAAAGACTATAGTCAGAGATAAAGAAGAACACTACATCATTCTTAAAGGGTCTACCCACCAAGAAGATCTAACAATTGTAAATATTTATGCCCCTAGTAAGGGAGCAGCCAACTACATAAGACAATTGTTAATAAAGATAAAGAATCCTATTGATATGAATACATTAATAGTAGGGGATCTTAACATGCCACTTTCAGCAATATACAGATCATCCAAGCAGAAAATCAATAAAGAAACAAGAGCACTAAATGACACATTGGACCAGATGGACCTCATAGGTATGTACAGAACATTGCACCCTAAAACAACAGAATCCTCATTCTTCTTGAGCCCACATGGAACTTTCTCCAGAATAGACCACATATCGAGTCACAAATCAAGGCTCAACCAACACCAAAAGATTGAGATTATTCCCTGCATATAATGCTTTGAAACTGGAACTCAACCACCAGAAAAAGTTTGGATGGAATTCAAACACTTGGAAGCTTGTTTGGATTAACCAGGAAATCAAATAAGAACTTAAACAATTCATGGAGACCAATGAGAATGATGACACTTCAGTCTAAAACCTTTGGGATACAGCAGTAAAGGTGGTCCTAAGGGGGAAATGCATTACCAACCAAGACTCCGTCAAAAAAATAGAAAAATCCAGAATACACCAGCTCTGTTTACACCTTAAAGAGCTGGAGAATCAACAACAAGTGAAGTCAACCCCCCATACAAGAAGGGAGATAACCAAGATTAGAGCAGAGATCAATGAGATAAAAACTAGTGATACAGTAGAACACATCAACAAAACTAGAAGTTGTTTTTTTTTTTTTTTGAAAGAATCAATAAAATCAATAAGCCATTGGCCAAACTAATCCAAAAGAAAAGAGAGAGAACCCAAATTAATAAAATTATGAATGAAAAGGGAGAGATCATGACTAACACCAAGGAAATAGAAATAATCATCAGAAATTATTGGGGCGCCTGCGTGGCTCAGTGGCTTAAAGCCTCTGCCTTCAGCTCAGGTCATGATCCCAGGGTCTTGGGATTGAACCCCACATTGGGCTCTCTGCTCAGCAGGGAACTTGTTTCCCCCTCCCTCTCTCTCTGCCTGCCTCTCTGCCTACTTGTGATCTCTGTCAAATAAATAAAATCTTAAAAAAAAAGAAATTATTATCAACAGTTATATGCCAATAAGTTAAGCAATCTAGACAAAATGGATGCATTCCTGGAAACCCATAAAATTCCAAAACTGAATCCGGAAGAAACCGACAATCTGAATAGTCCAATATCTAGTAATAAGATTGAAGCAGTAATCAAAAACCTCCCAAGAAACAAGAGGTCAGGACCTGATGGATTCCCTGGAGAATTCTACCACACATTCAAAGAAAAAATAACTCCTATTCACCTGAAGCTGTTTCAAAAGAGAGAAATGGAAAGAAAACTTCCAGACTCTTTTTATGAAGCCAGCATCACCCTGATCCCCAAACCAGGCAAAGACCCCCACCAAAAAGGAGAATTTCAGACTAATATCCCTGATGGATAAAAATGCCAAGATTCTCAGTAAGATCCTAGTTAATAGGATCCAACAGTACATTAAAAAGGTTATCCACCATGACCAGGTGGGATTTATTCATGGGAGGCAAGGGTGGCTCGAGATTCGCAAATCAATCAAAGTGACAGAACAAATCAATAAGAGAAAAGAGAAGATCCACATGGTCCTTTCAATTGATGCAGAAAAAGCATTTGACAAGATACAGCATCCGTTCCTGATTAAAACTCTTCAAAGTATAGGAATAGAAGGAACATTCCTCAACTTCATAAAATCTGTCTATGAAAAACTCACAGTGAATATCATCCTCAATGGGGAAAAGCTGACAGCCTTCTTTTTGAAATCAGGAAATGACAAAGATGTCCACTTCTGCCACTGTTGTTCTACATAGTACTAGAAGTTCTAGCAACAGCAATCAGACAACAAAAATAAATAAAAGGTATTCAAATCTGCAAAGAAGAAGTCAAACTCTCCCTCTTTGCAGAAGACACGATACTTTATATGGAAAACCCAAAAGACTCCAACCTAAAACTACTAGAACGCATACAGCAATTCAGTAATGTGGCAGGATACAAAATCAATGTAGAGAAATCAGTTGCTTTCTTATACACTAACAATGAAAAAGTAGAAAGGGAAATTGGAGAATTGATTCCATTTACTATAGCACCAAAAACCATAAGATACCTGGGAGTTAACCTAACCAAAGAGGTCGAGGATCTGTACTCGAAGAACTACAGAACACTCATGAAAGAAATTGAAGAAGTCACAAAAATATGGAAGAGCATTCCATGCTCATGGATTGGGAGAATAAACATTGTCAAAATGTCTATGCTGCCTAGAGCCATATATACTTTCAATGCCATCCCTATCAAAATTCCACTGGCATTTTTCAAAGGGCTGGAACAAACAATCCTAAAATTTGTATGGAACCATAAAAGATGCCAAATCACTAAGGAAATGTTGAAAAAGAAAAACAAAACTGGGGGCATCACGTTGGCTGATTTCAAGCTTTACTACAAAGCTGTGATCACCAAGACAGCATGGTACTGGCACAAAAACAGACACATAGACCAGAAGAACAGAGTAGAGAGCCCAGATATGGACTGTCAACTCTATTGTCAAATAATCTTCGACAAAGCAGGAAAAAATATACAGTGGAAAAAAGGCAGACTCTTCAATAAATGGTGCTGGGAAAATTGGACAACTATGTATAGAAGAATGAAACTCCATTATTCTCTTACACCATACACAAAGATAAACTTGAGATGGATAAGAGACTTCAACATGAGGCAGGAATCTATCAAAATCCTAGAGGAGAACATAGGCAGTAACCTCTTCGACATCGGCTACAGCAACTTCTTTCAAGACATGTTCCCAAAGGCAAAGGAAACAAAAGTGAAAAATGAACTTTTGGGACTTCATCAAGATCAAAAGCTTCTGCAGAGCAAAGCAAACAGTCTATAAAACAAAGAGGCAACCTACAGAATGGGAAAAGATATTCGCAAATGACACTACAGACAAAGAGCTGATATCCAAGATCTATAAAGAATTCCTCAAGCTCAACACACACAAAACAGATAATCATTTTAAAAAATGGGCAGAAGACAAGAACAGACACTTCCCCAAAGAGACATACAAATGGCTAACAGACACATGAAAAAATGTTGATCATCATTAGCCATCAGGGAGACTCAAATCAAAACCACATTGAGATACCACCTTATACCAGTTACAATGGCCAAAATCAACAGGACAGGAAATAACAAGTGTTGGAGAGGATGTGGAGAAAGGGGAACACTCTTACACTGTTGGTGGGAATGCAAGTTGGTGCAGCCACTTTGGAAAACTGTGTGGCGATTTCTTAAGAAATTAAAAAAAATAGAGCTACCCTATGACCCTGCAATTGCACTGCTGGATATTTACCCCAAATATACAGATGTAGTGAAAAGAAGGACCACCTGTACCCCAATGTTCATAGCAGCAATGGCCACAGTTGCCAAACTGTGGAAAGAACCAAGATGCCCTTCAATGGACGAATGGATAAAGAAGATATGGTCTATGTATACAATGGAGTATTATGCCTCTATAAGAAAGGATGAATACCCAACTTTTGTACCAACATGGACGGGACTGGAAGAGATTATGCTGAGTGAAATAAGTCAAGCAGAGAGAGTCAATTATCATATGGTTCACTTATTTGTGGAGCATAAGGAATAACGTGGAGGACATTGGGAGATGGAGAGGAGAAGTGAGTTGGGGGAAATTGGAGGGTGAGACAAACTATGAGAGACTGTGGACTCTGGAGGGGTGACCCTGGTGGTGGGTACTGTGGAGGGCACATACTGCATGGAGCACTGGATGTGATGCACAAACAATGAATTTTGGAACACTGAAAAAAAGTTAAATTAAAAAAATAAAAATAATAAAAAAATAAAAATAAATAAAAATAAATAAATAAAATATAAACAAATTAAAAATTAAAAAATAAAATAAGAATATTTAGGTTATTTAGGTTAAAAGTAAATTAATATGATCTATATGATTTCTACTTTCATGAATTTATTGAGTTTTTTTGGTGGCCTAATAACCAGTTGTATGAGTTTCATGGGAATACACACAAAAAAGTATTCTCTATTGTCAGGGTATTGAGTTTGAGACATATTGATAGGATTTATCATATAATATACTCGTATATACATTGGTCTACTTTTTCAATCATGAGCTGATGGTATTTATGTGAATTCACCTACAACTATTATGATTTTCCAATAGCATTTTTGCTTTATGTATCTTTGTGGTGTGAGAGGTGATGAATAAAGATACTTGAAAGTTATAGCCTTTAGAAAATTCAGTATTGAGCTCAATACTGATTCAAACACCTAGAAATTGCAATAAACTCAGTTTAGGCAGTGTTGGCTATATTTCCAAATGTCATTAAAGGAACATTACACAATATATCTCTACTGTATCTCTTAAACAAAAATTTCCAAAAAGTGTCTGCCTGTTCAGGGAGAATATGAAAATGGGTTAGGTTCAAAATGTATTGCTAAAGGTACTACAGGATAAAAGGAAATTAAATGCTGAGCCTTAGCATGATTAATTTTCTCACACCTCTTTTGGTTGCTCTCTTATAGGATTGTGTAGTCTGGAAGATTTAGAGAAATAACAAATCTAAAGAAATGGTACATCATTACTTTGGGTTTTCCCAGTGTTCAGTGATTAGAGTGCTGGTTGTTGTGAAAGCATTTTTCTTTAAATAAATGCCCATATGGTACTAAATAACATCATACTTCGATAACTGTTATTAATTCATCTGTTCAGTTAGTAAACAGGTGCAGACCCTCTGAGGTACCATCCCATTTCCACTCTTTTCTTCTGTAATACCTACATTTGCTGGGACCGAGGTATCAGAGGGTGGATGCTCCTTTCTTATTTCCCATCCCAAACCGTGGTATAGATTGTTATGTATATAATACACAGCATTTGCTTTTATTAAGTGGAAATATTTATTCTTCTCACTCAGAACATTTACTGAGCACCCACTATGGACCAGGAACCATGCTCGGTGCTGGAGGATACAAAAATGAATGATACATCCTATCCTTGAGAAGCTCATCGTCTAGTTGAGGGCAAAACATAGATAAGATATAATTACAATGTGAGGTGAAAAACGTTAATAGCAAAGGACTTTGGAAACATTTCTTACCAGTCAGCGCAAACTACTGCTCCTATTAGAACACATTAAGGTGAAAGCATCACATTTCTTCAGTAACCCATTGTAAAACCCCATTGTGCATTAATTTATATGAGTTAACAACTGAAAGAAGGAAGTGAGCATTATAGGAATTTGTACCCATTTGTGGAGAGGAATAATTTGGGAGCATCAGGCATCATATAAGGAAGCAGACTTAGAAGGGGTGATGGTACAGACAAGGGGTGATGGTACAGACAGCTCCGGCAGCCAAGTGGTGCTTTTTATTTATGTAAACAGAATTTATTTTTTATAGCAGTTTTATGTTCACAGAAATATTGAGCAGAATGTACCAAGATTTCCCATATACTCCCTGCTCCCTCCACGATGCGCAGCCTCCCCCATAATCACCACCCCTCACCAGGGTGGTGCATTTGCTGTAACTGATGAACCTACATTCACATACCGTTATCACCCCATCGCCCCAAGTCCATAATTTACATTAGGATTTGTTCTTGGTCTTGTCCATCAAATGTGTTTTAAAGGAGCTCTAAATGAAGGAGGATAACCAGGTGCAGTGTTAGGCAGAAAGGCAGGGAGACATCTGTTCAAAAACATTAAGACTGGTCACGGCTTCATTATTTTGTTTTGTTTTCCTCCCACATGCTCCTCTAGTGTAAAAAGAAGCTTAACAGAGTCAGGAAACAGGTCTTTTAGAGAGCAGTGAGTTCAGTACCTGCATGCTCATTAATAGTCATGGTCAATGTAATGATGAATATGGCGTATTTGGAGTCTTGTAGGTTGACTAAGACCTAGTGGAGCCAGGGCACAGTTCATTACTCTGAAAATTGTTAATTAAAGGAAAAGAATTAAGTACTCACGTTGGATTTCTCATATGAACTATTTTTCAGGGTAATCAAATAGTATTGGTGGATGAGGGAAAGATTTTCTGTACAGGAGAATTTCAGCTAATAAATGCGGAAGGAATAATAGAATTGGAAAAAGTTACCATTTTGCAAGCTCTAATGAAATAACTGATGCAGATAATGGTCATAAACAGTTGCAAGAATTATTAGATGAAGTGTTGATGGGGAGTGTTGAATATTCTGATCAATTCTAGCATCACTAAAAGTGAAAACACCAGGTAAGAAGGGACTCCGGTTATGATGCAGGATAAAATGCATGGCACCAGTTGTGGAGTGCATGTGTCAAAAATTCAAATCTGAGGCTAATTAACATTAATTAGGTTATTGAATTAGGAATCTAACTTTCAACTCATAGGAGATACTGAGGATAGACCCATTAAGAAACATCCGTGAAGGCCATTAGCTAAAACCAGGGTATGGAATCTTTTTCTACATTAACTGACCAATTTCAAGGTTTAAATAGACTTTTTCCATATCATGAACATTTTGAGTAAATTCACTTTAGGAAAGCTGATTCCGCTCCTATAGGTATGTGTATTTAAGAAATTGTTCATGGTGTGTACCAAGGTAAATTCCACGTTTTACAAGTGGAAATTAGTAAATTGCAGAGTTTAAACTTGTAGGCAGATTCATTTGCTAACAGGTCCTGCTCACAAACTGGCTGCTGGATTCCTGCTTTGGGTCAGAAATCAGTTGGGACAAGGAAGAAATTTGTGCACTGGTTATTTTGTCCTTCGACCAGATTTATCTCTTGTCAATTTATTAACTTAATATTTCTGGTGAAGTAAAGAGACTGAAGTGAACGGCTTACAAATGGCAAAAAAATAGTTGAAACAAATACTCAAACTTAATATTTGATCTTGATACTAAAACTCATGGCCCAGTGGAGTCTATCCATTAGGAAATGTTTGAGCTTTAGCGATTTAGAAAATATAGTAGTTTAAACACATTAGGTCTGTTTCCTCTCAGACATAAGAGTTCTGGAGTTAGGCAACTCAGGACTGGTACAGCAGCCCCCTGGTCATCAACATCCTGGTGTCCTTCTTTTATGTCTCACGTTGGTTCGAAAACTTGGGAGTTGCCTGGATGAAATTTGCAACTGGCCTCCATACATGAAAGACAAGGAGAGACCAGACCATTCCATGTTGATAGTGGCCGTCCTAGTAAGCAAGGGAACTTATATACGAGGCTTGTCTTGGGTGCTGCACGATGAATACATCTTCACACTTGCCTGCCAGAGCCCTAGAAGTTTATGTAGAGACCTTAATGGACTCAATCATGATTAAAAGACTGTAAATCTGGGGTGCCTGGGTGGATCAGTGGATTAAGCCTCTGCCTTTGATCAAAGGGTCCTGGGATCGAGCCCAGCATCGGGCTCTCTGCTCGGCAGGGAGCCTGCTTTCCCCTCTCTCCCTGCCTGCTGCTCTGCCTACTTGTGATCTCTGTCTGTCAAATAAACAAATAAAATCTTTAAAAAAAAAAAAAAAGCATAAATCTGTTTTGTGTACTATTTGAAATGTTTTTGGGAAGCACTACTGGCCCTTATTAGTATATATAATTTTATATGTGTATTACACCCATTTTGAGGATGTCATGGTCCATTATTTTGCTACAAGCTCTTGTGTGATTTATTGATAAATGTGTTGAATCCTCATTTACTTCACTATTGTTCCTTTCTCATCCTGCCTCCACGTATGGCCTACTAGGTCAGAACAATAACATTTATAAGTCAAAGGTTGTTTCATAGCTGAGTAGCACTGTCATACTTTCTTGTCTAGGAAATCGTAATTGAGGCTGGCAAACTGGCAGTGGTCTGATTAGCAGTTTGATTTATTTTGCATCCCTTTATGTCATAGGTCAATTCTCTCAGAAAGTACATCTACAGAGGAGGGTTGGGGGGGACTCTTGGTAGACTTCCAATCTTTGAAATCTCATGTGTAGAGGTCTCTTTAGCCTTACTCTGCAAAACTCCATTTGTGATTGAGATAGCTCAGGATTTTAAGTTATCCAAGAGGGCCTCTGTAAGAACAGATTTCTAGGGAACAGAACTATGCAGAGTTCTCCTGTCCCCAAATGCCACATATCACAGGGATGTATTTTGTGAAATTTGGGTTATTATGGCAAAATCTGAGTTATTCTCCTAAGCCAGATTTTTTAAGATTTTTTCTTTATTTATTTGAGAGAGAGAGACAGAGATAGTGGTGGAGATAGTGAGAGAGAGAACAAGCAGGCAGGAGAGGGAGAAGCAGGCTCTTAGCAGAGCAGGGAGCCTGATACAGAGCTCAGTCCCAGGACCCTGGGATCATAACTTGAGCTGAAGGCAGATGCTTAGCCAGCTGAGCCACCCAAGTGCCCCCAAACTTTTTTTTAATCATTATTTATACATCATGGCTTTATTTGAAAGAATTGATGGAACCCGTAGGCATGTGCAATGAAGCACCATGTGTGTACATCATGTTATAGTGAGCAAAGCACAGGCTTTCAGATGTGAGGACCAGAGAGACTAAATCTGTCCTCTTCTGGAGTTTGTGACTCTGGGCAACTGTAATTTCTCTGAGTCTCAGATTGCTCCTTACCAGATTCTGTTTTGATAGCCAGATATTAACTAGGTGCCAATCGCTGTCTTAAGCACTGAAAAATGGCTATGAATAAGATAAAGGCGATTATGACCTTTGTAAAAGTTGACGCTGAGGTTGCAAATTCCATTGTTGTCACAGGTCAGGCAGGGAATATTAATGCCTAAAGAGGAGGGAAGTAAAATGATCCAGGAGAGATGGGGACTGTGGCTGGACTGAGGCTGCAGCTCATCCAAAGGGATTTAGACTCAAAAAAGTTTTGAAACACTAGCTAATTCTAATGATACCCCTGCTGTATGGGCTGATTTTGTTAGTAGACTGTTCTACAACCTTACATTGACTATGGCGGAATACGGCAGTTTGTGTAGTCACTGGTAACTTCCCTGCTTGGGTGCTCTAACCTAATCATTAGGAGCAGGGCTATGGGGGTCACTGTGTTTGGATCCCTACTTTGCTATCTGTCTAGATGTGGTCTCTTACTCAAGTAAATGACTTTGAGCAAGTCACTAATCTCCATGTGTCTCAGTTTTCTCCTCTCCAGCATGAGAAAAATAATAGATTTAGTGGCCTTGCAGTTAATTGAGTTAATATGTGTAAAGAGAATATTACCCGCCACATAATACACACTCAATAAATATTAGGAATTATTATGGGCCTGCATAGGAAAAGGACTCCTTATAAAAGCTTTAAAAGGGAGAATTATAAACAGAATGGACAAAACACTGGCAGTTAGTGCCTGCTTTTTGGCTATCCCATCTCAGGTTTAATGGGAATAGCTAGACGTAAGTCTAAGTGGATTATTGAAACATTTCTACTTTTGGTAGAGTAACACTGTGATGGCTGACTTTATATGTCAACTTGGCTGGGCCACAGTGCCCAGATATGTGGTGAAACGTTATTCTAGATGTTTCTGTGAAGGTGATCTTAGATGGTATTTACATTTAAATCAGCAGACTTTGAGGAAAGCAGATTGTGCTCCACAGCACAAATAGGCCTCATCCAATCAACTGAAGGTCTGACGAGAACAGAAGACTGACCTCCTGAGGCCAAGAGGGCATTCTGTGCCATTTGCCTTTGGGCTTCATCAGTAACGGCTCTTTCTGGTTCTATGGCAGACTGCTTTGGGTTTGAACTGCAACTGTCTTCGGAGTTTCCCGCCTGCTGCCTGCTTCCCCTATCACATTTTGGACGTGTCAAACCTCCACAATCATGTGAGTTAATTCCTTAAAATAACTCCCCCCATCTTTCTGTCTTTCTCTCTCTGTACATATACATATTCCTCTCTCTCTCTCAATATATATATGTATATATATATAAATATATGTATATATGTACATACATATGTACATATACACACACATACATATGCACATATATATGTACATACATATGCATGCACATCTTATTGGTTCTGTTTCTCTGGAGAAGGTTAATTCAAATACTTTGGTTGGTGAGTCCCTATCTCCATAGCATGTTATAGTACAGGGCAAGAAGAATTAAGGTTGCAGATAGAATTCAATTTGCTAATTAGTTGACTTTAAGATAGGAAGTTGTGATACTGTGATTTATAATAAGAACTATGTATTTGGTCTTTGTTCCTGTTTCTGGCACAGAACTTAAAACTCTTAGAATTCCTTAAGTGCTAAGAGTGGTAAGTGTCATAAGAGTGATGTGTCCTGATTTTCATCACAAACCCCTTTCAACCACACTTTGGTTTATGATTAATGAGTGACTTTTGGAATGCACCTGAGGATATGAACTGGTTGCTAGGGGAAACAACCCCATAGGAACTTTCAGTTCTACCCCCTGACCTCCAGGGACTAGAAAGGAACTGAAGGTTGAATCACTTGCCCATGGCCAATGATTTCATCAATCATGCCTAAGTAACGAAGCCTCCATAAAAACTCAAAAAGGGCAGTGTTTGGGGAGCTTCCGGTTGGTGAACACATGGACGTCCTAGAGGAGTGGCCCACAAGGAGAGGCCATGGACTTTCCACACCCCTTTCCACATACCTCGCTCTATGCATTTCTGCTATCTGGTAGTTTCTAAAAAGAGTTATATCTTTTTAGAGTAAGTGGGTGATCTAGTAAGCAAAATGTTTCTCTGCATTTGGTGAGCCACTTTAGTAAATTAATGGAACATGAAGAAAGGGTCATTGTGATGTAGAAAAATGGGGTTTGGAGCTGATGGCCAAGAAAGAATTCTTGAAACATTTTTGGTGCAAAAAGGTGATTTTATTAAAGCGTGGGGACAGGACCCACAGGCAGAAAGAGCTACACTGGGGTTGTGACAGGTGACTGATAATATACTTTCAAGTTGGAAGGGGTTAGGGACAAGCACAAGCCTCGGGTATTTTGGAAATGAGATTCCCGGGATCCTCAGGGGGGTAGCTCTTAGAAAAGGTAATTTATTACTATTTAGTAAAAACTCAGTCATGAGACCCTTCAGAGGTATAGCAGTGGGCCGTAGGCTGGGAGGATGATTGTTAACATGTATCTTATGGGGTAGAGATAAAGGAAGTTTCCAAAGGAATTTTTATATGTTAAAGAAGACTTACGGGATCCTGGAGGGTAGGGATAAGTTTGCTTATCCCTTAGTAAAGTATTAATATCAAGGCAGTTGAGTTCCTAGAGGAATGTCACTGCTTGTTTCAAGGATTTATCAATGGGCTGTAAGTAGTAAAGAAATTTAATTTTTCATTTGCCTTTGTTTCCCCACATCAATTGGAAGCTCAGATTTATAGCCAGTGGGTCAGAAAGCACAGTGACATACTGAACTTGAGATTGGCATTTGAAGCTGTGGGGAGGGGAGGGACAGCCTTGGGTAACCGAGCCCTTAACTTGTGGGATATGATGTTATCTCCAGGTAGAGAATGTCAGAATTAAGTTGAATTGTAGGACACCTACTGGTATCAGAGAATTTCTTGGTGGTGCAGAAACATATTAGAATTTGTGTCAGAATTGGAGGAACTTAATTTGGATTATCAAGATGGGTCCAAAAATAATCACAAGCATTCTTAAAAGTAGAAGAGAGAGACAAAAAAGTCCAGAGTCAGAGGGAGATGTGACTAGAGATATAAATCAGGCAGTGACTTTAGTTATAAGGAATGGAGGGCAGGCGTGGTTGGCTCTCACATCCCTCCCTCTCCTCTTCATCCCCATGCTTCTCTTCTGGTTGGGGGAGGGAAAATGATGGGCAGAGACATTTGTTCTTGTGTGAAGTGAACTTTTTTACATTGATTATGTCTTCTTCTACTTTGTGGTTTAAAATGTTGTGAAGAAAATAGTTCCAATATATTTAGGGAATTAGATGAAGAATTATTGAAAATAGACTCTTTCATTCTTTCAAGGCAAGAATGGCTTGAGGGGGGTGGCAAAAGGAAGGACATTGTTGCACTGGCATTGGGAGTTCTAAGCTGGTTGCCAGAGCCCACTGAGGACAGATTTGGGGCAGAGGCAAGTGGAAAGGGGTTGGTGTTCCTGGAGTCATAAGAAATGTTAGGGGCACAATAATACTTTGTGTGAATACCATCAGAGAATGGTTCATACCTGATAAGCCAAGAGTGAGAAGGGGTCTTGGGGCTGGGTCTTTGGTGGAAGGGGTGAATGTATCACTTAGGATACTTTCTGTTACCACAACAGAAAACCTACCAAGCGTGGCTTAAGCAGAGAACATTTATGTATCTCACATAACCAGAAGCCTGGAGGCAGGAAGCACAGATGAACTATTTCATCCAGTCAGTGGAATCAACATGGCCTGGTTTTTCTATTCTTTTCTTCAGCCATGTCCAGCTGGAGATGTTTTTCACCCTTAGGCATCTTGTCTCCTGGTTGCAGGGTGATCTCAGGCAGCAGGAAAGTAGTAGTTTTGTGCATTTCTTCCTTCCTTCCTTTCTTTCTTTCTTTCTTTCTTTCTTTCTTTCTTTCTTTCTTTCTTTCTTCTTTCTTTCTTCTTTCTTTCTTTCTTTTGTTTCTAGTACTTCGTACAGTATGTGTACATAGCTGTAGCACAAAGTAGCTGCTCAATAAATACTGTTTGAATAAATGATTATTAATTTGCTTCTAAACATTCTTAATTGCTTCTAATGTGTCATCATCTGCTGGTTTTGTGATTAACATTGTAAAAGAACCTTACAGCTTGTCAGTAACCATATCTGATCGCTACTGAGGATACAGAGGTAAAGACAGGGAAAGGGTTTACCTTGTAGAGGACTTGGCTGGGGTAGGACAGGCCAAAGCATCTAAACTTTTCTTTCCCCCTGTCTAGAAGTCCTGCTCAGAGTGTGAACAGACTTTCTCTGTGGAGGCGGGGTGGTCTGGATTTTCTCTAGTCTCCTTCCAATCTTTTGTTATGGCAGGAACTCTGAGCCTCATTTCCTTTAAGGCTCAGCCTTTAAGTTTCAAAACACTGGATCTTTCAAATCACAAGTTTTGGCCTGCACAATCATTGCCTCTCTGTTCCAAGGGAGGAAGGCAACAGTGAAATATGGGAGGCAGGGAGTGACCACAGATCTGCACGCATTAGTCAGCTAACTTAGATTTTCTAGCCTTTATCCTATAATGGACTAAATACATACTAGACTCTATAATCATTTAAGTAAATGAAGGGATGCATACATCAGCAAATCATTGAATAATCAAAATCCAGAAGAAGAGTTGACAATCTGGCTGACAGCTGTCCCGTCTCACTCGGAGAGTACAGTGAGGTCCGATGAGGTAGTCAGAACAGTGACAGCATTGCTGATGCTGAGTTAAGCCCTGCATTACATAGCCCTGAATTCTGTTTAGAATTGCAATTCCCAGAAAAGAGACAGGGGCCAAATCTGTTGTCAGGGCAAACATTTGGCTAATATAACCCCTAGGAAATCAGCAATTCCCTCCTTCTGCGGTCTGGAGAGTGTTTCCGTGTCGTTGTGAAGACAGAACGAAAACCAAGCTACTGTGAATTTTCTTACAAGCGTGTGTTGCAGCAGCTGAGCAAGCAGTGGGAAATGAATCATCTGAGGCCATCCTATCCTGTTAGCTTTTGTCTCTAACAACGTTCTGACTTGCTTACTGTTGAGTGTCTGTTTCAGTTTCTCCCACATGTGTTTCTGAAGCATCCAGAAGCAAAATGGGAAAGTATTCTAATGGAATGAGTCTGCAGATGATAAAAAAATGGGGAGGAATTACGAATAGTTCAGGAGATGTTCTTAAAATGCAATCCGATCTTGATAAATGAAGGACATAGCCTGATATCATTAAAAATAACTAGTCAAGTAGCTCACCTGGGGAGAAATGAAAGTAGAGTGTTCAACTGGGCAAGATGTAGTTTCTATAATACTGCCACGTAGGCTTGTGAAGATTCCACTATGAATGGCATGATCAGGAATCATGGGAGTGTGTTACAATGATAGTAGGTATATTGTTTAGTGTCAATAGAAACATCAGAGATAAAGTTACCTTAGCAAAATGATTTCACTGTACATGAGACAGTCAAGTGGCTGCTGTAATTGACGCAATAATAGTAGATTTGGAAAATAGTCGCCAAACCGTGCATATTGGTGGAGTAAATATTCTCTGATGCCCAGAAAGAGGGGTAGGAGGCAATATCGGAATTGAAGAAGACACAGCATCTCTCTGCTGTTTACAGAAATGCCTTGAACTGCCTTGTTTGTAAAGACAGAAGACTTTTCTCTTTAGCTTCTGCTTTGGTCTTTGTCACAGTCTCCTTTCTTCTGCTTTGACCATTATATTGGAGACAACTGTGGGATCCATGTAAGTATTCTCTGATGATATCAAGATCATTGTAGATCAGTCTCCCTGCTATGCCCGCCCTGGGCAATGGACCTCTGGTACACAGACCTAGATTAATCATGAATAAGATTCATGACATCCTCCCAACATAGATCTAGTCATGGATTTTTTAGTATCTAGTTATTTTTACTTTTCACAATGTAGTAAACATCTATGAACCCACCACTTGAAACAGAAGCTGGGAAGGTATTATATAATCTTCTTCTTAACCCCAGGTTTCATTCCATCTTCCCATCACTCTGCCTGCTTGACCCAAGATGACCATCATCCAAAATACCATGTTCATCATTTTTCCTTTTCTCCCTATTTTACAAAGTTTTATTTTATCTGTTTAGAATCCTAAAAAATACATTTTTAACTTGATAAGAATTATCATAATAGATGTAGCTGTTTGGGATTTACTTTCCACTTACATTGTCAGGACTATCTATACCGTTGTGTGTTACTGTACTTCATTCATTTTTGCTGCTGTGTGACATTCCATTGTGTGACTATACCACCCTTATTCATCTTTTCTTCTGTAGGTGGTATTTGGGTTATTTCCAGGTTATTACTACTATGAACAATACTACTTTGAACACTCTAGCATATTTATTCTATTAGAAGGAAGAGTTTCTCCTGGATTATTTTCACTGTCATTCAAATATGCTTTAGTGCCTCTTATGCTAAATTCACCTGTTCCTACCCTTACCCCACATTCTCTTTCAACTGCTGGCAGATCTCCGTATTCTCCTTTCCAGCCAAGACTCTTTTAAGAGTGTATACATACAGTCTACTCTGTGTAGTCACTCTTCAAATCAATCTCTTATGGCTTCTGCACTCAGACTATTTTGCTGAGGTTATCAATGGTTTTCATAAGCCAAATCCAATGGACATTTCCCTGAAGTCTTATTAGAACTGTGGTTAGCTGTATTTGACCCAATTGAGTTATTCCTTCCCTGTTAAAATTCTTTCTTTTGGCTTCCATGTCACCACCGTCTCTTTGATTTCTTCTTTCTGTCTATATTTTGTTGTGTTTTTTTCCCCCTCTGCTTACTACTTAAAAATATATATTAGAATTCTTTAAGGTCAGATTGAGGTTTCTTTCTCTTCTCACTCTGTTATTTCCCAGGGGTGGCCCTATTTATGTCTACTGTTGTAGCAAAATTCTTTTAAAAAAATTGTTTAAATTGAAGTATAGTTGATACACAATGTTAAATTAGTTTCAAGTGTACACCATATTGATTTGACAAGTTTATATGGTATGCTATGCTCAGCACAAGTGTAGCTACCATCTGTCACTATACAAGCTATTACAATATCATTGACTATATTCTCTATGCTGTGCCTTTTATTCCCATGACTTATTCATTTCATATGAAGGGAAGCCTGTATCTCCCACTCCACTTACCCTCTTTGCTCATTCCTCTAACCCTCTCCCCTCTAGCATCTTCAGCAAAATTAATTTATATACTTTTACTCTCAAAAGTGTCCTAGTTTGATGACAAGTTATATATCCTCCTTACCTAGATACCAATGGCTCCTGGTTCATCCATGACTTCTTATTTATCAAACCTTCTACTAATCATCTTTTTTTGGATATTGTGTGGGCACTTTAATCTTAACATGTGTAGGGGTGCCCGGGTAGCTCAGATGGTTAAGCGGCTGATTCTTGATTTCAGCTCAGGTCATGATCGCAGTCCTGAGGCTGAGCCCTGTGTTGGGCTCCCCACTTAGTGGGTAGAGTGCTTTGGATTCGATCTTTCCCTTTCCCTTGTGCCCCTCTCCCTAGGCTCACATGCATGAGTTCATGCACACTCTCTTTCTATGTCTCTCTAAAACAAAAAAATAAATCTTAAAAAAAAAAAAAAAAACCCTCTCAAACTATTTTTTTTCCTTCCAAAACCCATTTTGTTCCCCTAGTGTTCAACTCACAAAATGGCACCTCCACTCACTTGATTACTGAAACTCTAAACTAGACTTTATTGTTTTTTTTTTTTTTGTATTTTATAATTCCCCATTTCTCAGACCATCTGTCGCTAAGACCTATCAATTTTTTAAAATTTAAATTCAATGCGCCAACTTATAGTACATCATTAGTTTGAGATGGAGTGTTCAATAATTTATCAGTTATGTATAACACCCAGTGCTCATGATATCACATACCCTACTTAATGCCCATCACCCAAATTACCCCATTTCCCCACCCACCTCCCCCCCAGCAACCCGCAGTGTGTTTCCTGTAGTTCAGAGTCCCTCATGGTTCTTCTTCCTCTCTGATGACTTCTCATTCTATTCTCCCTCCCTTCTCCTGCAGTCCTCTGCCCTGTTGCTTATATTGCACATATGAGTGAAACTATATGGTAATTGCCTTTCTCTATTTGACTTATTTTGCTCAGCATAGTACCCTCCAGTTCCATCCATGTCAATGTAAAAGGTAAGTATTCATCCTTTCCAATGGCTCAGTATATTGTGTGTGTGTGTGTGTGTGTGTGTGTGTGTGTGTGTGTATTCATTGTATATATATGCCACATCTTCTTTATCTATTCATCTGTCAATGAACATCTCAGCTCTTCCTACAGTTGGCTATTGTGGACATTGTTGCTATGAACACTGGGGTGCATGTGCCCCTTAAGATTACTACATGTGTGTCTTTGGGGTAAATACCTAGTAATGCAATTTCTGGGTCATAGGGTAGCTCTATTTGTAACTTCTTGAGGAACATCCATACTGTTTCCCAGAGTGGCTGTACCAGTTGCATTCCCACCAACAGTGTAAGACTGTTCCTTTATTTCTGCATCTCTGCATCCTCTCCTGTCATTTCCTGTCTTGTTAATTTTAGCCATTCCGACTGTGTGAGGTGGTCTCATTGTGGTTTTGATTTGGATTTCCCTGATGCCAAGTGATATGGAGCATTTTTTTCATGTGTATGTTGGCCATTTGTATGTCTTCTTTGGAGAAATAAAAGGCATTCAAATTGGCAAAGAAGAAGTCAAACTCTCACTCTTCACAGGTGACATAATACTTTATGTGGAAAACCCAAAAAACTCCACCCCCAAATTGGTAGAACTCATACAATAATCAGCAATGTGGCGGGATATAAAATCAATGCACAGAAATCAGTTGCATTTCTCTACACTAACAATGAGACAGAAGAAGGAGAAATTAAGGAATTGATCCCATTTGCAATTGCACCCAAAACCATAAGATGCCTAGGAATAAACCTAGCCAAAGAAGTAAAGGATCTGTACTCCAGGAACTATAGAACACTTATGAAAGAAATTGAGAAAGATACAAAGAAATGGAAAAACATTCTATCCTCATGGATTAGAAGAATAAATATTAAAATGTTTAGGCCACCCAGAGCAATCTACACATTCAATGCAATCCCTATCAAAATACCATCAACATTTTTCATTGAGCTGGAACAAATCCTAAATTTGTATGGAATCAGAAAAGACCCCAGATAGCCACAGGAATATTGAAAAAGAAAATCAAAAAGCTGGTGGCATCACCATGCCAGACAAACCTATAATCATCAAGGCAGTATAGTACTGGAACAAACACAAACATATAGATGAATGGAACAGAATAGAGAACCCAGAAATGGATTATCAACTCTATAGGGAGGGGAGGAAGGGGGGAGGAAGGTGCTGCAAAGAACTCCTAACAGATGCCTAGCTTTCTGCACTTGCCCAGATCTCTTACTCTCATCCGTTCTCTTACCTACCCTGATATTTTTAAAACATAAATCAGATCATGTCACTGCCTGCTTCAACCCTTTCAATGACTTGTCACTGCACTCAGAAGGAAAGCACAGTGCTTTTTCTGGCTTCCAAAGATTAGGATGCCCTCTCTTATGACCCAGTCTCAACCTGGGTCATTCTCCTTCTCATCCACTCTGGCCATGCCATCTCTTAGCTCTACCATTGCAGTCTTGTCCCAAGGCCTTAACACAGGAAAACCCTCTTCTCACTACCACTCCTACCCTGTCTAATGCTCATTCATCCATTAGATCTCAGCTTAAGCATCACTTATCCTGGAATGTGGTATCATTATGTACGTGTGTGTGATTTTAAAAATGGCATTTTTCAATTCTTAAGTAATTTTTTTAAAGATTTTATTTATTTATTTGATAGACAGAGATCACAAGTAGGCAGAGAGGCAGGCAGAGAGAGATCACAAGTAGGCAGAGAGGCAGGCAGAGAGAGAGGAGGAAGCAGGCTCCCTGCTGAGCAGAGAGCCTGATGCGGGGCTCGATCCCAGAACCCCGGGATCATGACCTGAGCCGAAGGCAGAGGCTTTAACCCACTGAGCCACCCAGGTGCCTCAGTAATTTTGTTGAATTAGAAAATATAGGTAAGTAAAAAAAAAATAGTCATCATCATCCCTCACTTAAAAATAAACATAGTTAACATCTTGGTATGTATTTTTCTAGACCTTTTCTCTGTCTGCATAGCCTAGGTATCCATTGTTTACATGGCCCCAAGTCCTATAATTGGGGGGAATAATTTTATCCTATAAATTTAAGATGTAATTCACACCAGGACTGCTTCTTTATGTTGGAAAACTCATTATCTTTGCCAGTTTCCCTAGGGATTCTTGGGTTGGGCAGACATCTCTCTTGGTCACATCTTGCTTCAATTTCCTGCTTCCACTGCTGTTTCCATCTCCCCTGTGTCTAGTTTCTTGTGTAGACTCAAATGTGGGACACAGCCCCTTATCCTTGATTCTGTGCTTCTCCTTTCCAGGACAGGGCAGGAACAGTCTGGAAAATGCTACAGAAAAGCACATGCTTAACACATCTCTATTTTTTGGAAAACCTGCAGCTACCTCATCCTGAATATGCCTTGCTATCTGCTTTGCTGGGCTAGGGCATTCTCTCTCTTTCAAACTGTGCCTCTCCTCACTTAGTCCTCCAACTGTGCCCACTCTTGTGAGTTTCCTAGAGGGAGCAAGTTAATTTTCTGTCTGTTTTAATGGTTCTTTCCAGATCTTTTTCTGGAGGGTCTCAGTTTCCAAACTCAAGCCTACTAAGATGTCTTTCCTAAACAACAGGTATTCTAGGCTGGAGAAGAATCATGCCATGCATCTGGTGGGCAAAAACAGCTCTGACCAGTTATTTGAAATAGCAGTTTTTGTTTTTTTTTTAATAATCTTCTTTGCGCATAGGAATGCTTGCCCCCCCCATTGGTACCATACAATATTTATTGGTTAGAAATCTGCATGCTTCATTTAACGGTGGACAGTGAGGTTCTTCTGTGTCAAAATAAGTACACGGTGTAGACAGTAAAGCAGAACATTTATTAAACTATGGTAGGTAGGATGCCCTGAAAGGTTGTTAGAAATGGAGATTCTCAGGCTCCATGTGGGACCATGCATTCATATCAGTATTTTGATCCCTAGGACATTCATGTGCAAACAAATTTTGAGGCACATTAGAGCCCAACATTTATATGGCTTTCGTAAGAGCAAAGTAACAATTCTTATTTTTTCTTCATTGGAAAACCTATAAAAGGCTATTATGGACATTTATATGGCTATTTAATTTCTGCTTTGATACAGCTAGCTTTAGTTATTAAATGTGACTTCAATGCCAAAATGCAAAGTGCTTTCTTATACTGTGATGTCTCCAAGAGCTGGCCTTTCCCTCTGGTAACATGAAATATAGAGTCCATGATTTTCACATTATATTCTTATAGAAAACTAAAGTAAAATTTACTGCCTTTTAAAATAATGTAAAATTTTCCCTTACCTTGTCTTCTAAATTAGTTTTAAAAGCAATTTGCATATATATGTATAATATGTTAAATATACATAGTTTAGACTAAAATACCTTTTGATTTTGATTCATTTAGAACACAGTTCCTTAAGTAGGAGTTCTTTGAAGATACACTACTAGTATAGAGTATACTTATTGGGTCAGTTCAGTGCAATTGAAAACTGTGATACGGTTTAATTTGGAACCCCAAGTAAATAAGAGAAAAATAAAATTCTACTCCTTGTTCTCATGTTACAAAGTTTATAATGAAGTAAACTGCTTTTCCCTCAAAAAAAAAAAAGTTACCTTCACAACATTACTTCTAGTTTGTCTCATTTTAGAGCTCTAAAAAACTATTAATTTAACTAGCTCTCTATTTGCTATGTATGAGAAGTCATGTGAAAATCTCAGTTTTTGAAATCCCTCTACTGAAAATTCATGTAGTACATCTTTCTGTCCAGATTTGAAAAGCTTCAATTTCCCAGCTGGTAAAAGAATTAAGTGTGTGTATGCTTCCAATTAGAAGCAAGATTTTCCCAATGCATCATCCAAGGTTACACAGTGGTCCACAGAGTATTTGTGGGGCCCTTTCCTTCTTTGTCTTCTCATTTTCTGCTGCTGTTATGTGGACAGTTTGCAGAACTTTGGCTGCTGAGCAAGATGTAAAAATTTCTGAACATTGATTCATTAGGAAGTAGCAATTCAATCCAAACAAATAGAATGCCACATTTACAGTTTATTTCCTTGGAAATAACTTTCAGGAAGCAGGAAAGTTAAAAACCAGAAGGGCATTGTTTCACAAATGGAAGCTATTTCTTCATGTGCCAGTGGGAATTGTTTTCTAAAATTCCTTTTAGAGCAGACAGAATTAAATAATACATTCTGAAAATTTTCACCAAGTAATACAGTTCCAAGTTTTCACAAGTTGTAAAGGGAGGAGAGAGAAGCCAAAGTAAAGACTAAAAAGTGTTCTTAAGTCAAGCCTTCATTTACAACAGAGACGTCACTCCTAAACAGGTCATGAAGATAAAAAAATTCAAATATTCAAATATTGTACTTGGGTATCAAAAATTCATAATTTTGCACTTCGGTCTCAGTCTGTCATGCATCCCCTTGGAAAAAAATCCTTTATAGGTTTTTGTTATGTCATGCATCACTTTGAAATTCAGACCTGATTCTTGGTATAGAAGCTGCTTTCACATCTTTCTAAGAGGCCCATGAGTGAGTCCTGCTGAAGAAATTAAGGGAACTTAACCTGAAATTTAAAAAAATAAATCCGGGGCACCTGGGTGGCTCAGTCATTTAAGTGTCTAATTCCTGATTTCAGCTCAGGTCACAATCTTAGTTTTGCGGGTTCGAGCTCTGCATCAGGCTCTGTGCTGGGTGTGAGCCTGCTTAAGATTCTCTCTCTCTATCCTTCTGCCCCTTCCTTCCCTCTCTAATATATATATATATATTAGAGAGGGGCTTAGCATGCCCTGTCATTCATATATATATGTATATATATATATATATATATATATGTATAATATATATATATATATATATATATATATATATATATTATATCTGGAAAGAGATTAGCATATTTCCAGATGTTCTGTGTAGAGAAAGGAACTTTTACACAAAAAATCTTAAATGATTGGAAACCTTTCTTCCCCCATATGTGTATATTAGGCAGGTTGAATAAGAAGTCTATTCATTTATTCTGTAAAAAATTTATTGGTTAAAATTCACAGAAACCAGTTAATATTAGTATTTATTGAAATAAGAAGAACTCAGTCTTCATGATTGTTCCAATATCTGTCATATGAAACTTAGAATTGATAGGGCCTGCAAGAACATGGCAGAGATGTCTGCTGTCACCACTGTTGTTCAACATAGTACTGGAAGCTTAGCCTCAGTAATCAGACAACAAAAAGAAATTTTAAAAAGGCATCCAAATTGGCAAGGAGGAAGTCAAACTTCTGCTCTTCACAGATGACATGATACTCCATGTAGAAAACCCAAAAGACTCCACCAAAAAATTGCTAGAACTGTTACATGAATTCAGCAAAGTTGCAGGATATAAAATCAATGTACAGAGATCTGTAGCATTTCTACAACCAATAATGAAGCAACAGAAAGAGAAGTCAAGGAATCAATCCCATTTACAACAGCACCAAAAATCACAATATACTTAAGAATACACATAACCAAAGAGGTAAAAGTTATGTACACTGAAAGCTACAGGACACTCACGAAAGAAATGGAGGAATATTCAAAGAAATAGAAAAACATTCCATGTTCTTGGGTAGGAATAACAAATATTGTTAAAGTGCCTATACTACCCAAAGTAATCTAAACATTCAACACAATCCCAATCAAAATACCAGGAACATTTTCACAGTGCTAGAACAAAAAATTCTAAAATTTGTATGGAACCAGAAAAGGCCCCACATAGCTAAAGTAATGTTGAAAAAAAAAAAAAAAAAAAAGCAAAGTGGGAGGCATCACAATTCCAGACTTCAAGCTGTATTATAAAGTTGTAATCATCAAGACAGTATGGTACTAGCACAAACAGACACATAGTTCAATGGAACAGAATAGAGAGCCCAGAAATGGGCCCACAACTGTAATGCCAACTAATCTTCAACAAAGCAGGAAAGAATGTCCATTGGAAAAAAGACAGTCTCTTCAACAAATGTTTCGGGGAAAACTGGACTGTGACATGCAGAAGAATGAAACTGGACCACTGTCTTATACCACACACAAAAATAAATTCAAAGTGGATGAAATACCTAAATGTAAGACAGGAAATCATCAAAATCCTCATGAAGAAAGCAGGTAGGAACCTCTTTGACCTCAGCTGCAACAGCTTCTTACTAGACACGTCTCTGGAGGCAAGGGAAACAAAAGCAAAAATGAACCATTGGGATGTAATCAAGATAAAAAGCTTCTGAACAGTGAAGGGAAAAATCAACAAAACTAAAGGGAAACCAATGGAATGGGAAAAGATATTTGCAAATGACATATTGGATAAATAGTTATTGTCCAAAATCCATAAAGAAATTATCAAACTCAACACATAAGGAACAAATAATCCAGTTAAGAAATGGACAGAAAACACAAATAGACATTTTTTTCAAAGAAGATATCCATATGGTTAACAGACACATGAAAAGATGCTCAACCCTCCTCAGCATCAGGGAAATACAAATCAAAACCAGGATGAGATACCACTTCACACCTGTCAGAATGGCTAAAATTAACTCAGGAAAAAACAGATGTTGGTGAGGATGCAAATAAAGGGGAACCCTCGTGCACTGGGTTGCTGCAAATGCAAGATGGTGCAGCCACTCTGGAAAACAGCACGGAGGTTCCTTAAAAAGTTAAAAATAGAACTACCTTATGACCCAACAATTAGACTACTAGGTATTTATCCAAAGGATACAAAAATGCTGATTCGAAGTGGCACTTCGATATTTATAGCAGCGATGTCCACAATAGATAAATTATGGGAAAAGTCCAAATGTCCATCAACTGATGAATGGATAAAGATGAAGTGGCATATATATACAATGGAATATTACTCAGGAATCAAAAAGAATGAAATCTTGCCATTTGCAACAACATGGATGGAACTAGCTAAGAATAATAAGTTAGAGAAAGAGAAATATATGATTTCACTCATGTGGAATTTAAGAAACAAAACAGATGAACATAGGGGAAGGGAAGGAAAAATAAAATAAGTTGAAAACAAGGGGGTAAACTCTAAGAGACTTAAATATGGAGAACAAACTGAAGGTTACTGGAGGGGGCATAAGTGGGGGATGGGCTAAATGGGTGATGGGTCTTAAGGAGGGCACTTTCTGGGATGAGCACTGGGTGTTATTATTTATTTATTTATTTATTTATTTATTTATTTAAAAATATTTTATTTATTTATTTGACAGAGAGAGATGGTGAGAGAGGAAATACAAGCAGGGGGAGAGGAGAGGGAGAAGCAGGCTTCTTACTGAGCAGGGAGCCCAATATGGAACTTGAACCCACAACCCTGGGATCATAGCCTGAGCCAAAGACAGATGCTTAATGACTGAGTCCCCCAGGTGCTCTTAGGTGTTATATATAAGTGATGAATCACTAAATTCTACTCCTGAAACCAATACCACAGTATATGTTAAGTTATTTGAATTTAAATTAAAAAAATAAAAAATGAAAATAAATATTTCCAGACAAAAACCAGGGTAGTTGCAAACAACATAATGCTAGAAGCAAGAAGAAAATGAACTAATTACCTTCAAAATCTAAGGGAAAATAATTTCAAACTCAAAATTCTATACCCAGTTAAACATAAGAATAAAACCACATCCTAAAGACATGTGATTTCCTGGCATGTTAAGCACTGAAAAAAATTCCCTTTTGAAAATAATACTAACTGATGTGCTCTCACAAGAAGAAAAACTAACCCAATAAATGAAATACAAGAAACAACGATTAGCTGAGAACCAATAAAATTTATTAAATATAAAAAAAAAGCTAAAAAAGGTATTGATGTGGCCTCTATTTTAATCCAACTTCTCTGTGATTTTAAAGTATCATTTACTTCAAAAATAGCCAGAAATCTGAGCTAACAGTACGGGTGGACTTAGATGAGGAGTTTCCCACTTATTAGAGTGTGGTATGGTGCTCCTTCTCTGCGGATGCGTGCCCGCATACACCCACATCAACGCCCACATGCACAACCCTGAAGAGCATTAGTTTAAATAAAAACAGTTAAATTGACTCAAAGTAGAACCACTCAGGATAGGAATGTAAGTATTCTTGCTCAAGGTACTTGTGGCTGTAGAACATACTTGTTTCATACTATTGTCACAAAAACAGTTATTACGATGGCGTCACCAGTGGGAAGGCCGATGTGCCCTTTTTTTTTTTTTTTAAAGACTTTATTTATTTGACAGAGAGAGATCACAAGTAGAGAGAGAGAGAGAGAGAGAGAGAGAGAGAGGAGGAAGCAGGCTCCCTGCCTAGCAGAGAGCCCGATGTGGGACTCGATCCCAGGACCCTGAGATCATGACCTGAGCTGAAGGCAGAGGCTTAACCCACTGAGCCACCCAGGCAGCCCCCACGTGCCCTCTCTAGTCCAAGCTGCCATTGTCTTTCACCTCCACTGCTGCTCAGTCTCCCGGTTGGTCTTTCCACTTCCACTATTGTCCCATTAGAGTCCATTCACACAACAGCAAAAGTGATATGTATTTTTTAAGGTTTCTAGCATTTTTTAAAATTGTAAAATATAGATAACTGAAAACTTGCCAAACTCAGCATTTGAATCATTTTCACGTGTATTAATTCAGTGGTATTAAGTACCCTCACATTGTTGCACAATCATCACTACCGTCCATCTCCAGAATTTGTATCACCATAAACTGAAACTCTGTATGGTTTAAACAATAATTCCCTTTTCCTTCTACCTCCAGTCCTTGCTAATCACTATTCTATTCACTATCTCTATGAATCTGACTACTCTAGGTCCCTCATATTAGCAGACCTTTGGGGTCTGGCTTATTTCGTTTAGCATAATGTCTTCAAGTTTCGTACACATCATAGTATGTGTAATTTCCTTCCTTTTTAAGGTTGAATATTATTTCATTGTATACTTGTTTATCCATTCATCTGTTGATAGACATTTGGGTGGTTTCCATGTTTTGGCTATTGTAAATACTGCTGCTGGTGTCAGTGTTGGTGTACAAACAGCTATTTGAGTCCCTGCTCTCAATTCTTTTGAGTATATACCCAGAAGTAGAATTGCCGGTCATATGATGATTCTGTTTTTAGTTTTTCTGGAGGCACCATACTGTTTTCCACAGCAGCTGCCCTAGCACTACTCAAGAGTTCCCATTTCTCCACATCCTTCCCAACATGTGTCCGCTTGCTATTTTTTTTTTTAGATTATTTATTTATTTATTTGACAGACAGAGATCACAAGTAGGCAGAGAGGCAGGCAGAGAGAGAGGGAAGCAGGCTCCCTGCTGAACAAAGAGCCTGATGAGGGTCTCAATCCCAGGACCCTGAAACCATGACTTGAGCTGAAGGTAGAGGCCCTAACCTACTGAGCCACCCAGGTGCCCCCGTTTGCTATTTTTTAAAATAATAATCATTCTAATAAATGCACATGTGATATTTTTAAAACACAAATTAATACCATTTCCTGCCTAAAACTCCATGGCTTTCCATGACTCTTTATCAAAGCCATCAGGCCTGAATGTATCTGTCCCCTGCTTGTTTTTCTAACTTCATCCTATGACTCCCCCTTGCTTTCCTAGGACACTGTAAAGTCTACCTCTGGTGAGGATTTTTCTGTTCATTCTTCCCTCTGGCGTGACTTCCCTACTCCCTCATTTTGCATGGATGGCAGCTTATATTATTCTTTGTGTTCCTACCTCTGCAAGGGTCCCCAGCACCCTTTGTGAGGATAACCCCAGCGCCTTGTTCTTTTCCTTTGTAGCACACATCACCACTGGAATGACGTCACCCCTTTTACTGTTGCCTGCCTAGAACGGAAGCTCCATATGGGTATTGCCAGCGGCTAGCTCTACTCTTGCTTCCTCAGAGCCTGCCAGGCTCCTAAGAAATGCTCAACACGGAGCTGATAATTAATTCACAACAAGGACATGGAAATTCCTCTCAAATTTGTGGTTTTTCTCCTCTACTAATGAAACATATGTTCAATTTCTCTAGTTTGTCAAGACAAAATTCTTCAGAAACAAATTTACTGTCTAAAATTTTATAATATTTTTATTATACATTTGTTTAATAGTAACTTAATTACATAGTTTAATATTTATATTACTAGACCCAAAGCTGCTAAACAGATTATGGGTAGATTGCTTTCTGACAACCAGCAATTAAAATTACTTCTTTTAAAAAAAATCAAGCTGATACATTTAAAGGTAACAAAATTCAGATGCCATTTAATTTAAGCACTTTTGCCTCATGAACAACAACAAAAAATAAGTTAGTTATAACATTTATCTGAAATCATGCGTGTTTTGTTCCAGTGTTCTCTGGTAAATATGAAATTACCAAGTAATTTGCCAAACAGGTTTTAGAAGTCATTTGAAGGGTACATGAGAGGGGAAATTGAGAGTTTAATCTCTACTCATTTTAATTCCATATTGCTCATTTAAAAAAAAAGATTTTATTTATTTACTTGAGACAGAGACAGCATGAGCCAGAGAGCATATGCCTGAGCAGGGGGAGGGGCAGAGGGAGAGAGACAAGCAGACTCCCTGCCGAGCGGGGAGCCCAGGAGTGCCAGCTCTATCCTAGGACCCTGAGATCATGACCTGAGCCAAAGGCAAATGTTTAACAAACTGAGCCACCCAGGCATCTCCCCTCATTGCTCATTTTGAGCAGGACATTAAAAGCACTAATATCAATTACAGAGTTTGTAAATGAAAAAAGGAAATGGATTGCCTGGGATTTATGGAACAAAATGTGTTTTCTATATGGACGATTTTAGAACTCTCCCTTTGCACATTTAGAGGCTGGTATCCGGATGTGGGTTTGCTTTATTCATTCTGCTTGGCATTTAATGGGTCCTTTGATCTGAAAAGCCTCCCTTCTCACCTTCAGTGAATCTCTTCTCAGCTTTTATGACTTCTTCTGGCAATCTAACATCTGTTGTTTTACCCTTTTTTCTCACAATTTCTTGCCTCTTTCCTTTTCTTTCTGTTATATGTTCTTTGAGACATTGCTATTATTTCTAATTCAGTAGTTCTCAAATTTTTCATGTGCGTCAGAATCACTTGGGAGGCTTATTAAAAAATAAATTGATCGATTCCATCCCTTGAGTTTGGATTCAGTAGTTTTGGGGTGGGGGCCAAGAAATAGCATTTCTAACAAATTCCCACGTGGCTCTGATGCTACTAGTATGGGGACCACAATTTGAGAGACCTCTTACCTGTCCTTGCTACTTGGTGGGAGGAGCAGCGTGGCATTTCTAACAGCTGCCAGGTGATAAAGCTACTGGTCTTTGGGCTACACTCTGAATAGCACAGCATAGATCTAGAACAGTGGTTCTCAAATTCTGAAACTCAGACCAACAGCACCCGAATCCCCCGGGAATTTGTTAGAAATGCAATTTCTCATTCCCCATCTGAGGACTCCTGCTAAATCAGAGTCTGCTTTTCAACAAAATCCCCAGGTGACCAGTAAGCGCCGTTAAGGTTGAGAAGCCCCGTTCTAGATCACCTGGTCAGTCTTCGTGATGCCAATTTCATTATATAGCCCACCCATTAAATTTATATCAGATGAGATTTTAATTTTATACACTTTTTGAATTCTTGGTTATTCATTTTTGTCATAGTCTAATCTTGCTTATAGATGTAATATCATCTCAAAATATTCTGAGGCTACTTCTGTTCCTTTCAGGTTTCCTTATTCAGTTTGTTCCTTTGTCAGCTGTCCTGTGGTAACGAGTGAGCCTACAAATCTTAGTGGTTTATAAGGACAAAAGTTTATTTCTTGTTTATGTATTATGTTGACTAAAGGTCAGTGCTGGTTCAACTCTTGGTCCCACATGTCTTTATCCCAGGAGGCTGAAGGAGGGGACTTCATATGGGTCACGTTTTTCTTGAAGGAGAAGGAAAAGAGCAAGAAGGTTGCTGGAAACCTACAGGGGCTCTTACAAGTTTTGCTTGGTTGGGGGAGGGGGTCTATCACATCTGCTTTCATGCTATTGCCGAAGCAAGTTGAAGGATAAATGTGTTGTCAATAGAATGGAAAGTATGCTTGTCCCCAAGGAGGCATGTTACAGACTGAATGTTCTGTCCCCCTGCCAAATTCATAGTTGGAATCTATATCCATTGTGGTATTAAGAGATGGGGCCTTTGCAGTAATAGGTCATGAGGACTGAGACTTCATGAATGGGATTATAAGGTGAGGAAGGGGCTAGATTTCTCTCTCTGCTCTGTGAGGACATAAGACGGGGAGGGCAGTTTTTAGACTATAAGAGGACCCTTACCAGGACTTGACCACAATAGTACCTTGATCTCAGAATTCCAGCCTAAAAAAACTTTCTGTTGTTTAAAATCTATCCAGTGTGCGTTTTTTTTTTTTTAATACCAGCCTGAACTAAGACAAAGCACCACAACTCACATGTCAAATGAATAGTTATGTAATCCTGTTGCAAGAAAGGGTAGTAAATACTGTTAAACAGTAATACAGTTTACCAGTGTCCTTCTTTTATGATATTGGTCTTCTTCAAAGATCTGATATTGTGTGTGTGTGTGTGTGTGTGTGTGTGAGATAATATGTAATGAAGCAAAGGTATTTGTATACACATATTTCATTCATAATATGGCATGAAATATATAAGATATACACATACTATTTAAATTGATCAATGTATGTTTGTATGTATAAACCTATGTTGGTTTGTACAGGCAGTTGGTATGGGTTTCCTGTTGGGTTGCACAGATCTATTTTCCCTCTAGACTCCTCCCCTGAATGGAAGAGATGGCACTCGTCCCTGTGAAAGCAGGTGGGACATTCTGATCAGCAGGTTTCTCTGTACAATGGCTGGCTAGGAAGCAGGCAGGTATCACTTGCTAACAACTCCTGGAGTGATTAATGCTTATTATTCCAGAGGGTACTTCTCACTGAATTAGGAGGGAGTACATAAGAGGTGGAGTAGGAAGACAACTCTCTTCTCTCTGTAGCTGGGAGAACTAAGAGAAGGTGGAATTGTTAAAAACTAGAAGCATCTAGGAGTAGCCCCACAGAGCTGAAGTGTAGAAATCTGGGGAGCACTGCTTGCTGGTAGTTTTACTGGTGTCTTCATGTTCCTTGGGAACCTTTCCCCAGTGTATTTTCTGCCATATCCTGCAGGGCTGACCCCTGAAATTTATTCCTGTGCATTGCTGCATGTATAAATATGCATGTATAAATACTGCATGTATAAATATATGCTGATGGACAGTGTGCATCCAGGAATGGGCTTAAATTTTCTCACATTTTCTCATCCACGAGTACTTCTGTTTGTTGGTTTGGGATATTAATTTCATATATCCATTTGGCTAGGCGACAGTACTCAAATGTTTGGTCAAACATTATTCTAGATGTTTCTGTGAAGATACTCTTTAGATGAGATTAAAATTTACATTAGTAGACTTTGAGTAAAGCAAATTGCTTCACTCAGTTTTTACTTTGAATAAAGCACTTCCATAATGTGGAATCAGTTGAACACTAAGAACAAAAAAAAAAAAAAAAAAAAGACCTTCCTCAGGAATGAGGGAATTCTGCCAAGAGACTACCTTTGAACTTGATCTCCAATATCAGCTCTTCTCTGTTTCTCCAGCTTGCCAGCCTCTACCACAGATTTTGGACTTGCTAGCTTCCACAGTCACATGACCCAATTCCTTAAAATCTCTGTCTGTCTACCTACCTACCTACCTACCTACCTATCCATCTATCCATCCATCCATCCATCCATCCATCTATCCATCCGTGTGTGTGTGTGTGTGTGTGTGTGTGTGTGTATCCTATGGGTTTTTTTTTTTTTTTCTCTAGAGAGCCCCGACTAATGTATGGTCTTTTTATCAGAGTTTTAGAAGTAGGAAAACTTAATCTGCAAGGTTGTCTCAGAGTCTCTCCATCTGCACTTAGACTCATGGATTGAGCTTTTGTGTCTAGTTTTACAGTTCACGGTTGTATCTAACTGTATCACACAGGGGATAGTGGGACACTATTTGTGGGCACTTGGTTCAGGGCTCTGTGACAAAGAAAGAAGGCAGGATGGAGTGCAGAGAGTCAACAGGTAATCTTTGCCATAAATGGAAAATGGCAGGCCTTCTCTTCATTCATTTCTTTGCCCCAAATAGGTACAAGCAATAGACGCACTTCTTTTTGTGAGACAAAACGGTTTCAAGATTTAGTGTATGTCTTAATCCATTTAGACCATTGAAGAATACTCTAGCCTGGGTGGCTTCTAAGCAACAGAACTTAATTCCTCACACTTCTGGAGGCTGGAAAGTCGAAGATCAAGGTGTCAGAATGGTGGGGTTCTGGTGGAAGCCCACCTCCTGCCTTACGACAACCATCTTTTTGCTGTGACCCAATTCCTTAATTGGGAATTATAGAAGGAGCAAGGGATCCCCTGGGGTGCCTTTTATGAAGGCATCAATCTCATTCGTGAGGGCTCCACTCTCATGATCCAAGCACTTCCCAAGGGCCCCATCTCCAAATCCCATAACATGAGGTTAGATTTCAAGATAGGAATTTTAAGGGACACAATCGTGGGGTCTCTAGTGGAGTGTTTGTACAATGGGCCCAGCTCTAGAGAGCACATATGGCCACTAGCTGGAATGGTTTTGGCTGCTTGCAGAAGTGCTCTCTGCTCTCCATTCAAACTTCCCATCTTCTTTTTCCTTTCTCTCCATGGACACACACTGCATTTGCATAGGCATCAGTGGGCAGTGGCTTTATTTTCCTGCTCGGGGTGGAAGGGCAGACCCTGAGACGCAGTCTCCGGCAGGGAGACCTACTGTCATGCGGAGTTCTGCTGCCCTGTGCTCTGGGAGAGTGAGAGAAATGACTTCTCATAATCCAGAAATATTCTCTATTCATCTACTCAGATGCCAAGCATCAACATTTATTACATGAGGCTTAAGCAAATCCTGAGACTCCGTAAAAGATTGATGATTTATGTACTGTCTGTGCTCTAAGGCCTTACCAAGGAGCCTCTAACTAGAAAATGCATAGCACTTACTATATATTGTGGAAGGTGAAGGTTGAGCCACTGTATTCTGGACCATCCGTGGAGGGAGCAGAAGAGCAAAGACAGTCGTCCTTGTGGCTTAGCATTACTAGTACTTAATGGTTATTTAAAATCCTAAGCCATGACTTTTCAAGTATTCTCCAGACTTGGAAAGCAAAAGCAAGATCTATAAAGAACTTCTGAAACTCAACACCCAAAAAACAAATAAGTCAAAAAGTCGGTAGAAGACATGAACAGACACTTCTCCAATGAAGACATACAAATGGCTAAAAGACACATGAAAAAGTGTTCATCATCATTAACCTTCAGGGAAATTCAAATCAAAACCACATTGAGATACCACATTACACTAGTTAGAATGGCAAAAATTGACAAGACAGAAACAGCAAATGTTGGAGAGGTTGTGGGGGAAGGGAACCCTCTTACACTGTTGGTGGGAATGCAAGTTGGTACAGCCACTTTGGAAAATAGTGTGGAGGTTCCTCAAAAAGTTAGAAATGGAGCTACCCTATGACCCAACAATTGCACTACTGGGTATTTACCCTGAAGATACAGATGTGGTAAAAAGAAGGGATGCATGCACCCCAGTGTTCATAGCACTAATGTCCACAATAACCAAACTGTGGAAGGAGCCAAGATGCCCTTCAACAGATGAATGGATAAAGAAGATATGGTTCATATATGCAATGGAATATTACTCAGCCATCAGAAAAGATGAATACCCACCATTTGCAATGACATGGTTAGAACTGGAGGGGATTATGTTAAATGAAATAAGTCAGAGAAAGACAATTATCATATGATTTTACTAATATGTGGAACATAAGGAATAGCATGGAGGACATTAGGAAAAGGAAGGGAAAAAGGAAGGTGGGGGAAACCAGAAGGGTAGATGAACTATGAAAGACTATGGACTGTGGGAAACAAACTGAGGGTTTCAGAGGGGAGGGTTTGGGGGGATGAGTTAGCTGGGTGATGGGTATTAAGGAGGGTATGGATTGCAAGGAGCACTGGGTGTTGTGTGCAAACAATGAATCATGGAGCACTTCATAGAGAACTAATGAAGTACTGTATGGTGACTAACATCACACACACACACAAAAAGCAAAAGCAGTAAACTCTAGGACATTTTGCCTAGCTGCGAAGGAAGTAATTTAAAGCACATTATCAGGTAAATATTTACTTTTTGATGTTGCAGAGTTGGTAACTGTATTCCTCATGGATGATAACCCAATTAACCCTCCCTTTAGAGCTGATGCCCAGGAAGAGAGACACTTGTCCAGATCTCCTTTCAGACCTGCCAGGCTGTCGTCTGATGTGTGTAATAGAGCCAATTCTGAAATCTAATGGAAGAGGAAAATTCCATTTGAATGTGTGGCATACGGTAAATTAATAAGTACACTTGATTAACAAATGGCCATCTCAACCCATTAGAATTTTATAAATTTTGTAAAATATCCTTCACAAGGTGACTCCTTTCCTTTCTAAGGGTGCCCTTAAAGATGGTGTATTAGCATTTATTTTAACAGTTTAACTAGAGGTGAACTTGATAACATAGTTGTACAAAGATGTAAAATAATATTTAGGGATATTATAAAACTTAGCAAGTTATGAAAATAAACTTACCTTTAATGATACTCAGAAACAGACATTCTGAGGAGAAAAATCTTGTGCATTCTTTATTTTCTATAAATTCACAAGTCATTGCAAGAAGAGAAATGATTAACCTTTTCTCCCTTTCTTATTATTCTTAAATGAACTATGCCCCAGCTAAGTGAGCTACAGGTGAGATATTTTATCTGTACCAATTCAGATCAAGTTTCAGAAATCCCGAGGGTAGCTGAGCAGGTATCCCATCTATCCCGGTAGCATTTGGGATAAGGAGACAGGCTCTGTCTGAATGAGACTTGGTGGGGTGAGTGTTGGGGAGACTACAGTGAATTGACAGGATTCATCAAAGGACATATACAGCGTCTTTCTTTTTCTCAAAGATAAAATGACTCCGTAGACTGAGATTACGAAGATGCTATCTGACTACACTGTAGAAATATCACTGGGGCGCCTGGGTGGCTTAGTAGGTTAAAGGCTGTGCCTTCGGTTCGGGTCATGATCTCAGGGTCCTGGAATCGAGTCCCGTATCAGGCTCTCTGCTCGGCGGGGAGCCTGCTTCCTCCTCTCTCTCTGCCTGCCTCTCTGCCTACTTGTGATCTCTGTCTGTCAAATAAATAAATAAAACCTTAAAAAAAAAAAAGAAATATCACTGAGCTCTGGAAACCTAGGATCAAAACCAAACCAGAGATAAGAGATAATGGTATTAAGAAAAAATTAGTTTTTTCTTCTACTTACTGTCCCCCCATCTTTCTTTGCTTTCCCTCCATTCTTTTTTCTTCCTCTCCTTTCTATCTCCTCCAATGCTTTGTAGGTACATTTAAAAAGTAAAACAAAAACAAAAACAAAACCCAGTAATTTTTAAAAAGATTTTATTTATTTCACAGAAATCAGAAGTAGGCAGAGAAGCAGGCAGAAAGAGGGGGAAGCAGGCTCCCCACTGAGCAGAGAACCCGATGTGGGACTGATCCCAGGACCCTGAGACCATGACCTGAGCCAAAGGAAGAGACTTAATCCACTGAGCCACCCAGGCGCCCAGAAACATTAATTTTAATAAAATATTATTTAAAATGATCTCCCACAAATATCATATGTTAACATGTGATCAATATAAAAATTATTAATACGATATTTTTGTATTCTTTTGGTTTTGGTTGTGTGAGTTTTTTTGCTTGTTAGTTTGTTTTGGTACCACGTTTTGAAATTGATGTGTATTTTGCACTCATAGCACATCTCCCTTCAGACTTGGCCAGGTAACGAGGGCCCAGTAGTCACACGGGTTTCTGGCCACTTGCAACGGGCAGCGCAGATCCGAGGGAAGGAGCTAGCAGTAAATATGTGGTTGGCGGTAGTCTGGGGAGATGTATTTCTGATGCTGCAACAAGAAATATTATAAAATACTGGCTCATGAATGCCTTGCTCCACCTGCACGTTTAGATATTTAATGACCTCAACTCTGCACGGCAATGAAGTATGAAACAAAATTTCCTTTCAGAGAGCCTGCTAGTGGATTGGCCAGGCGGAGCCTTCCCAAGTTCTGTTGAAGCCGGTGGGTAGCTCAGGGAGGCAGGACTCCCAGACTGTTTGACAGTCTGGAGATTATACAGAGTCATTCTAGTTATCATGATAAAGTGAGACAGACCATCAGGGTGTGGGAGGGGCGTACAACTGAGTAGCCATGACTGCCTCAAAAAACCTAAAAGCGTAAAGCAGCATAAAGGCAGGGGTAGGGTAAAGTTAAGAAAAAATGCTGATGTATTTCTGTGAGGGAATATCTCAGAGAAGGTATTCGTGGGACCAAATTATAGATGGCAAGACAAGTTTTGGGTTGATTTTGCTCTTTAATTAATTGTGCCTAATCTGGGACTAAGACATTCTCATTTCCCTTTCTAGCATTGCTTAAACTTGAAGTGTTCAAGATGCCATTCGGGTCTCCTGGGCTTGCAGAGATTAGAACACGGGGCTCATAGTAGTGTGACCGGAGGAGCGACCCGTCCATCTGCTTCCACTACACACCCCTCCAATCTCTCCCTTATGGGGCAGCCAGCATGAATTTATGAAGACATAAATCTGATTAATTCATGTGACAGCAACCAAGCAGGAATAGTCCAAAGAAACACTACTGTACTTGGGATTCTCAGCCTCGCAGAGGAGTCCACGGAGAGCTTGCTGGATGGGTCTCAGTCAGACCCCCTGCCTCATCCCATACAAATCCCTGCTTATTTGCTGCCTCCAGCCAGTCAGTTCCTCACACACCCTATACTTATTCCTGCCACAGGACCTTTGCACTTGCTAGTGGCCTGGCAGGCAAGAGGGCAGACCGAGGAGTCTGGATGAGCTGTAGGATCCCAGGTCACCTCTCTTTGTCTAACTGTTTCCTCACACCTGCCTCACAGAGCTGAGGTGAAGAGTAAATAAACCAATGTCGGTGAGCCCCTAAAAAAGTGCCTTGCATAGAAAGGTGGAAAAAAATGTAGGTCTAGTACAAAGTCTTTTAGCAGCAAAATGTGATCTGAACAGACTTGAGGCTGTTGGAGTTTATCTGCGCTGCTTAGTGTGATTAAGTGTTTTGGGTGGAACTACTGATAAAATTATAAGGTGTTGTGTATTATGCTTGTTTAAGACTCCTCTTATACCCCTCTTGAGAGGCCTCTGACCTCCCACCTAGACAGCCCATCCCCCTCGCTGCCTCTGGTTACAGGACCCTGTTGACCGCTCCTCTAGAACTCACTGTCTGCAATCATCTTGTTTGTTACGTGGCTTTAATAACCATCCATCTCCAGACAGGTCACCATATAAGAGCTCTAGTGAGGACTTCTGCCCTGAACAAGTGACCACCCCGTTATTTCTACGCGAAGGTCCAGACCTTGAACTTCTGACCCTGCCGTCTGCCCTGCTGCTCTTACCCGCCCCCCATGATGGTTGTGGCATCTCCATCCTTCCAGTTGCTCAGGCCAGAGTCTGTGGAGCCTCCTGCCTTCTCTTGCGCTCCCGTGCTCCGCACCTGTGCCCCGGCAGCTCCCCCAGGCCTTGCCTCCCCGGTCTGTCTGAGCTCTGATCCCTTCTCAGCACTTCTGCCATTTCCAGTCCGGTGTGAGTCCTCACGGCCTCTTGCCTGGACTCCAGCCGGGGCCTCGCGATCCTCATGCCTCCTCCTCCATCTGCTGACAGTCCGTCCTCCAGGCTGGTCTCCTCCTGTGGCCTCAGGCCGTTCTCAGCAGGCCTCTCTCCTGGCCTCCTTCAGGCTCCGGGTCTGGGCGCCTGTGGTCTTTCTTTCCACTGGTCTCCCTTGCCCCCCACGCCTCACTGCTGTTCTGTCTAGAATGTTCCCCGTACTTGTGCCCGGATAGGTTCAAACACCTGTTCAAATGTTCACACCCTTCTTAGGGGGTCTTGCCTGACTGTGAGTCTCCACAACTGCCACACTCCCCAGTGCTTCTTCTCACCTAGTCCTAATTCATCGGTATTTAGGACACTTAGCCCCTTTGAGATACTTTTTTAGACCCAATTTAGGCACCTTCCAGGACTCACCAGGCCCTGGTTTTCTGCTCAGTGGTACTGATGACCCTCCAGGAAGACCACCTAGCCCCACCACGTACTGGGGCCATACAGGGGAGGGGGCTTCGTCTCCCTGAGAACAGACTCCCAGAGCTCTGCTACCATCTCAGCAGGGCAGCAAGCTGCTGTCACTGAGTTGGGCAGGTTGGCCTTCTAGCTGCTTCTGGTCCCGCGCACCCTGCTTAGACATACCCCATGGGAGCCTCATATCCCATCTCACACGTCTGCGCCTCTGGCATCTTGGCTGCTGCTGAGGACTGAGAGTTTGTGGGACGTCGTGTGTCACCCATGCAGACAGCAGCTTCCGTGGTGGGCCACTGGGCTCTGGGGGTGGGGGGCAGCGGCAGGGAGGGTCAGGCAGAGAATGCTCTAGCTCACCCTACCCTGTGCTCATAAGCTACACAGCCCGCTGTTTCTGTCTTGGGTCTTTCTTTTCTAGTGGCCACCAGAGAGGCAGGATGGCACAACCTGTAAGGTAGTGGGGTTGATGGTTCATGGGGCAAACTCATCTAATACGTCACAAGAGCCTGTGGTTAAAGTTTTCTCCCTTCCCACTGTGGTTCTGTATTGCTGAGTAGTAAGCAATCTTAATGGTTCAAAATAACAATCATTTGTTTTTCCCTTGAATACAGAGTTTTTCTTGTCACTTCTACTATGTTCTCTTGGTCAAAGAGTCACAGGCCAGTCCATATTCATGAGAAGGGATGTAGGTTCCAGGTCTCAGTGGAAGGGAGGTCAGAGAAGTTGTGGCTATTTTTAGTCTGCCATATTTCTTTCTTTGATGAATTGCTCTGAGACAGTAAATCATAAGACCTTGCTTCAGACAAAGTAATTGGCTGTGCTTTTTTAGGAAGCTATAGCCAAATGGTAAACCATCCCCTTGAGTTTGTCCTCCTTCTCTCCTTACCTCATCCTCTCTCCTCTCATTCCTGCGTAGGTGTATTTCACTCTTACAGAAAGTGTTAGTCATAAGCTTTTGCTTCAGGTTCTGTTCTGTGTTGGGGGGAACCCAAGGTAACTCCCATACCATATACTTTTTAACTTTGTTTCTTGTTTATCTCCCCTGCTAGTAGATAAGCTGCTTAGAGCAGGGTGTGTGTGTGTGTGTGCGTGTGTCTGTGTCTGTGTCTGTGTGTGTCTGTGTCTGTGTCTGTGTTTCTTGTAAGGTTGTATTCTTAGAGTGTTGGACAGTGTCTGGCTTATTGAAAGGACTCAATAAATATTAGTTGAACCAATGAATGTTTATCTGAATGTTTCTGTCTCTCCCACTAGAACACAATCTGCACAAGGGCAAGGACATTGCCATCTGTCTCACACTGTTTCCCCAGCTCCAACAATAGTGTGTGGCACATGTTAATTTCAATAAATGTTTTTAAATGAGTATGTGAACAAAGCCAAGAGAAACACACCGAAACTGTTCTTGAGGGGATCATAGTCACTATAAACCTATACGTGGAAATTTGCAGAAAAGCCCAGAATAACTCTGAGGCATCCATCCAAGATCATCACACTTGGAAGACGACAGTTCCGTCAGAACTTTCATGGGATCTTTGGGATGCTATTGAACAAACATTTAAAAACTGAATTGTAAGAAGAGCAAGATACAGCCCTGTGGTCCACGATCCCGCAAGTGCAGTGGCCCATTGGGGCTGTTTCAGGTGTGGCCTCCAAGTGGCTGGACATCTCTTCCCCATGCCCTTGGCATGCCTGTATCTTCCTGGAACATGTACTCCTAAGAGTACGACCTTGATCTCACCCACCCTGTTTTGAGTTGCTCCTTGGTGAGTTTTGTGTGAGGGTTTGTTTCTTTTCCTTTTCCACCCATTCAATCAAAGTCTACTTTTTTGTTAAAACTGAGCTTCTATGTCAGAGACAGTGAAGCCTTGGTGATCTAGGTCAGTCAGGGCATCGACAGAAAACAGGGTTTACTCCAACAGAGATCATTCAAAAGAGTTTAGGTACCAGGTGCTGTCTGCAGACTTTACATACACAGGGAGCTATGCTAGTCTGGCAGCTGGAGCCAGTAGGCGGTTCTCCCCTGACAACTGGGGAGCCTTAGGCAAAAGTACAGATCAAGGCCCATGTGTCACCAGTCAGACTATTTCAAAGTTGTAACTCCAGAGAACATGTTGTTGAATAAAATCTGTTCTATGTTCCTGCCTCCACAAATAGGGCACTTGTGAGATGACCTGGAAGGCTGGGTCTGCATGTGGAATTATTGCACTCTTCTGCTTATTGACCATAGTGCCAGAACATGGTGGGAAGGAAGAGCCAGCTGGGGCCACCTACCCCCTCTCAGCTTTCCTCCAGCCCTGTGCACGCAGCAAAATCTTTTACCAGCTCATGCATGGACACCCCGGCCCATGCATCCAAGTTCTGCTCATGGTTGCACAAACAGCTATCTTTTAGCCATTTTAGATCTAGGGGTAGGCCCCGAGTCACAGGCCCCCACCCAGCCCGAGTCACAACTGAGGATAAGACCTGCTCAGACCTGGGAAGCCGACTTGGATCTATTTGGGTGGGGAATTCCAGTTTCTGAGTGTACAGAACATTCTACAAGTGGGACCTCAGTAAAGGTTCATCAGCGCCTGAATCTATGAGTAGCAGCAGAGCTCTACCGATTCTAGGTGTGGGGGGAGAAGGAGGCTTTGTCAACTATGTCACCCTTGAGCTCTGTCAACTATGTTGCCCTTGTCTCTTCTTTCTCGAGACACAGTCAAATGCAGATAATCTTGCAGGAAGGGAGCAGAAGAACATTTCCTTCTGCTGGTAGCAGAGGTCCCCACTAGCTTCCCCCCACCTTGGATGTAGAGGGCTTGGGAGTCATGGTGATGGAGTTTCCCCAGGCCCTAGAGCAGCCAGGGACGTGCAGAGAATCTGGAGGGGAAGACACAGGTGCCAGGCACTGGTTGCGTTGGTGAACAATGCCTCATCCACAGTAAATGCTTTACCAACATCAGGCAGGAGAAGATAGCAGGGCCCGTGGCCTGACATGGGCTGGGTCTCAGAGAAGGTCCTGAGGGAAGTCTGGGATCTCTTTACTCTTTGATCTTCACGCTTTTTTAGAGTTGAGCACTTGAAGCCCCTGGAAAGTGGGGGAGAGGCTCCAAGGACATGAGCTACAGTATTAGTGGATGTGGTCACTTGGTTCAGCCTATGGGGTATTGGTCAAATCACTTCATTATGTGACTTTTCATTATTTGTAAGAACATGCGGTTAATTAACATGCATAATCTTTCCTACCAACTGATACTTCTGTTCAACTGTTTCATGCAAAGCCCTGTCCAAGTCCAGTCACAGCCTGTGCCCTGAGGAGCCAGTGGTCTCCGTGGGGAGACTCAGACTGCAGGCACAGTGGTCTGAGCTTTCCAGTCTTGGAATCTCTCCCTTTCTCTCCTTCCTCCCACCACCATCTTTTCACTTCCTTGGGGGCACGAAGAAGAAGTCAGATGGGCTCAGAAGGAAGGGGAACTTCTATGTGTGAGAGATGCGGAAGGGAGAGAGTGGAAGGGAGATGGTAAAGACGGGTGTGTGTGAGGTAGTTGGAAATGTGGTACCCAGTGAAGCAAAGGGAGCTCAAGGGGGAGGAGGAGGAGAGGGGACAGACCATGGAGCAGTGAGCAGAGAGCAGGTAGAGGGATAAACAAAGGACCCCTCATCTTTTACCCATGCATTTGGCTTTTGAGTACCCTTCTCCTTGTTCATTCAAACCCCACGTACGTTCCCGAGCTCCTGCGTGTGTGTTTTAGGTCTCTGATGGGCCTCCCACCCTGCTTCCTCCTGGTGTCTTTGTAGGATTATTTTGTAGGCTGCTTGAAGCAGTCTTATTTTCTCAGGCCCAGTGTGAGGAGAGTGAGGCGACGCACTTCCCGGGGGCACCGAAAAACTCAGTAACCGAGATAAATGATATTTTAAAGTAGTAATTTAAAAAAAGTTAATGCGGGGCGCCTGGGTGGCTCAGTGGGTTAAAGCCTCTGCCTTCGGCTCAGGTCATGATCCCAGAGTCCTGGGATCGAGCCCCGCATCGGGCTCTCTGCTCAGCGGGGAGCCTGCTTCCCCCTCTCTCTCTCTCTGCCTGCCTGCTTGTGATCTCTGTCTGTTGAATAAATAAATAAAATCTTAAAAAAAATAAAATAAAATAAAAATAAAAAAATTAATGTAAAAGATTCGTGATGAGTAACATCTCAAAAATGTGAAAAAAAGGCCAGATCAATATCCCAGGGCTGAAACAAAAGAATAGTTATGTTCCCCTCAGGAGTGAAGCTCCTATGGGTTCCTTATAACCAAAGACCAAGGGCAGAGGTGTCAGGTAAACACCAGCCAGGGCAGCGGGGGTCCTCCCCATGCCTCCATCCATGGTGCGGGTCTGCGACAGTGGGTCTGAGCTCCCCGCGGCGCGCGCGATTCTGCGGCAGGATCGTGCCGCCATCTAGTGGTCATGTGTGATAGAACCACGCTCAGTTAAGGAGTCTTGGGCGGGGGGTGGAGGGGGTCAGACATGATTAAACTTGAAAAGGGCAAAGAGATAGACAAATATCAGAAAATCTCTGGATCAACAAGTTTTTGGAGTGGTGCTTAAGTTCGACCTATTGTTTGGCATTCTGGGTCCCCCCCCCCTTTTATGAAATATAAATTGAACTGCTATGTTTAAGAAGTACCAGGGGCTGGGTATGGATGATGAATGAGCGCGGCGGAGTGTTTGTCCCGGGAGAGCTCTTCTAGAGTCTGAGTAGGAGCGGACTCATCCACCTTCCCATTTTATTAAAAACAAACACAAACGACATATATATGAAGCCTGGGGAGGGTTGTACAGAGAGCGATTTGTCTGAAGTAACGTAACTGGTTGGCAGGAGACTCAGACTTAGAATTCATTTGGGGGCGCTTCCAAGGTACGCTGTTTGCCTTGCACCCCAGAGAGAACGTGTCCTTATGATGCTGAGACAAACATCCTAAAGCTCTTCCCCCGATGTTCTTGGAGGCAGGAGTAATTGCAGCGGATTTCAAAAATGGATAAGGGGAGGAAGTCCGTGGCATTTCTGCCAGTAGTATCCCCAGCCTGACAAATCATTTGGTTCTGCTGAGCCACGTACCCCAAGAGTACCCCAAAGTTAAGATGATCTAAAATTTGTTTGTAATTCATTTAACCAACACTGGAAAAAGAGAAGCCATAACTTACACTTTGTCCTTGAGCCAACGACTGTGTCATTCCCTCTCTCTCTCTCTCTCTGTTTTTTTTTTTTTTGTAGCTGAGCTGCCCCCCGCCCCCCCCCATTTCAAGTCTCAAAAAGACCTTGGCTTTAGGGAATTACCTCTAGTCCCTTCTCCTCTTAATCTCTTGAAAATGACTTCATTTTTTTCTAGGTGGAGGGCATTAAGTGTTTCCCCAACAGCGCTTCCTGCCTTAGTGGTTCTTGTTTAAGATAAAATAATGAACTCTGATAAAGTGAAAAAAGACTGATTAAGGATTTAGTTGTGTACATATTTAATATGTGATGCATGAGATTTTTATCATGAAGATTTTCAAACCTGCATAAATGTCGAGCTTGTAATGAACCCCAACTTATCCATCACCCCAGTTTACTGATGTTAGCATCACTCGGTTCACATCTGCCATATTTAATTCATCTTCTTGTCTTCCATTTTTATTTATAAGGAATTTAAACAGATCTCAAACATTCTAGTCTTAGAACATCTTTAGGAATTCTTAAAAAATATGAACATCTTCTTACCACGATGCCACTGAACGCCTAATACAATTAACAGTAATCTCTGAGTAGCATCCAAAATCTAGTCCATAACTGAATTTCCTCAAGTGACTCAGAATTATGTTTTCTGTTGGTTTGTTCAAATCTTGATTCAAACAAGGTCCAAACATAACATTTGATTGCTATGTGTCTTTTTTTTTTTTTAAGATTTTATTTATTTGAGAGAGAGAGAGAAAGAAAGAAGGAGGGGGTGGGGGAGTAGGGAGGGCAGAGGGACAAGCAGACTCCCTGCTGTGCGGAGCCTGATGCCAGGGCTCCATTCCAGGACTTGAGATCATGAGCTGAGCCAGAGTCAGATGCTAAACCGATTGAGCCACCCAGGTGCTCAGCGTTCTTAGATGTTCAGTCTCTTTTAGCACGGACAGTCCTCTCCCCCTACCCACTGCCATGACTTATAGAAGCAGGTCATATGTCCTAAAGAATGTCCTCCATTCCACATTTATCTTTTGGTCCATTGTGGTGTCATGTAACTCTCTCCACTCTGCACCATAATTCCTGTGAATGGAGGTTAGCTCTAGAGGATTGGTTATACTCAAGCTCTGTTTTTTTCCCTTGCCCCCTTTTTGCACAAATACTTCATAGGTGGGCTGTGTCCCTCACTCAGCAACACATCAGGGGGCTCACAATGTCTGGGTGTTTCAGTGCTGGTGTGCATAGGTACTTCCCCAAAATTGTACTTAAAGAAATAGTTCAAACAGGAATTTTAAAAGAATAGTATAAAACATACATTCTTCATCTGGTTTCATGCATGGTGACATGTTAAATTTGCTTTATCTCCTGCCTCTTTTCATCCCTAAGTAGCTGTATCATCTTCATTATCTCCAATCAATTTAGCAGTGATGCAGCAATATTATCTTACATATAATCTACTTTACAATGTCTCCAACTGTTTCCATCATGTCTCTTGTAGTTTTTTTTTTCTCATTCAGCATCCAATCAATGCATTTAGCTCTCTTGTCTCCTAAGTCCCCTTCACCATGTCCCTTGCCTTTTGTCTGCAGAGCATTGCCATTTTCGAAGCACACAGGCCAGTAAGATTCTGTTGTCTGATAGAATTCCATCTGATGAGGCTCTGGTCTGACAAGAATAACCGTCGGGGTGACCTTGCAGCCTTCCCGTTGCCTCAGCTCTGAAGGCGTGTAGTGTCTGTGCCAATATGAATGAGGCCAAGGTTAACCTCCTGATCAGTTTTATTAGTCAACGTTGTCCAGAGAAACAGAACCAGTAGCATATATATGTATTTATATGTATTTCATATTTTATTTATATTTTCACATATGTAACATTTTTACTTATATGTTTACAGACTATACATATATAAAATAAGGAATTGGTTCAAGCAGTTATAATGATAGAATAATCCCAAGGTATGCATTTAGCAAGCTGGAGACCCAGGACTGCCAGTGCGAATTTGAAGGCCTGAACCAGGACTGATGATAGAAGTTCCAATCCAAAGGCCAGTAGGCTCGAGACCCAAGATGAACCCAATTTTCAGTTCCAGGCTGAAGGCAGGAATCGACCAGTGTCCCCTCTCAGCAGTCAGGCTGACAGATTTCCTGCCTACTTGAGGGCAGCTCAGCCTCTCCTGTTCTAGTTGGGTTTCAGGGGACGAGGGCCACCCACGTAGTGCAGGGCAATTTGCTCTGCTCAGTGTACTGGGACTTGACTAGCCTAGTCAAGTTGACATAAAACTCCCCACCCAGGGCATTTGCCATGTCCAGGGGTCTTTCCCCAAAGGGAATGAATGAGGTTTCCATGCCCTGATGCTCTGTGACTGTGAATATTCTCCCCACAGTGTTTTACCCACTGGACTTTGGCACTGCTAAAAGGTGCTGCAGAGTGCTTGGGATAATTGAAAAGATGGGGATAACTTCCTTCACTGTCCAGAACGTCCCACAGAACTTGGTTCAAGGTTAACGTCCAGATCTAGAAAGCGGAGAGTCAGAGACGTATGTGAATCTGAGATGGAGCAACAGTGTAGGGCCGGGGGAGGGATGCACAGGGCTGTCCTGCCTAGCCATGGGTGTGCCTGTAAACCCAATCAGGCAAAAACTGGGGGGAAATTCCCAGTTTACTTACTGGGCTCTCCCCAAAGGCAAGGAACCCTGGGCCTTCGTGAAGAAGGTAGGAGGGGGTGGTGACCCTGTCAGGAGGAGTCTGAGCGGTTCAGACAACTCTTGTTTCACTTGGGGAACTTCGGGAACATTCTGGAGAAAGGACTGTCTCACTCTGTTGCGTGGTGACATCTTACAATGCCTGGTTCTGGGCTTCCCAACTCTGTCGTCCCATGCGTGGAGCTTGCATGGAGCTGGTGGTTGGGGCAAGTACTATGGCAGGGAGGCAGGGGCCGGGAACCACCCCTGACCTTGTTGTAATCCCTCATTGGCACTATGATGGCACACCAGCCCCGCAAACTTGTTCTGGTAGAGGAAGCACCGGCAGTGGGACCTTGCCTGGTCTGGGCAGCCCGAGTCTCTTCTTTGATGAAAGAAACTTCCCTCCAGTTTTCCTCTTCTCACCTGAAGCTTGGTTGTTTGATCGCTGTTGTTGTGAGCCGCTGTATAGGATTTTTGTCCAACCAACGTCACTTAGCACATCACTGTAGGGCCTTCCAAATGCTTGTTTCATCTTTGGAGTTTCATTTATCCTTTCCTCCCTTATTGACCCCCTACTCCACCACTATGGCTTCTAAAGTACCTTACATTTTAGAATTACTCAGCCTTTTTTTTTATCCTCACAGTAAGATGCAGATAATGTTGCCATTTTATTTTCTGTAAACAGAGGCAAAGACGAGTAACTTGTTGAAAATTTCAGGGCAAAGGCCCAGCTTTCCGAAACATTGGTCTAGTGGGAGGGACTCTGGGACACACAGAGGCCAGGGGCCACAGCTGTGTTTCTGTGGACATCTTCTTGCTTTGTTGCTGCGCAGGTCACAGACTGCAACTTTGTTACAGGATAACTTTGTTACACTGAGTTAGTGGCAAGAGGATTTACTGTCCAAGAAATATCTATTTCAGAAATATCCATGTCACATTGTGACAAGTTTGCTCACCTCTACCTCCTACACACACACACACACACACACACACACACACACATACAGAAGAAACCAACTTTCCTATGTCTTCTATTTATTGCTCTGAAAAGTCTTGATTTAGGAAGTATTGGAAATAGCATCAATGGGAAGATCAATCCCAGGGTAGTTTGCTCATAAACTCTGATGTACAAAGAGGTTCATGCTAATTTACATAAGACTATCTTGAAGAAGGGAATTAAATTTATCAAGATAAGCTATATTTAATATAATGCACGTAGAAATTGCAACTCTATGTTTGTTTTCAAACGAACAAAAAAAAAAAATGAATAGATTCTTCTCCAGCAAAAAGGCCATCAAAGGGCTCTTGTAGTGTGGAAAGATATATAAAATCACTTTGTGTGATAATTCAATAATTTTAACTTTGATAATTAATCATTTGATAATTTGATCATCAGAATATCAAACTGCTAACATTTGAAAAAGTAAACAATTATACTAAATACCCACATACTACATAGAAAATGCATTTTCAAAATAAAATTTCTCCAACAATAAATAATGATATACTTAATTGAGCATTCTAAACAATTAAAATCACAAGTTTAACAGATCACGTATCTTTTTTTTTTTTTTAAAGATTTAATTTATTTATTTGACAGAGAGAGAGAGAGATCACAAGTAGGCAGAGAGGCAGGGAGACAGAGAGGAGGAAGCAGGCTCCCTGCTGAGCAGAAAGCCTGATGCGGGGCTCAATCCCAGGACCCTGGGATCATGAGCTGAAGGCAGACGGCAACCAGGTGCCCCCCTAGTTGTTTTTTCCACTCTTCTTTCCTACTTATCCAGAACATATATTAGATGTTATACACACAAACATACACATGTACACACATATATTTATGAACTAATGTAATGGCAAAAAATGTGTGTGTGTATATATATATGTATATATATATATCCATTGATATACATAAAGGAATACACACACATATACATTACACACTTCATGAAATAATGACAAACGTAAATCCTGTTTTTATCTTTCTTTTATATTACAACTCCCTTTTTGTATTTAAAAAGTCTTATTTGATTATGATTTTGAATTTTCTTGATCAAGTCATCATAAATAACCATAATATCAATAACAATTTTTATAATATTATTTAGTGATATTTTAGTAATTATTTTATTTTAGTATTTTATAAATTTATAAATTATTTATATATGTATATATATAAAGTATATATACATATATAAAAATTATATATTTATAAATTATTTAATCTATTTATAAATTTATAAATTATTTATTTTATTATGAACTTGGTATCAATCATTTTATATTTGCAATAGTACAGTTTTTCACTGAGAACCTCTCATGTGGAATCTTTTGATCTTTAGTCACTGTCACCGTCCCTATCATTTATGTCATTGACCTTGTTGTCTGATACCCACAGGACAATCCTAACCCATTCTTAATGTTTTCCCTTAGCCTATTTATCGACTGACTTTCTTCCCTTTCCTCCTTTACCCCTCGCAGCCACCTGCTGTACTCACAGATAGGCTCCCTGATTACCGCAGTCACCTTAGGCAGTCCCACCCTGCTGGCTGGCTGTCCAGCCACCTTCCAAGGCAGAAAGGGAATTAGCTTTGCCTGCAATTTGTGTGGCTCTCCATGGTCCACTTCGCTGGCTCCCTGAAGGCTCGCCTCTTTGGCATGACTTGCATTTCCCTTTGCAATCAATTTGCAGTATTTTAGCACTGTATTGTTCACCATTTACAAAAGCAGACTCTCTGGGGAAAATGAATAAAGACTTGACCTTATGCATTGGATAGACACAGCTGGGAGGGTTGTTGGAATGAGGACTCATTCTTATTTGTGGTCAGCTTATTAATAAATATTTAATGTTTTGATGACTTTTGCTTTGCTAAGCAATATGGCAGCTTCAGGAAATGGCATAATTAATGTGTGGTTAACAAAGTTCTATTATATTAAATAAATCTGGTGGACTAAATTCCAAGATGTCCAACCTAACCCACTATTCAAAATTTAAAATAAATAATCAACCTGCTTGGCCATCTGGAAGAGTGGAACAGCCTCCCGTGGTCTCTCCAAGGCTGGAGACTGCCCCCACTGTGAGACTGGAAGGCGAACAAGCTTCTTAGTCTTCTCTTCCCAGACCTCAGCTCTTCCGGCTGGTGCTCACCCTTTATCGAGAAGCTAACTTTCCATCTCAGCGTGTCTTGATGACGTGGCCCACTGAGTAAAGTGCCAGCGATAGGGGCTATGGGATTCTTTTTGCCTCCTGGTATTGGAATGGACCTCATGACAGTCATTCCACAGAGAATCTTACTTATTTGCCTCCTAAAGTGGGAATTGGGAGGCTGGTTCCCATGAGAATAGGTAACAGATAGAGGCCACAGTAGTTAACAAAAAGGCATTTTTCTGCTTTCACCTTCAGAAGTTCTGGAGGATCCTAGTGTAAGAAGGCCTCCCTTGGTGGTACACTTTGGACTTGGATGGTTTGAAGGGCCACACCCCAGTTCTGGAGTTCCTAGACAGAGAACACATTCCCTCCTTGGAAAGTATGTGTTTTTCTTTAACTCACAGTCAAGTGGTCCCCTGGGGGATTTCCTTGCCAACCATCTCCAAACTCTGCGTCCCATTGGTTTTGCCCTAATTGTTACTTATTTAAGATATAAGAAAATATAATCCTTATGTACCGTATTCCATAAATTTAACTAATAAAAATGTTGTTTCATAAGACCCTTTTGAAGTCCACGAAAACTTTGGAATAATTTTTATGAGACTTTAAAAATCTTTCTTCTTAGAGACAGGAAGTTCCATTTTGCCAAGAATAAATGAACTCAAATAACAAAGGGATTGGCTTGACGTGAGATGCCAAACCCACAGTGTTTCAGCGGCTCCCTCCCAGGGCTGAGCGCAGTTTCCTGGCCTGAGATTCCGCGCTGGTGTCTAAAGTTTCAGGCGAACATGTTAGTACTTATAAGTCATTATTTTAGTATGCCAGTTGTTCTTAATGTAAAAAGTTTGGCTTCTTTTTTGAACCGATTTGATTCTACAGGCAAGAAGAGAGAGATTATTGATTTTACAAGTCATCCTTTTATTAGAGTTTGTTAAAGTTACATAGGAAACTGTTGAATTTAATTTCCTTTTTGGTATTTCCTTGAATGTTCTTACTTTCTTCCTTCATATTAATTCAAGATAATTTAATTTTTTTTCATAACCGGATTCTGAAACATTTTCTACGAGTGTTTCCCAAAAGAAAAATTATAATAAACAATGTAATTTAAGTTGGCAGCCATTAAAAAAAAAATCCATGGAAACTTCAAAGACAGCATCATATTATGTCATCTGAGGGCTCGTCATTCCCAAAGAAGTTTTTCTTTTTTTTTTTTTTTTTAAAGATTTTACTGATTTATTTGAGAAAGAGAGAAAGAGCACGTGTGCTCGCATGAGTGGGGAGGAGGGGCAGAGGGAGAAACAGACTGCCTGCTGAGCAGGGAGCCCAACACAGGACCCCAGATCATGACCTGAGCTGAAGGCAGATCCCTGGCTGGATATGCCACCCAGGTGCTCCCCAAAGAAGTTTTTCTAAGATGAGTATAAAAATCAATAGCAAATTCTTTTACCATGTTAAGACAAGTCACTCATTAGGGAAAAAGTATGTTGCCCTGTGCCCCTTTTCTCCACGTGTTGACCCTTCGTTTCCCATCAACACAATTGTATTTGCTTATTCTCTTTTTCTGCTAATCCTGAGCTGCCACCATTCATTCTATCCCAGTCTTGCTCACCATTATGGTTGTGGTGCCATTTTTTACCTTCCCCTTGTCATCCTCATCCTCATCACCTTCTCTGTGAGTTCACACCACCCCGCCCTCATGCACCGTGTCCCTTCCACACTCCTACACTCCCCATCTGTCTTCAGCCCTGTGTTCTCCTCGGGGCCTGTGTCCCGGCCAGCCAGGCATCAGATCACTAACTCTAGGTTTCCTGAACGCACCTCAGAGGAGGGCTCAGACACCTTCCTCCTTCCCAGAAGGACTCACCCTGGTCAGTAAGTCCGGACCGCAGCCGGCACTCGGCATCCCAGGCAACAAATCCACTTCTATCTGGTCGTTGTGCAGGGAGGGCGAACTGTGTGCTGGATAGGGGGCGGGGGTTTTGTCGGCAACGATGAGTACACAGGGGTGGATCGCTGTGCCGGGGGCATGGGCAGAAGCCCCCAGAGGAGGCTGGCGCATATGCCACTGCACATGGTTTGGAGGGAAGTCGTCCCCGAGGGACTGTGTTGCACTGGTGGACAAGAGAGGCCGAGCAAGCAAGGGAAGAAGACCACCTCACGCAGTAGCACTTACACGAGCCCGTGGAGCTGCAAACACAAGGAATCACGTCGAGGAAACACAAGTGATCATGTGCTCCAAGCATGCCGGCGGCAGAGGGGAGTCACCAGACAGTCTCCCACCGATCAGAAGCAAGAGTGATGTGACTGACGGGCTTCCTCTGGAGAGGGGGTGGTTGGACGGAGTAGGGAGGCTGCAGAGAGAGGGACTGGGACCACGCTGCCAGGGAGACAGAGTGCCAGACAAGGGGCATAGAGCCTAAGGAGTGACAGTGGGGAGAGGGAGGAGGGGCAGGTTTGGGTGTAATGACGGCGGAAGGAGCCATGTTAGCTCTGTGGCTTACAGGGAGGAGCATGATGGCAAGTTCTGCTGAATCGGATGATCCCAGGCCACAGTTGTATCCAGGCCTGGAGATGGATACTACCCTTTAGTTCTTGTCTAACTTCCACTTCCTCAGGACCGTAGGTCCTGTCTCCTTACCGAGGGCATTTTGGGCCTGGTTCTCTCAAAAATACACACATAAGAACATCTCTATACATATAAAACATACACAATATGTATAATGTGCACACATGAAACACTGCATGCCTGTAGGCATATGTATGTATAAAATACATGTGTGTGTGTGTATTAGGTAGGGCTTTCCAGAGAAACAGAACCATTAGGATGTGTATATATGTATGAAAGGGACTTATTTTAGTGAGTTGGCTTGTGGATTATGGAACTCACTACGTGTAAAATCTGGAAGGTGGGCTGGCAGACTGGAGATCCAAGGGAGCCAGTGTTACAGTTCAAGTCTGAAGATTGTTTGTTGCAGAATTCACAGAATTCATTTGCTGGAGGAGGCTTGTCTTTCTGTCCTATTCAGACCTTCAACTGATTAGATGTGGCCCACACACATTGTGGAAGGTAATCTGCTTCACTCAACGTTGATCATTTTAATTGTAAATCCACATCTAAATGATACCTTCCCAGCAACGTCTAGTCTGTGTTTGACCAAAAAGCCTAGCCAAATTGACACCTAAAATTCACCACTATAGACTACTTGCTTTACTTTTTTCTGTGTTCCCCATAATAGGGGGAGTTCAGGTGTGACAGACAATTGCACAATTCTACATACCCATGTTTGGCTCCTATCATGGCCCGAAGTTGCCAAACTCAGGTTTTGTTTTTTTTTTTTTTTTTTTTTTTTTTGTGCTGTGCAGTTCAAAATTTGCTTTCATGCACACTATTTGATCTTCTCAACCATCTAGACAGGTAGAGATTCTATTAACCCATGTTACAGGGGAGGAAACTGAGGTCCAGAGCTGTATTTCAACTTGCCTCAGTGGTTAGGGTCACACTTAGGACACTCAGCCAGGACTGTGGGTTCTCCTGCTCAGGCCTTCTCCACTCCCCCACCTCATGCAGGTCTGTCTAGACCCTGGGGAATTCAAATAGGCTTAATCAAACAGGGTTCCTGCCCTCAGGGAACTTGTGGCCCCACTCAAACATACATTTGTGTCCAACTACAATCTGACTTTAATTTTAATAAGGGCAAGAACAAAGGTTTTGGAGACTCCAAAGACGGAGGAACTCTATCTGGGACTAGGGAAGGCTCTCCTGGTGCTACAGAGTGAAGAACTCAACTCTTTTGGGTTTCAGGGCTCACTAGCGTGCCCCAAATCTTTGCACTGCTCATGGTGAAAAATCTAATGATTCAAATTCTTGGCCAAAGCCATCTGGGAGGAAGGGATTGAGGAAAGAAAGGAAGGGAAGAAGGAAGCAAACAGTTATGAAATCTTTACACCTTTCATTTTGTTTTAATCATTGAAAAGACAATTTTAAAAGGCGATTGAGGCATACTAGGAGATTTTATCTATATTACTGCATTGGACTTACAAAGAGTAGGGAGCCTTTTGTGTGTGCATATGTGTGTGCCTGTGTGTGTGTGTGTGTCCACGTGTGCATCTCACGGGGGTGAGAAAGTGACCCAGGACTGCTTGTCCTGATGAATTGTCCTCCAGAATCCAGACCAGAACTTCCTACATTTGTCTTGGTCATTTTGTGCTTACCTCTGATTTCAGACTTACTCTCAAGGTCCAAAAATCAAAGACACGTTCCCAAGAATGAGGGAATTGTTAGTGCTGTTGCTTCTAAGCCAATATTAAACATCTAAGCCGCATTTATTAATTAACTGCATCTTCCTAGTTTACCCTTCTACTGGAGTATTTATTAAGTGCTTTATCATTAGTAATTCATAAAGAATTATATCCATTTTTCTGGCAGTGATATTGAGGTTCAGGGAAACGACCAGATCTGACCAGGGTCCCTGGCTGTGTGTGGCAGAGTTTGATCAAACCCTTGTTTTCTGCTTTTATACCAAACGTTCTTATTCAGCCTCACAGCTGCTCCTGCTGATACCAGCTTCAAATTGCTTCTCTTTGTTCTCGACAGTTGGCAGTGTCTTTTAGGACTCAGGAGGTGTTTGTTTTGTATTTGCATCTTCTGGAAGCTTCTGAAGTAGCCCTTGTCCATTTGCCAGTCCTCTTGCCTTTGGAGTTCAGTTTAACAAATTCACTTGGGGAGTTTAATGATGCCTATAGGAAAATGAAGCTTATGCCCCAGATGGACATGGTTATATATCTGAGTACAGTGTAAATATAAATTGGGTGGTTAGATTTTGATGTATGCTATTTGAACTAAATTTTAGTAATGAGAAATAAGGAGAGGCTCATATGGTTTGGAACATAGGTGCCAATTCATATTTTATGATATCTACACAAAGCAAGGAAATTACCAAGGTGGATGCCCATTAGATCTGAATTGGGGAAATTAACTTTAATGTGCAATGTGACCTTTTGTGTACTGTAATCACCAACAGACTAAACTAGCCTGCATGAGGTCATGTTTCGGCAATTTGCTTATGATTATGCATCTTTTTGATGGGAATGGTAACAGTGACATTAACAATTGCCCTCTTAAACAAAACTGTACAGATACATAGTCATTACAGATAACATGCTTTATGGCTTAATTTCTGAAAATATTTTGTATAATATCTTCAGGGAAGTCTGAGTCAAATTCGTAATTTCTAGAAGGTTCTTGGAGAACTAAAACTAGATTTAGAACTAAAATTTTGAAGGATTAACAAATCAATGTGAAGGCCTGCTGACTATAAAAGCAAGTGAAAAACCTTTTGTGTTTAATAACCTAGAGAAAAGACAGCTCAAATATTTAGGGAGTCACATGGGTGCAGAAATGTTTATTTTAAACTTGAAATTTTATAACACTGTATATTATAGCAACTTCGTATTTTCATAATTGGTATAACTCATGTAGCAAAGGGGAGTTTGATTTCTGTTGCGTGTTCTATTGCAATTTTTAAGGATTCAAAGACGCTGTGGGGTGAATTGCTCGGATTCCATGAACGAACCTGTCCCAGAGTGAACACAAGAGGGCGCCAAGCCTCTATGCCAAAGATGCAGTAGCTGATGGAGATTTAATGGACGAAATAAACTCTGGCACTTAAAAATGAAGCCATGTTTATTTTATTCTGGGTAATATATTATGCACCTGCTTGTTTTATTTTTTAGACTGATTCGTGTCAAATGACTTTCCAGAAATATGACACGTGTGCTGGATCCAGGCAGAACTAATCTTTCAACACGCAAGTAGTAGTAGTATTTTGTACAAATTATATTCCGTGTTATAATGAAGTTTTACTTTATTGTACTCACTCTAAAGCAAATTAAGAGAATGTAACAAGTTGTCACATACTTTTTCAAACATTTTTTTCTCTGTAACTCATTAAGAAATAGTTTTTGGCCATAGGCTATTTACTACACACACACATTAACTTTCCTTTATTAGAGGCAAAGAGTAGTTCATCGCCGTCCAGGGGACTCAGTAGCTAATTTAGGGCTGAGATTTCTGGAAAAAAGAGGACACAAAATGGTACCTAAAAGAACGGGAGTTTGTTGTAGGCATGGAAGAAAACTAAGGCATTTTTGCCAGATAGATATTTGGCTTGTGTATTAGACAGAGCTGCCGTACCAAGAATCTACAGACTAGGCAGTTTTAAGCAACAGAAATTTATTGTTTCATAGCAGTGGAGGCCCAAAGTCCAAGATCAAGGTGTGGGCAGGGTCCATTTCTCCTGGGGCCCCTGTTCTTGACTTTCAGGTGGCTCCCTTGTCTCTGTGTCCTCACATGTCCTCTCTACGTGCACCCAGCCCCGGTGTCTCCTTGTGTGTCCACATTTCCTTGTCTTATGAGGACATCGGTCAAATTGGCCAGGGGCCCACCTAAACGGCCTTATTTTAACTTCCCCACCCTTTAAAGGCCCCGTCTCCAAATAGAGTCACATTCTGATCTACTGGGGGTGAGGGCTTCCACCTATAAATCTGGGGAGAACCCAGTTCAGCCCATCCCAACTTGACTTCCTATTTGTGTTAGTTTAATACGGAGATGGTAAGAGTCTTCCTTCTGAGTGTTCACTGCCCACCTTCGAGTGAAACCACCGCGGAGCCCTGCACGCAGGCGATGCCCAATATGCGTTTGTTGGACGAGTGAATTTCTGCCTTGAAAGGCTACACATTTTACTCTTCTCAGGCTTGCCTGAAATCTTCAACTGCCTGACAGGTAGCAATTAACTGCTGAAAGAAAGACATAAATACTTCCTTTTAAACATTGACATTATGTCCATCTGGTGAAAGAAAAGGATAGAGGCAAATAAAGAGAGTTCAGGAAATGCTGAAATTTCTTTGAAATAATTTCACGGAAAATTAACAAGTTGATTATTGTGAAAACAGTTTCCAATTTACACATAATGGCCAATCATCTAGCTTTCTTGGCCTTTGATGAAACCCTTCCTACCCAGAGCGATCTGCTTTTTACCCCTCCATAAACCTTATGGAGGGCCTCTTGGGTTAATTTGCCTTTCAGACTTCACGGGCTTCAAGATAATACACTTAACTCAATTACACGCGTCCGTCTCGGGCACAGTGAGGTTGCTTCCGCCCCTGCAGCCCCTCCCCTAACTCGAGGGGCGATAACCGAGTTCTTTGCAACTGGACAACTTGCACGGGGTGTCCCACACGCAGGGGGCCCCAGGGGCAGGAATCAGGGATTCTACATTCCGCGAGGCGCTTTGCTCTTTGAGGAAGAGTTTCTAGCCGCGTGGACCCAGGCAGAAGGAGGTCTCCTTGGTGGACCTCGGGAGGCTGGCGTCCGGGGGCAACCTCTGTGTACACTGCCTTGAGGGGGGGGGGGCATTTCTCGAGGATCCACGCGCGGCAGGTGGAAGGCTTGCCTGGTCCAGGCTCGGAGGGCTGGCCCGGGCACACCTGGTCACCACTTGTAATCTCATTCCCTCCCTCGAAGCACATTTCTGTTTCTCCAGTTGATGGGTTATCTGTTGATTTTCTAACTCTCACGGTCTTTAAGTGGAGGCTGTGGGCGAGGACGGTAAGGTGTGTGGTTGCCTTTGGGTCTGCAAAGAAGACCTCATCCTTCCAGCCTCCTCCTTAACGTTGCCTGAACCTTCCAATCGAGATCGCTTCTTCCTTTCGTCTCTTGAACTTCCCCTTTTCAGGCTACTGTGATGAAGTTCTTGATACTTTCTTTTACAAAAGCCTTTAAAAAAATCCTTGATGCTGGCAGGGAATTAACTCATGAATAAATGGATAATAATAGTGGCTGACATTTTTGGAGCGCGGTTTGGCAGGCGCTGAGCCGAGGGATTTGCTGGAGTTATCTTCCTTGATCCTCTCCGCGGCTGCACGACGAAGCCCACTGCGCAACAAGGAAGCCGAAGCCGAGGGAGTGCAGGAGCTCGTCCTAGGTCACAGGCTTGAGACGTGGAAATGTGGGATTCAGGAGAGCACAGGAGAAGGGGGGGGGGATGATTTGGCATGAAAATTCATGAAAGTCAAGAAGCTAATGTTGCTTACTTTGACCAAACAAAGGTGTGTTCGTAGCTTCTGAATACCCCGAGGCTAACTTCTGCCCCTGGGGAGGTGTTTAACTTGCTCCAGTGGCTCCCAGACTCTGGGCCCCGCTGGCAGGACCTGGGGATCTGTAGCTCGTGCAAATGCCCGCCGGATCCCAGAGAGTCCTGCAGGTGGCTAGCATGCAGTGTGAGCTGGACAGCAGGAGCGACTCCCGTGACCTTGAGGTGCCATCCAAGTTTGGGAGCCCCCGGGCTGGTCGGGGAGTGGAGCTGGCGGACGTTGTTGGCTGCGACGCGGAAGAGCAGGGCAGCCTTGGCCTGAGGGTTGGCATGTGCAGGAACTTCCATAATTCCTAGGCCGCTGGAATCCGTGCAGCGGACCCTCAGGTGGGCTCGTTTCTGCGTCCCGCACTTTGGTCTGGATGGAACAGACGCTTTGATTCCCGGAGCGTCTGAAACAATGGGTGCTTCGGTCCGTTTTCTCCTAGTCCAGGGTTAAGTAGAGTCTCAGCCTGGGTTTCTGGGGCCTCACTCTCTCTGCAGCCCTACCCACCCTGCATCCCCACCCCCCTGCCCCGCCACCTCGCTTCCCTGGGCGAGCTTTTGTTCTCCACTCTCACTTGTTTCTTTTTGCCCACTTAGATTTTCTCATCATTTGCTACTCCTCTTCTGTCACTCATCCATCTCCCTGATTAAAATTTGACAAGCTCAGTACTTAAAAAAACAACTTTTTTTTTTTTTTTTTTTTTTTTAGAATAAGAAAAGCTCAAGTGTCTTGTGCAACTCATTTGGTTAGGAAATTTACACGTGCTCTGCCTTCCCTTGGTAAAACAGTATTCCATTCACTGGTGCCAGTTTTAGTTTCTTGAGCTTCTGTTCCGACCTGGTCACCTAATTATTTTTCAGCCTGTATCTGTTGAGCTTTCTGTCCAAAGCACCACCATTCCTCTCTCCTTGGGAGTGTTTTAAATGCTTATGAGGATACAGAATTTTCCTCGCATATTACCATTACTCCATTTGGTGTTTAGCTCTACTGAACATATTGAAAGGTTGAAAGAGACATTGCTATTTTGGCTATTTATCTATTGCCGAATGTACATGAAAAGATGTAGCTTTTCTTCCAACGTTCATCAACAGCAGCTAGCATTTTATGGCTATGGAGATTTTTAAAGCAGTTATAGCTATTCATGTACATTTTTCTGATTGTTAAATTTTACTAATTTGGATGATGTTAGAAATATATAAGCATTTTTAAATATTTTATTTATTTATTTGACACAGAGAGAGAGATCACAAGTAGGCAGAGCAGCAGGCAGAGAGAGAGGGGAAGCAGGCTCCCTGCTGAACAGGGAGCCAATGAGGGGCTCCATCCCAGGACACTGAGATCATGACCTGAGCTGAAGGCAGAGGCTTAACCCATTGAGCAACCCAGGCACCCCTGAGGAGCCATGAAAAGATTGTTAGGAATAAAGAAATACTAGAAAAGGAGAGTGAGGATTAAAATATGAAATGAATTTCCCATAAATGTCACCTATGGTCCTGGGGAGATCAAATACAACAGAATGGCAAAGACACACACAGAACTGTGTAGAGAGAAATAATCCTTAGGATAAAATGAGTAAGTAGGCATAGGTTAAGGTAAAATGCCAGAAATTAAAGATAAGGGGAAAGGGGGAAAAGGAAATTAAAATAATTTAGCTGCTAGAAACAATCAAAGGGTTTTCTAGGGACATAGGTGTATTATACATCAAAAGACAAGAGAGAACTTACGTTGTCCCTGCACTGGTTACAAAGGCACAACATCACACTTACTGAAAAAAAGTGCTGTGTTTAAAAACCAAGCTGAAGGTTGTTCATTATCCGAATAACGAACTTCCAGCAGTTGGACAAAAGTAGAACATAGGAATTACTTTATTCCTGGAGCCAGGAGATGGCACTATTGTCAACGTTTGCAGGGAAATAGCCTTCTAGCTCTGGGGCCCCGATAAGGAGCACAATGTATCAAGCTGGTTTCTGTGTGGTTCTGCGCAACAGAATGTACTTAAGGGAAGATTTTGTGTAGGTTTTTGTTATCCAGGTTATCTGTAAATGACAACAAAATATTCCAAAGCAATTTGAAACAAGGAAGGTGAAACAGGGTAGATGTTTTAGATCCTTATGCCTACTACCTCCCTAATGGGCAGAGTAGTTAGAGTTTTCCATTGGCATTCTTTTTGGTTAGGTTTTCAGTTCATTTCTTCCAGAAAGAGCAAAATGTATTTCTAGCTATTTAAGAACTCGAGATAGACTCATTGTATTATATTTTTAAGTATTATTGGATATCTATAGAAATAATTGTATTGCTATTGTTTTAGGATATTAAAAAAAAAAAAAAAAAAACCAACAACAACAACGCCCAAAACCTCTGTTCTTGTTGTTTATTATCCCGTCTTCCATCTGTGGTTACTTACCATACGATAGTGGGGTATATTGTCATCATGCTTTGGACAAAAACTGTACAAGGACAGACACTTTGATCTCATTTAGAGTAAATCTGAAACAAAGCCTGCCTCACTGTTGACATTCCCTTGCATTAACACATTTCTTGGTTTTGTTCTTTCCAAAATTGAAATGAAATTACATACATATCAAGCAAGTTAGAATTGAGGAATAATTCCAGTACCTAAAAGGGCAACAAGAGTGAAACTCTCACACTGTATCTTTACTTTCATTTAAGGGTGCGTGTGTGTGTGTGTGTGTGTGTGTGTGTGTGTTGGGAATATAGTGAGGAGGAAAAATGGGGTGAGGTTTAGGTCAGGAGACTGGAGAGTGAAAAGACATTCTGGCTTTGGCTATTTTAATTCCATGTGCCACATACTGAATTTAATTGCGTTCTATGTGGGACTTTCAAGCTTCATTCTTAAAAGTCACACAATGCTTGAAAAAGAACATAGTTGAAAACAACTTTAAAAATTAATCAATAATTAAAGAATAAGGTTATATTCTGCCACAGCATGGCCTTTTTTTTCCCCCCCAAATCGCATTTGGTATTCTACCAAATAATTAATTCAGGTAAACTTCCTACATTTATTCACACAGGTGGGTACACTACATTGCAATCCATATGACTTAGACTTCTAAAAAGTAAAAACATGACATTTTTGGTTAATAATTATTTCAGCAACATTTCCCAAGCATCTTTTCTATCATAAACAACGTGGATCCTGATTCAGCTCTTCTGGATTCCATAATAACAGATGGATTGCGAGACTGTTTACTGCTGCTTCCCACAAACTTCCTCTTTGTAAACTACTATATTATTTATGAATCAGAAAAGTTTCAAAGAAGCCTCCTATCTGATTACTGCTTACTGATGAACTTGCATCAGAGAAAGTTTTAGTCCAATTATGCCAGTTTGTTATAAAGAACTGTTATTATTACAAAGTCTGAATTTGTTAACTGGTGACTATGCCTGCTTCTCTGTGCCATTTACTCACAAAGACCTTGTCAGATTGTTTTAACTCTATCCGCAGGCAACAAGGAATAGTGAATGTATCGGCATGGGAAAATTAAAGTAGGCTAATAATAAAAACTACTTCTAAGTAGCATTACTACACCAGACACCAAGATAGATTTAAAATATACTTTAGAAAATACTGCAAATAATTTTGGCTTTGGATTGGTTTATCTTCATCCGTGTGGGAAACCGTATCTTGTTTTCTGCAGTGACCCAGTAACAGACATTTATAGACATTTACGGGTATTTCTGGTCACCGGCCTTGACACTTAGAATTGTCGGTTTGAGCGCCAGGGAGGAATAAGTGTGGAAAAGAATGAAACAGAAATATACCTCTTTAAAGTTTATTTGAGCCATCCTGATTTTCCGATTTACTTCAGCAACAGAAGCATTTTCTGTGCTCATGTGAAGTGGGCACAAAGATATCCACACTCCTAGGATCTTAATTAGATGTAAGAGAGAACAAGACAAAACAAAACTAAACAAAGCAAAAATCCCCACTAAAATAAAACCTTGTGAATAACCCTAATCTTGCCTTAAAATTTCCACCCTCTGTGCTACCTACTGAAATGCAGTATGGTGATGATTAATTCATCATGACCTTGACAAGAAACATATTTACAGGGAAGTGTTGTCAATTACGATGGTTCTCAGGCTGAACCTGAGCTAGTTTATGTGGTGAGTGTGTGTATGTCTGTGACAAGGCCAGTTATGTCATCATCTGATCAAATATAAAATTGTCAATATGCCGATTGTGAACTGAGCGAGTTCTTGCCCTGCCCCTCGATGCTGTCCTCACTGGGGACTTTCTTTGCCTTCACGGGGACCTAATGTTGAGGCAGACCAGCTGCACAATCCCTAGATGCCAGACTCAACCAGGAAGGAGCCTGTGACAGATGCTTCTGCATTTTATGCAAATAGCAACTTCATGGATCAGTTTTCCTTTCCTCTGTGGAATATAAGCATCTGGAAAATAGAATTCCAAGAGCCTTAGCACATTAACACATGAACAGAAATGACCAAACAAAACAGGTAACAGGATTGAACGGGAATGTGAAAGAGGAATATGGTCCTTAAAGCCCTCGTTTTATTGTAGTATTTTTCCCCTCACACCACGTACTTTTATTACTTCCTACTACTTTTCTTTCCATAAATCTGTTGTTATTGAAAAGTATATTTTTTGTGTGTGTTTATCTGTCTCCCAGCCACTGTACCGCAGTTTTAAAGTATCACATAGGTCTGGAGCCACAGTGAAGAAATCCACACGTTGGCTGAAGATATGTTTAAAACAAATCTAAACAAAGGCAAAAGCAAAACCAGAACATTCTTTCCCAGAAAAAAAGTTTTTTTCCCCAAAGTAGAAATAAGTTTCAAAGCTTAAGCTTTTAGATATATTTACAGTTTTGTAAGTACTATTTTTTATATTACTGTGTCACTTAAAATATCCTTATAAAATATGATGAAGGATATAGCAAAATTTATGTATATTCTGACATCCAGCTTCAGCTTTCAAATACAGATTACTACCATTTCAGTACATAAATAATTTTGTAGTATCATCCACTTGCTTTAATAAAGCTTTCACATTTTACCTAATTTTATGTAAATGTTATTCAGATTTCAATCCAAGAGTTTTGTAGGGGAGGTTAAAGGGTGTTTATCTTGATTTGTTAAATGCACCATTAAAATTAAGCAGCGACAAATATTATGACTTTTTAAATTGTCCTAAATGGTTGTATTTGTTTATTAGACTTGTGTTTATACAAAATATTTAACTCTTTAAATATAACCTACTTTGATGAATTGTTCATACAGGAGCTGTAATCAGGAACTAGGTCTGGTAATCTTATAAATTCACCAATCAGTTTGATTTCTTAGTAAACCTTCCTTCATGAGTATTGTCTATTGTGATAAGATAGTATATATCACATTTAGAAAAATTAATGAAAATGAAAATAAATCAGAAAAGGAAGCTTAGATTATTTCCTAAATGCTAGCCTTTTTCTAGAGTCATAAAGATTTAGTGTTTAACGTGTATTTCTTGAATATACAGTTTTAACGTTTGGGCAACATATTTATTCAGAATAATTGTAATAAAAATAAATGCAAATTAGGAAAGAATATTTCATTAGTTCATTTAAAAGTACTGCCGAAAATGATATTTTAAGGAAAAAGAGAAAGTGATCAGAATTATCTCTCGGTAAGAATACGACTATTATATTCCTACATGTTACTTATTAAAAGTAATCAGCAAAGATAGCAGATAGATAAGACATGGCTCTAAATGTATCCGTAACCAAAAATTCAAACAGCATTTCAGATTCAAGAATTAATAGAATAAACTTAATTTTAGTTTCTCATAAATGCAGCTGCATTTTCCTATTTAATTACAGGTTTTCAACAGTAGTAATTTTTTCTTGACCTGCTCAATCTCAAAAGTCAGAAAATTGCTTCTTTTTAAAAACTGACAATGGCACGGTATGTTTCCAAAGAAAAAAGACAAATTACAGAAAACCATTAGTTTAAGCATATTTAAATAGCCAGGAAGAAGTTCTAATAGAAAACTTGGTTGAATAGGAGGGAAAGTTACGATTTACTTTTGTCGCATGGCATAATATGAATGTGAAGATACTATATTATTTTCTTCTTTTCTAAAAAATTAAAATAAAAACGTGCTGTATAATTATAAAAAGCCCAAGGCATTCAAGTAATGTTTCTTGCTCTTCGGTAAATGGAATTTTCTTGCTCTTCGGTAAATGGAATTCTTTACCATTGTAAATTCATGGATTTTTCAACTACAGCCTGGGTAGTAGATGACAGAAAAGGTATTTTAAAAGGAAAACTTTACCTTAGTAAGAGTTATGGAAAAGGATAGCAAGAAAAAATAAAAAGCAGAGCCTTAGTCTTTGAAAAGATACTAAGATCGAAGCTCAGAATTTACTGGCAAATACAGATGGAAAACATGTTTTTTTACCCAAATTGTTAAATTGTAGTGCAGCGTGTAAATATTCAGTGTTTCTCTAAATGAGAAATATTCCTGATTTAATAAACTAGACTTCTCAAACATGGAGAGGAGGAGAAGGAATGTTTTGTTTATTCGATACAGAGATTTCATTTAATATGTTCTATCACACTGTTGAGCCTTCTCTTGTGGCCAGGGCATAATCTGTGGGTGAGGGCTCCGAGTCTGACTGATTACAGAGAGAAACATTTAATGGTCAATGGATAATTACTCCTGTTCAAATTTCTTATGCTCATAATTTTTTTGTGTGTGTGCATTGAGATTTTCTTTGACTCTTTACGTGGAATTAAGAGCAAATTACATACAAATGAGTTAAATCTGGTAAAAAGAATATTCTTTCTAAAGCTGAGTTATTAATCTTCCTTTCATCACTGGTGGTGCCAACACAAATTATGTCTCCACGGCCAAGACATGGTTTCACTACACAGGTTAATTGAAAGGGCCAGGTTATAGAATCTGAACCATGGGTACCACCAGCATCTGTTGAGAATAGTACATCCAGCCAGGGAGTTAAGGGAAGCTTTTAATAAAAATCAGGGCTGTCAAGACATTCAGTGCTTTTATCTCTGCTAATTTTGATAGAGTTGATATGAGGGTAATGACCCAAGACCCTCTTCCAAGTGTGTTTCTGCCAAAATCCCAGGTTGCCTGAGAAGTCAGAGGCTCATGTTACTATAAACTTTATGTGGCAACACCACTGACATTTAGCTTATTTTTTTCCCCGAGAGTTTCAGATGGATGTGTTATATTTTTTAATTTACTTAGTAAAATATTTCTTTTACAATTTACCCTTGCTTGTGAGCAAGGTCCAATAAGGAATGGCACTCAGACGCTCGACAGATTCCTCAGAGGCTGTGAATTAACCAAAACTTATAGCTCAAAAAAAAATGAGGCTGCTTCACACTGGAGAAGAATTGAGAGTTGGTCAGATGGGTCAGTGGTGAAAGGTAATCACAACATTCATTTCTGGGATAGAAACTCATGTAAAAAGAAGTCTTTGGAGCAGAAAAAACCATGAAAATCTAAATAGCAAAATAAATACAGATTTACACCCAAATTCTTGTAAATTATCAGTCCGGAAGAGGCTGATGTGTGGGTCATAGTCAGTGACTAAAAATAACCTTACTAGTGGGTGACAACACATTGTATTGTCCTCATGAACAGTTGGGCAGTAAAACAAATGCATAATAATTTCGGATGCTTTTTTTATGGTGTCAGGAATTTCATAAGGAAGTCCTTACAAAGCATAGTCAGTACAGATGCAGTGTGGTAAATATTTACTTCCTAATTTATTGAGATAGAGTAAAATCGAAGTTACAGGTGAAAATGAACCATTGGTCTCATAGAGCAGTTTAACATATTTTCGGAGTCCCATGAGTTCGTTCTAGATCTGAACGAGTTCTCTGTGTCTTAGTTTCCTCAGATATCGAATGAGGATTTGGAGTTAGGTGATTTCTTGGGTCTGGACAAGCTTTATAATCCTATGACTTTTGAAATTGTAATAAAAATACCATTTGATTTTTCTTTTTTATTTAAAAGGTGCTGTTCATATTTTTCAGGTGATTGATACTATGCTACCTTCCGATGTTATATGCTCAGCTTTGGAAAATCAGTTAGAAAATGTATTTTGGCATGCACAAACAAAAGAGTCAATTACAGGTCATGCAGAGAATGTAGAGTAAGATGAATAGTAAAATGACTGCTGGGAGAAGTGGAAGGAAGGAAGTGGGCAGAAATGTATAGGTATTACCCCAGAAACAGATAAATGCTGAGAAGCCATCTCTCACTGAACAGCAGAGATTCTAAAGTAGGTAAAATATTTCCCCCTCCCCACTACCAAAAGAGAGCCAAAGCACAAGAAGAAAAGAAAGTGGGAAATGCTGACTATCCATCTTTGCATGGGAGATTTACCATAGGTGTCCTGTGTAGGATCAAGGGAGTTTTTAATCTCTTGATTACCATATTTTGTATCCACTAAAAATATAGATGCACATTATTAAAATGGTGAGGCACTGAGTTCAAAAACAAATTTTTTTTCATTAAAAAATGTAAATGACTCAAAATGAGTTCAAACAAGTGAGCTCACCACCTGTGAGGTCAGCAAAATGTCAGATAGATGGAGTGGCTTAGTGAGAATGTAAGGAGGAAGTTCAGTGGTAAGGAAAGTAAAAGGTGAGCCCAGCCAAGGGCCGGGTGATAGAAATTGCTTGATGAATAATTCACCACCTTAACTCTTCTTAGCAGTAACCTTAACCCTCTTCGCCTTTAGTCCTCTTTAACATAAAAGGAAAAAACCAGCCACAGCCACTAAACGGGTCCTACTGCGGAGGAACCAGCTGCCTGGGGAAATCCCAGTTGCCTTCTATACCCAGCACTTTAGACTCTAGAGACCTGTGGTATTACATCATTGGCTACCAGTGCCTGGCAGCCAGCTAGATATGACCAGACCCTCACCACCAGCTTGTGTTATTATTTATGTTTGCCAGAAAACATCGGTTGTCAACCAAGCATTATGGTGGATTCTTTTAGCTAAAATCTAGCTGTGAGAGAATCAGCTTAACCCTTTTCCACAGGGGAGGATCTCTTACAAGGCTGTGAGCTTGGACTAAAGTTCTCAGTGTCGAGCGATCACTGACTCTACTGAAGATGCGCTAATGAAGGGCTTGATTCAGGTATCTGATAGAGGCCATGCATGGGTGATACCCCAAAGCCCAATCAGGGAGGCAGGGGACCTAACCATTAAGCAAGATGGCCTTGAACTGTTCACAGGTCTGAGTTCCTAGCCTGTGCAGTGGGCTTCAGCAGCATGGGCTGGTAGCCAGCACCAACATACATTCCTACCAGAATGCTAACTCGAAAAGGAAATGTAGGACCCAGGAAGAATCCTTTATTTTTAGGAACAGGGGATGCTGTTATAGTATTAGTACTATTATTTAGATTAGTATTTCTCTTGATACATTAGAATTGCAGATAGTTTTTATAAGGGTAAAAAAAGGAAATTCAACTGAGTAAATTTTAAAGGTCTTATTGGCTTTATTCAGCAATTCATGAATGGGGCAGCACCCAATCTGGCAGATAGAAAGGACCTATGAAGAGCTTTACGAGGCAAGAGGTTTTAGGGGCAGAAGGCAGCTGGAACAAGGGAATTGCACGAGGCAAAAAGGCTAATGGGTTATTGCAAGGTGACTTTCTTTACAGAGGATGGCAAGGGATTTATCAGGCACATGACTTAAGTAATGCTGGGAAGGTGATTCCTGATTGACTGGATAAGTGTACATTTCTGGAACATCCGAAACTGTGCAATGACGTGAGGCTTAGCATAAGGGACTCCACTTTGGGCCTGTTGTCTTGTCTTTAATATAAGAAAAGATCAGAATTCAGAATTAATTTCTGAGTCATGTAGGAATATTTCAAAGTATAATGCTTATGTGATTTTTTGGGTTTGCTTGAACTTCATGATGCTTAGAAAAAATTAGGAGCAGCGCCTCTGTCTCCCTCTCTCTCCCTGCAGCTTCTCTAGTCCCTTCTCAATCCCAAAGTCACAGGCTCATTACTGACCACGTGTGAAAGGTCTGCTGATTGGCTGTACGCATCTGGGAGGTTGGTGTTCAATTTTCCTCACTTTTCCAGGTTATTCTTCTTAGTTGTCTAAACTTTCATCAGTTTGAGGTTCATAACATATTTTATTCCAGTGAGTCTTTTAAACGCAGGCATAGCAGCTGGATTAACTTTATGAAAGGGAAGACAGAAATATTATTTGGGGGTGATAACATTTTTGCAAATGAGATCTAAATGTCTCACGTGTTTAAGTTACAATTTCAAGAAGTTTTTAGATATAGTTCAAATATTTTTTTTTTCGGATTGAAAAATGTCTCAACATGAAGCTTTTATATTTTTCTCTTTGCTCTACCATCCCTACTTCTTGATTATTGACCCAAAACTAAGCCAACACTTAAATCCAGAAGCACAGTAACCTTGTCTCACATAGTGGTCCCTTGGAACCGGTTTAGTTTTTATCATAGGAAATTTTATAAAATTTAATACTTTAGCCTCATGACATAGTAGCTTTATTCCATTTCTGACACTTTATATTAGTTTAAATTTTTTTGTTAAGGAATCTGTATGAAAAGAATGATTTTGTTCTTTCACAGTATCCAAATGTTTATATAATCATAATTAGGATGTGAAAAATTAGTGTGTTTTTTTGAAATTTTGTAATGATTCATAGCAGATTCAAAAACTAACCTATTCTCATATGTCAAATTAACCATAGAAATGTGGCTTTTGGAATTAGATACTGTGAATCCTTTTCAACTGGTAAATTTGTCATTGGAAGAATAATAGCATAAACTCTTTCCTGATTTCTTTACTTGGTAAAGCTGTTGCTTTAAGTTCAAGTTGCTTTGCTTGTGATGGAGATGATCTTTAATGCCACTGAGATGAACTTTGAACAAATCCATGCAATCTTGTTAAAAATAGCAACAAACTTTGTGAAATTTAATGGGCATCCTGGGGTATTCATACATGTTTTTACAAATACAAAAGCAGGGCATAATCACTATTGCTGGTGTTACTACTATTTATCATATAATTTCCTTTCATAGAAGGAAAAAGCATGGGGAAAATTTAATGTAGGACTTTGGGGAGGAGGCAATAGAGTCTGTAGACCGGGGTTTTGGGTATAGGATTATGTATAGTATTATTAAAATAATACTAAAATTATTTTGGTATTTCCTCATGGTTTTAACTTTTTATTAAATTTCATACTTCTCATTATTTTCTGTGGCATGAAACATTGGGAGGCAAGGAAAACACGGTCCTGGAAATAAAATCCTAAATGCAGTTGCCTTGTACCTAAGTGATAAAACTAATGTAGGAAAAGAAAAGTGGCCCAGAGACCTCTTTGTGTGAAGTAACTCAACATATTGCTGTCTGTTATATTGTACCGAACACATGCACTTCTGTTTAGTAATATTTTGGGGAGCTGAGATTTAGGGCAGGAAAGACTGGAGCATCTCTGCAACTAATTCTAAAATTTTATAGGGCTATTTATTTATTGGTAGTGTGATGAACATGCATTATTTGTAATAACATTTTTAGTTTAACATTCCTTTTTTATTTAACTCTGATTTTTAGACCTTCGAGTTTTTCTTTGCTTGAGCTTGGGAAAACCAAATAAGTGCAAGTTTCCTCCAAGACACCTCATGAAAACATTTTTTTTTTTTAAATAAAATCAAGAGTGAAACGAGTCTATATTTATTTGGAAGATCATCTGACTACTGCTAAATGGAGTATCTCAATCTGAAAGTGAAATCTGTTTCACTGCTAAAAATTGCCAAGAGTTTTTTGACTGAGATTTGGGAATCTGCGGAAAATGTAAAAGTTTTTTTTTCTACAATAATCTGTTCAGTGAACAAGCTGTGAAAAATAGTTCTGTATTTTGTCCATGTGATGCAGCAGACGGTAAATTTCCATTTTAAAGAACGATATGAGTAGCTTCTGGCACGCATCTCTATTGCCTTACTCGAAGCCACTTACACTGAGTTACAACAATGCAGTTTATTACTTCTTTAAAGCAAAAAATCAGAGGGGATCTTATATTCTCTTCTTTTTCTTTCTTTCTTTTTCATTTTCTTTTTTTAACCCACAGCTCAGCTCTATTCCTTTCTCTGGGATCAGTGATGCGAGGGCACTGGGAGGCCTTATCGAATGCGCCTTAAATATCACAATTGTATCGAGAAGATACGGTTTCCTTGCACTGAAGGCTTCGCATTTGAAGAGCTTTAGAATTAATTTACTGTTTCTTTCCAAACATGTTCTTTTGAGGAAGATGGTCCCAGAATGGGCATTTATTAAAAACCACTTAAGGGAGATATATATATTTTTTAATGTATCATTGTGATTTTCATATAAACACAAAATGAACATGTGCTTAAAGGTTTTATTTATTTTTTAACTAATGAGAGAAGCAGTAAGGTGTTATAACCTGCTCAAAGGAAAATTCAGATTTGTATTCACATACAGATAGGCAGACGAAGAATGTTGACAGAAGTGGACAGACATGCGAAACTGGTCAGTATGTTCAGGGCAATAATCAGCTGCGTTCTAGAGGTCCTAACATTTCTATTTCTAAGGGCCAGAGGAATTTTCATTATTGTTAATTTTCTACAACTCATAGAGACAAAAAGCAGTTCAAACACAAGGAAAGGAAGAGACCTGGAAGGATATTCTAGACAGGGCACTTACCAATCTTTTTGATTTATTTCAGAATCTCTCCCAATTTTTACCCACATTTCCCATTAAAAAGTACTTTGGACATTTTCCACACAAATTAATTAATTTTGTTTCCTGGTTCACATCTCCTTTTAAATAAAATGCCTACCTAGGACAGTGTAGGTGACACATGGTAAATGGTTCTTTTATGTTTGTTGAATGGATAAAATTTTACTTGTATTTTCTGCCAGACATTTTTCAAGTAATTCAGTAGTACAGATGAGTGTGGTCTTTTGTTCCTGAATCTCAAGGATGTCAGAAGGACTCTGAAAGAAACTTGGGGTAGCCTTCAAGGCTCTGGTACATACCTTTCTTTCACCTTTGACCATTTTACACTCAGTGATGTATCTTCTGAGAGAGCATGAGACCAGTGAAAGGAAACCAGGCATCAGCTGCCACTGGGTTCCCAGTACCCCCTGGCAGAAATACCAACTTCGGTAGCTCAAATTAACATCAAACTGGCTGCAGGGTGAGTGGCTTCAGAGAGCAAAGAAATCTTACCTCTCTGAGGACCCCGGTGTGTCATGCTGGCTTCTGATTGTTGTGGACCAATCATCACTAATTGGATTTTGACCATCATCAGTTGTCCTTTGAATTTACTTTCACGAAGCCTCAATTTATTTCAACCAGCTGATAACCAGAGGAGTTTGGTTTCAGGGTTTTCATGAGATCTTCAGTGTCACACAATCTTCTTCTTCCTCACTTGTCTGATGCCTGAAATTCTGCCATTGTTACTTCATGCCTTGGTCATACCAGTTGCAACGATTTCAGGGAGGTGTTCGTCCATTTTCTTGGGGGAGGTGCAGTCCTTACCGTTTTCAGTGTTTCGTACTTCACTGGGAAGGAAAATTAGTGATCAGGCTGGGATTTGTTGTCCTATTAAGATTTTGTGTGTGGGGGAGAGGGAAATGAGAGTGTAAGACAACAGCTACCCTATAGGGCTGGGGTACAGGTCAGAGAGAGGTGAAGTCAGGAATAAGAAAGTGATACAAGGTAGAGCTCAATGTCTTCAATGAATGTACCAATGCTCTTCCTGTGAATGTCTCCGGTGTTGGTTTGCAAAAATATCCTAGTGTCAGGAGTAGCATTGCAGAAGTGGAGGGCATTCATTTCACCATGGAAAAAGGCTAGCAAAACTGAGCGTTTTTCCTAACAGTGGCTATTTTCAATCTTTATTTAGCCACTGGCTTTCTTTGCTACTTATTAAAAAGTGTGTGAACTTCTCCCTTCACATATTGTATTGTACTTACCCCTGGTCTACCAGACATCTGGATACTCTTACAGTTTATGAAAGCATTTTCAGATACATTATCTCATTTAACCTTCACTAGAGTCTTGTGGTCCTTGGTTGTGAAAGATGATCGTTAACTCAAAAGGTGTTTTTTCCCCACTCAAGGCAGACTTCTCTGTGCGAAATAAATGATGGTAACATAACTGGATTGTTCCCATAATGAGAGGTTAGTGCCCACTAATGATTTCTGTTGTGGTGGTCCATATCCTACGTGAAGCTAACAAAACAAAGACTCTAGAGCCACAGCCTGATTCATCTGCCATTTATAGGTGTGGTTTAGTTTCTCCTTCCCCCCAGGCCTTGCTGTTACCGCTGAGAAAATTAGTTCTATAAACACTTCCAGGCTTGACTCACTGTCACTTTGCACTTTGTCATCCAATATTTTCAGATACTATAAAATTTGAAGGAGGAAATCCTGGAACCTAGGTTACCCATTATTTTCATCTAGCTCTCTATTAAAGTGAGAGGAGAGTTGGAATGAGAGTTAGACTTTGAAAAATACTGTAACTTTTAAAGATAAGCATGAATGGTCTGGTAATTCCCGTTCTAAATACCTGGTGTGATTTCAGACAAGTGACTTAATCATCTGGAGTGAAACGAATAATACTTTCTGTTCAGGGTCTAGAGGCATGTGAGGATTAGGGACAGTGAAATATCTTGAGTTAAAAGATGTATTTTAATGCAAGTCATTATGACTATGAAAAGGAATATAGGATATAAGTTATGTTATGGTTAAATTCGCTTTTAAACTCTTGAACCTGAAAAACAAAACCAAAACTAAAAACAAACTCTTGAACCTGAAAACCAAAACCAAAACCAAAAACTCTTGAGCCTGAAAGGCCCATGAAGTCTGCCCTGGTGTATGCCACTCTGTGTGTGACAGATGTCCAACTCAAAAACGACTCTGGCTGAATTTTCGTTAAATGAATAGATAAATTTCCTTCAGTCTACTTAACTGGCTTTATTCTTTCTAGAGCAGTAGGGAGTTTCTGAAAGTTTGGGTGGTTCAGGCTGTGGAAAGAGATAACTCAGGTGTATCCTTAAATAGTGGTTGAATTCAAATTCTTAAAAACGGATTAAAATTTGGGAAATCCTTAACCTTAATGTTTTTCAAAACATCTTTGTGCATTCTCTCCTTACACTCAATATAGCCCTTGTCTTATCTACATTGATTCTAACATTTGTCAATTTTTAGCTGCCCCAAATCTCTACTATTTCTTTAAGCACTTTCCCCTCCTTTTGGGTACTACAGTAAGTAGTGCTGGGGTGAAGTTGAATTTTCATCCAAGGGATCAGATTCTGTCTTTCCTCCTTGCTACTTCTGCCAGGGGGTGAATGACTATCAATTTTGGCTAATTAGACACCCACTTTGGGAACATCAAGTCTTGAGGAAATGATAAGGTCTGGGGCATGATTAGAGACTTTCATACCAGCAGCAGAGGCAGACAGGGCTGCTCTGGTGGTGATGTATTCTGACCAGCAATTCCAGTCATGAGCTGGGTGCTGTGATTTCTGCTTCCTTTTTCTTTGTCCTTTGACGGACCCTTGGATCCTGCCCTATAGCCATTCTTCCTGTTTCCTGTTATTTCATGAGGTCCACAAAATCTTCCCATAGACTTTTTTTTTCTTATTCTTCTTCTTTTTTTTTCTTCTTCTTCTTTTTTTTTTTTTTTTCCCAAAGTAGCTAGACTTGGTTTCTGTTGCTTGCATCCAAGAATCCAGACCAAAAGAGTACATTTGCGCTTCGGAGGAATAGCAAGTTAATACAGGAAAAGTGCTTCAGTACTACTTGGTTCCAAGTAACTGTGGAAATACTGGTGACTCCTTTATCATTACTCTTCTGACACTGTCATATGATAAAGTAACTTCTTATTTAGTTGGTCAGTCTTGTAGATTGGAATGCAAGCGCTTTGTCCTAGTTGATTTTGCATCTATCTCAGTAATTGGTATATAGTTGGTATTCGATAAACAGTTATTGGTTGGACTAAAACAAAGAGCTAAATTTTCCTTTATTAAACACATAACAGACAATTATTATGTTTGATTAAATTCACCGTTCAGTTCATTTGATTCATTGAGCCCTATTGTGTCTGTGTTACTCTGAATGATATGAAGATGAGTAAGTCATGCACTTTGCCCTTTTATCTTTAATAAATTTGTCATTTCACAATGAAAAGATAAAATAAGAAACTCAAATTCATCCATTGTTTTGTGACTTTGATGTTATAGTATTGCATAATATATTCAAATCTTGCCTTTAAGACTAGCTTCTCTCAACCATGAGTGTAATTTAATGCTAAATATGCTAAAATTGATTACAAAGTCAAAATGTACATATTCTGTGATGTCTGGTGGTCTGGATTAGAGTTGACCCATTACCTCCATAACCAGGGATAGCTGAAGTTTTACTATATTTAATTAACATTCTGATTTTAATTGATTCCATTGAAAGTAGAAACAATATTTTGTGTCTTGTCCTAGAAGCATATTTTATTCAATAAATAACCATGCACAGTATGGTCATTCCTAAAACACTGAGAAATGAATAAACCTGGGAATTGGGCTCAGTGCCAGAAAAGATTATTTAAGCCCATGTGTATAGGGCCCATATCAGAACACCCAGGAAGAACTGGAGCTGTATTTTTACACTTTAGCATATAATTGTAACCGACAGTTAAGACAAGGATGAACAACATCCTCAGGATCTCTATTCTCCAGGGTCTGACTTTATAGTGACTTCCCTGAGGGAGAGGAGGTTATTTTATAGGAATCCTAACTCTCATCTCAGTATTCTTAGAGCTGGATTTTTTCCAAGTATCACTCCTCAGAGTGTGGAACGTGCATGGGTGTCCGGGTCTGTCCACTGTTGTCTGCCCAAGACAAGAAGCTTGCTCCGGAATGGAAATTGTCTTCACCAAACGCACTGCTAAGCTCGATTAACTTTTAAAAATTTTTGGTAGCAGAATTTTATTGATGAACAAACCTGGTCATCCATCTCTGGTCTGACCTGAGTTCCTCATTTCATGGTAGACTGAAAACAAACACTTGGTATTTTAACCACTTTGAGCAGTACTGGTTGATATAGTAGCACCTGGGTTGCTTGTTGGATGTGGTTTTGGGACCACATAGAACCCCTACTGAAACAGGCATTTGAGAGGGAAAGTCACTAGGAAACTTCAGTTTCACTAAGCTCTGAAAGTCATCTTTCTTTCTTTTCTTTTTTAAAAGATTTTATTTATTTATTTGACAGAGAGATTGAGAGTACAACAGGGGGAGAGGCAGAGACAGAGGGAGGAGCAGGCTCCCTGCAACGCAGGGGGAGCCTGATATGGGGCTCGATCCCAGGACTCTGGGATCATGACCTGAGCTGAAGGCAGAGGCTTAACCAACTGAGCCAGGGAGGTACCCCTGAAAGTCATCTTTCTGCATTCACAGTTTGAGAATTGCTGTTCTAAATAAATAGCACGGTCTTCCTCAGACCATTGTCAAGACATGGGGCAAAGTCCATTTTTAAAAAATTTTCCAAAAATGTGAAATTATATTATTTTGCATATTTGCGTGAAAATAAGATATATAGTCAGTCTCTCCAAGGTAAATACTAATATCTCTATGGTTTAAGCTGCATTTTTCAGGTTTGTGATGTTATGCATACTAAATGCTGATGTCCACTATGTAGACATACATGTAATTGACTTTTAGAGTTCCTAAATTTCAGGGAAATTTTCTTGCTTTCTCTCACATCTTCGTTAATTCCTGGTGAGTGCTGTGAAGTGTGTAAGCCTGACGATTCATAGACCTGTACCCCTGGGACAAATAATACATTATATGTTAATAAAAATAATTAAAATTAAAAATAAATAACACTGCTATTAAAAAGAAAAAAAAAGAAAAAGAAGGTCTTCACTACTTAACCTAGAGGGGAAAGTGCAAAAGTCTAAATTAGATTCTTATAAAATCTTATTTGAGTTGAATGAGGAGCTTTCTACAACTTTGAGATAATAGTCAGGGCTAAGTTTTATGGAAAATAAAAAGGAAACCAAATCTCAATATCTCCTTTCTGATATTTGAACTGTCTTGGCTCCTGAGGTTGGATATATATCTGATTAATGCTGGTTCACAGGAACTGAGAAGGTTGACATCCTATTTCAACTCTGTATTTTGGCGATGTCAACTCTGTATTTGGAGGGTCTGTGGGAAATCTCCTCAGAGCTTTGGAAGGCAGCTAGACTACCTGAACGGAGGCTCCATTCTTGGCCATGTGCAGTCAAAGAAAGGAGTTAAAGTCTTTCCTGCATTAAAATAGGTAACTTTTCTTTTGTCAGGAAAAGTTCTGAGTGTGGAGCAAAAGGGAAGAAGCGGAGTAGATGGTGAAGCAGGGTTTCTTGAGACAAGTGATAAAGGAAGTTGGAACTATTGTTACTACTACTACTACTATTATTATTATTATTTTATAGATTTTATTTATTTACTTGACAGAGATCACAAGTAGGCAGAGAGGCAGGCAGAGAGAGAGGGGAAGCAGGCTCCCTGCTGAGCAGAGAGCCTGATGTGGACTCGATCCCAGGACCCTGAGATCATGACCTGAGCTGAAGGTAGAGGCTTAACCCACTGAGCCACCCAGGCACCCCTAATTTTTAAAGATTTATTTATTTATTTGAGAGAGAGAGAGTGCGTGTGCATGCTATCATGAATGGGAGGGGCAAAGGAAGAGGGAGAGGGAATCTCAAGCAGACTCCACACTGAGCACGGAGCCCCATGCAGGGTTCAACCTCACCACCCTAAGATAATGGTCTGAGCAGAAACCAAGAGTCTGATGCTTAACCAACTGCACTACCCAGGCGCCCCAAAATTATTCTTATTTTTTAATAACTCAAGCTGTTTCTTTGGGAGAGATTGGGATTTAATGATTTCCAGTGATGTTACTAGTGCTCATCTGTATCTGATTCTTCCCTCCTCCCTGATGCATGGATGACTGCAAGTCTTGGGCTCTTTGCAGTTGGGGCTGACATGTAACTAGTTCTGACCGATGCGCTGTGAGTGTCAGTGATGTCACCTCTAGGCTGAAGCCTGGAAATGTAGGTAAGAGGTCTCCAGGGATTCTTCTGCCTTAGCAGTTCCTAGGATCTCCTGTTGTGAAGACAGAGCCACAAATCGAAGTAGCCTAGATTCTCCAAGTAACTGCATGGAAGGTAGGAATGCTGCCTGAACTCAGAGGAGACTTTGCATAATTGAGTAATGAGCCTTGGTAGTGTTGAGCCACTGCGACGGTGGGGCTGCTTGTTACCATACTATAGCATAGCTTCGCTGACTAATACTGCCTTGGACAGCTCAATCTTTACATTTTAGAATTGTGAAAAGGTCATGAAAAACCTGGTTCATTCAGAAGAGAACAACTTTTCATTTGTCTTCTTTTATTAACTTGTTCAACTGCTTGGCTAGGTACCCATGTAGATTGTACGTCAAGCCCTGAGCTCTGCAGAGGGGAGCGTAATATTGTGATTCGTAGCACGTGCTCTGGAATCACTGCCTGAATTTGAATCCCGGCTCTGCTCTGTGCGATTACTGTCACGTCTTTATTGTCAAGTCTTCCTGTGTTTTGGTTTCTCTATCTCTTCGCTTATAAAATAGCAATGATAACAGCATCTAAGTAATGAGCTTCGTGAAGATAAAAGGCGGTAACACGGGTAAAATGCTTGGCATTGTGCCCCACTGAGTAAAGGATCAAAAACTTTAGCTATTAGTTGGTAACATCCCTGTCTTCCAGCAGCTCTCATTCCGACCAAGCACATCACAACCTGGGGGTAAGCACCATTCCCATTAATAATTCCTGTTTTATATTTTTTATCAGTGCCATGACATTACCACAAACCTAGCACTTAAAAATGACACAAATGTGCTATCTCACGGTTCTCAGGACCATGAGCCTGGGCGGATTTGGCTGGTTTCTCTGCTCCTAGTTTCAGGAGGCTGAAATCAAGATCTTTTTTTTTTTTTTTTTTTAAAGATTTTATTTATTTATTTGACAGAGAAAGCAAGAGAGCACAAGCAGGCAGAGCAGCAGAGGGAGAGGGAGAAGCAGGCTCCCCACTGAGCAGGGAGCCTGATGTGGGGCTCGATCCTAGGTCCCTGGGATCGTGACCTGAGCCAAAGGCAGATGCTTAACAACTGAGCCACCCAGGTGCCCCTGAAATCAAGATCTTGACCAGCTGACTCTTATTGGAGGGGCTGGAAAGAATCTGCTTCTCAGCTCATTCAGGTGTTGGCTGATCTGGTTCTTTGCAGTTTTAAGACTCAGGCTCTCACTTCCTTGCTGGCTCTCGGCTGGGGTGGCCCTTCGCTCCCAGAGGGCTTTCTCTGTGTGTGGACCCCTACTTCCCCGAGCCAGTAACGGCGAGTCAAATCAGTCTCCTGCTTGGAATCTTGTTGATTTCTACCCTTCTACCTCACCGGTCTTCCGCCTCCAGCTGGACAAACTTTCCTGCTTTTAAGGGCTCATGTGATTAAATCAGGCTTACTGAGGTCATCTAAGATAATTTCTCCATTTTAAGATTTTTAACCTTCTCTACATCTGCAAAGTCCTCTTGGCTGTGAAATGTAACATTCACTGGTTCCAGGGATTGGAGCATGGACATCTTTGGGGGATCATTATTAGGGGCCTCCTCCGGGCCTCTTGGGTCCATGGTTGGTCGACGCTTTCCTGAATCTTAATCATTAAACTACCACATATTGGTGCTTTCTGGGTGTGAGATCAAAACTATGACTTTCTAATTCCCCACAACCCTGCAAGCAAGTTATTGGTATTATTTTTTCTACTTTAAAGACCAGAAACTGTTGCTTAGGAAGGTTATGAAAGGTGCTCAAGTCACAGATTTACATAGCACATATATGGTAAAGAAGGGATTCCAAGTCCCATCTGACAGCCTCCCTTAGAACGTCTATGGCATGACACACTCGTCCTGGCCATGGGGGCCCTTTTCTCATCCCTGCTTGTGCAATACCAAAGGGCTCCCAGATGAGCAGCATTCAATAACAGAAGTTATACTCTACTCTCTAAAGCTATCTAAATGTTTCTGTGTGCCCATAGTCACAGATGTATTTTGCCAGTCTCTGGTACTTTGGGTCAACATCAGGAAGAGAGATGGGACGGTGCCAGGGGTCAGGGGACCGACGCTATTCATATTGCAATAATGATAATAATGGCTGATGCTTCCAGAGGACCGATTATGTACTGGGCATCGCGCCAAACATATCACAGGGAGCCTTAGCACTCATTTAATTCTCAAAACAAGTTTACATGGTCGGTGCTATCCTCATCTCCATTTTACAAAGCGTGAAACCGAAGTCCAGAAGCCCATAGAGAGTTTATGTAACTTACGTGAGGTCATACGGCTGGGAAGTGGCAAAGTTAGAATTGATCCCAAGTCCTAGAACTCTCTCAGACCTGGCTGCTGCCCTAGAAATGGGAGTAGGTTTCAGATTTCCTCTGCTTTAGTTTGTGATTCCTTCTCCGCCCTCTGGCCTCCAGTGAAGGTGGTAACAAGAGGGTCTGTTGTCAGGACTGGGGCTGGGGGTGTTGGTCAAGGTCAGAAAGATGAAGACCTAGAGCAGAGGGGGTAGCCTTGGTACTGGGTTTGAGTCTGGCATCTGGCCTGCCGGTTCACCTCCCCAGCATGGGAGGGAGTGAGTCCCAGGGCATGGGACAGCTTGGGCTGCTGTTAATGTATCAGAGAATCAAGAAGAGAGACCCTCTCTGACACTGCTCTGCCACCACATTCCGCAACCCTTTCAGAGAGTTACCCTTCTCCAGCCCAGGAACGTTTCATCTGTGTGGATGGTTTGTATGTCATTATAAACAACACTTCTTCTTCTTGCCAGATTGCTGTGCTGAGCAGCTGCTTTTCCTGACCTTTATTCCCTTCCCTTTCAGAAGTGGTAACATGGTAAAGCATATTCCTCAGTCTCTACACTTTTATTTATTTTTTGGTTCTGCTCTAGGATCCTTTCACAAATATCTTGAAAACATCGTCTTACATATGTGACTGTTTTAAAATGCTTTTGAGGAAAGTTGTTAAAGAGTGATAAAGAGGTGTGTGTGTGTGTGTGTGTGTGTGTGTGGTTGCAATGCAAAAAGCTCTCAGCCATAAATTTAAAGAACAAAAAGGAAGATTAAGTACATGTTTTTGAAATTATTATACTCTAGAGAAAAAGGATGTAGAGGTATTTTAGAAAGACTTTCATATCCTCTATAGCATTTTCAAATTTGTTAAAAATGACATTCTACAACTTAGGAGGATATGTTATGAAGACAATGACAAATTTGGCCATAATGACAGAACGTGCTTGCATTTTTTGTATCATAGAAAATATCCGTAATAGTGATATTTGAGCCGAACTGAGAATTTCTTATGATTTTATACTGTAATACAGGAAGAACTCAGGAGAAGTGCAGACAACTTTACATACTTTTGTGGTCTAACATTCCCATGAAAATATGTTTTAACTTAACAGTGACAAACAATGACAATTAAAATGTATTCTTAATTATTGGGCTAGAAACATACATATGCTACAATTATCTTTACTGGCTTTTTCTTCAAGAACTACAGGTATCTTGCAAGATCCATTTGCAAGACTAGAGTTTAACTACCTTTAATGTAACCAGCAGTAATTTTATCCTAAACATTTCCCACGGCTGGATCAGCTATTACTTAATTTGACATCATACAGAAAAATACGAACTTCAAGTGGATAGAAAATGATCTCCAAGGTTTGATTCATTTTCATTAATGTAAAAGGAAATTCTGTGATACAAAAACGTTTCCTGAGCTCCTGCCAATTAAAAAACACGTGAGAAAAGTCATCTGAAATATAATCAAAACTTAACACTCAACATCTAAAGCCTGCAATTTGAAAACTTCGAGGACCCTGTAGCGAGGTGAAGTCAATTTCACCTCTTGACAGCAAAGGAAATGTGTCACAGAGGTTTTCAAGTTGTAAGATACGTTCTGGTTCCATTCTAAAATTAAAAACTGTTAACTTATTTTGGAAACTGACGCATATTCAGTTTTAAATTCTCCTTTGTTTAATCATTTTAAACTGCGATGAAGACGCTCTTTTTTCTTTTCTAACTTTTATGAGGGATTATTAGATCAAGGAGGGCTGGTCCTATCATTGAACAAAATTGTAAAGCTTTCCTTGGAAGAAGCAAATTTGGGATTCTTTAGTAGACTTTTGGGTTTTGATAAGACATTGTTTTGCATTTTTCATGACCTGGAAAGGTTTGGTTTGCTGTTTATACAACAACTGCAGGCTGAGGGTGCCGTTGTAGATTTCAGCAAAGTGTAATGCTGTTTTTGAACTTGGCAACCTTACTGTATGGACTTGAAAGAGATCCTGAAACTGTTTAGGAAAGTGTTTTGAAACAAAATCCTTCCATCTCAATTTCTTTGCATTTTTAGATCTCTAATTTAATACACCACTAGATGCTTAGTAGTTATTAACTTACTATTTCATTAAAGATCAACGGTTGATAGACATATTGTAACAGAAAACAAGATCATTCACTTATCCACTCAGTAAATAGTTATTGTGTAAAACATGGGCTGAGTCCTGGAGACGCCGACATGAGCAAAATAGTCTTTGCTGTCCTGGGGCTTCCAGGCAATGAAAATAAACCCCCTTCCTTTGAGGGCAGCACGTTTCATTGACACTAATGAGACTCTAATGGCACTAATTTTGAAAATAAAATTATGTAAGATAAACTCTAGCTGATTTCAAATACTGACTGGTAATAGACATATACTACTATTTATTTTATTTACTCTGGTCAAGTGGCTTTTTTTTTTTTTTTTTTTGGAAAATTAACAGATGATTGTAAAACATTATGCCTGTGCTTACCGGTATGCCATATCTGAGATTAGCTCCCCTTTGCTGCAATCTTTTTAGCCTAAGGTTTACCTACGTAACAAACACAATCAAAACTGTAGGTAATACCTTTAGGAGGACATGGTGACCTACTCTTAAATTCTTCCTCTTTGGCTTCTCCCAGTGTTTTTTACTTGGTTATGTAAACTCTATGTGGGAAGGAATCCTGCTCTGATGAATTTTAGTAGTCCCAAAGTTATTAGCATAATCCTTAGGACACCAGATAAAATTATATAACAATAAGTCACATTTATATTACTATGTGTTTCATTGTATTAAGCATTTTACATGCTATGTTGCATTTTATTATTGCAACAATTCTATGAGGTAGTTACTCTCACATTTTACAGATAGGAAGACTGAGCACCCAGAGATAACCTGGCCAAGATCACAAAGTTAGAAAAAAGTGGGAAAAAGGCTTGCCCCGCAGCGATGATTCTCACCAACTCGATTAAATATTTATTGGGGAAAACTCTATTTTTTAAATGATTTTATTTATTTATTTGTCAGAGACAGAGCACAAGCTGGCAGAGCTGCAGGCAGAGGGAGACAGAGGCAGAGAAAGAAGCAGGCTCCATCCTGGGACCCTGGGATCATGACCTGAGCAGAAGGCAGACCCTTAATGGGCTGAGCCACATAGGTGTCTCTGGGGAAATCTATTTTTATAGCTCTGGAACTTCTGAGATGCAGGAATATATATCAGGCACATGAAATAAATAAATGTCTCTCAGTTGCAAAAATATATAGCTGTGGCCTTCTTGTTGGAGGAGCAAGACTCAGGGAAGGCTCTTCTTTTTTTACCTGTCAAACTTACTAATACCAGCATCTCTAAAAAGCATTTTAAGGTTGTTGTCTTTTTCTTTTCTTTTACAACAGCTCCAATAGACCCAGCAAGGTTAAAATTCAACTCACTAAACTATGAAAGCTGTAATTTCTATACTAGAAACAAATACAATAATAATAGCTAACTTAATAACTATATACATTTATTTTATTAGGTTAACCAACATAGTCACCTCGAATAGTCATAACAACAAAGGAAATGCCAGCATTTTTTCCTTTTCTCCTCTCTACCTCTCCAAGATTTTAACGTGCGAGCACGTGCGTGTGTGCTTGTGTGTGTGTGTGTGTGTGTGTGTGAGAGAGAGAGAGAGAGAGAGAGATTAGGTGGTTCTGTGCATAAAACACAAGTCTTTAGGTCTTAGTGCTTTGAAAGTGGAAAGTTAGCTAGGATTTTCTCCATAAGAATTTTCCAATAGAATGAGAATATAACAAATCTTAAAAAGAGTGTTTCCTCCTGATTTCAGTAAGCCCTATTTGTGAGAAGCATAATAATGTCTTCATTTGTTGGAAAGGTATGTTTAAATATCATGCCATAATGAGTTGTGAATTTGGTTACGAGATAGAAAAGTTTATTATAGTGGTGTCATGCCTTGATAATATGACTCTGCCTCTAGACGCATTTGTCACCTGCGTCTGTGACCAAACTCTTGGACAAAAGGAAATTATTAGAAGTTTCATTGTAGTGTATGGGATGGTGTCTCCTCATGGATGTGTGTGTGTGTGTGTGTGTGTGTGTGTGTGTGTGTAAGGCAGTTAATTAAGCCAGGGTAAAGCAGCTCCTGGTCCTTCTTTACACTCCGTTGTCCTAGTCCCTTGAGAAGGAGCAAAGTAAGGAGGCTGCTGGTCAGATCTAAAGCCAGTTTGAGGAAAAATAGAGAAACCTACTAACTCACGTTGAAGGTGGCTCAGTGGGTTAAAGCCTCTGCTTTTGGCTCAGGTCATGATCCCAGGGTCCTGGGATCGAGCCCCGTTTCGGGCTCTCTGCTCAGCAGGGAGCCTGCTTCCTCCTCTCTCTTTGCCTGCCTCTCTGCCTACATGTGATCTCTGTCTGTCAAATAAATAAATAAACAAAAATCTTAAAAAAAAAAAAAGTGCTAAGGGCTTTGACTTTAAAATGGGGCTAGGCATGGGGATTTAAGAAGCTCTGGGACCAAAGAGCTTTACAAATGCCAAGCATGGGTGTTGGTCATTCCTGGTACTCTCAAAATGTCAGTGTGCTTTTCTTCACGGAGATCGTAGTTGCATTTAGTTAGGAATCATCCAGGGTGGGGGGGGTGGGAGAGAGGACACAGCATTTTCATTAAGAGCACTTTTCAGATAGAAGTAGAGAGAACGGAGATGAAGTAATTATTAGTACCGCCCAAGACTGAGGGGGTCAGATTAGTTCTGCACGCAAGCCCAGGATGTCTCCTGGGCCCCATGCTGACCTTGTCAGGCTGGCGATGCCATCTACTGTCTTGGAGTGAAGCTTGAGTTTTAAGAGCAAAACGGAACTGCAGCTTCTTGTCTTGCTTTGGACCAAACTTCGGGACGTATTAATATCAGAGGCTGTTTAAACAGAGCAATAAAACGGCAACGCACCATTTTAACTAAGCCCAGCTTGCGGGCTAATTTTAAGGCAGCCCGGTTGGAGGAAGCCCATGCATTAATTTACTCTAATAGCAAGGCGGGGAGGAGAGGGGGAAAAGAGGTTGAAAGGAATTGTTTAAAAAAAAAAAAAACCAAAGAACTCATGCTCAATTTCTTTCTATCTTTTTTTAAAGGTGTTTAACACTTGTACAATTTGGTCAAATTATGGGCAGGTCAGCAAGAGAAGCTAGTCAGCTTTAAAAGACAGAGAGCCTGAGAGACAGGACATGATTACTTTGCTGAATCCCCACTTTTTTTCTCTTCCAAAAGAGACAAAGGGAGATACTTAAGAACCAATAGTGACAGCAACGAAGTAATCATTGAGTTGCAGGATACCTTTGTCTCTCGGGGGCACGCAGCAATTTTTATGCGTCTACCACTGAGTGTCAAACCTTTCCTTTTCTTCTTCTTTCCATTCTGGATGGCCAAACTGATTATCTAAAATAGAAAATTAGCACACAATGGGTTTACTCTGCGATACCCCTTATGCAACTAATGGCAAAGCTTGTTAATTGGTTGTAAATGCCAGCAGGTTGCCAGGATAATACTGCAGAAATAAGTGGGTATTCTGATAATTACAGCAATCTTCATCTATAAAAGCTTAAGTAGATGAAGTAGTGGCTGGCTTAAAACCAAGATTTATCCCGCTGCACTCACATTAAAAGAAAAAATAAGATGAAAACAATAATGTAACAAAACAATTATATAGCAGGAAGCTTTGTAGGTTTTAGAGATTGTCAAAACTCAGAAAGTAAAACAGTGCTGTAATAACCAGTTATGGAAAAATAGGCCATTTACATTTGTGTATAATTAAATAGTAGGCTATGCAATTTCACTTTTTAAAGTAAACTGCCTTTTCCTTTTTTTATAGGGCAACGTAGCCATAATTGCTGCATTAAAGCTTTAATGAAAGAAAAAAGCAGCAGATCAAGATGACATGTAACGTCTACATTTGTACCGTGGCGTTCTGCTTGTTTAGTAATGGGAAGCTACTGACGAGATTAAAATTGCAGAATTCTTCATAGTTTGTTCTAAAATTGCTATAGGAAGATCATTCAGGGTCTAAAATACACACAATTTATTTTTCCACCTTCAATCTGCAAGAATTTAATGGCTTTCGGAACTAGTAGGTAGTCAAGGATAGGTTTTATGTTAGAGAGAGAACTCCTTTGGATCATAAAAATTATTAGAAGTGAAAGGATCAGGATTTAAATCTTATAGGCCTTCCGTAGTGCATTACAGTATCATCCCAAATATTAGATCATAGTTCGGGTTTAACTTAGTGTAGGAGAAGGAGCTTTCTCGTTCAAAATATCAACAGGTTGGTTTGTAATATTATTCCTCTATATTTTACAGTTGTTTTTTTTTTTTTTTTTTTTTAATCTCCCTCTGCCCCAGCCTAACATCAGGAACTGGTGCAAAAGGCAGCCAACTCATGGAAGGAGATAATGTCCTGGTAAACTGTTAACTGGCATGTGGGCCCATTTAGTAGGAAAACAAAACAAAACAAAACAAAATCTCTCCTGTCAGCTTTTTTCTTGTAAGTTTGAAATATTTCTCAGATGTTATACTCCATATAGGTTGGCTGTGTTTTCTGTAAACCATCCCTGGCAAACAGTGTCGGCAGAGACTGGAAATGATCATTATATGTTACAGGACCGAGAAGAATGACATGAAAGACACATCAGGCAAGAGAGCTGGGAGAGGGCTACCAAGGACTGGGTGCCAATGGCTAGAGCAACAAAAAAATGGTCTTAAGAGAATTTTTTTTTTAATTTGTATAAAATCGACATGATTTTATTTTTCCTTCTGTGGAAGAAGAATGCAAAAGCAACTTTTTGTAAAAAAAGAACCCAAGGAAAGGACACTCTCAGGGCCTAGAAGTTTAGCCTTTGGGTTCTCACTGGAAGCAAGTGATTCCCTCTCTCCAGGGGTTTGTTTTGGTGTTTGGTTGAAGAAATGCATCTTCATCGACCTTCCATTGGTTTCCTCCATTGGTTAGGAGTCTCCCATGGCTTTTCTCTCCCTCTGATGAGTTTGCATTGCTGGAGGGGAGGTGGATTGGGGGGTGGGGTAATTGGGGGATGGGCATTAAGGAGAAGATGTGAGCAGAGGAGCACTGGGTGTTGTAGGCAGCTGATAATTTACCGAACACTATACCTGAAACTAATGATGGATTATCAGTTGGCTAGCTGAATTTAAATAAATAATTAAAAAAAGGAAATACATCTTACTCTATATGCACTTCTGGGTATGGAACATTTTAAATACATAGCGTTCTGGAGTGGCCGGCTTCTGCTCAGAAGTCAGAGTATGGTATTGGCTTGGGGGCAGGAGCTTCGAGTTGCAGAGCTCTCCGAGGGCAGGGGCACCAGGCAGCGAAGCGTGCAGGGCAGAGCACCTTCTTTCAGGCAGGACAGGCCTGCCACCGTCCCAGAGATGGCACATCCACAGTAGCTTTCCGTGCAAATGCTACCTGAAGGGAGAGGGGGAAAAGGGCAAGGAACAAGAAGGGTCTTCAAATGCGTGTGGAAGTAAGAAGGGATCGCAGTTGATTGAAAGTGCTGTACTTAGAAGTACGTCTGTTCTCTGTGCTCTGCTACCCTCTCCCTACTGCTCTGACAAGATGTGGCCGGAAGGGCCTTGTACCCTACCATGTCCCCAGGAGGCAGCCAGATGTCACAGCACTTGGGATGGCGGCCAAGAAGGCATTGGTTTTAGGCAACTGGTAGAAGGGGATTTTCATTGACCTCTTCCCTGTGATCTGAAGGAGCAGAGATAATAGTGGAGGGAAGCCTTCTTTCCAATGAGTAAGCTTTTAGGGAAAAGAAGCTAAACAACCCACATGAATGATTCAGAATAAGAAATATGGGAGTGGGGTCTAATCTAGGATTGTTTTGTTTTGACTCTCAGAAACCTTACACACAACTTTCCTCATCATGTACCACAAACCTTGAGAGGTGTCAGGGGGACATCGCAAAATGAATCCTGTCCACATCCAGGAGAGGAAAAACTTCCTGAAAAAAAGCAAAAAAAAAAAAAAAAGGTAAAAAAAAAATCAAATGAAATTTAAAGCCAAGGGTACATGCCATTTTTGCCAATGTGAGACTTGTAGAAATCACTCATCTAATACCGTTTTGCTTTTTCCGAAAGAAGACAGTATTTGTAAGTCAGTTTCACGCTTGGCTCGAATTCTTTATTGTTCTCAATGCTATGACATAGTTTTCCACACATTAGTGAAATACTCATAGTAAGTTTCCTGAAGGACAGATTAAAATGAACAAGTTGAGGAATTCAGTGTTTCGTCGATTTGTCTTTCGCATGTAGGTGGGATAGTATCTCTTCCTCTGATGCTTGAACCCTTTCTTGGTGTGAGTCACTCATCGTTGGAGGTCCCTCCTTTGAAATCCTTGAGAACCGTTCAGCGTATGAGTCCTTTGCATGATCTGATCACTTTACATGTTAACTCCTGCACGCCACCAGCCACCAGCTTATTTTCAACTTGTCCCTTATGCTTTAATGAAGTATGTACACTACACAGAGTAGGCACTTGAGAAGTATTTGTGAATGAATTATTTTTCGCAAAAGAGTGGAATGTTTGTACTTCTAATGATGAACACGTTCAGTTGCTAAGCATTCCTGAAGAAATATCTCCAAGTCCGTTTGAGGGCTTAGTCTGACCGGGCAAAGGTCTTTGACGAGAATCTTCTCCTGGAAGTGGGACATATTTTCTGTACATACAAAAAGTGTAGTTTGCCATCTTGATGGCGCTCCTGTGTGAATCGTGTGTTCGTCCTAACAGTGAACATTTTCACTGTTTCTGTGTCAGTTGTCACTAATCAGTTTTGCATCTGATGTGCAGATCCATCAGGGAATAGAATTGAAGTCATTTTGGCTTTAGCACATACGATATGCTTGTACAGGAGTTTACCAAAGCCCCTTCTGATACATTTTCAGAAGGGGACGTGCATATGTTAGGGTACCTCTACAGCAGCAGGGACTGAACTAGCTGACAAGTGACAGGAGGTTTTTTCCCCTCTTTGGTATTTCACGAAAGTGTGCACAAATCATAACAAGTTGCCTCTCTCTTGTAAGACAGGGAACATTTCCCTTAAAGCGCACATGGCTATATGGTGTGTTTGTGTACATGAAAATTCATACTGCTATCAATTTTAATTTTGCCATTTTTGTTGTTTTTAAATTACAGGTTTGAGGTTTTTGAAGACATATCAATAATTTCTTTTGATTTCATGTCGGCTGATTTATTTTTTTTTCACTCTGTCATGTTCTTAGTGAAAAAGTAAAGTTCTTTACCGTTGGGAGAAACTGCAATGTACAGGTGACCCATTTCCCCGGGGCTTTGGTTTTCTATATTTCTCAAGAAAATATGATAAGTAGTAAATAGCTACTGTCTGCTGGGAAGTCTTCTGCTAAATGACTCACGGCAGGCCATGGTTCCTAACATCTGTCTGCACCCTGACCCATGCTTCAAAGCAGGGCTAACAGGGACAACGACACTCAACGTGTGAGCCCTTGCTTTGCGATGTCTTAGCTGGGTACTAAGCTCTGTGATGTGAGAAATCCTTTGATAACTGCTTTAGGTGTACCTCAGCCGAGATGCAGTTGGGGGGAGCGTCGCTGGTGTGGTGAGGAAGTGTGATTCAGCATCAGCAAGAGCTGGGTTCAGATTCAGCCTTGAGCACTTGTAAGCTGTGGTTTTCCCTAGGATCCTCACCTGTCAAACAGGGGTGCTATGGTGAGGGATGGATGTGAAACTCATTTACACACGTCATTGACATGCAATGGATGCTTCACATACATTTTGTTCCTTTGAGCTCCCTTTTCCCTTGTGATCGCAAAATAGAGAGGGACCCGATAGAGCTTTCCCTAGGTAAGGTAGATTGCTAGCTGTGTGTTTTATTTTAAGGTAAACTAAGATCATTAGTGAAGAGGTTCCTGGGCGCATAGAAGCGGACTGTTTGGCTATGACATCTAAGAGAAGTGCCAGGAAAATGATCTGTGCCACGTAGCTAATGCATGCATACTTAGAGATGGGGTTTTTCTTTTTCTCTGGTCAGCGAATGTATTCTTCTTAGATTGCTCAACCTTTCTATAATTATCTTAGAGAGTGAGATGTACCCAGAGCACTTGAATGGTAGTTTTCAAGTGCCACAAATGTTCCCTTAAATGGAGAGACACTCATTTAATCCCAGGGAATTCAAGGGACAGAAAGAGGAGAGGCCAAGGGGAGAATTTGCCCTGAACCCTTTAATGATCCATGGATAATCTCAGGGCCCTGAGGTTAGAGGAGGTGGTATTCTTTCTAAGGAAAAGCCTATTCATACCCGTGTCCTAACCACATAGCACGTTATGATTTTCTGTCATGAAGACAATGAGAGACGTGTTAGCAAACCTACCAGAGGTTCTTATTCAAACTTCACTGTCCATGCCATAAAATCATGCATGGGGACGTCCCCCTGTTCGTCCTGCCTCTCTGTCCCTTCGTACCTGCTCTGTTGCTCACCTCACTCTTCCTTGCGAGGATGAGGAGTGTGAATCCGGGCTTTTGAGATCTTGAGGAAGCATCTTCCTTTTTCTTTACATATGAAGTGGCTTCTTTTTCTGTTTATATCTTCATGTGAACATTCTGGATGGTAAGAATGACAGATTATTGGCTCTGTCACAATTTGCCTTACACATACCCTCCCTGCCAATTTTATTAAAAAAAAAAAAAGATGTCTTCCTTTATGGAAGAAATAAGCTTATCTTGGTTGTGGTTTAAAAAAAAATCATCCAAAAAACTGTTCCACGAACCACAATCTTCCGTAAAAGCAAACACACCTGATTTCTATTGTAAAGCCTCAGATGCTGGGGCCTGATTTAACCTGTTTCTTGCCCTACCCTCTCACGTTGTCGTCGTGATTTCAGGACAGTCTCTAACCTAATGAGAGCGAGCTCTTTTGTGCAAAATAATGATACTGATGATGGTAATAATAATAATATCATCTTACAAGGGTGCTTCCTTCCTTCCTCCAGCCTGAGCGGCAAGCCTGTAACAATGTTAGACGGGGAGATGATACCGCACAGTCAACGTGGCCATGCATTATTTCATCCTCAACAGGCTTAATTAACATAAACTTGTCCAACCTTCTTTTTGCAATGACTCTGAATGAGGACGATGAATAATTTGCTAAGACCCCAGAGGAGAAGACAGTAGGAAAATGAAGGATTTTAATTCAGGTGGTTTGGTCTCATCCTCGTGCTTATTTAATGAAGCTCTATTGGGAAGCTTCTTTAAACCACAAAATACAATCGAAAAAAGAAGAGATGTTAATTAAATTTCTGTATTATTTAAACAGTTTAATGGAGAACACCAAATAACTAGCTTATTCATGATGAGGAGTAATGGGGGATGGGGTGAATGATAAGCATTTATCTCGTGGTGTGCCTCTCTTCTTCAGAGGTTAGTCTGATTTAAACAGAAAGATGATGTTAGCATTCTGGAGAAGATCTCAGCTTCCTGGGGGCTAGCTTTTACTCGACGACCCTATTGTGCACTTACTGTGACTTTTATCATTGCACGAGAGTGTGCTGTCCCTTACCAAACTAAACGGCAGTGACTCCGTGTCACCGTATGATCTGGGGTCGTGGTCTAGTTCTCCTCAAATCCAGATGGAAATTTGAAACAAAATTTTCATCCTCCGAGTTTTAAAGACATCTTTGTTTTCTGAAGAGATGATCATCTTGTGACTGATGATAAAGAGGAGAAAAGGGAATTAAAAAAATATATTGTTTGGTTTGAATGCATTAAGGGAAACCCTTTTGAGATTACGGCGTTGACAGAGTTTCTTTTCATGCGGCTTTGGGCCTCACTTCGTTAGGTACTTCAGGAGCAGAGTAAGAGGGGATTTACGGTGACAGAGGTGTTGAACTCTAGATGTTGTAGATGACTGTACTTTTCATCCTGAGTACGCGCTGAGAAGTTAATAGACCTCTATCACACATACAAATAATGTTAAAACTTGTAAATCGTTGGAGATATCTAGGGTTTACTTATAAAACAAGATGGGATATTTTGGAGGATACACCATGCAATATTATGGGCTGACTAATGCGTTAGGACAGACAGAGGATCTGCAAAAACAGACGTTTCTGCTCAAGGCCATAAAGGACGCCAAGTGTGGAGTACTTGGCTCTAGAGGGTGCCATGTATCTTTAAGGCCCTAAAACCCGTAAGAGGTTTGAAAGTGATGATGTCATTAATTAATAACCGACTGCATGCCAATCAATACAATAGGTACACGCCGTAATGGCTTATAAGCATGATGGCTTTTCCATGGCTCATGTATAAATGTTAATTGATTTAAAACAAAAGGAAATTTCTGTCTATTGGGTCAATAGTTTATGGATTATGAGTGCCTTTTAGTTTGAGATTGCTAATGAATCTTCCTTCCTCCTCCCTCCTCCTCTACCTACCTAGTTCTTTTATGTTTTTTAATCAGGAGTGCCTGTAAACAAGATATATCAGAACAATTTTTGGGACTGGAACCCAGTAACACTTGTAAAGCTCCAAAGGCTTCTGTAAGATGCCCTCTGGGGCTTCCCACCATACATCTTATGACATGGGATACATAGGACTCTGTGGAAAGTGCTGTCTGTGTTCACTTCTTTCATGATATATTTTACACAGAAGATATAGTTCCTATACATATGAAACCCTTGATATACTGTCAAGGATTTTGTATTTGAATTTTTTTTAAGTGGATTCTTAATTCATAATGATTGTTCAGTCCTTTATTTTATTGAAGTATGGTGGACACACAATATTACAATATTACAAAAGTTGCAGTTGTACAACATAGTAATTCACCCATTTTTCCCATCCCTCTCCATTCTGACAACCACCAGCTGTCTGTATTAATGGGTCTGTTTCTACTTTGTTCATTTGTTTTGTTTTTCTTATATTAAACTATAAGTGAAATCATATGATATTTGTCTTTGACTTATTTCGCTTAGCATGATACCCTGTAGCTCCATCGAACTTGTCACAAATGGCAAGAACTCATTTCTTTTTTTTTTGTGGCTGAGTAATATTCCAGTGTGTGTGTGTGTGTTTGTGTGTGTGTGTGTGTGTGTGTGTGTACCCATATACATCACATCTTCTTTATTCATTCATCTATTGATGGACACCTGGGCTGTTTTTTTATCTTGATTATTTAAATAATGCTGCAATAAACATAGGGTCCATATATCCTTTTGGATTAGTGTTTTATTTTCTTTGGGTAGATATTCAGTAGTGGAATTACTGGATTATAAGGTATTTCTATTTGTAATTTCTTTTGAAATTTTTGATACTTGATGTATAGAGTCAAGGGAGCTATCCTAAGTGACCTAAAAGATAAGGCTGTGGTACTTATTCTAACATCTAAATTAAGAATTAAATAGAACAGATTTAACTTCAGAAACAAGAATTGGCAGATGGAATTTTACCTAGGAAACTCCCACTGGCAAGCACGGCAGTTGCTCACAGCAGACTGGTGAAGACCTGGGAGATGGTTGTCGTGATACGGCTTTGAGCTTAATACCAAAGGGGTGTGTGGGTAATTCTTTATCATCCCGGACAGCAGTTATTGCTTCGTCTCCTCCTTCAACTGCCATGTGATCATTGTCCCCCCTTCTCTATTGCTCCATTCTTGGAGGTCTGTTTTGGAAAGAGTGCCAGCGATCTTTTATCATTTAGGCAAAGTTTATATCAAAATACTGATTTTCCATATGAGGAAACTGGTGGCTTTTGAATAGTATCCCTGTTGCCTTTTATATGAATGTGCACAAAGTTTAAAAAGACAAATGGTATTAGAATGGGTATTGTGAGAAACAGCAGTTGTCTGTCTAGTCGTCTCTGACTTCCTGTTGTTCTCACTCTTCTGAGAAGCACCACTGACTCTTCTAGCGGACTTCCTTTTTCCTGGTGTTTATTTACATATTTAAAACAATTCACATTACAGAGTCCTTATGTTTCAGTTTTGGATATACCTACAAATTTCTTTGTATGGAAGATAGGAATTTAACACCTTTCTGTCCTCCCTTCCCCAACAATGCCCTTACTGAAACCTTCTTGGACAGTCTCAGAGTTTATCTTTTTTTCCGTATTATTATCTATACCCAAATTTTCATAAGTATAAGTCTCCTCTAACTATGTTCAAACACCTCAGATAATCTGCCCAAGAACAGTAGGGAAAGTGAGACAAAGGGTCTCTTTTCCTAGGTGGCTGTGTGTGTGTGTATGCATACGTGTGTGTGTGTGTGTGTGTGTGTGTGTGTGTGTGCCTGCGCGGGCATGTGCTTGGGGTAGGGCACTAATCCTAAGGGACCAACTGAAGAAGAGGGCTAGTGAAGGAGACTGAGGAGAAAGAGTCAAAGATATGGGAGGAAAAGCAGGAGAAAATGGAAGACGAAGGAAAGAGTGTCAAGCAGAAGAGGGTAAACAAATGTCAAAAGCCACAGAGAAATAACGTAAGAGGAAGACAAAAAGGCATCTAGTGGTGGCTGCCAGAGTATTGGGGTCCAAAGCCTCAGTGCAATGGGAACTAATACATAACTTCACATTATTGACTTGAGGAGCTTGGTTCTGAAGTGAAGGAGAAGGAAGGCAGTTAAAAATAGCTAGATGTGGGTAAAAAATTAAGTTTACATTTTGTTTGTTTTTGAGATGGGAAAGACTTTGGCATGTTTCCAGGTGAAGGGGTAAACTGAAAATCTGTAGGTGACCGGCCGTCTTTTCCAATCATGTCTTTGACAATTGTATTATAATTTAATGATGATATTTTCCTATGTATTGTACCTTGTAATGTTGAACGGGCTGTTAGAAGGATTATCCTACTTGATCTGTACACACACACATACATGTTGGCAAGTGGTTGTTTAGAGGAGGGTAGGCCCACTTTGTAGATTGGAGCCAACATACCGCCTCCCCCTAGTCCAGACCCCTTGCCACCACTCTGCAACTGCCCTTTGAGTTTTTCCTTTGCCTCTTCGTTGATCTTTGCTGTGAAGAAGCTCCTCTAGTCTTGCTTTTTTTTGGCCAGGCTTGTGTGTCCATCTGTCTGCTGCTATCATTTCCTTCAAATCCACAGCTATATCCTGTGTTGACTAACTTCATCACACCATGAAGCTGCTGTTACTATTCAAATCGTACACAGACCCAGACATTTTGCAATGGGAAGAGATTCCCTTCAGTCTAGTAACCTATTTTGAGGACATAGTTTTCTATGACTGTCACTAGGAACACCATTATCTTAAACAACATGTGAACTTCAAGCCATACATCGGGAGAGATAACAAAACTGCTCTGTGTAATTGGAGTTCAACCTGGACCCCGATGGTCTTCGGGTGCCAAACCGACCTGCACATCTCACTAGGAGTATTTGTGCTTCTCATTGGATGGTTTTATTACTTTGGTCGACCAGAGCTCCGAAGGCTGGTTTATTCAGTGGGTACAAAAGGCAAGTGATGGTTTTCAGTTCGGCAATATGATTGAAAGTATTTGGTTATGTGCAGGTTTCCCAGGTGCAGGATAGCACATTCCTTAATAATTCACTCATTCAGTCAATCAATAAAAATTTCCTTTGAGTCCATCTCCCAAGAACTATGCCAATATATCCTGCTTTGGAGGGTGGTTTCAGTTTTATAAGAGAGACAGAAAAATCAGTATATTATGAGAATATCATATGATGAGGGCAAGATGTCTCCACAGTGAACGTTGGGCTCTTGGATTGTTCTGGAATCCATCTAGGTGGAGTACCGGTTCCAAAAGTGTTTTCTGGTGACAGTGGCATGAGGAAGAAGGATGAGCTTAGAGGACGAGTAAGGAGAGGGAGAGTAACAGAGAAGGAAAAGAAGACTGCCAGGCAGAAGGAAAAATATGCGCAAAGGCTGAGAGGCACAAGCAAGCAGTAGAAAGCCTGATGCATTATGGGAGCATTATGGGAGGAGTCAGCATGTCATATGTCTGGAGCTCAGGGTGCATGTGGAGAGTTTGGCGAGTGGGAATGCTGGGGAGGCCTTGCTCTTAAGGAGCTTGGATTTTAGGAGAATTTTGGAAATTCGCAGATGGTTTTTGAGGAAAAGAGTTATGTAACGCCATCAGTTTTTTAGGAATACCAACACTGAATTAGAAGGAAGTGTGACTGGGATCATGAGACCAAAAACCCAGGTGACAGATTCTGCCCCGAGCTGAGATTATGTGTATGAATAGGAGAGAAGAGGAGAGAGACTAGAAGAAGAAAGTATCGCCTAAGCTCCATGACCAATTTGGTGTAACATGGAGGGGAAGCCTTGTGAGTGGTCATGCTTCCTTCTCAGTAATTCCTACTTTGGATTTCTAGAGCTAATGGTACTGGGATGTGCGTCGTGGTAACTGGAATAGCTGGTTTATACACAGGGAAGCATTTAAAAATTCCTGAATGACAGCGTCCCGTTGAATGACAGTGTTCAGTTAATGACAGTGACCAGCTAAAATTTCTTAAATACAGTGTATTAAAAAATTCCCAAATATGAGTGTTATTTAGTGGCATCTTTTTAGCACTGTTGGGGACCTAGATTAAAAAATCCAGGGCACCTGGGTGGCTCAGTCAGTTAAGCATCTGCCTTCAGCTCAAGTCATGACCCCAGGATCCTCAGATGGAGCCCCTCCAAAGGCCTCCCTGCTCAGTGGGGAGCCTGCTTCTCCCTCACCTCCCTACTCAGTCTCTCTCTTGCTATCTCTGTCTCTCTCTCTCAAATAAATAAATAAAACCTTTAAAAAAAATTCTCAGCCTCCATTTATATTCTATGACACATGATTAACCATATACAAATGCTAATGCAATTCTAAAATGAAAATGTTCTGAATTCTCAAGGACGCTTCTCCCCATGCTACAGAAAAGTATATAAAGTTGATATAAATGTCAGGCATTTTCTCTTTTTCCTGGGATTATATTTGATCCTAGAAATTTGAAAGTTTTCATAAATTATGAAATGTGAATACTTCAAACTCACTAAGAAACCCAAAGAAACCTCCCTTTTTTTCCATTAGCCAATTGGCTTTGGTATCCTGAGACCTGACGCGGATGGTTCTATTTAGTCTTTGCATCTGTGAGAGTAAAATGGCTTTTATATTTTTTTAAAGTGGAAAATATTTACTTTTGTGTTTGCAAACTTCATAAATGTTCACTGCGAACAATAGAGAAACAAAAGAAAAATGTTTGAAATAAAAAATCAGAAGTGCCATGGAGTCTATCACGATACCATCACTGAAACAATGGTTAACATTTTGGACTTATCTTTCAGTTACACACACATATATTTTTTAATGCTATTACATTAGTTTCTGTAACCTTTTTAAATTACCAATGTCATGAATATGTTTCCATGAAATAATATGTGACTATCCTTTGTGTTATTTTATATATATCTAATTTCTTTATCGAGTTCCTTCTTAGCTTTTTCCCCTAAATTTTCAACTAGCTGTGTTGCTATGAATACTCTGGTACATATTTATTTATTATTTTTTCCATTCCTTCATTTGAATATATTTCTAAAGTAGGACTATTGCATCAAACGTTACATATATTTTAAATTTGGGTAAATATTTTCAAATTAACATCTCAAGTTCCACTAAACACTTTTCTCCACATACTGTTACCTACCTTGTTGTAATCAACTTTTGATTTTTCTTTCTCTAAGAAGCAGGAAGAACAAATCAAAACTCATAACTACTTTAACTTAGATACCTTCTATCTTTAATGGGTACTGTTTATCTCATGTTTATCATTCTTTTACATATTCTCTATTACAAACTACTTGATAAAGTTCTTTGCTGAATTTTCTGTTGTGTTCCCCTTTGTTTATTGATTATGAAAAGCTCTTCCTATGTTAAAGTCAAACTTTTTCTTACAACTTAGGATTTGGAGATTTGCTAAGAGAGCCTTCCCCTTCCTCAAGATTATAAGTAGAGTAAATTTTCATCAAAACCAAAAAACTTAGGGATAAAAGATCATGTTAAAAATTTTAAAAAAATCCCAGAGCTTACAAACAGAAAACAGGGAATTGCAAAAAACTGTGGGATGATTAAAAAAAAAAAAGACTGTGGGATGGTCTCTAATAAAAGGAGAAACTTGTTAATTTCACAATAAAGTGGAAAAAGGACTAGGCTACAAATTGCACGAGGGTGGGGAGATCTGTCTTATTTACTGCTGTGTCCCCCTGTGGCAGCACCTAGAACAGAGATGTTGCTTAATATTATTTTTGAATTAAAGAATGCATGCATCCAAGCTTGCCTGAATGAGCACGTGAAAAGTTGAATTAGGAAATATCTAAAAATCAGTATTATTTCTATAAGCACCAATAAGAGAGAGAACACCAATGTCAACTTTCACTCTCACTGGGAAACTGGTAATTTAAGCTTTAAAATCCTTTTGTTTTTTGAGACTTTTTTCCTTGCCTTAACATCCCAAATTTTAGTCTTTGAGTAATATAATGCCAAAGAGGATAAGAGAATTAAAAAGGAATCAAAACTACATTAGAGAAGTTAAAACTGGGCTGACACTAGAATATTCATTATTTGTGCTTTACCCACAAACGAATGACAAAAGACATTTTGGAATCTTTTTCATTTGGAACTCTTGAGCAAAGATGTCTGACAAAGATGTAAAATATATAGGGAAAAGTGTGAGAGATAATCTAAAGAATTAACCTCCATTAAAAAAAGACAGGAAAATGACTTATTGTTTTCACTGTAACCAATTGTTTAATCATTTTAAGGTTGGGTTATATATACAGGCTAATATCTAAATTCTGAGTTCCAGTTTATGGAATAATACAATAAACTACCCCCCCTTTTTTAAAAAAATAATTGAGATACTTTCTTGGATGATTAAAAATAGATTTTTATAAATTGGGTTCTCTAGCATTTTTTCCCTGAAAGAATAATTCTTTTTTATTAGTGTAATAGCTAATTTTAATTCTGTGTCATACAAACCCCCTTAACTTTATATGGTATTTTATATAGTAATGTTTATTTCCTATACAAACTCTCTAGAATGTTTTATCTGTTTTATATCCCATTGAATTCTCCCTGAAACTGCACTAGTTTACAATAATTTTATTACTTTATTAATTAAACGTTTTCCAACAAGCTAGCTATGGCATTTCTTATCATCAAGGGTTCCATTAGTTTTTAATGGTGTGAGACAAAATTACCATTTACCCACATGCAATTTAAGAAGCATCATTAACACAGGAAAAGCACCAGGTGGGATTTCTAATAGTTACTGTTTCTCATTTTTGTTTTTATTTAAAAGGAATAACTGGTTTTGAGGTTTTTTTTTTTTCTTTTTGCTGCTATATTGCCAAATCTTCACTTGAATTTTATGATCGAGATAATTTAAAATAATGTTCTTCTATCTCCTTAGGCACTATTCAACAGTATTTCACTGATGTGCACACAGATCCAGTCTAGCACTTTGCCCAAACAGTCGAGTGACTGTTGTCTGTGCAGACGACAGAACAAAGAGAGTCCCGTGTAGACTCAGGCAGAGGGCGCAGCCGAGGGTGTGGGCAGGACCAGACCAGCGGCCACAGAGCTGCCTTTGCTATCAGGGAAGCAGAAGCACTGAAACTGAAAAGATCCAGTGGGTCCTGAAAACCCCAAGAAATCCTGGCTAGGTCTCTTGCAAGGAGTATACTCATTTTTCTTTCCTGCAGATCATATCAATTCTTAAGACAAGGTCACATGTCATAGGACAGGTAATGCTTGCCCTCTTGGAGATGGAAAGTATCCATTCTTGTAAAACAAATTTAAGAGAACCAATCAGGATTACTCAGGCTTTGAAGTCGGTAACAACATAGATACTTTCAAAAGATGAGAACATAGAGCTGTCTTGCAATTCAGTGTACTGTAAAACATATAGAGCATGTTACAGACCCCAATTCCCTGCAAACCCTCACTTGAAGTAGGCATTTATTCAAGTCTTCAGCAAAATGCTTGTTGGCTATTAACAAAAGGCAAAGCTAAAACCAGATATAACAAAAGAGGTGTTATGAAACCAGTTTGGGCAATCATTTCAGATTTTGCTTTTATGGGATAGTCACTGTTCTAGAATATAAAGGAATTGGAATAGTAGAGGAAATCAGAGTTGTAGAAAGTCAGTTTTGGCAAAGATCCAAACTCTTTGACACAAAATAGATAAAATTTAGTGAATTGACCAGTATTCCAAGATATTTTTCATCAAAGAGTGGAATGTATTCAAGAATAATGTCCTTGTTTGACTCAGGAAAGCCAAATTAAAACATCTTTAATCATCTCTTAAAAAATGTTTTATAAATCTTATTACCTGAATACTCTGTTGATATGTAAAAAGTGTTGGCTTGATACCTAGTCTGTATGTCCTTTCTTTCAAGTGGTTTGTAAAGGAATAGATGTACATTAGTACATTATAGAGGTATGTAGTTTATTTATAGAGTGGTCAGCTCAAGGATTTTTATATAAAAGTATTAAATGTCATTTGATTTGATAAATATTGATTGCTTATGACAGGTTTATCATATGATACATATTATATCTTGTTTAACCCACTACCTTGCATGACAAATTTTTGTTCCATTGCAAAGATAATCTCTGTAACAGGAGTATTTAGGGAAAAAAGTAGAGAGGAAAAAATATGAATGAAATAAAGTCTTCTAAATGTGGAAGTTTTGACACCTAAGAAGAAATAGTTTACTTCCTAAGATTAACATATTTTATATCAAGCCAATTCTACACTTCCCTCTTATATCAATCCACATTTTTATTTAATTGCCCAGTAAATATGTGTCTGGATACAGAAAATACTTAGGCTTATTCACAGCAGTATTGTATGGGTGTTTTTTTTTCTTTGTCGGCACAAGGGTCATGTGCTAGATGGATCTCCTCTTAGTGTATCAATTCTATATTTGTGTTGCCTACAAAAGAGAAAAATCAACAAAGTTATTGATGAGCTTCTGTGATGCGTTTACTCTCAGAGTAGTACTCCTCTATTTTGAACTTGACCTAAACCAGTTATTAAATTTCAAGCAAGTCACTATCACTTTGAATGAGAGATATTATATTGCTTGATTGCTTTCAGCATCAGTATATAGGAAGACTCCAAAAATTCTTCCTTGAAGTGATTAAATGATTACCCAATTTACTGGGTAAGTTGTGTTGTATTTGGGATGACACTTGCTAACACTAGATTTCCAGGGATCCGGTAAAACATTTTTGGTGCTGCTGGATTCCTAGCATTTGCTCTATTTCCTTTCAGTGTGCTTTTATTGTGCTTGAAGCTGACAGAAAATTGCTATAGCCAATCACCAAAAAGTGCTTATTTTTTTATGATCTTTTATTTTCATTGCTCAACATTAACATAATGAAACTTTAGATTTTTCTATTAAAACAATGCGGTACATGTGAAGTGTCATGATGAATGACAATTTCTTGTGATATACATTTTGGCGCTTGTAAAATAAAGATTGACATTAGAGCTTCCTGGATTGGATACCCTCCAATTTTATTTAGAGGCTATATAAAAGGCAAACACATATCTCTTTCTCTCTCTCTCTCACACACACACACACACGCACATGCACATGCAAATGTACACACACATAATATTCCTAACCAGAAGAAAAGTAATAAAAATTATTTATTGGAGCATTGCTATTTCTATAAATATTATTATTCAACATCTACGAATGTGACAGAAATTTTTTGGAAGTAGTGAGCCACTGAGAAAATTTCTTAATTTTCTTTTGTGTAGATAGAATAAATTTGGTGAACTTAAAAAAAAAATTTCTTGAGTGTACCTGTAATGAGCTTTGACTGCTTTTGTTTAGAATCATTTTTGTAAAATGGCACAGAAATGAAGATATCTACAATGGCAGGAGAAGACCTGTAATGAGAGTCTGAATTTAAACTCCAGACTGGGTGGGACATATACTACAACCAAAGAGTGGTGTATGTTAGGAAATTGGGTGAGGAGATTTGGGTCAGGGGGCTGCTGTCACTTTGCTGTTGTGTACTGTTCCCTCTCCAGATCTGGGCACATGCTAGAGAAGGAAAATAGCAAAGTGGTTTAGATGCAAAGGGTTTTGGCGTCAGACACCTTATATTTCCTGTCTTGTCTCCAAGTGATCTTGGGCAAGTCACTTCATCTCTTTCAGACCTGGTTATGTTTTCTCGACTGAAAAAGAAGAGGGTTGGATGGTTTTAAGAGGCAGGTTGATTAAGCAGCAAAATCTCTGACCACAACGCTTGGTGCCCAGTGCTGGTCAATAGTTACCATCCTACCCATCATATTTGTGTTGCTTCTACTTGCTGCAGAGACATAGTGACCCATGAGGTGGTTTTATTTGGGACATATATTTCTTTATCAAATTTAATTGAATAGCCAGGAATTTGGTAATTAAAGGAACCAGTCTTAGAAATAATAGCTGACATTGATGAGCATTTACTATGTGCCTGGCATAGCATTGGGCATGGATGTCTTGATGTACATAAGCATGTGCACTTGCATGCGCTTACACATGTGTACACACACACACACGCACACGCGTGCGTGCGCGCGCACACACACACACACACACACACACACTATTTTATTTTCTCTGAGCATCTATGGAGTAGGTACAACTTTATCACCATGTTAAAGAGGAGGAAATAAAGGCCAGGGAGCTTCAGTCTCTATCCAGTACCTCTCCCTTATTAAGTGATGGCAGTGGGAGGCACATCTAGGTAGTCCCAGAGCTCAGACTGAATGTCAACACAAATAATTCCCTTCAGTGATGAGTCACAAAAAAGGTAAAACACTGAGAAAGAAGAACCAACAATAAACAAAACAAAACACAGAAATCAGTGCTTTAGAATGTAAGGTCATTTTCATGGACAGCAAATATTCTCACCATTTGAAAAATACATTTACAATGGCCATGATTTGGATTTGTTGAAGTTTTTCTTCTTTGAGGCTCAGTTTTCTCAGTTGGAAGTGACATTGTTGGAAAAATGAACTCTCAGGTTCTTTCTTTGGTTCTAATGTACGTGTTTTTCTTCATGAGTTCTAATCAGCTATAAATAACATTTCCCACTTCTCCATGTGTCACTCAGAGGGGGTCCCATCTAATGTCTGGTCACCTCTCATTACATTTCAGAGCTATAAGTTGACAACTGACTCCACTGCCTGTCAGTTTGCCAACATGTCAAGGTGTGGGTTGGTGGTTGGCGGCGGTATGGAGGGAAAGAAACTGGGAAACGTGATGACCAAAGGGCTCCCTTATTAGCAGCGGAAGCAAATATGGATGTCATGTGGGCAGAATTCTCTCTCACACATAAACACATCTGTGAATATCCAACAAAGAAATCCATGTATGTAAATAGAATCTAGTGCCATTTAATATTTTAAGCCAGCGACTTAACTTGTACCCTTAAAATTTTGTGTTTTGTGCTACCAAGGAATGAAGGGTGGGCTAAAACAGCGTCTTTTAGCCTTACCTGAATGGGTAGTTGAAGTGTCTGTCCAGAAGAAGTATGGTCATCAAAATCTTGTTTTTTGAAGCAGTCTATTATTTCAGCCTTAATGTCATTCTCAAAAGAGATACTTAATTTTGGCTACCCTAGTGGTGCAATATGAGATGGAGACACAGCAATGAACTGTGTGAACATGGAACTTGGAGGCAGGAGCAAGAGGTACCAGGTGTTCCTGAGGGAGTCATCTGATAGGTAGGCGATGTGGTTGAGTGGACCAGGGATAAGACAACTGGGATTCTAGGTATGACTGCAGCCCTCAGTACCATTGCTGAGCCGCAGTTCCCTATTCCCAACATGGTGATAACTCTTGACACATGCTATGAAGTACCACGCGGTATCATGGGGCTGTTGAGGAGTGAGATGATGTCATGGAAGCACTTTGGGAGCAATAAATCACAGATGTGAAGCAGTTCTGTGACTGGACTCATTGTGAGAGAGCTTAGTTGAAGGCAGTTGTACACAACGGTAGCAGCATTGCCAAAATAAAATCTGCAGAAAAGCAGGATAAGTTTTTGTAGAGATCCATGGACATAAATAACAAAACAAGGAGGCAGGGTGTACTGGAATTTAAGTGCTGGAGAGGTTATATGGTATTAAGGAGGAAATTAGCCGTGGAGTTAGGCATGGTCAGTTTCGGTATCTACTAAGTTATTTTAACATTTTCACAGCTTGGAACTGTGGAGAATGAACTGGTTAATAGAATTTTGGAAAACAGAAACTTAGGAAACATAATTACACCAGAAAATGTTGGCCATTTTAAATACCTGATTTTTTAAATGCATGCTTAAAACCATGTACTTGTCCAAGTTACCATAAATATTGCTTTATGGTAGAAATAACCCTAGAAAATTCTGATGTCTTCTTTGTCTCTTGAATGGCTGTCATAAGTAATCAAAGTCAGGGACATACATTAGCTCATCTCAATGGTGAACATTACTGGTCAAGTGCCTTGATAATATGACTCAAAGTGCCAAAGTAACTTTACAGCAGTGTTTTTTAACCTCACCATTGTCAATATTTTGGAACCCCTAATTCTTTGTTGGGGGTCACTGTCTCATACGTTGTGGGATGTTTGTTAAGCACCCCTGGCCTCCAGTCACTAGATGCCAGTAGCAACTTTCAGTTATGATGAGCAACAATGTCCCTTGATGTTGCCCTGGGGAACAAAACTATCCTCATTCCTCTGTAGTGACTTGAGAGCCTTCAGCTTTCATGACACAATTTCAAAAACTCTGGGATAGTAAAATTAGTTAGATATAGATTATAGAGAATAAATGCATACATATTTAAATGAGACTCTAACATATCCTTCATGCTAACACACTCTCTTGTGGTTTTGTTAGGAAGATGTATCCTATTCATGGTCAGACAGGGTGCTTCTGAGGGTGGGGACTGGGTTGTATTTCTAAGGATCTGTATCTTTTTCTCTTCCAGCTCTGCAGTCTCTTGCATTTTCGTTCACCTTCTGTGTTTCCTTATTACATCTCAGACGACTCTCAAAGTAGATAGAAATATGGGTGTGTTTGCTTGTTCCTCCAGCTCTGGAAATGACTATTATTCCCACTTAGCTCACCTTCCCCTTGCATCTGTGCCTCCTGTGTCTTAATTTTTTTTTTTTTCCTTACTAACTCATCTTCTAGGTATCCAGGCACAGTTTAGGGTAAACTTTATTATTTTTCCTTCTTCATTTCCTCTACCAATCAATTAAAGGTTTTATTACTTCTAAATCTATAGTCTCTTGATTCTTCTTTTCAACAATCTCTCTGAGATACCCCTAGCTCTTAGCTGGACAATTGTCACTGTCTTCTAAATGCCCTTCCTGCTTCCAGTCTTTCTTCCATGTGTATACTTTACAGTGTTAGGTTTTCATCCCTGAGACACACTCTTCCCAACAAATCCTTTAGCACTCTAAGGACTAAGGACTGACCCCAGTTTACTTCTTCAACCCTATTTCTTTTAACTGGAGCTAAGGATTATTTCTCCTTAAACTTTACTTCTTTAGGAGCTTATTAATTTCTTTGAATTCTTTCATTGTCTCTAAATCACTTTTTCTTTTTTGTTTTGGATAATTTTGATTTAAATGTGAGAAAGAAATATAAACCCCCCTTAAAGTCTGAAGATATATATGGGAACTGGAGACTCTACTTCTACTTAAGTACTTTAAAGTTACTTTAAAGATTATTTTAGAGAACTACAATATGCAGATGGTTATAAAATACTTTATATAGAATTCATGCATCCCTGATGTTGATACTGTTTATTTTTCTTCTTGGAATTTAACATAGAGCAGGCCTTCTTTACCTCCTCATCTTATGGTGGGACATGAATATGCAAATTTAGTTTCTATATTAAAAAATTGTACATGAATCTTAATCTGCATTCCAATTCAATGGGTATTAAAAATACTTGCCTAGGAGAGGCTGACTCTACAAAGTTCAAATATGAAGGTAGCATAGATAATTAGAGAGAACCGTCATTTTCTAGTGGCCCTTACAGCGACAGCCATGGATCCATTTATTGGAGGGGAGTGAACACCCATGGAACTTGCTGTTTGTCATGAAGGATGCTAATAGAGTTATGTGGGAGAAGGCCTTGGCTTAAGCCCAGGTTGGTAGTAAATATAGGCCATTACTAGTTGATGTCTGTTTGATGGTCTGTGTGAAATGAGTCAGTGGTCTCAGTCCAGTTATTAGAAGACAGGTGTCTACATCTCAAAACATCATGACAATTGGCACTAATTGGCACCCCTACTGGGGTCTCAGCACAGAAGCAGAGGAATCAGTCAGGGGAGAGGAGAAATTATTATTGCCCTGCCCTTCAAAAGTTTCCTTTCCAACAACAGATGATGGAAAACTCCCCTGCTTTAGATTAGAAAGGCTTTGGGGATATAAGCAGAAAATAACAGTCACTACTAGTTGAAGGATATTTTCAGAAGAGTGAGGTATTTCCACTATTGAAAGAAAGGTCTGTTATTTGTCCATCATCATTCTCTTATTTCCTTTTCTACTTCCACATCCCTTTATGTGTTAGACTGGACTTGTGGTCTCCTTTTCTGTTCTGCATCCCAGGGAACATGTTCTGAGTTGAAAGAACATCTGCTTGGGTATCTACTCTTTTCTCTTATCAGTTCCTCTGCAGAGTTCTTTGTCTCCCCTGGTTATCTTGCTGATTTAAGGTACCTTTGTCCTCATGTGCATAAGACTACTGAGTGTCTTGGTTCAATGGCTACCCATTGATGCATTTTTTTCCATGACATATTTAACTCAGTTGTATTGGGATACAAGTTCTTACACTTTCTTCTTCAGTCTTTCCCACTGTTCTGAGCTCCTTGAGAACAAGATACTTGCTTGATTCATTTTAGCATCCCTGAACTTGGTACCTTGCAGGGCACATATCAGATACTCAGAAAACAAATACAAGAAAGAAACAATGTGTGAATGAATGAATGAATTAATGCATTCTTAGCCCGTTGGAGACATACATTGACATGTAGGAATGAAATGAGGAGTAAGTAGGAAAGAGACAGATTTTAAGAGATGGAGCAGTAGGAATATGTGATTCTATTCTATTTGGTGCCTTTGAAATTCTCACACTTGCATTTTGAATGGTTGCTTAGTGTTCCAATCCATGCAAGCCATCCTACACAATTGCTTTGTAATCGGTATAATTTAGCTTTGTAACTGAGAGCCTTCTCCAGTGTATGTTTATAAGGGGGGCGGTTTCTGTGTTCTCTGTTAGAGTTTATAGTCTCACCACGGCTAAATCCAGTATTCTTCATCTCACGTGAATTAATAATTTAATGACAATGATTTTGACTATCCTAATCATTGAAATCGCTTAAGACAAAAGGGAGAATTTCATACACATGAAAAACCATGTCTATATTTTGGTACTGCACATAAATATATTACAACTGTTTTACTCAAATATATTAGAACCAAGTAAATGTTCCCAAGTGTTCTGCTTTTGTAAAAAAAAATAATTTATCTGCCCCCCAAATTTTAAAGTACTAATTTTAAATTTTAATTTAAATTTTAATTTTAAAATTATAAACCTAAAAATAGTTGTCAAAGTGTCTAAAAAAGAGAGCTTAATTTGATTGTTATTTTGATTATTCACTGAATAAATTACTGATGTTTTTAAATAGGACTCTTAAATGTAGAAATGATGCATATAAACTGGTATGTGTCAAAAATATGTGATAAAGTGCATAGACTGAAAAAAACATAAAAATTCTAAAATTCCTTTTTAAGATTTTTGACTAGTTAAATGCTTTTTCCTCTGGTTGTGAATTCCGACTAGGGTAGTTTCTTACAGAATTTTATGAGAAAAAAAAATGTGTCACCTGAATATTGATTAGAAGCAACCTCACAAACATGACCATTTTCATATTGTCATTTGCAGTGATGTAGTTCCCTAGTTCAACATTATACATGCTTGTCTTGAACGTTAGACTATCAAGCACCCAAAGAGCATATCTTTACAATTTGTCTTGGTATCAGAACCAAATAACTCTTGTATTGGTTGTCAGGAGTGTGCTGTATTTTAGGTGGAATCACCGTAGCAAAGTATTTATCCAAGGAAAGGGGAAATCAGATGTACAGGTTTGTGACATAGGACCATATACATTTGAAACCAGGGAAAATCAGTTCAGAGATTACAATCTCTAATAGCAGAACAAGAAACACAGATGGACCATTGCCTTCATTCATTCTCTAATTTTACAGGTAATTTAGAATATCTTCAATTACAAGCCAAATGGTACATCTTGTAAGGCAAGATTCCTACCAAGATTATAGCTTGTGCAGAGTTCACATGCATAGTAGTGCTGCGTTAGATAATTCAGATTAGTTTCAAGCAGCAGAAGTTTCTGCTGAGCACTTACCAAAGATTATTTTCAGTAAAGCATGTGACAGTGCAGATCCAACATAGAATTTCTATTCACAATAATCAATTTGTCAGCTGATCGATAGGATTCGCAGTCTAAAACATTTCAATATGTTATGCTTTCATGCCTCTTGATATCATCACTAAAAATCTCATTGGATTTGTTTCCTTGATGCTCACTGCAACAGTCTTTAGAAAGCAGAGCTCATAGAATGGTTTTAAATTTCATCCCTTAATTCAGTTTGAGGAGCCTCACCTTCAAAGTTTTCACGTTCCCTTAAGACATATTTGTGCTCGCCTTTCTTTTTGATGGAGTTGTAATTAGTCCTGGGGAGCAGTTGTTTCCAATTAGCCAGGAGGAGGAAATCTCAACTGAAGTTTTATAACAAATCATTAGGCATTTTGATATCAGACCAATATATTCTGAATTCGGTGATATAAACCTGTTATGGATCTTAAAAATAATCCTGCTGATTTGTATCTGTGATCATTATATTTCTGTTTTTATTGGCAGTTTTTGAGAAGACAAATATCTTGATTTTGAGCTGCTCAGAGGGATAGAATTTCTACCATGCACATACATAGCATTTGCTGTAACTCACTTACTTCACACAAACAACAAAATGCAAAATACCCATTCTAACACAGTCGCTTGCATTTAATAGTCACAGCATTAATTTATTTTCGGCTAACATACTTTTAAATGAAGGGCACCTAAGTACTCTTTTAAAAAGGTAAAGAAGGGGGCACCTGGGTGGCTCAGTGGTTAAGCCTCTGCCTTCAGCTCAGGTCATGATCTCAGGGTCCTGGGCTCGAGTCCCACATTGGGCTCTCTGCCCTGCAGGGAGCCTGCTTCCTCCTCTCTCTCTCTCTCTGCTTGCCTCTCTGCCCACTTGTGATCTCTCTCTGTCAAATAAATAAAATCTTAAAAAAAAAAAGGTAAAGAAGGCAGCTTTTTTAATGAAACAGGTATCTGATTTCATCTCACAGCTGATGACCTCATCCTACCCTTTTGAAGAGTGATGGTGTCTGCCCCTGTCACTTAACTTCAAAAAAGTATTGCAATTACAGGAGTTTGGGATCCTAACATTCAGAATTAAAATATTTATTTTTGCATATGATTCTCTTCCTGTATGACTGCTAGTTCATTGTAAATAACAGTAAATATACCCGAGTAGTAAAAATATGCTATAACTTACCTTCGATAATCATAAACTATTTGGGAAGAAGAAAAATGAAACCTGTCATCTAGCATGAAACAGTTTCTGATAAGATACTGTAGGATATATAAAGATGGTTTCCATAGGTTAGTATTCTTTCATGGTTAAAATACACACATACACAAACAGATGTAAACTATATATTTGATATGCAGCTCATGTTCAGGTCTAAAAGGTGGGCCCTCAGGGTGTGATTTAATCAGAATCCAAAAAAAAAATTCCACTGAAGCTGAGGAGGGAAGCTAACGTTTCCCTGAACTTGGACTTCATTTCTGACTTTTACAATACACAAGTTAGCATTATGTAATGAAATTGTATCAGTAAATTAGCATGTGTTTTTTGTGTTCAGGCTCCAAGTAAAAATGGAACAATCTTCGGGTGAAGAGAGTGGATGAATGCTGTACCACTTAGAAAGCACTAAGCCAGGTTAAGCATGTCCTTTGCTATTTAGGAACCAGATCAAAAAGTTTTTTGAGGGCCCTTATTTAGTGTGTATTTTTGTGTCTGGGGAAGGGGACGAACCGGAGTAGAGGGAGTTGTCAGTCAACTATTTCTGCAACATGCCTCTCTGATTAAAAAATGCATGTGGAGTATTACCCTGTTTTTTGTCGGATAGATTTTCCTTCCACACGCAGCAAAAAAGTTTGCTTGGTGTCTAATCAAGCAACACTGCTTTTTCAGATTTGAAGGAGAACTCAGAAAGTTAGTGTTTTTTTTTTATTCTTCTCCATTTAAGTATTATTTTTTAATTGCAGTGTATTAAACATAAAATCTGGTACAATCTTTAAAAATAAATAGGACCTAACTATAAATGGGCCCTGTTGTGTTTTTATCTTTGACAAGCAAGTAATTGCTTCTCAAATTTATCAGTTTGTTTATGCAAAAACCATTTACCAAGCCTAGCTCAAAAGCATCAATTTCATCATTATCATCTTATTAATTTAGCCAAGCTATAACACAGCTGATTATTCCTGAGTAATATCCTCTGCAGCACATCATGTGTGGCAAAACCATCTGTACAGTACCTATTTAATAAATAAACCCTCGGCTAAATGTCTCTGTTTATTGAGAACTAATGTTTATAGAAAATATAATGGAACTGAATAAATAACTCAGCTTCGTCAACCTGCATATGAATCAGTGTGAAGAACGCTGACATCATCACCTTTCAAGTACCAGAGAACGCAGAATTACCCCAAAGAGCTATCGACTCAATATTAAGGCATTAAAACTGCAATGAAGGCATATTAATGCTTAAAACTTCATTGTTGGCAGTGGAATTGGCACAATGGACATATTTTATAACTCTAGGAATACTTAGGCTTTATGGCTGCTTCTTTGTTGACTGCCTTGCACTTAATGTAGTTTTCCACTTTAAATAAAAAAAACCCTCAAGATCTTTAAAAAAAAAAAACAAGAAAATTGCTGATTCTAAGCATTCATTTTTAAAATAATGCAAACTGCTGATTCCAATTGTTCAGATTTAAGAAAAAAAAAGCCAACTTCTTTAACTCCCTGCTTCCTGAATTCATATCAGTAGCAACTAGATATTTTGAGGCAAAGGTTTGTTTAAAAAGAAAGATATTATCCTGAGTGATAGTGGTAATACTGACAATGTGGGAATGATTAAATCATTTTGCAAAGAAAAGTCAAGTTTGCAGGTTTGGAGCCATTATTATTAGTCATATAAATAATAATTTGCATGCCCCAAATTAAAGGGTACACAATGGTTTAACATATGCACATTGACTCTCATAGCTAGGATATTAATACAATTTAGATTAATAGGTTGAAGTTTTATGCTAGTAAAAATCCAATGAAGGAAAGTGGATTGTTTTAAAATAGTTCCAAAAAATGGGTTCATTTCTTATAACTTGTTTTAAGTCTGTCCACGCTTTGCTTTCCAAAAATAAAGTTTCATGAAAAAAAAAAAAACAAACCAACAACAACCCAAGGTTGTCTTTATTCGTATCTGAGGAATAACCTTTATTGATCTTTGAATGGAACTCTACTTTTGAGCATCAGTATGGCCCACTTCCATGTTTAAGCTTCCTTGTCAGGCAGCTTAAAAGCCTCTTTCTTTCTCTAGTGCCCATGGGACTTGAGGGTTTCACCAAGGCTCAACCCTGATGTAATTTAAAAGTGAGGGGAAGACAGGCACTGACCTGTTGCTGTAGGCATGTTGGCTCATTCTCTAGGACTTTCTTCTATTTCTGCTCATGCAGCTCTGGGACCCACCTGGCATACTCTTTTCCAGGTGAAGACTTATGTGTTCACACATGGAAGATGTTTCCTCATGGCCACGAGATCTGTAGGAGTTCAAACAATAAGGGCACAGAGCTGCCCATAACACCTTTTAGCTGTCAATCCAAAAGCAGAGCATTTTTTGTTTTCTTTTGCTATTGTTCAAAACATTTACTTATGAGTCTCACCAGAGAAGGAGGCCAAAGTGCATCTAGGAAGGAAACCTGATGTCTGCAGATTATAGATGGGTAAAATCCCATCTATAATCTGCAGACATCAGGTTTCCTTCCTAGATGCAGGTTCCATTATTCTGGATGTGCAATTTCTCTCTCTCTCTCTCTCTCTCTCTCTCTCTCTCTCTATCTTAGGGTTTCAGTTTATGCAGTGGGCTCTGTGGTTTGCACAGCGACTACCCATTCCCCAAACCTAGGAGGGTTCAGGGGTAATCCTAACAGAATCACTGTACCTCCTAAATTAGGCAAATGCCTCAAACAAAATGAATACCACATCAAAAGAACAGAAAGATAGTGAAATGGTGCCAGTAATTGCCTTGTGGGGCAACTCAGCTTAAACAACTTAAAGCTTGCAAACACTGCACCCACACTACCCAGAAGAATACTTTTGTTCCAGGGTTTAAATTGCAAACTAGGGAGCCAACAAATCTAAAACCCTTCTGTTTGGGAGCCAGAGCACGCACTGTGCCTCTGACATATGCCTATAAGTAAACCTGCGTCTGGCACATCAGCAGTTTTGAATTGCTTGGGTTTGGTGACCAAAGTCAACTTCCCACGTATTCTGTCACAACCGGGCCCAGATCAGCAAAAGAGGCTGTTGGATTGACTAATTATATCTACTTTAGGGTGACCTGTGGTTTAAAAACAACAAAAATAGAGGAATGCCAGCAAATGAGCTGCGTACTAAGTGGCAAACACCCGGAGGGCTCCCGAGATGAAGCAAAGTATGTTTTTATCTATTTGTTCTGAGTCTGCTTCATTGTGTGTCCGTTGTGTAATCCATAAAGTCACTTTCATCCATTTTAAGAAATCAATTTTAGATATTTCTGATGAGAGGTGATGTCAGGCCTTCCCATTTTGAGGCAAGAAATCAAAATACCAATTCCAATCATCCACCCCACAGTGGGTAGCAATGAGGCTGTGCATAAAAGAGAGAGAGTGGGCCTCCCATAAAACGTGAGTAGTTTGGATATTTTTTAATGCATTGGCCTGATACAGCTCTTAAATAGTCTTGATCTTGTCCTTAGGAACCATTTTTTTTTAAGATTTTATTTATTTATTTGACAGAGAGAGACACAGTGAGAGAGGGAACACAGGCAGGGTAGTAGGAGAGGGAGAAGCAGGCTTCCTGCTGAACAGGGAGCCCTATGTGGGGCTTGATCCCAGGACTCGGGGATCATGACCTGAGCTGAAGACAGACGCTTAATGACTGAGCCACCCAGGTACCCCAGGACCCATTTTTGAAGGAACGGTAATTTAGATTCTATCTGCCAAGAACCAATATCAAGGGCCACGGAGCATGACCGACCACAATTCAAGGTTATAATAATATGCCCAAGCCATGGATGCAAGGGCAAACATTTCCCACAGGAAAGGCATATTTTTGGAAAAATCCAGGAATTGGTAAATCTGATGTATATCGATAGAAAATTCTTGGCTTGGTACAGAAGAGAAATTATGAAAGAGATGGCACTGTTTTAGCTTTCTTTCATCTTTAGAAGCAGTGGAAGAATTTAAAGTTCCAAAGATAATATTGCAATAAATGCCAATAAGGAGATGGTAGTTTCATTTGGATTATTTTGCCATGGTAGAATATATTTGTTTGTTCATTCATTCAATCATGCAGTGGTATTTATCAGGCACCTACACTGTGCTAGGCATTGGGATAGGCATTGGGATATAATAGCATGAGGAAATGTTCCAGTTTCATGGAACACACAATCTGATGGAGAATTGAAAGGTCATAGAAATAAATGCTAGATTCAACCACGAGAAAGACCATATAGGACAGACACAAGATGGAGGTGGGGAGAACATTTCAAACAAAGGAAATTGCCCCTTAACATCCCCGCAGTGGTAAAGGAATCAATGGCGCATGCAGAGAACTGAGAGAGTAGTGTGGTAAGATAACGGCAGCAAAAGAAATCCGGTAACAGATGAACCCAGAGAACTTGGCAGGGTTCGGTCTTCAGGGCAATGTCATGGTCAGTCCGTATCACCCATGCATGACGCATTATTTGGAGAATTTAGTAGAGTCCCATGACAAAATATTTGCTATCAGTTGGTGCTAAGTTATCATTCATTCCTTCAACTGATGTTTTGTTAAACACCTATGCCATGCAAGGAATGGGCATTGGGAATCTAGTGGCGATCTATATGGACATGGTCTCTGCTCTCCTGGAATTGTGGTCTCTCAGGAAAGATAAACAATAGCAAATACAGAGGCATCAAGTGTTATAGAAGAGGAACCGCAGGGGTTAGGACTGCGGAGCCATTTTAGGGGGATGATTCCCTGAGAAGTGATTTCAATTGACGCACCAAGACGATCTGGAGTTAAGAATCTTTGGATAGCCACTATGGACCATGGGGAAGAAAGCAGCAGGGGTGAGCTTAAAGACAAAGAAGATGTAGGGCTTGAAGCCTTAGCGGCTTTCTAGAGGACAGTGAAAATGAACACGTTTTTGCCCAACCCTGGACAAGGTGGTTCCCTTTTCATATTTCTCCTCTGCAGGAATGTCTTCCACATGTATTGTGGAATGAGGACTTCTTCGTGAAATAGCTCCTTCTAACGCACACAGTGTAATCTGGGCCAACTCCCCGCCCCCATCCCAGGCCCACCTGCTGTGCAAGGGCCACTGTGGCCCTTCACTGGGGTTCTAGGGTGGGTAAGGATACAAAGACCTTTGAAAGGCCATCTTGGGTCCTTGTGTCTCCAGTGAAGCAGTGGGATTCTGCCTCTGGGGTCAGGGCAATCTAAGCAGGGGGTGTAATAGGGCCAATGACCTACCTCTTCTTTTCTCCTTTGTTCTCATTTTCCTCTTTTTGGGAAACTGGTGTGAAAATACGTAGACCCTCTTTCTCCCATTATTCTCCCAGGGAAGGAAGGAGAGGAAGGGACTGGAAATCCTGGGCTGAAGCAGGCAGAATGGTGGACTGAGCAGAAGTGGGACTCACTGTAGTTGACAGACTTCCCAAGTTGCCAGCCTGCTCCATTCTGACAAAGAGTAAGTTGCTCAGCGGCACTCTGCAACCTCCATGTCTCCTGGGTTGCAGCTCTGTTTTGTACAGGAGCTCAGACCAAAATCATAGCCATAGGAAGAGGTGTTGGAATAAGTGAAAATCAATCCAATCCTGCAGAATCTCGAAAACTTTATGTATGACAAGGCTTACATATCACTGGATACAATATAGGAGTTTGCCTTTTTGTTCCACATCATCTGTCTAAAGGAAGTAATTCTGTATTTCACAAATGGACATGTTTATGGCCTAAACGTCACACTGTCCTAGACCTTTGTCTTAATATATCTATTATTTCTGCTTTGTACTAGTTATATGGAAAAAGATAATTATGTTAAAGCATATATTAAATTAATTGTGGCCCAGTAAGTCAAAACTATTGAAACAATAGTTTTAAGGAAAAAAAAAAAAAACCCACACTCTTTATACAATTCCTTTTACATTTAGGACCTTTTAGTTTCTTAAAAGCTATTTATTATTTTTAAAAGTTTTTAGTTTTTCTTTTTTAAGATTTTATTTAGTTGACAGAGAGATCACAAGTAGGCAGAGAGGCAGACAGAGAGAAAGGGAGAAGCAGGCTCCCCGCTGAGCAGAGAGATGATGCAGGGCTTGAACCCAGGACCCTCAGATCATGACCTGAGCTTCAGGCAGAGGCTTAACCCATTGACCCACCCAGGTGCCCCAAAAGTTTTTAGTTTCACACAACTCTTCACACTGCTGAACTAAGCAAAAATGAACATCACTTTTTCTTGCAGAAAGGAGAAAATAAGATTTATAAATATTTTCTGACATTTTTCATAAATTTACAACATCATTTAGTGAAAAGAGACATTTCCTACTTAATGCATTTTAAATTATTTGTGTTTATTTTAACCTCTTTCCTATAAATCCGTAGTTACTATGGCAAGCCAAACTATAAGCATCTGAGAGTTATTGCTCATTAGGAGGGAGACAGGTTTGATTAGAGGGGGCAGTTTGGGTGAGAAGGGCCATTCCTTGTACAGTGATAGAAAGCTTGTTGAACTCTATGGCTCATCACTTACTTGCCATTTGGTGTCATTTTTGACTCTTCTTTTCCTGATAGAGTTTCTCCTGATGCTAAAGATTGATTTGTCGGGCTGTACTCAAATTTGCAAACAAAGAGCTCTATCAGGTGCATTTCATTACCAATATATGTTAGAACAGGATAATCCTTTAAAGATTTTGCACAGTCATGACAATTCATATAAAGAAGGTAGAACTCAGTTAGTGTCCCTCTGATTTAGTGCTCAGATGAAGGAAAGAGCTCCTAAAATCTTGGGTTGTTATTGTTTTTTAATTGCTTTTGAGTAATTTTTATTTCTTTGTCTTGCAAGTATAAGAAAAGATCAAGAATGTATGTAGTTGTAGGCTAAATCTCACTTAATTTTTTTAGAACTTTTTGTTTGCTTCCTTTGGAATGGGGCTAAGTTTAGATTATATAACTGTATTACCATGACAGTTTGATTTTTTAAAAAAGTCATTTAGAGAAAGATAATCACCTAGTTGGTCAGAATGTCCTCAGTGTGATAGAGTATCTGTTACCCATAGCCAGCTAATATAGATGATGTATCTTTAAATATTTTGGTCATCTGATGTCACGTAGAACAATATTTAACTGCAGACCATTAATGTATATAGCTGAGAATTATGTGAATACTCTTATTGACTATAGGGAAGTTTACAGTAGAATCAGGAAGTCGTTGGTGAAATTATACTACTTCTTCCAGTAAGTTATCCATTTCTATTAAACAAATACTTGGAAATACTACTCTGCTTATGTTAAGGGAATCTTCAGGTTAAAGTTAAAATGTTCACCAGGTCAGTGATTTTCAAATATATGCTCCCTTTTGACAATATGTATTTTTGATGCTTGATTTAGTAATCAAATGGAATTCACAGATAATACCTACCTTTAAACATCATTTTTTAAAAAATCTGCAATGCCATAATTATAATACATAGGAAGTACTAAAATATAAAATAATAGGTATGTAGTCTGTAAATGTTCTGACACCACTCTGCTCATTAACAGAAACACCCATCAAGAGGTCCAAATTGCCCTCTAGGTGGTGAGGTCATCCCTCCTGATGTCCACTCTGGGAATCACGGAGTTCCCAGACATCTGGGAACATACCTGTTTTATTGTCTGCTCTATATCCAGTTCTAGACATGGCATTTGGCATGGACTAAGTGGTCAATATTTATGCAGCGAATGCTGAATGAGCAAAAGAAAAGAACAAACCCAAATCCAAGCCTTCTCCTTCAGGAATTTATCATCTAGTTGGAATGGCAGTTCACTACAGTAATACACACAGCAAGGCGTTGGCTCCCCACGCATTCCAAGAACTGGTTGCATGGTGAGTGCTACAAGAATTTAAGGAAGAGGGGACACCCTCTGCAGAAGTGAAGGACTGCTGTGGGTCTCAGGCATTAGGGCAGTGGTGCAGTGATATGCAGTTAAACTGGTGTCTGCTCAGAGCAGCTCTCGGCCAGGTGCGGGGCCAGGTGCAGAGGGAGAGCAGGTTAGGAAGGGCCCGTGTTCCCAGAGCTTCCATTCTAGGGCATTTCCGGCTTCTGTGAGTGTCAGAAGCCCTGGAGGAATGGTTAAATGCATATTCCCAGGCCCGAACTCCGGTATTCCAGTATGCGTTTTCAGCAAGTGTTAGAGATAAGTTCTAATATAATTCCCGAGTCTCACTTTCAGAAACAACAGTATGGGTGGACAAAGAACACAGTGTGTTTCTCCTGAGAATTTTCAGCGCTTGGAAAATGAATGGCAACCCTTGGGGGAATTTTGAGATTCATCTCGAAAGGGAACTTCTAGTCATTTCAAAAATAAGTGAATGTAAATGATGAGAGAATATATTTTTTAAGACACCATAATAGAACTGATGCTCTTGGTAAAATATTACTGTTTTAACATTCTTGTGACAGTAAAAATAGTCTTGGTTATAGGTGGCGTGATTATAGTTTTCTTTTGCTGATATTAGAAATGGAAATGTATTGGGGATGGAAATATGTTGAGAAAAATAGTTGTTCTGTTTTGCAAGATAATTTTTTTTGGGGGGGAAGACATACTTAAATATTTAAAAAATTGAGTTTTTTTGTTTTGTTTTTTGGTCTCCTGCTCCCTGCCATCCTCATAAAAACTATTTGACTCAAATGTTGAAATGAAGCATTATGTAATAAAACAAATGAATGATTTCTATCATTCACAATTTTAAAAGTTGTCTTTTTAATACCATGTTATACTAAAATTATTTCTGGGATTTTTTTTTATTGCCTTACAATTTCTTTTTTAAGAAACACTTAAGGATTAACCAAAAGTGTTTACAATTTTTCTCATGAGGTTAATATTTTATTTTCATTAACTTGAAGTTTTTAACTACAGTTAAAATCATAATGTCTCTCATGACACATACCCTTCTAATAGGATACATCTGATAAAATTTTAAATATGGAGTAACTGCCCTGCTTACAAAGAGAAAAGCTTAATTCTTTAAAAAATATATATTTTTTAAGATTTTATTTATTTATTTGACAGAGATCACAAGAAGGCAAAGAGGCAGGTGTTGGGGTGGGGAAGCAGGCTCCCCGCTGAGCAGAGAGCCCGGTGTGGGACTCCATCCCAGGACCCTGGGATCATGACCTGAGCCGAAGGGAGACGCTTTAACCCACTGAGCCACCCAGATCAAAGACTAATACAGGTTTTTTGACTTCATATATTTGATTCTAAATATATGATAGTGGCTTTTAAAGATAGTGGCTGGAAGCAGAATAAAAGACTTTTCAAGTGTTATTAGAGTATACCATGTAGCCCAAAACAAAGGGAAAGCATAAATAAAGACCCCCCATTGTGGATAACAGCATTACCCCCTCCTTCTAGCACCAGGCCCCCACCCCCCGAAAAAGCTCCCTGCCACACCCTCTCTAAACTTCATCCTTATGAAAATGAATCAACCAACCACAGAATTCTAATTTTGAATTACAGATCATCCGCCCTTTTTTTAATAATTGATTTTTATATATAAATCAATCACAAATTCACAAATCATAAAAAAACCATCAACTGATAATCAATAGTTCTGTTTGTGTGACACTTAAACAGTTGAGTTTATTAACTTTTTGACCTGAATTTTGTTCTTTTTTAGCTGGTTTTAGTGCAATGAACACCCAGCTTATTTGTTTAGTGAGAGAACTTATAGAGGCCTGAAGATTATAGCTTTCCTTCTTTTAAAACTAGTGATTCTCTTAGCATATTTCAAGTAAACAGGATGAAAAAACAAATGTTTGCTTTATTGTTTTAAACTTACAAATGATAGGAATGTTGCCTTTTTATGTTTTGCATTGGTTATTAAGCATAAGTTATTAAGATCAACTTAAAATGGAGAACAAGGGGCATCATCATTGGGACACATTTTTCTTCAAAAAGTTTGCCAAAGATAATTTGTATGGGGAGAATCTTTTGCTCAGATGTATTTATTTTGTAGGTATAAGCTCAATTGGGTAAAGAATATTCTGAATAATTCCTAATTTTCTGTTGGATTTCCATATTTTATATGTGAGCACTGAAAATCTATAGAACAAAATTTGATTTAATTTACATTTAGAACTTTTCCAAGGAGACTTAGTTACGGAAGTGAGCAAAAGGTCACATTGTGGGAGGCCCTTCCTCTTTCATACGTACTCTCAGACTGTGGACAATTTAAAAAAAATGACCCTGCACATGTTATATTCAAATAGAGAAATGATTTTTAACATCAACACATGTAGATTTCCTTACACTTTTTAATGTTCACATAATGAGTGAATACTCAAGAAATTAGGTACAATCACACACAGACCCGCACACACAGGGGACTGAACCAGAGCATTTGACGGTGCTGTATGGGATTGACCCAAACTGAATGGATAACCCAGTGGAAATGTGCGAAGGTTCTGCATTCGTGAGATCGACCACAGTTACACCAGATATGATAATAAGACACAGGCAGAAGTCCTCCTGCCTTGTGTCGCACTAAGAGTCCAAGAAAGTTTGGCAAGTAGAGCCCCAAGTCCTGTCCAGAGAATCCAAAATCATCACCCATGGAGCTTAATTCTGAATTTCCGGCCCAGACAAAACTCCGATTAAATTCAATGAGTGTTTCTCATTTTAGAAAGCTGTGCATGTGCATGCCATGTTCTTTTCTTAGATAAAAACATACCCACAGCTCCTTCCATACAAAATGAAACCAAACACATTTAGAACACATGTAAGCCATTTCTCTATGGGAAAGGCCATTTGTGGTTAACACAGAAAGTATTTATGGTTTCACTGTTAATTGTGGTTTCTTTGTATTAGCCAAAAAAGGTAGCGTTTTTCATGGTAGGAATAGTATGAAAGCAATAGCCTTTCTAAAAAATGTTCGAATTTTCTGGGGCATGAGGAAGTGACTGAATTTATGATCTCTTCTAAATACCGAGCGAGTATACACAACCTACAGTTATGTTTTCAATCTGAATAAAAGTTTATTTAAAATGGTCTTAATTGCTCTTTGGTACATTTCCACAAGTCGAATCTGTATAAGCAACATTATATAATATTTAAGGCTCGGATACATTTTAGTTTCTTGTTTATAATTGTTATCCAGGGACATTAAAATTTCATCCTGGATCAGTGCTATTTCTGGACATTTTAAATTTCAATTTCTTCTGGAAATTGTTAATTTTACAAATGTTACCTTGTTAACGTCAATTTTATTTAATCAGTCCCTGGGATTTATTTCTTCTTTCCATCCTTCCTTCCTTCATTCTTTTTTTCCTTCCTTCTTTTTGAATTAAAAACCAAAGAATCATTGCAGTGTTGAAATATTTTAATTATTTCATATTACAAAAGAATCATTTTAATTTCAAACTGCATTTTGGCAAGGATTCTGTAAGTGGGTGAGTGAATTCAAAAGAATAGTTAAATATGAAAGCAGATTAATTCATTTGAATGTACATTTGTGGGGCTATATACTGATATTTTTTAGCAGACATTTCCACAAATGTTTTAACATCTGAATGCATCACATATATATTATTACAAAGTGAAAGAGACAATTGTGATTGTTAGGTCAATAACCAGGATACTTAGGAATATTTACATTTAAAGCAGTTTTTCTTAAATAATGGAGCTTTTATTATATATGGGAAATAACATATTTGAATAACTTCACCATTATACAATTTTCTTTATAATTTTAGAGGAAATAATGCTATATGGATATTAGATTGAATTTTATTAAGTTCCTGAGGAAAAAACAAGTATTTAAGCCATATGACCCTAATTGCCTCTTTCTGAGGGTGAGAAATATTCTTTATGAAAATGCTTAAAGTATAATTTATCAATTTAATCACATACACTTATGTATATCTTGTGAGTATATGTGAAACCCAGTCTAAATGAACATTTTATGAGGTTAAATGCAGTTTTCCAAAGATCCATATTTTTTCATAGATCATGTAAAAGGCAATTAGCTTTGATAAATATTGCTGTGTTTTTTGCTAAACATTTGTATAATTCTGGCTTTTAGTTTAACAGTTTCAATCATCAAATACATTGATACACTTAGATTATATCTATGTTAGTACTCAAAACATTTCCATTAAAAATTTTCAAAGGTTTTTGTATGTTTTGTCTCTCCTTTTTCTTATGAATGGAAATTTAAACTGGAATATATGATCATATATGAGAAGTACTAACTGATTTGTTGATATACCATAAAACTTTATGCACCTCAAATAATATTTTAATATATTTATACAATATATAATATTGAATGTTAGTGTAACATATTTGACAGGATTTTTTAATCTATTTATGTAGTATTTTAAAATATATTGCTAACCACGGGATTTGTCTTTCATGTCTTCTTGTGATTTTTATTTTGAAAATCATTAACATTTTAAGAGAGAATGTTCAAAGAAAGTAAACGTTTCTCTGTGAAATCTTTAAAAAAGGTATAACCCTCAAACCAGAACTTCATTGTAATAAATGTCACATTTTCTTTTCATGCTACTAACATCAAGTGATTTCTGATCCCAGATAGTTTTCTTTTTCATTGCAAAATATAATGTTTCTTTTCACTGTTATTTTCATGTATATTCAATTACTGATGTGAAATAACCAAAGAATAAAAACAGACTTTACTAAGAGGTTACATTTCCTTGAGGTGTAGGCAATATGTGGTGATAGTCAAATTCATGCAAAAGTTTTTCATTCCTTGCTGTTCACAAATATGTAAAAATAGGCATTCCTAGTGTCCGCGTGTTTCTTAGGCTTTAAGTCACATTTTGTCAGCCGAGCCTTCTTACCTTCCTCTCGCTGACGCTTACTGAGAATCCTCAGACACTGTGGTTCTGTCTTTCCGTGTCATCTGCTTGCGTTGCGCACGTCAGACTGTAGGGGGCACTCCTCAGCTGCAACAGAGACAATCTTAGGCTCAGTCCTTTTTTGTGGCTCTGAGACGTATTTAATATTCATTATTTTATCAAGGCATTTAGTCTAAAAAGACTTCATAGCTCACCCTGAAAGCACGTATATTCATAACTGAGTAAAAAAGAAATCTCGCCTAGGTATCAAGGTGGGCATTTGGTTTCCTGGGGATATTAATAAAATTTTATAATGCTGCATTGTGCCTGGGTAAATAAGTACTTTCCAGAGCTCTCCTCTTGTTATTCTTTTCTACTTAGAGCTCAGGGTGGATTTTATAACACCCAGATTTTTATTACTATACCTCAAGTCTTGTCTCTTTGCCTTGAGGACTCCCAGAGAGCAGGGTGTGGAATGATCATGATTTATGTTTGGGAAGAGGAACCACAGAGTTTTTACATAGAATTATGTGCCCTACACTGAAGCTTATAAACAGCTTATCTTTAATGGGAGTGAAATATTGAATTTAAGATTGTGTGTGGCCTTTTCTCCACTCCCTTCCCTCCACTCTCACTTCCCTGACTTGCCCCATCCCAAACAGACTACTTGTGTGGCAATCCTGAGATCCCTTTCCATACATAATGACACGGGCCTCTCACATGTCTATACCTTCTGGGTTCACAGCAGCAGCTGGTGCAGCTGCTTCAGGCTTTTTATGGCTTTCCGTACTTACCTCTCAGAGAGACCAGTAGCATTCACTAGTCTCAGAGGTTGGAGACTTCCTTTCCTTCTGCATTCAACTTCTTACCTGCATCTGGGCCCGCTGCCCTCCCTGTTTTCCTGCCAGGGCATGCATCTCTCAAGGACCTCACTCCCCTTACTCCTGTCTGGGACCAGTCCCTTCTCTTGGGAGGGAGACTCTCTCCCTCCTCTGGACTCTGGGTGCTGCTCCCTCCTTGTCATCAGACTTTTCTGCTCTATGTTGTAATTTCTCCTACTTTCAAAAGAATCCCTCTCCTCACCCCACTTCTCCAATCTGCAATCTCTTCTTTCTCAGTTTCCTTTTATAGCAAAGCACCTCCAAGAGTTGGCCTTACTTGATGTCACCAACTCCTGTCCCTCCCATTGTCCCCTCCCACCACTTGCTCCACGGACTCTCTCTTCACCAGTGACCTCCATGTTGTTACATCTAATGATCCGTCCTTGAGGTAACATTTCTTTCCCCTCACTGTGGATCACTTACTCCTTGAAATAGTTCTTTCTTGGAGCTTTTGGGAGATTGGCTGTCTCCTTGCCCCCCAACTTGCCAACAGCTCCTTCTCTGTTCCTCCCGTAGTTGTCTGTTACCTCCTTGAACCCGAAGGGGCTGTCCTTAGGCCCGTCTCCTATATCTATACTCTGTCTCTCTAGGCTTCTCTCATCTTCTCTCGATCTTCATTCTACCCATCCCCACCCAAACCAGCCAACCGGCCAACCAACAAACCCACTTCTTCACAGTCTTCCCCCCTTAGAAAAGGGAGTTTTCTTAAGATAAAACCTCAGTCTATATGACAGTCCAAGCCACTGTCTTCATTCGTCTCAATTATTGTCTCCCTGCTTCTGTCCACACCAATACACACATACATCAATAAAACAGCAGTGGGTCAATGGCAGCTCTTTCAGCCACTGGTGGCTCCTCAGCTCACACTAAATGTCACAGCCCCGGAGATACTTCTAGGCCTTACCCCCTACTCTTCTCCCTGGCTCACTTCATGTCAGCCACACACATGGCCTTGCACTTGCTTAATAATCCTACTAAGTCCCTCCTCGGAGCATCTTGACTTGGAGTGCTCTTCTCCCCGGGGGTCTTTATGACTGTCTCCTTCGCATCTGTAAGATCTTTCCCCAAATGTCACCAGGACTTCTCTGGCCACCTTATTTAGAATAGGAAGGCTACTTTACCGGACCCTGCATTCTGTATCCCTACTTCCTGCCATTATTATTTGTCTCTATAGCACTTATGATCGTCATCTGCCTACGAGATACTCACTTGCCGGTCATCGTTGCCCCATCAGTAGGTACCTTCCAAGGACAGGTGTTTCCAAAGTGTTTCTGCTCTGGCATCTCCACTGCCTAGAAGGATATTTGATATGTGCTAGACTCTCAGGAAAATTTGCTGAATGAATGAACCCATTTTAGTATATACCACCTGTGAAAGGATCAACATCCAAATTTGGGATCCAACCAGGATTTGACTTATATTCTGTCTCTTCTGTTTTAAAACTTGCTTTCTGACTTAAAAGAACTTTTCAAAATGACGTTGGTATCTTTGGCTATTCTTTTTAATTGACTTTGAACTTCTTTTCATTTTGACATTTAATAAGTATCTGATGCAGTAACTCATTAGACTTCAGGACTTCTTTTTTTTTTCCCCTTTGGAGGAGGATTTTGTCTTGTTTTGTTTTTTTCTTAAAGGGGTTTGTAATTATTGGGGCTTAGGAAAGTCAAATCCCATGAGGATGGACTTTCCTACTTTTGGTAAAATGAAAAAGCACTGGTGAGGTGGACAAACTTTATGGAGCAAAAAGTTTCTGTTAAAATCTTCTCTTTTTAACAGAATTTTGGGGAATTTGGTAGAAGTAGTTGATTACAAGACTTTAACTTTCCTGTTCTCCTTGCCTTCCCTTCATACTCCAATGACCTCAAGATTATTGTAACCATGTGGGATTACATTTTAAATATTTCTCCTACAAGAGGTAACATGTTTAATTCTGTGCATCAAATTATATAACCTAATGGTGGGACTTTACCTACATAAATGTGGAAGAAGCTATGTAGAAAGAAACCAACATTTGATCAGGCCAAAGATTATGCTAGGCCTTTTTCATATTTCAACTTATTTAGTCCCTAATGCAACCCATTATACAGATAAAAATTGAAACTTGGAAAGATTATATAGCTTAGACTCAGGGTGTTAGTGTGCTTGGATTCTGAGATTTTTCTGTTTCTCAAACTTGTATTCTTTTCAGTGAATTATGCTCCTTTCTGTATTATCAGCTTGACATAATTTGCTATAAATTCTAAAATGCTTTTTAGACAGACTTCAGAAAGTAATATGTGTGTATACTAAATTTTGACAATCCATGAGGTGCAGAGGGAGAGTATCTCCTCTGAGCATGGCCTGATGCAGGGCAACCCCACAACCTTGAGATCCTGACCTGAGCCTAAATCAAGGCCCCTACCCTTAACAAACTGAGCCACCCAGGTGCCTCGACACCAGGTCTTTTTCTAATCTTTTGTTAAACATTATCTTTAATGGTTACAACAACCTGAAGATGATGGTATTGTCATCATCATCATTTTACAGAGAAGGAAATTGAGGCTCATAGAAGTCATTTTCCAGGTTTTAAAGATGCTGATGCCTGCCTGGACTGTTACCTAGAACAGTAGATGAGATTTTTACATCTTTTATTCTTTCACCATATTCAAGTGTCTACTCAAATATCGCCTTATCAGAAAGGCCCTCTCTTACCAAGTTTCCTAGACGGTAGTAGCTCTAGATAGTGTCCTCTTAGTCTGCTTAATTTCTTATAAAATGTATTACTGCCTATGTGTTATATATTTCCTGATTTATTGTCTGCCCTTCCCAGCCAAAATGCAAGCTCTGTGAGGTTAGGAGCACCGTTTCTGTATCCATTATGCTTAAATATCAGTCAGATGGATGTGAGTAAGTGTGGAGCTGAAAGTGTAGGTGAGAGGCACTGGAGTTAAGTGTGTGTCTTCTGCTTAGGTCATGATCCTGAGGTCCCAGGATCAAGCCTTGCACGGGCCTCCCTGCTCAGGAGGGAGTCTACGTTTCCCTCTGCCCCTCACCTTGCTTGTGCACTCTCTCTCTCTCTCTCACTCTGTCTCAAATAAATAAAACCTTTATTTTTTTTTTAAAGAAAGTGTTAGTGAAATTAGATTTATCTGGGTAAATTGAATCAAGATGATAAAGGAAATTTTGAGTACAAGAGAATAGGAGAGGACTAGAACAGAATAGGACGGTCAGATCAGAAGCATTGAAGAAATGTGAGGGTTTTAGAGTCTTCTGAAAATGGACCTTGTGAACATAGAAAGGAAGATGCCCCTTTTATGTAAGGTGATGGGGCTTCTAGAAGAAGGCACTATATATTTGTGTCAGAGAAGATTATTAAAATTCTCAGCACCTGCTGTTTAAAAAAGTAAGGTTTCATAGTAGAGGGAATTCGGAGCCTGAGATACAACTTTGGAATAAAGAGAAAAAGACTACTTGGGGGTTACTTCCAGGAAGAAGTTTTGCTTGTAGAGATCATCTGAAGCTGTATAAACTCCTAAAGAATTGAAAATACCTCTGATATTTCATACCCAAAAGAAAAGAAAATGGGGAAAAAAAAAGGATTCAGAGGAATTGAGGTCACAGAGACACAAAGTAACTTGTTTAAGGTCACATGGCTTCTGAGTGGCAGAGTGGGACTAAGAATGCTTGGCTAATGGTTGCCAGGGACCTACACTCACCATCATTAGGTTACCTGGTCTTTTCTGACAGCATTCTCTTGGCACTGGGCTTTTAACTTTTCTTGAAGTACTATTACATGCACCAATTTTCTCTCTTCTTTGCTCTCTGTGGCTTGCCACTGACATTGCTCAGCTATGGTTAAGCAACCGTGGGACAGGAGACATGGAAGAGCTTTCTTGACTTGGCTCTCTAGGAATAAGAGTCATCAAGAATTCTTTGAATGATTAAGTGATCATGATGGCTTGATAATTTGGCAGTGGGAAATCAGAGACCTTGGCAGGAAAGACTTCCGAGAAAAAAAAATTTTTGATTTTTATTAATAAGATTTAAAAAGAGCCGATAAAAAGGAAATGTATATACCCTGGGGAAGTTTTAAATCCAGATCTTTTTTTTGACAGGGGGAGGTGCAGTAGGGGCTCGTGTGTCATTCTTGAGGAGCTGGGGTCCTGAATGCACTGAATATGTTGGAGAGAGGTAAAAGAAATGTAACATTTTAAAATTAATGAAAGAGAAGAAAATAATTAAGAAATCAAGTTTACTTAAAGATGTAGATAATGTATTTCCGATGCCAGTGGGCAGAGGAATAAAAGTTAAGGAGAAGATATATAGTTAATGATGGTTAATTGCTCATCCATCCATCATCCATCCATCCAATCACATCCTACATATCTGAGAAAAAAAAAATGATGGAAAAGGAAAGAATGAATGGATCAGGAATGGCACTCAGGCATCCTGTGAATCACTAACTTTAATAGACTCAAAAAGACATTTTATTGGAAATTAACTTTCAATATTAATTATAATTAAATATAAATGGATGCTCTCCCACACACATTTTCTTTGTTTAGAATTATACTATTGAACATGTGGCCCTTTCTATTTCTCACGTTCTGTATTAAGAACATGCACAGGCTGTGAGAACTGACATGCACAGATATGTGCCATTTTTTAGGGGGGAATGATGACCCAGCAATTAGAAATACATCCTTATTTACGACTGATGATAACACAGTCACTGCTCCTTGCATTTAAAAGTTGTGTATATGGTAGGGACGATGTTGAAAACTTGTCCATAAACAGGTAGTTCTCTTTCCATGAGCCCTCCCTAGTTGTGGAGAATCATTTAGAAACATGTAAAGTCAACTGTGAAATTAACACACTGTGAAAGGCATGTAATAGTGATGCTGAAATCAAAGTTACCTCTGCCTGGCACAGCGAGCAACTGTATCCGCAGAGCTTTGTATGTCTTACAGAGCCAGCATGTGGTATTAAGTGAGTATTTGTTGAAAGCTGGACTCAGAAAAGGAAGAGATCTTTTCCCATCTCAGAACAAGTGTTCATGCATTCTGTGCCTCTCAGATTCACTTAGGAAAATATACGGAAGCCTTTATGTTACTATTCTCAGCTCTGCCTTTCTGCCTTATTATACCATTTCCTTTTGCCCATATATACCATTCTTTGCCCGCTACATGACAGATGTGCTTTTTGGCTCCTCCTTCTTCATGACTCTGTAGAATTATGCCAAATTTCTTAGGTTGAGCTTGAATTTATCTTTAGAGAGTTCTTTCTTCTTGCCTTGACTACAGTTTTTTTTTTTTTCAGTAGAGCCTATATGACCTGGCAAGTATTTGGGAATGTCCAAGACATGTGTGACTCCCTGCACTGTAGCAAACATCCACTGTGTTCAAAGGGGGCACACCTATAACCTTGGGTTTCTGTGTTGTTGATCTTCATTTTAGTTCCATCAATTGTTTTGTAAGGGGAAAGTGTTTCTGCCCCCAGCTACCAAGGAATGCAAACCACTTTGGTTTTCTGGGTTTTAGAGAACAATTATAGAGGTATACTATATGTGACTTATGGTATATATTCGGACTCCAACATGATAACTTTTTTGTTTTGTTTTGTTGCTATTTACAAAAAATATTAACTCCTTTCTGCAGTTCTTCCTTTGAAGCCCATTGTGTGAAAGATCTCTAATGTGAAATTAATCTGGGTTTGGTTGGATGCCAGTCCCATAAGAGATGAGAAGAAAAATCAAATGAAGTCAATAGCCTTATCTATTATGATCATAACATTGGGATTTGCATGGGAGAAGGAGGCAGATACAAAGAATCCCCAGAGTAATATGGGTCAGGAAAGAGAGGAAAAAAGTTGTCCTCAGTAGGGGACAGTAAAGCATTTGCTGTATACTGTAGGTCCAACCTGGACATTTAACACTTTTCTGAAAGGGAATAGCAGTGGTTATCAAGGCTAGTGGCTAGCTTCAGAAAGGGCATCTCATCTGGTCTCCATTTAGGAACACTGCAATGAATGAGATTCGAAGGCTCATAGCTATGCACATTTTGGAGGTTGGAGAAGCAACTTAGAAATGCAGAACACTCTGGAAATAAAACTACCATTCATCCCAAACACAGAGAGGTGCTAGTCTGACAGAGCCTGTATCTTCCAGTGATATCCAGACTGTATGCTGAGGACGGGTTTGCCATGGTTAAAATCAGTATTCCAAGACTTGTTTGTTTAAAATGGAAAAAAGACTGGTGGTTGGAAACCTCATTTTTCTTTGTTACTGTTTTTGAAACATCAGGACATCAGCTTGTCTCTTGGGACTGTGCCCAGGAGGTCTAATTTTGCTGAAGGATCCAGTCAAGGCTTTGGAGTTAGTTTAGTATTCTAAATTAGTTATATTTTGATTTTACTTGGATTTGTGGAAAAACTAAAAAAGTCAACATCTAAGAGAGGCAATTCCAGGTTCTTCCTACCTCCCATGAAATTGTATTTTGGTTGTTATGTTGAACACACAAAAGTAAAAAATATCCCTCTGAAAATGTTCATGCAGCACGAGCAGTTCCTCTCTGAGAACTCATATTCCCTTGGATGAATGGCATAATTTCATTCCTAAAAGCAAAACAGGGATTCCCTTTTCCCGTTCAGTGATTATAATGTTGGAATAAGTCCTTGCCTTTGTTGACGCCCTGAAGTGTGCATACCTGGAGTGAATACACTATTGATGATTTTACATCACCAGAGGAATGAAAGGGAATGGAAGTGGGGGAGATAGAAGCAGAATTAGAGGTTCAAGCTACAACCCAAATCAGTAAAAGCTGAAAATGGCAAATCAGAGGGTCGAGAGATTGTCCGGATCTAGGAAATTGTCGGAAATTGGAAGTCAAAGTAGAGAAGTGAGTCAATATCAAAATGGCATTGTACATGAAGCAGAAGTGCATATAGAGTGTTTATAAAAGCAAGTGAATGTAAGTGTAGGTGGTTTACCAGACAGATGACCATGGAGCTTTGCCTTACCTTCTCATCTATCTGACCGAGTAGGGACCGATGACTTCTGGCTGTGATGGAGGAACCTGGGGGCTCAAGGCCATGCATCAGACAGATAGACACTCTGTTATCCAACAGGTGGGAGGAATAGGGGCTTCTGGAATGCCCTAGAGGTTTGATTTTGGAAAAGATGCCTGTGCTGTGTATCCCTATACTTTCTATAAATTACGTCAGCATTCCTTGGTCCATGCCACTCAGAAACATGTATTGCAAATTTAATTTGGTTAATTCACAAGTCTATTTTTTACCTGTTCAATTTAATACCATTCAAATTTGCCAATAAGTGATATGCCAGTTTCCTGCCAGACTACTCAAGGCAAAATGTGAATCATCAGTGGCTAAATGGCTTTTCTTGACATTGAATAAATGTCCAACTTCCTATTTAATAATGATGCATGTATATAACTGACCTTAATAGGAAAATAAGATCTTTCTACACTTTATCTAACTCAAGTCTCATATAATTCCCTCTTCATTGTGGATTTTTGTGTGTGTTAGCATAACTGGCTTTAAGTCTATAATATGTATAATACGACATAAATTTACACGTAAATACCCAAGGCTATGTAGAGTAAAGACACAAAATTATTAACTGGCTGTTTTATTTAATGTCAATTGAATCTATGTTTCCAAAATTAAGAATTTTCAGGCATATTTTATCTAAACTTTCTGATGGCTTTCTGAGGTGGGTATTATTAATCTCATATTCCAGTGGAAGAAACAGATTCCAAGAGATGAAAACACTTTTTGTAACTCTGATTCACACTAAGTCTGTTTACTCCAAAGCCAATAGTCATTTCTATTGTCTCATATTGTTATTTTCCTTACTGTGTTCTTATTCTCCTTGATCACAACATAGACCACCTTGTTTTTTTGTGATAGCTTGTAGATCTTGAGTATAAGTATGAAATTTATTGCCATAACACACTCACTATAATTGCTGCCCTTTACTCCTAATACCTGGGACTGAATCCAGTGAAGGAAACTTTGAACGTAAAATTTCCATTCCAGGTTTATCTTCCAGATCAATTTTCAGTGTGTATGGATATGTGTTACATATTAGGAATATATGCCTTAGAATACCCAAACTTCTAAACTCTTTGATGACCACATCAAAGGTCATTCTTGAGGTCTAGAAAGACAAAAATATTCTTTAGAAAAACAAAAGAAAATTAGCAAAAATTAGTCCAAACACAAATACCGCAAGGAAAACTGTATCACTGTATGCCCATAAGTATATGTTAATAAATTTAGCAACAAAAATATACAGTGCTTCATGATGTGACTCATTAAAAATGAATTTAACTAGATGGTGGCAGAATATGAACAGCACGCATAATGGTTACAGTAAATGTGCAAGTGTAGCCTTTCTTTTAGACCAAGTATTAGGGAAGAAAATTGCATACTTGATGTCTGGCGGTTTCTAGAATGTTGTTTTTGTTTACAGGTTGGGCAAATGCCCGTGGTTTCAACAAAATAAGAATAGAAATCATACATTATTGTGAAGTTATTTTAAAACAACAGATGCAAGGCAGGTCATGGAATGTTTTCTGTGATTATTGGGCAAGAAAATGGAACCAGATCCTATGAAATTCATGAAGGATTGAGGATATAATTTTTATTTGGAAATTCCTAGAATTAATATTGTGAATGCCTCCCCTGATGCACGTTATGGAGAAGTATCAGAGCACTGGAATATTTGACCTGAATGAGTAGTTGGAAACTGAACAAGTTTTTCCTGGATGTAAATGGAAAGTGCTTACTGTATACTTTATATATATTTGGAATGATGCTAAAATCTTTAAATCTCTTTTTTCTCTTTTCAACCTTTTTCCAATAGCACTACCTGATAGAACTTGTGCATGGTGTTTTAATTTTATAGGGGTAGCTCCTTAACTCATTTTAACTATGCTTGTGCAACACCTTCTGAGTGTCAGGTACCATGTGCACATTTTATTATCATAAGCATCAAGATAAAGTAAGTGTAGCCCATGGAAAGAGATGAGTCACAAAAATCATGTCCCATACCACATTCCTTTGATGTCCAACCCATGGTATACATTTGAAAGGACTACTTGATGGGAAAATTTATGGAACTTAAATGGGTAAGAGTGGTTCACAAGGTGAAGGCCTTGGGCCACCAGAAGGTCTCCAATGGAGTGTTTAGCTCTTATGTATGTTATGGTCCCAACAATAGGTTACTGACCTGGATTGTTTTCAAGAAGCTATTGCCTAAGTGTTTAAATCATTTCTTGAATAACCTATCTACTGTAATTGTTGCCTTTCAGTGGAAATACTTGAAGGTTGAAATATAGCATGAAATTTTTATCTTTTGAAAGAATTTCCAAATACATGTAGTTATTGCAAGCTCTCTCTTTCATTTATAACCCAATTTCTGAACCATTATTTTGTTTTCCTCAACCCCACCTCAAAATACAAAATTTAAAATTTTTATTGGTGATGGTTTGACAGCTTACTGGGACCTATAACTATTCCATGTATTTCCTGGCTGGGTTATCCAAAAAAAGTTTTTCCCCCTCTTTTACCTGTTTGTGTTTCCTTGGTTTATCTGTGGTCATGGCACAAAGGGCAGTGTGGTGCTACCCAATGGTTTAAGCCAAGCAAGGGTGTTCATGCCTTAATTCACTCCAGTTCATTTTCAAAATCACCAGCATGATTATGCCAAAACATGAATGTGATTAAACCATTGCCCTTATTGAAAGTCTCAAAAGCCTTTAGGGTATCTTTCTCATAGAGTATAAAAACTTCAGGATGTGGTCTACTGCTCTGGGCTTACCTCAAGTGGTATAAAGAATTGGCCTTGACCATGCTGAGATACCACTGCCAACAAAGCTACCTTCCCTGCTGCACAGGGAGCTGAGCTGGCTTAAATAATCTCCACCATGGTGAGCAGAGAATTCTTTTCCATCTGGGGTTACCCTCAGTGAGAGGTGCCCACAGAGGCTTGATTGAGTCCTGATATGCTACCAAATTTATGGAGTTCTTTATGTGATGACAGGATTCTTCCCTTCCTAAGGTCACATATGCCATCAAATTTGCTGAGTTTGGCTGGGATCTAGTACCAGCCATAGTGGGACTGCAACCATTCTTCCCCTCTGACACTCACACTTGCTGATGGGATCTGGTCACCCTTCCAGACATTTGTCCTTGTGACACATTCTTTCTCAAGGATACTATTATCCCTACTCAGGATTTTTGCTTCCCTTCAGATGGTCAGATAAGTTGTAAATGTGTTCAACTGTAAATGTTCTCAGCTGTAAATGTGGTTCAACTTGCTTTGCAAACTCAGAACATCCACAGCCACAATGTAAATTAGTGAATGCCAAACAGGATACTTGGAAAAAGTGACACCCCTTATATCACACAATATGGAACATTAAAATTACCTATGGTCCATGAAATCATTGTCAAGACCAATATCATGAAATTTTCTTTTTGCCTAGGAATTTCATGGTGTCAGGCCTCATGTTCGAGTCTAATCCTTTTTGAGTTGATGTGCGTGTGTGTGTGTGTGTGTGTGTGTGTGTGTGTGTAGTATCAGATAGGGGTCCAGTTTCAACATTTTGCATTTAGATATCCAGTTTCTTCAACTCCATCTCCTGAAGAGACGATCCTTCTCTTACTCTACATTCTTGGTGCCTTTGTCGAATATTAGTTGACTGAATATGTGTGGATTTATTTCTGGGCTCTCTATTTTGTCCCACTGGTCTATATGTTTATCTTTATGTCAGCACTAAACTATTTTACTTACTGTAGCTTTGTAATATGTTTTTAAATCAGAAGTGGGATGTCTCCAGTTATACAAAAACATGCGCAAAAAAAGCAAAAATTGATGTGACTACGCCAAGCTAACTTAAACACAACAAAGGAAACGATCAACTAAGGCAAAAAGCAGCCTATGGAATGGGAGAAAATATTTTCAGATTATATATTTGATAAGGGGTTAATTTTTAAATATACAAGGAACTCCTATAACCCAATGGCAAAAACAACTCAATGGGAAAAAATAGGCTAAGGACTCAAATAAACCTTTCTCCAAAGAACACATAAAAATGGTCAGGAGGTATATAAAAAGATTCTCAATGCCGTTAATCATCAAAGAAGTGCAAATGAAAACTATAATTAGCTATGACTTCACACCTGTCAGGACAGCTATTATTAAAAAAATAAAAAGACAACAAGTATTGGTGAGGGTGTGGAAGAATTAGAACCCATGTACATTGTTTGAAATGAAAAGTGGAGGGTACCAGGTGGCTTAGTTGGCTGAGCATCCAGCTCTTGATTTCAGCTCTGGTCATGTTCTCAGGGTTGTGGGATCAAGTCCCATGTCAGGCTCTGCTCTCAGTGGGGAGCCTGCTTGAAATTCTCTCTCCCTCTTCCTCCACCAAATAAGTAAATCTTAAAAAAAAAAAAAAAAGAAGAAAGAAAGAAAGAAAAGAAAAAAAAAAGAAAATAAATGCAATATGGTGTAGTTCCTAAGGTAAATGGGATGGAAGCTCCTTAAAAAGTTAAAAATAAAATTACCAAGGGATTCAGTAATCCAACTTCTGGGTATTTATCAAAAACACTGACATCAGAGGAGATACTAGCACTTTCCTGTTTATTGCAGCACTCTTCATGATAGCCAAGATGTGAAAACAACCTAAATGGCCCTTAAAAGATGAATGGATAAAGAAAATATGGTATATACGTTCAATGGAATGCCACTTTAAAATTAAAAAAAAAAAAAAAAAACAAGAGAAAATCTTGCAGTATGTGATAACATGGATGAATCTTGAGGCCATTACACTAAGTCAAAGAAGCCAATCACACAAAGACAAGTACTGTATGATTCTACTTACCTAACGCAGTCAAACCCATAGAAGCAGAAAGTAGAATGGTGTTTTCCAGGGCCTGGTGGAAGGGGAAACAGGAGATATTAATCCAAAGGAACAAAGTTTCAGTTGTGCAAGATGGTAAGTTCTAGAGATCTGTTGTACAACAATGTGCCTATAGTTAATACTCCTGTTTTGTATGCTTAAAATGTTATTAAGAAGGTAGATGTCATGTTCTTCCTGAGTGTTCCTAGGAAGCTAAGTGTTTTTACCATGACAAAGTAGGAAAAAAATTGTCCATTGTTTTTCTTCTTCACAGAGCTGTAAACTCTTTGAGGGCAGTAATTGTGTCAGATTTGTTTTTGCATTCCTGGGGTTTAGCACAGTCTGTGGCACAATGATAATGGTATCTGGAGGGTAATGAACATAGAGGCATTGAGCTGCTTCAGTGTGTTAAAGACCAAAGCTCTTCAGTGGGAGGATTTGGGGTAAAGAAGAGTTCTTTGTGGTTCTGGGAATGATTTTTTAAGTTCTAGATTGTTTTTGAGAAAAAAAGAAGAAATAACTACAGACTAATTCTCAGGGGTCAGAGTATAACCTGAAAGTTTAGTAATTTTATTCTCACTTTTTGTACTAGACCTGTTCAGTGGCAAGAAACATGAATATTCTTGGATACAGGGTTTGTCTAAAAAACAGCTATCAGTTTTTGTTTCCTTGGACATATTATGACAAGCAAATAGGCAAATAAGGCTAAATTTACCTAATCTTCATCAGCTGACAGACCTATGTTTGATGTATATTTGATCATGAGAAGTTCTGGCAGCGAATGTAGAGTAATGATATTTTTAAAAAGTATTAGTTATGTTAATGTCAGAGATGAGCAAATGGGCAACAACACATATGTACCCTGTGCCTTTTGTTTTCATGTAAGAATTGGTTTGTCAATACTCTTGGCAAAACTAAAAGTCCAGCACACTAAAAGTCAGTTGACAGAAATATAAATAATGCCATAGTTACAAATAAATGCAAAAATAAGTTTACATTTTTAAACATGTAGGTCAGTTACATATGGAAAAGAATAAACAAATAGATTTCATTGCTTCATTGGCTGTAATTATTTCCAGTCAATTAGCTTATAAAGTCCAGATTCTTTTCTTGTTTCATGGCAATATGATGTGAATAAATACCTGTTTTACAGAAGGAAAACAGTGCACTGTGGGTATTGGTCTAAAGACATAAGCATCTCTCTATAATTTGTCTGTGTGCTGTTTTTTTGCTAGCCATATAATTTTGCCTTGATAAATAACACATGATACAGTTGGCCTTGCTGGCTGACCACCTCCAAAGAAGATGCTTCAAAGACTCTATAATATTTGCATAGGGGTTGGGTCAGTGACCACAGGACAATGGCTACTCCAAAGCAAATAAACAAGTAGAAGTTCATTGGTGGTCATAGTCAGTAGAGAACAGACGAGTCAATCTACAGAGGAGAGAAAGTAGAGAAGAACTCTGAGTAGGGAGGCCCATTCAGCTCTAGAAGAAATGTTTCATAAGGGAGAGAATGCTTTACCTATGGAGACTGCCTGTTTTACCACCAGAAATAATTTTATTTAAAATTTAAAGATACATTTAAAAGCATAATATAAAAAAGGAACAAGGAATTAACTCTACCATTGAAAACCCCCTTTTTCCAGTCTTCCAAATTCTCTTTGGCTTTGAAACTGTCCTCTCTGTGCCTCAATTTCCTCACCTTCAAAAATGGGATAATACCTAAATTTTAGAGTTGAAAGATAAAATCATGTCATGTAGGTGAAAGTACCCAGCACTATAGCTGGCATGTCTGCTAATGTTAGTTTTCTTGCTTCCATCCATTCACCCATGAATCATTCCATCCAACATATCCTTACTGATAATTTGTGTGAGGTCTTGCTTTTGGCCCTTTGATTCCAAACCACATGACTCCATGGGAATACAGTTTCGATCAGATCTCCTGATTCTTAGTGTTGTAAACAAGCCGATGTGTACAGGATCCCAAACGTGATCACAAACTCCTGTCTCCTAAATCTTTGCAGATGGCAGCGGTTCCATCTCCATGGTTCTCCTCACTCATTGGCTTCACTAACGTATTGAAAACTCTTTCCTAAGCTGTCCTCTTTATTTTGTTTTTTTTTAAAGGCTTATTCCACCTAATTTAGTCACCGTGGTCATTTTGATAACTTCCTAGAACTTTTTATATAGTTGTGTGGTACTCTAAATGGCAATACATGTGTCCATTTGAAATATTTTCAATATTACATAGTATGCAATGATGTAGAATAGATCTCCTTCAGACTCATATACCCTAATAGATGTTTTCTTTTTTTTTTTTTTCATACAATGGAATACTACTGAATCATCAAAAAGGATGAATACCTATCATTTACATTGACATGGTTGGAACTGGAGGGGATTATGCGAAGTGAAATAAGTCAAGAGGAGAAAGACAATGACCATATAGTTTCACTCATATATGGAACATAAAGAATAGCACAGAGAACCACAGGGGAAGGGACGGAAAATTGAATGGGAAGAAATCAGAGATGGAAACAAACCATGAAAGACCCTGGATTCCGGGAAATAAACTGAGGGTTACAGAAGGGAAGGGGTAGGGGGATAGGGTAAGCAGGAGGGTATTAAGCAGGTAAGCAGGATAGGGTATTAAGAAGGGCACATGTTGTGATGAGCTCTGGGTATTATATGCGACTAATGAATTGTTGAACACTACATCAAAAACTAATGGTGTACTGTATGCTGGCTAACTAAACATAATAAAAATAAATAAATAATAGATGCTTTCAAATGGGTATTTGAAAATGCTGGCTGGTCATCTATCTTCTTCCACACTTGATCTTTATTTTCATCATGATAGAGAGTGGGATCCTTTTTCATACTACTTATTTATTCAAATTTTTAAAAAAAGATTTATTTATTTGTGAGAGAGGGCAAGCAGGGGGCGGGGCAGAGGGAGAGAATCTTGAGTAGACTTCCTACTGAGTGCAGAACCCAATGCAGCCCGATGCAAGCCTGCTGTGGGCTCAATCACATGACCCCCAGATCATGACCTGGCCTGAAATCAAGAATTGGAGGCTTAACCAGCTGAGCCATCCAGGTGCTCCCCCACCCCTTTTCATACTCTTAATTTGGAGTAGTTTCTGTGCCTTTACTAATGGAATATACACCTCTATTCATCAACACCCATTGCCTGAATGCAAACCAATTTTTATCCGAAGATCATGGCATGAACTTAGCTTCCACTGGAGAGTCTTAAGCAGCCTTTGGTCTTATTGATAGTCGTAATATGATAAATGGCCCAATACCAGTAGCTAAATTTTTCCTATCTGAAATTTGTAATGATAAATTTTAATTTAAAATGAAAGCATGGAATGGTCTATTTATGAAGAAATTGTCTCTAGTTTCATATGCCAAGAGTATGTGTTAAGAGATACGACTCATAGTAGCCAGTCAAAAGGTCTGGAAGAAAAGAAATTAAGAAAATGTAATTTAAGAAAAGATAATTAAGAAAAGAAAATAATTTAAGAAAACAAAATCTATGCACCATGATATTTTAAGATTTATTACTTAAAACTAGTAAACATTCTTTTGTATTTTCTATGTTAAAGTATATGGTCAGGGTAGTTTATTAAATAAGAGAAAAAGCTCTCACATAATTAATTATGCCATTATATTCAATAACCTTCTAGAGAACCTACTTATAAGCTATCATTTCCTATATGGTTTTCAAGAGATTTAAAGAAAGATCCATGATCAACCATGAGTGCTCAAGTTTTGCTGTTTTTTTTTTTTTAATATTTTATTTATTTATTTGACAGAGATCACAAGTAGGCAGAGAGACAGGCAGAGAGAGAGAGTAGGAAGCAGGCTCCCCGCTGAGCAGAGAGCCCAATGCGGGGCTTGATCCCAGGACCCTGAGATCATGACCTGAGCCGAAGGCAGAGGCTTAACCCACTGAGCCACCCAGGCGCCCCAAGTTTTGCTGTTTTAAACATGTGTTATGATGGAAACTACTAAAAATCTGATGGGCTTCAACAGAAGAAATGTGGGTTTTCTAATACTTACAGGCTCATAAAAGGGATATGAGGGAGGAAAAATAAGGAGAGCTTATGTAAATTCATGGGGTTGGTCAACAGAAGCACGGAGTGGTCATAAAAACAGTGATGTAGCAAACACAAGTCTAGCCTGTCCTTGGAAACATACACAGAGCCATTAAAAGACAGAATTTGCCTTTGAAGCAAATGTGACAATAGGCAAAACAAACAAGGAATCAAAGGATCAAACAAAGGGAATCCATTGGTTAGAGCTTTTTGAAATGTTTAAGATACCTGAATTATTCTCTAAGGAAACCCATGAAAAATTTGGAGGCAAAAAATTGGGAGTAGGAAGGAAGGAGAAAGAAAGTTAACTTATTTTTAGCAATAAAAGAGTTGTTAAAATGTTACCTAAATTTTTACTTTTTGTATTCACTTTATACATATCTAGGTGATTGATCTAAGGAAAAATCAAATTTAATTTAATATCTGATAATGTCATCTTGAAAACATATATAGTGAATTACATTAAGTTACATTCAGTATCATCAGAAACTCAGTTCCATAAAATTAATTTAATTTTTTTCAGACCAGTTAGAATACACAGCAACACCAATGTGCCTTTCCTTTCATTATTACAAACTTTTCAATAGCAGGCTTCATATTTGCTTGACTTTGAAAGGATGCAAAACAAGATATTTAGCAGCCAGGAACTTGTTTTGTTCCCTTAAGTTTCCTTATGTCTTGAAGGTTGTTGGTTGATTTGAGACCTGATGTTGGTCCATGAGAGTGAGTTCTGGCTTGCTCCTAGTCTGGGACATGATTTACCTTCTGACCCTTTGTCTCCCCTAGAGTCTGACATGCCTCTGCTTCATAGTTTTTTGTGATTCAAACCAGACTCCTTGGGTATGAACATTTGACTCAGAAAATTACTTAATTAACACAAAAGTGCTAGTCAAATTGACCAATGCTGCTTTCCTAAATATTTTTAACATATTGAATTCATCTTATACTTGTCTGTAGTAGTTTGAGGTTGGAGCAAATCAGTTCTCCATTCCTCATTTCCAAGCTATTGCTTAGGCAAAAGCATTTGGCACCATCTTTCATTTCTTCTTCTGAAGAAAGGTTGAGGTCATGTGTAAGGTTCCTTTTGTTAATTAAGCTTTCTTTTATTCTCTCCCACTGGATACTTTTCTGTTATTAAGGGCTGAACTTTGTCCACACAGCTTCTCTATTATTCTTCTCTTCATGATTTCTTGTTCTATGATTTTGTTATCTTTCTGTCTTTCCCATGGCTACTTGATTAGCAAGCTCATTCCTTTTGATTTATTCACTACTGTATGTCTCCTATACATCAAGATTAGGTGGTACAATGGTGAATAAGATGCACCTGTTGCTCTCAAGGAGTTTATAATCTTATAAGGGAGAGAGAGAAGTAGGTAGAGAATTGTATAGGTACTCAGTGCCCTGGTTGTAAATATGGGGAGAAAAAAATGAGCAGATTTAATCAGATTTCTTCCCTTAGGAGTTTAAACCAAGTATACTGAATTAGCCAATTAGCAGTGTGTACTTAATCAGAAAGATCATGAAGAAAGATAAGAATTCAGGATAGCCATGAGGTAGCAGAGAATATAAGAAAACAAAGGACACCAGTCAGTATATGGAGAAAATTAGAACAGGCACCACAAACATTGAATTAGTGCACCACAGGAGACCACGCAGCTCCTCCTAAGAGATGTAATTACTGAAAGGGCTGTGGAGATGGTACATGCATGGGAAAGGAGTCATGCATTTTGGAATTGTAATCTTTCAAGGTATATTGACTCAGTGTTTCAGAGAGTGAGGTAGATGATAACAGACCATAGCAGTTATCAGCATTGTGTTGAGAATAACATGGCTATATTGTGCAACCTTCACCAAATTGACCATTCTAATACTCATGTTCTCTTCCATACCCTGGAGGGGTCGGTAATAATTAACTTTATGCTTATTTTAAGATTGGATGAGATAATCCATGTAAAGTGCTTAGCATAGTTCCTTATGCATTATAAATTTTGAAGAATATTATCTATTACTATTTTATTTTGCCTTAGTATACTAAAAGGCATCTAAATTGGTATTTTTCAAACCGTGGGTTGCAGTCATGAGGGCATAATATAATAAAGATGTAATATAATAAATTTGGTGAAGAACAACCAGTAATTTAAAGAAATAAATGGAAAAGAGTGTATACAAAGCATTTTCTATAGTAAAGGTATTATTTGTGAAAAGTTTTTCAGCTACCCACACACACGTATGTTTGTACAGGCTCATGCTCATAAAAATTTGGAGACCACTGCACTGTATGAATGCCAGATGGATAATAGATTAGATCATGATATATACAATTAACTGGTTTGCGAACTCTAACTCTGAAAAGGGGAAACCAATCTATTCATTAGTGAAATCAAGGCCATGTGCATGGTGGCTCCAGATTTTGGTGTTAGCATGTGTATATATGAATGTAGGTAATAATTGCCCAAAACTGCAGCTCTCAGTGTAAGGGTTTTGGGATCTCAGAAGTTCACCCAATCTCATCACGTCGGAAAACCTGTATCTATTGAAAACTGAAATTTATACATCCAGTTTTGACCAGAGTCTCAGCACGCCCTCCCCCAATTGACTCCATCCACAGACATCCCTAACACAATTTCTAGTAACTCTATCATTCTCGTGGCTCAGGCCAAAAATCCTGGAGCCATTCTGGGTTGTCTTCAGTTACAACCCACCTGAAATTTATCTTTTTTTTTTTTTTTTTTTTTTAGTGTGTGTGTGTGTGTGTGTGTGTGTGTGTGTGGTGTTTTTTTTTTATTATATTATGTTAGTCATCATACAGTACATCATTAGTTTTTGATGTAGCATTCCATGATTCATTGTTTGCATATAACACCCAGTGCTCCATGCAATATGTGTCCTCCTTAATACCGCCAGCTCCCTGTCTGTCGCCCATCTGCAATTTAACAGTATACCTGGATGATCTATCTTCCCAATATGTACAAAATCTAACCACCTGTCATTCATTCATACACTCTGATCTAGGTTACTTCTATAAACTCCTAACTGGCTCCCATTTTGTGTCCTTTCCCTTATTCTAACACACAGATAATCTTCCCCTCCCGTTTTATTGAGAAATAATAGATACATGACTCCATTTTTTTGTTTATACAAAAAAATATATATTTTTTATGTTTATACAGCATGATGGTTTGATTTACATACATACATTTTTTAAAGATTTTATTTATTTATTTGACAGAGAGGTCACAAGTAGGCAGTGAGGCAGGCAGAGAGAGATGGGAGGAAGAAAGCTCCCTGCTGAGCAGAGAGCCTGATACGGGGCTTGATTCCAGGATCCTGAGCCCATGACCTGAGCCGAAGGCAGAGGCTTAACCCACCGAGCCACCCAAGCGCCTTTGATTTACATATATTATCAAATGATTACTACAATATGTTCAGCTAACATCCATCTTCTTATATACATATATACATGAAGTAGAAAAGGAAACAAAAATCTTGACATGAGAACTTTTAGCATTTGGCATTTACTTTCTTAACCACTATCCTATATATCATACAGCAGTGTTAGCCATAGTCATCATGTTGTCCATTATATCCCTAGTACTTATGTATTTTGTAATTGAGAGATTGTACTTTGGACCACCTTCCTCCAATTCCCCCTCTCCCACCCTTCGCCTCTGGTAAACATAAGTCTGATATCTTTCTATGAGTTCTAGTTTTTTTTTTCTTTTTTATATTTTACATATATGTGAGATCAGATTATAGAGTATTTGCCTTTCTTTGCCTGAATTATTTCAATTAACATAATGTCTTCAAGGTTCATCCATGTTGTTACAAATGGTAGAATTTTCTAATATTTTTTGTGGCTGAATAATATTCTATTTTATATATGTATACCACAATTTCTTATCCATCCATCCATCCACTGATGAACACTGGTTGTTTTCATGTCTTGGCTATTATAAATAATGTTACTATATGAACATGGGCTTACAGACATCTTTTTGAATTAGTATTTTTGTTTCTTTTGGATATGTTCCCAGAGGTAGAATTGCTGGGTAATTTGCTGGTTCTAGTTTTAACTTTTTGAGGATCTTCCATATTGTTTTTCATTGTAGCTGCATCAATTTACAATATCACCAAAAATGCACAAGAGTTCTCCTTTTTCCACATCTGTGACAGCATTTGCTAACTCTTTTTCTAATAGCCATTCTAGCAGGCTTCAGGTAATATATCATTCTGGTCATTGTGGTTTTAACTTGCATTTCCCTAATGACTAGTGATGCTGAGTATCTTTTCATATATCATCTTTGGAGAAATATTTTCAGGTCCTTTGCCCATTTTTAAGTTAGGTTATTATTATTATTGCTGTTATTACTCTTTTGCTATTTATTGAGTTGTAGGAATCTGTATATTTTGGATATCAACACTTTATAAGACATATGGTTTGCAAATTTTTTTCCCCCATTTGGTAGGTTTTCTTTTCACTTGTTGACGGTTTCTTTTATTGTGCTGAAGCTTTTTAGTTTGAGATAGTCCCACTTTTTAATTTCTTATTATGTTGCCTGTGCTTTCTGCCTGGTGTTATATCCAAAAAAATATTACCAAGACTCATGCCGAGGAAATGTCATTCTTATGTTTTCTTTTAGGAGTTTCATGTCTTACATTTAAAGTCTTTAATCCACTTTCAATTAATTTTTGTGAATGGTACAGATAAGGGTCCAGTTTCATTCCTTTTCAGAGCATCATCCAATTATCCCAGCACAATTTGTTGAAGAGATGGTCTTTTTTCCACTAAGTATTCTTGGCTCCCTTGTCAAATGCTAGTTGACCATATATGCATATGTTTATTTCTGGCCTCTTGATTCTGTTTTATTGGTTTATATGTCTGTTTTATTGGTATATATGTCTTCTTGACTTTGAAATCAACAAGAATAACCCTTTTAAAACGTAGCTCAGATTATCTAACTTCACATAAAACCCTTCAATGGTATCCACGCCAACAAGGGAAAAGTCAAAAATTTTACAGTGGCCCTACCACCCTATATATTATGTTCCTTTTAACCTGTTGGAATGTAACTCTCTCCTTGCTCTCCTTTCTGGAAATAACTTCCTGCAGGTATTTTGATGGCTTAAATATTCCTTCATTTCCTTCATGTCTTTTCACAAATGCCACCCTCTTGGTGGCTAACTTTGATGAAACTACTTAAAATTGGATCTCTGTAATCTCATCTTCCTTTTTAGCTTCATTTTTCTTCATCAGAATTATCACTACATACTCCTCATTGCTTTTTTTTTCTTTGTCTATGAATTCTCCCACTAGGATGTAAGCATCAGGGATTTTTTAAAATTTTTTATTTATTCATTTGAGAGAGATAGAAAGAGAGGGAGAGAGTGCAAACAGGTGGGAAGGTCAGAGGGAGAAATAGAAGCAGACCCCCTGCTGAGCAGGGTACCCTACATGGGGCTTGATCTCAGGACCCCAGGATCATGACCTGAGCCAAAGGCAGATGGTTAACAGACTGAGACACTCAGGCCTCCCACCTCCAGAGAGTTTCTGTTGTTTGTTTTGTGTCCTACCACATCCTTAGTGCTTGGAAAAGAGCCCTGCCTGATATTTATAAGGGACTCACTAAATAATTCTCTCTTTTAAAAAAGATTTTATTAACTTATTTGAGAGAGAGAATGCAGAGCAAGAGAGAGAGAACAGGAGTAGGAGGGAGAGGCAGAAGTAGAGGGAGAAGCAGGCTCCCCTCTGAGCGGTGAGAAGGATGTGGAGCTCCAACACAGGACCCTGGGACCCTGACTGAGCTGAAGGCAGGCGTTTAACCAACTGAACCACCGAGGAGCCCCAATAACTCTAGGATGAGTATGTGAGTCTGTAGACAAAAGAAATACAGAGAAAATATATGCAGATCAGATGGCAGGTAAAGGATTAATATCTACATAGAGAAAGAGTTTTTACAAATTCATAGTAAGAAGCGAGCTCAATAGAAAAATGAGCAATGACCATTATTCTGAAGGCCAGTTGTTCCACCCAATGTCTATTCTCTCTCCCTTCCTTACGACTAAAGCTCTGATTTCATCCAGGGCATCCTGGTCCCAGCTAAGAACTGCGTCTTCCACTGCAGTTCAAGGTCCTCGTGCTGTGGTTTTGGCCAATGAGCATAAACACAGGTTGCTGTGTGAACCTCTGAGAAAATTCTTTTTGCCTTTTCACACTTCACTTTCTTCTCTAACTGGAGCTCTGCAGCCACCCTGGGAGCGTGGGATGAGGTCATACCTCAAGAAGGAATGAGGAGAGAGCTCAAAGCAGCCCAGGGTCCTGGTGACCTTGGGAAGCCACAGCGCCATGGCTGGACTGCTCACCTTTGCTCTGGGTTTTATAGGAAAGAAAAATAAATCCTTGTTATGTCACTTTTATTTGTGCTTTCTGTGAAAAGCAACCCAAATTAATCCCTGATACGAACATAAATAAATAATTCACCAGAGAACGTACCTAAATGAGAAATATACTTTGACAAGGAATTCTACCATTTTAATATTCAGGAAATAAATGAAATTAAGGGAATAGAGCATATCACTTTATACCCATCTCACTACACACACACTACACACACACTAGTTAAAATTAGCTCAAGATTAAGAACATGGGCTATGAAAACAAATAGCCTGGGTTTAAATCACTGCTTTTCTGTTGATAAATGGTGCTTCCTTGAGAAAATTCCTAAACCCCACAGGGTCTCAATTAGGGAACTAATATATATAGACATTTTAGAATTATGCCTAGAATTTAGTATCTTAATTATTGCTTTTTAAGCCCCTATTCAGGAGTGGCTGCAGAATAAAGGGCATTATAAATCTCTGATAAATTGGAGTTATTTGAGAAAATAACCTGTGATATCTTTTATTATTTTTTCTAATTTTTTTTTAAAGATTTTATTTATTTATTTGACAGAGAGAGATCACAAGTAGGCAGAGAGGCAGGCAGAGAGAGAGGAAGGGAAGCAGGCTCCCTGCTGAGCAGAGAGCCCGATGCGGGACTCGATCCCAGGACCCTGAGATCATGACCTGAGCCGAAGGCAGCGGCTTAACCCACTGAGCCACCCAGGCGCCCCTATTTTTTCTAATTTTTTAATAATTATTTTATTAACATATAATGTATTACTTGCCCCAGGGGTACAGATCTGTGAATTGTCAGGCTTACACACTTCACAGCACTCACCATAGCACATATGTCCATAACCCAGCCACCCTCACTCATGCTCCTCCCCCTGGCAACCCTCAGTTTGTTTGTGAGATTAAGAGTCTCTTATGGTTTGTCTCCCTCCCGATCCATCTTGTGTCATTTTTTCCTTCCCTACCCCTCAAATTCCCCACTCTGTCTTTTAAATTCCTCATATCAGGGAAATCATATGATAATTGTCTTTCTCTGATTGACTTATTTCGCTTAGCATAATAGCCTTTAGTTCCATCCACATCATCACAAATGGCAAGATATCATTTCTTTTGATGGCTGCACAGTATTCCATTGTACATATATAGCACATCTTCTTTATCCATTCATCTGTTGGTGGACATCTAGGTTCTTTCCATAATCTGGCTATTGTGGACATCGCTGCTATAAACATTCGGGTACATGTGCCCCTTCGGATCACTACATTTGTATTTTTAGGATAAATATCCAGAAGTGCAATTGCTGGGTCATAGGGTAACTCTATTTTCAACTTTTTGAGGAAACTCCATACTGTTTTCCAGAGTGACTGCACCAGCTTGCATTCCCACAAACACTGTAGGAGGGTTCCCCTTTCTCTGCATCCTCTCCAACATCTATCATATCCTGACTTGTTAATTTTAGCCATTCTAACTGGTGTAAGGTGGTATCCCATTGTGGTTTTGATTTGATCTTTTACTTTTTTATTTTTATTTTTTATTAGATTTTTAAAAAAGATTTTATTTATTTACTTGACAGAGGGAGAGAGCACAAGCAGGGGGAGCAGCAGAAGGAGAGGGAAATGCTAGCTCCCTGCTGTGCAATGAGAGTGACACCGGGCTTGATCCCAGGACCCTGAGATCATGACCTGAGCCAAGGGCATATGCTTAACTGACTGGGCCACTCAGGTGCCTGGTGATATCTTTTAAAAAGAAAAATATACTATACATAATCTCCAAACATCATTCCCACTACTGGAAATCTATTCCACAGGAGTATGTAAGGGTATATGTATAAGGATGATTAGCTTGCAACAGAGTTTGGGGCCTCAAGAAACAAACAAGTGCCCCGTCAACCCTCTACTGGAAATAACATGAATGCCTGTCACTATAGAGTTGTATTATTTGTGCTACATTTTTACGATGAGATATTATACAGCCATTAAGAAGAATCCGTGTGTGGGGTACCCCAGGGGCACAGTTAGTTAAGCATCTGACTCTTGGTTTCATCTCAGGTTGTGGTCTCAGAGCTGTGAGATTGTGCCCCAGGATGGGTTCTAAGCTCATTGTGGAATCTGCTTGAGTTTCTCTCTCTCTCCCTTTGCCCCACCCCACCTCTAAAAAAAAAAAAAAAAGAATCAATGTGATGTATATCAGTTAACTTCGAGAAATCTTCACCATCTACTGTTATGTGGAGGTAAACAAGATTTAGAACACCTGTATAATATACACATGTATCTTTGCAAGCAATTTGAACGAACAAAAAAACTTGAAAGAAGGATTTGGACTAGGTGAGAATTGACTCCCACAGTGGGGTGCATTGTCATTTTGGAGGGGTGGGAGAGAAAAAAATTTTAAACTGCATTTAGACAAGGTGATCGTAATGGAATGGGATGACATGTATATAAAATTGTAACTATGACTGGGCTCAGATAGATGAATTGAAGCTTGAAAAGAGGTTTTCTGAAATGTTAGTGGTGACCAACTCAGAGAGATGGAATTTCAGGTTCTTTTTACTTTTTTTGTTACACTTTTATTTGTTGTTTGCTTTCTAAAAATTACTCTGGATTTTATATATCAAAAGTAGTTTTATTGATATAAAATTAAAAAATAGAGATTAGGAAGTAAAGTAGTTGAGACAGTTTATGTAGATGATTGAGGTCCTTGGCAATTAAAAAAAAAAAACAATCAATGTGGATGCTGGCGGTGAACACAGGCATCAGTGAAAGTTTGGTTATGATGATAGTTACCAGTTTGACGTTGAACGCTCAGGTAATGACTCTGTAGAGAGAGAGTTTGAAGATTTGAATGACAGAGGGGATAACTGAAGGAGAGAAGTTCTGGAAACAGTGAGAAGGTATAAGAGGATGGGATCCAGAAGAAGAGCTGGGGGCTTGGACTTTGGCAAGAGAAAGGTCACATTTTCAATTTTATGGGCCAGGAGAGAGGGGAAGGCAAATAGAAAGTACAGGAAGATTTGGGGTTGGGAAGATGGGATGTTCCCAGCTGAGGGCTTCTATTTTCTCATGAAGTTTGAGAAGTCTGGAACTTGTTGGTTGTGGCCTAAAGTGGAATTTGGTGGGAGAGCTTAGTCACAGGGGAGAGATGGAGAGTGAGCTTATTGGAGAAATACAGAATTGACTGGTGAGAGCAGCCCCCTGTGTACTGTATGTGTCCTCTGTTTCCTGGCCAGCTACCTTTATGTTCTGGCTATGCTGGACCAACAAAAGGTATGAATATCTGCTCCAAGTGGTGGGTAGAGTGTATATTGGATCTGAGCTAAAACAAGAATTCCTCCCTTGTGTGGAAATGTGGATGCCATGGCACTTTCTATGTAATACTGTTTAGCACCAACCCACTATTATGTGTGCTGTAGTAGAAGTGTCCAGAACATAAAAGCAAAACATGGCCACTGTTACAGGGAGAAAATTCTATAATTGGCAAATACTTATTGAGTGCCTTTTTATATACGCTGAATTGTTGGAAACAAAATTAAGTTTAAGATATAGAATTTCTGCTTATCAAAAAATCGCATGAGATAATTAGATAAAGAAGGTGATGTGAGCCTGATTTCAGACTGAAAATCAGTAGACCCATGTTGTACAATCATGGGGAAGTTGTTCAGAGTTCTGGAGTTCTCCTTCGTTTTCTCTTAAGGCAATTAAATTATATCAGAGTTTCCCCTTCTAACTTTGACATTCTACTAGCTATGAACACTTTACTGGATGGATTTGAATGGCCGAGGCTTTCTTTAAGGTGTTGACTTAAATGTCACCTCATCAGTAACTGCCCTGGTTAAGTCAAGGCCCCCCAGATATTCTCTATCCTTGACTGCTATTCATTTCCCCCATAACTTTTACATGCTGTTATTCATCTAAAGGCAGACTATATTTTTAATTCACCAACGTGTGTCAATGACCAGTGTAATGCTTGTCGTCATAAATGGCTTCATAGTTAGATAAAGATGCAACAGATATTCAGAGAAGCAAGAGGCCTGTGGAGTAGTCCCAAAAGGATTCCTGGGCTTGTCTTTGAAGAGTGAGTGAGAAGACAGAAGGTATTCCATGTGCAGGAGAATATTGGCTGTGATACAAAAGATAAGGGACATCTGTCTGGGGAACAATGGGGAGATCTGAACTGTGACTTTTTTTGGCAGAGTGGGAGGAAGTATGATTGACCTTAAATGAAGGGAACGTGGACATTGTTGTTGGTTCTCATGAGGTGAAAATAGCATGGCTGAAGAGCATATGGCAAACAGCCTTCTGTGGTAAAATAGGTCTTGTACATGAAGATAGGGACCGGATAAAACTAGGTCGGGTTCAGAATGCTGACGGTCCCTGGAACAGAAACAAACCAGAGTTATTTCTACTCCCCTCAGAGATGTCAAATCCACCTCTTAGAATTCCAAACAACATGGCATCTTCACTTTCAAGCCATCTTAAAACCTTGGATAGGTTGTGCTAACAGGTTATCTGACCGTTACTACATTGTGCGGGCTGTGTGCCTCTTATGATTATCCTTCACCATCTCATGGACTCCAACGATCGCCTCTCTGCATCACTGTCCTGACTGCGGGAGTCTGGGTCCTTCTAGTCTTGTCTTTATCTGGGAGTGTCTTTTTCCTGACCTCTTCTGATTTATTTAAGAACAAAACTTAAGTAGTATTATCAATCAATGTGTAATTTGAGGCTTTTATAGCTGTTGCTATGGTTATTCATAAGTTGGGCTTTATGTGGCCAGACTAGAAGGCAGGGGCTGCTTCCATGTGAATGTCCCTTTGGTCCTGCTTGCTATTCCCAACACCTGACTCAACATCTTTTTATATACAGACTTATGATCCAAACCAAGACACTTGCAGGAGATAAAAGAGACACTGTTAATAAACAAGCTGGGGTAGTACCCGAGACTTCCCTGGACAGTCTGGGGCTTATAGTCACCCTAGTGATATTGTAACTCTTCCACCTATTCTATGGAAATCATACCTATTGTATTAGTTCCTTATTGCTGCTATAATAAATTTCCACAAGTTCAGGGGCTTAGAAGAACACAAGTTTATTCTACTACAGTTCAGAAGGTCTGAAATCTGAAATAAGCCTTACAGGCTAGATTCAAGATGACAGCAGAGGTGAATTTTTCTGACGGCTCCAGGAAGAATCAGTTTCCTTTTTTTCACCTGCCAGATGCTGCCTGCATTCCGTGGCTCATGGTACTGCATCGTATTGTCTTTACTTCCCCGCTTCTGCTGGCACATTTGCCTTGTCTTCCTTTAACCTTCTTGCCTCCCTTGTATGATGACCTGCGTGACTACACTTAGGGTTAATACAGGATAAGCTGTCCATCTCAAGAGCCTTAAGTTAACCACATTTACAATGTTCCTTTCCATAAGATGACACTCACAGGTTTTAGGGATTTGGGCTGTTATTTAGACTGCTGCTCTCATCCTTTCAGGTAATGTCTTTCAGGAAACTAAGACGGATTCCATTTCGCAAGTGACCGATCTCAAAGCCGATTTTCAGTAGCATCCACCCATGCTTTCCTTTGGGTACTGTGGCTTATTAGGCTGCATTACAGCCAACTTTGGCTCTGCTTTATTCCCCTGAGAAGCACAATGTAAAACACAGGGATGAATTTGATATGGATCCCGTCTTCCAGAGTCTGACATCAGATGCAGAGAATTGTTAGAGGTTTACCAAATATTTATGTCTCATAATCTCTCTCAGGGAAAGAGAATCTGAATTTTCAGCTGGCCATCTTTCATGGCTTTCCACTGTTGTCAGAATAAAGTTCAAGGTCTTTATATTGACCTACAAGGTCCTGCATGATCTGACCTCACACGGTCTCTGGTCTCACTTTGTACCACTTCCTTGCTTCTCTACTCAATACTGGATTTCTTGTATCTCCACAGGTGGTTTCAAGGTTTTTTCCTTTCTGTTACTCTTTTTCTGTTCCCTGCTTCCTTATGGACTTGCGTGTGTGCATGTGTGAAGACACACACACACACACACACACACACACACCCCTACTGCCTGAATATATCTTTTCCTCAATCGACTAGAAGGGACTCACTTATAAAAACCTTTCCTGCCCCTCCAATTAGATTGGGACACTTGTTATACACTGCCATTGCAATGTACACACCTCCTTAACCTCTGTTTGAATAATTATAATTATTTAATTTGGCATCACTTATTTGCCCATCTTCCTTCTCTTCCCCACTGGACTGAGAGCTTATCCAGGGGACTTTTCTGTTGCATTCACCATGAATCCCAGCACAATGCTTGATGTATGAAAGAGTATAGGCAGTAAGTGCTTACTCACTGATGTTGTCTGAAGAGGATCCTCCTTTTGGTGATATTTATCTCAGTATCTGCTTACTCACTTGACTTCAAGAGAAATTATTTATTTTTTAAAGAACCTAGAAAAATCCTGTATCTTTCAAGACTCTGGGAAGATTTTGCCATGCATATTGACAAAGAACCTGATGCATCTGATATTACTTTTCCTGTCATCCCTCTGATTCCAAGGAGGAAGTAGTAATGATACAAGTCTAGGGCAGGACCAGTTTAAAGAAATCTAACCACAGTCCAGTTTTATGCTAGGAGATAAGAGAATTAGACTTTTCATCTTCGTTGTAAGTTCTTTGATGATTCTAATCCACGTAAACTTAGAAAGACTTAGATATGAATTCACGAAGGGACCTAATTGGTCTCTTTGAACCTGCTGGGAAGAGCTGTTCACATGGGTGTGTACCAGGCTCATCCTGCACTCTAATGTGTCACAACTCTAAGGGAGGCCATATATTTTCTTCCCCATGATTGTCTACCTTGTTCTGCTACTACCAGTTTTTCTTTTGTCTCTTCACACAGTACCACAGTCAAAGTGTTTCCTACTTTATTACATTTTATTCTCTCTCTGTGTTCTAGATGTGTGCTTTTACTATAGTTGCCAAAACCAGGAGTGTGCTAGTATCCTATCTCTCTTTCTAGTAGTTAGTCCTTTAAATGTAGAAAACTATTCATTTTCAGCTCCTCAGAGACTCTAACAAGGGTCTATTCTGCTTTCTGAACCTTTCTGGTTTGTAACAATGTACGCCATATGGTCTCAACAAACACTTCTTTGCAATGCCTAATTTTTTTTGCAGCCAGCTTTCCCTCTTGAATGTATGTACTCGATGTGATTTTGCATATGCTTCTTTTATATAATGATCCAGATTCTTTGCTCTTCTGTTACATTCTTTCACCATTGCTTCAAGGTCTTTAGCTTAAACGAAAGATGACAGTGTCATCTACATATTTGAGGTGTCCCTGGTCCTTGAGTCCTTTTCTTTATCTGTAGAAACCTTGAAAGTTTTCTCAAGGCGGGAGGTGAAGAGCCTTAGTGAGACACCACCTATTAATTCTACACTACAGGTTGACCTTTGCCACCCAATTTTCGAGTTAAATGTGACTCTATCGTTCGTGAAGATCTGTCTGGGGCACTTACCATGTGGGTCTTCTTTTGCTTCCCTGGCAGGGTTTCCAACAAAACATCAGTTTCCATTAAGTCAAAATTATTTTCAAGCCCCACAAAAGCCATACACAACGACTTGTTTATTGTCTATTGTTCAGCCCGCTCCGTAGTTTGAAAGCAAATAAAAAATAATGCCCACTCTAACCACCTATCCAAGCTGGGTTGCGTCAGTTGCTACATGGTGTTGATTGTCTATAAAAAACGGTGTATCTCTGATTGAACTTCTGGGCCACACATAGTATTAATCAAAAGATTAATTAGAGAGGGCACGGAGTGTATGGAGCACTGGGTGTGGTACAAAAACAATGAATACTGTTATGCTGAAAATAAATTAAAAAAAAAAAGATTAAGAAGCAGCAATCCTGAAACAATAAGCATCGACTAAGGAAATGGCTACGCTTTCAAATTGATTCAGCCAACACTGTCACCCACTTCAAAATGCAAGCATGACAAAACAGAAAATACTACACAAAAGCTGTGTGAACACCAAGAACACCATACGTGCCTACAACACATAGATGCCACTCAGATCCAGGCGGACTCTGCCCACACAGTCTCCTACAGTTAAGTCTGGAGTTTCTGGGCCAGAGGATCTGCTCAGAGTTGCCTTTGCGGTAACTTTCATTCCCTCTCTCCCTTCCTCCTTTCATACCCGTCTCCCTCTTTTCCTTCTTCTCTCCTTTTGTGCCTTCCTATCCTCTTGGTAAGGGTCCCTTGTGAAATAGGATTCTATGATGCAAATGTGTGTATTCAAAGTGGAATATTGTAGGAAGAGGCTCAAGTTCTCTACAAATATGTTTTCATTGTTATTTAGGGCTGAGTAACAAATAACTCTAAAATAGCGGCTTAAAAAGTATTTATTACCTCACAGATTCTGGGGGTTAAGAATCTGGGTGTAGATGAATTTTTAACTCCGTTATCTCAGTAGTCAAACTGTCAGCTGGGGCTGGGGTCTTATCTGAGGCTCAAGCTGGCCAAGGCTCAGGCGGGGAGGGTAGGTCTGAACGCACTTTCAGCTGAATCCACTACTCAGCCGGTTGTTGGCAGGTTTCAGTTTTTCACCACACGGGCCTCTCCTCAAGACTGTGTCATGATGCGGTAGCTGTTTCCCCATGGAGAGTGCCTCAGGACAGAGTGAGAGAGAGAATGCAAAATGGAAACCACAGTCTTTTTATAACCTAATATTAGAAGCGACCCCCTTTCGGTTCTGCTACGTTCTGTCTGCTGAAAGTGAGTCATTCAGCCCTTCCCACCCTCAAGGACAGGGCTGCACAAAGGCATGACTATCAGGAAGTGGAGGGTTATTTGGGGCCATTTTAGAGGCTGCTGACCACAAGGTCCCAGTATTTATTTTGTCTCCCCACTCCTCCTTTCCCTTAAAACAGAATCTAGAGAAAAAATGAATAAACGGAAAACAGAATCAGACCCATAAATACAGAGAACAAACTGATGGCCCCCAGGGGGCGGGGAAGGGGGGACGGGCAGAATGGGCAAAGGAGAGTGGGAGACACAAGCTTACAGTTGTGGAGTGAGTAAGTCATGGTAATAAAAGGCACAGCATAAGGCATACAGTCAATGATATTGTAACAGCAATGTATTAGGACAGGTGGGAGCTACATTTGTAAGCATAGCGTCGTAATGTATGAACTTGTTGAACCACCATGTTTCACACCTGAGACTAATGTAATACTGTGTGTCAACGATACTCAAGAATACAAATAAAGTGGAATTTAAATATAATTCATATATTTCCCTGCAGCTATACGTGGAAGCAATCACTTATTTGCATTTGGGTGCATTTGCAAATATAGCGATTTTCACGGGGGAATGACTTTTTATTCCTAATCCCTAGCCTGATTCATCTCTTTTTATTGAAACCCCACCTAAACATCAAGTTGGCCTCTCTGATGTATTTCTGTTATTTATCTGTCAATGTATCCCTGGTGTCTAGCATAATGCTGATAGTAAATATTTGTTCAATGAATGAAATACGCCACCTCCATCAAAAACCATCACCAGTGACCTCTGCCATCATGAGTTCTCCTTCCCATCTATTTCCTAGCATTTTGAGAAGGAATCAGATGAAACACACAATCTTTGGGGACATAATTCCTATAATATATCCTAATTCTGTACCTCACTGTCCTTGGAGAGGCTATTGAAACTCTCTCTGCCTCAGTTTCTTTATCTGTAAATGGTGTCTGGGTTGCTGTCAGAGTTCGGTTGGGATAACCCATATAGAGCTTAGAAGAATATTTCACAAAGTTGACACATTGATGATTTACTTTTTGTTGTTGCTGAGTGAATTGTTTTTAATTTAAATTCCATTAGCCAACATATAGTACATCATTAGTTTCAGATGTAGTGGAGAAATCAGAGGGGGAGACAAACCACGAGAGACTCTTAACTCTGGGAAACAAACTGAGGGTTGCTGGAGGGGAGGTGGATGGGGGATGGGGTAAGAGGGTGATGGGCATTAAGGAGGCACATGATGTGAACAGCACTTGGTTATTTCCATGACTTCATTATTCTTATTATACCCCTCATAGGCAATCTTGCACTCATGCTATTCACATATTTATTTTTATTCCAACAAGTAGAATATGTCAGAACAACTATAGTGAGATCCCTTATCCATCTCCTTCTTCTACACTGTGATTTCCGTAAAACAGAGACCTTGTCTGATTTGTCATGGTGTCTCTGGGTAGGACTGACATGCAATTACTATTTAACATGAATTTCTCAGCTTCAGACTAAGTATGAGCAAGAATAGTAGTTCTCTTTGTGTGTGTGTGTGAGAGAGAGAGAGAGAGAGTAACAGAGAAATTATTAAGATTCTACTGGTACAGAGCCTTTTGTAAAGATGCTCAAAAAATTGTTTTAATTGATTTGAATCAAGGGGCACCTGGTCCATAACTTACCATTTCTCCCTGTAGTCATAGTGGCTTCACACAGTGGATCCAGACCTTTTGCCATATAATACTTTTTAGACTGAGATGGGAAATGCTTATGTAAGTGAAACTGACTCTTCATGTATATCTTTGGTTTTAATTATTTATTTGTCTTGGAGCATTACTTATTTCCTTTAATCTCAGGGCATTACCTATTTCCCTTAACCTCAGAGACACATCTATAATGATTATTATTTTTTATTTTTTGTTAACCAAAAATACATCATTATAATTCTTTCTTAGGATAGATGTTACTGGTTGAATATTAGTAAACATGCTAATAAACTATGGAGATTCTGCTCCCAGCAGATACAAAGGCGAGAACGTACCATATATTAATATTTTCTATGACCGTTTTCTCTTAACCCATTTTTCCATTCAAAAATTATGTCAAACTTACACTCGGAGAATGAAAGCCTCAAGGGACTGGTACATGATCTTGAGCTTAATTATGCATATGGCAAGATAAAAACTTAGTGAATAGAGAAAAGTCAAAAGTATCCAATTATTTATTTTCAGTTTCTTAAAAAGAGAAAGGGACAGCTAAATAAAAATTAAGCTATTCATTTTACTGGAAGTATACAAGCTAAGGAACCAGGTTAGATGGTGCCTTTGGAAGTTGTTAAAAGGTTAAATTCATTAAAATATTGCATGGTTGGGCTAGTATTGTTTCAGAAGGGGAGTTCCGATGAAAATTCAAACAAGGGATGTGCCTAGGTGTTCAAGAAAACATGGGACCAAGTTTTAAAATAACTTATTTTACTAAAATGTAAAGTATAAATTTCTCATTTGGAGTCGGTTTCTACCAGCTGTCTTTTAAGTATTTGCGATTATAGCATAAAGAAAGCTAAAAATGAATAAAGTAGCATGATTCATTTTCTATAAGTTATTTCAAAGATTATAGACTTTCATTTGACGTTTGTGTTAGGAACACATTTTACTTTTATCATTGTGAACATGTGCAGACCTACAATTAAAATTTTGAAAAATGCTGGTGATAGGTGAAGGTAGAAAGTAATGGCACGATGACGCCTAACTTTTAGCAACAGGAAAACCATGTCCTCTGTTCTAATTTGTACAAAGAGCCCACCAAAGTTCTATGAGCATCATTCCAAGACTACTTCAGGTCAATGTCCACAGGATCCTCTGAGTTTTGGAACACTCTCAAGTCCATTGACATGACTTTAATTCCAATGAAACCGAAGAAAGGATGCTGAAAGCATTACAAAGAAATATGGGTGGAGGGTCCCAGGGTGACTCAGTGGGCTAAGTGTCTGCTTTCAACTCAAGTCCTGATCCCAAGGACATGGGATTGAGCCCTACATCAGGCTTCCTGCTTCGTGGGGAGCCTGCTTCTCCCTCTGCTTCTCTCTCTGTCTCTCTTGAATAAATAAGTAAAATCTTAAAAAAAAGAAATATGAATGTAAAAGATTAATGCTCAATAACACAACAAAGGAGTGGAAAGTGAAGAGAAGGAAAAGAAAAAAAATTAAATGAAGCACTTGCAGTCTGGTCCTAAGTTATGGTGTCAAATGAAGAAAGTGTTACAATTTTCTACTCGATTGAATAAAAAGGTGCTCTTTCATTTTGCCTATCTAAGGTCTCATTGTGGTACCACAATATGCTCTTCCTGTTGCAATGGGCTTATGGTATGTTCTATTCCCTCAGGGAACGACTGCAATGTCAGGGGAGAAATTATGGAAATGGACAGATTTATTCTAGAATATGAGCACTTTAGGGAAATTACAATATTTGTCCTTTAAAGAGATGTTTTAGAAATGATGTTGAGACTGGAGATTTCTAGTTCTGTGACAGGATTGAGGAAGGTCTTCTTTCGTCATTCTGGAAATTGAGGCTGAGCAACTGAAGATCTCCCTGTCCCATAGTCCTATTGGGAATAAAGTATTGGGTTTCAGAATAATGAAATATTTTGCTTTCTCAAAGATAATTCTGAGGAGGTTTCTAATTGTTTCAGTAATGTAGAACATTAGAGGCAAGAATAAAACACTTCCTTTTTATCAGTAGTCATTGATTTTTTTTAATAAATTTTATTTTTTTAAACATATAATATATTTTTATCCCCAGGGGTACAGGTCTGTGAATCGCCTAGTAGTCATTGATTTTAAACAATTTAATTGAATCATGATTGATATACTCCAGTGCTATTTATTGGACATTTCTAAGTGGAATAGTAAATCATATATAATCAAAATTGTGTTTAAAAAATATAATATGGACTCTTAACTGGCCTCACTGTATATTCTTTTTAGTTTGAGTTTAATATTTAAATATAATAAACCAACATTTGGATTGTGCTAAATATGCACAATCAGAAAGGATTTTTTTTTTTTTAACAGAGAGAAAGGGAGAGGGTGAGAGCAAGCATGCAAGTGGGCATGGGGGAGGGGAGTGGACCTCAACAGGGGCCTCAATCTCATGACCCTGAGATCATGACCTAAACTGAAATCAAAAATCAGACACTTAACTGACTGAGCCACCCAAGCACCCTGAGAAAGGATCACATTTTTGAAGAGAAATTGTTTTTATTCAAGTTCCCAGGCCTATACTGGAAATATTAAGAAACATAAAAGATGTCATGAGTTGCAAATTGACAGCCTAGTTAATAGGGTTTTTCCTGCGGGCTGATGTTAAATTCTAAGCACTGATGTTTTTCTTTGCTTACATTTGGCTCTTGGTGAAAATCTGGAACCAAGATGGTACAGAAACATCAGGTGGTTTTTTTTGTTTTTTTTTTTTTTTTTTTCCCTGAGCCCTTGTTTAACACCGTAGAGATGACAAATATTCCTTGAATGTTCTTTGGGTTTATAAAATTTCAAGCATCAGATATTTTAAGTATCAGATATAGATCAAGTGATCTGAGAAGGTACAATTTGCACTAAGACTTCATCCCAAGCAGCCCAGAGAGCTTGATGATGTGCTGTTTGGCCCACAGGGAGGCTGGTAAGATGAGCGCCCGAAGCTCCTTTGGAAGCCTTTTGTTCCCACATGGCAACACAATAAGTTGCTCTCATTACATTTTGATAGAATCTCCATTTGGCCTCCAAGATATAGGAATTTCCAAGTTATTGGTTGAAGTTGGGCATCACAGGGTCCTCCGTCACTGTGGAGAGGATAATGAGGTACTGGGAAACCGCATGGATTTTGAAGTCATAGGTTTGGAGTCTTAGCTATAAATTGGTTATCTGCTCTGAGCCTGAGTGTTTTCACCTGTAAAATGGGAAACTGGATCATATGGATCTCATAGGGTTGCAGAGGGGAGTAAATTAAGTGATGGCTAAAAAAGTACCTAGTCCAGGACTGCATTTATTGTAGGTACTCAATATCATTTATTCTCCTTCTCCTCTATTGTGACCTGACTTGGACCCTTAGTGGTTCCCATGAGTCTTTATGCTTTTCTCCCCAGGGAGCTGTGTAGCTAGTGCTCTAAGTGCTTAGTAAATTGGGATAAACTAATACCAATCTCAATACCAATCTGAAAGCTACCCATGGTATTAGTTTCAGTTAGTCTGAAGGCTTGAGAACCAGGAGCTCCGTGAGCTGGAAGAGATTGATGTCGCAGTTCAGCAGTGAGGAAGAGAGAAAGTGAGAGAGAGGCAGACAGAGAAAGAGAGAGTACAAACTTCCTGTGTCTTTTTCTTCTATTCAGGCCCTCGGTGGACGGGATGAAGTCCACACAGATTGGGGAGGGTCATCTGTTTCACTCAGTTCACCAAAGTGTTATTCTCTTCTGGAAACACCCTCCAGACACAGACCCACAGTTAATGTTTAATTGCTTATCTGGGCATCCCATAGCCAAATAAAATTAGCCATCATAGCCTCCAAGGGGAAAATGTTGTATCAACTTAACATTATCATCAGTAGAGAGTGTCTAGTTTCCTAAAATGCCCATTGACATAGGATATTTTAAATTAAAAAAATGCGACAATGGGGGAGATATAAATTTATTTGGCAAAAAATGGCAACGTTACTATGGCTATTATACCTGAAAGGTAATGGTTTCTACCTGTTTTGCGAGTTTATTATTTGGAGAAGATGTTTAATTTTCTGATTTGATATTTTACATTTTATTAAAGTTCTAGATTTCTATGAGAAAAATCGATTTTGTGTTTTCCTAAATATATGTATATCCTTTACTTAAGTGTTTTCTCTCCCTTGACTTTCCTTGCTAAAATCAAATGTCCATATTGTCTTGTGATTAGTGTGTCTATTTAAACTGGAGTGCCTAGCCACGATCTAGTTCCTCAGGGGTCCTGTACAGTTGGGTACTTATGAAATGAAGTCTTTACTTTTCAAATTTTCAGCTTCATTCTCTGAATATTCAAATACATTTGTCAGCCGCTTTCAGAGAAGAGGCTGTGAAAGGATGATGATAAATCTGGAAATATAATTCTGATTTTTTTGAAATACAAAATTGTGGTACAAAGAGCAGTGGTCCAGTGGTTCCAAATCTAGACTATGTTGGAATCACCAAGGAGATGAAAAAATACTGAAGCCTTAGCTGCCACCCCAGACCAACTAAGAACGTAGAGTTAAGTCTGAGATGTTATCTTTGCAAAACTTCCCAGGTGATCTGATCTGATGGGTAACCAGGATTAAAAAACAAACTAAGGTAACACATGTGGGTTCAGATCTAGTTGCTGCCCCGGCTCAGCTGTGGCATCTTAGTCAAATTTCGTAAAATGTCTGGGCCTTCGGTAGAGAGTTCTGGATTTCTGGGTTCTGTCCTGGTTCTGCAGTCAGCCAAGTCTTCCACGATGCAAGACTGTCCACAGCCCCAGGGTATCGGGAAGAAATGTTAACGTCGCAGGTACATGTCAGTGTATTTGATAGAGCATATTTGTGTGGTTTATATACAGAGTATATCATTTGAAATTAAAATAGAGGAAGTTTTAAGTGATTTCACTTCAGGGTCCTTGCTAAAGGCCGGGTAACGCTGCCAGTTCTTCTGTGAGAATTACAGATTAGCAAAGTGAGAATTGTAGCAGTTTGGCTGTAAAGATATTAAAAAGTCTAGTAAGTTTAAGTTATTTTCACTCCAGGAAAACTATAATCATTTGAAAGATCGAAGAACAAGAGTGAAATTTAAAATAAGATTACATATTCGCAAATCACTGTGTTGCTGGTAAAGAAGGCATTGATGATTGCGTACCTGCGTTTCATTGTGCGAACGGGCTAATACCTTTCTTTCTATACAAATACGGTATCTACTAAGCATGCTTTAAATCTGTAAGATTTTAAAAATTTTGCTTGGTATTTTTGGTGGTGGTGGTGGTGGTGGTGGTTTTATAAGGAAATCAGACCAAGAATAATTTTCTTTACTGAAATGTCAACAGAGTGACATAAACGTCAGAAGGTCAATGAGTACCTTCTCCATTTAGTCTTCAAGATGTGAGCTAATACAATCTGCTTGATCCTTTGCATAGAAATTCTAGAATAGAGTTTGTTGACCAAACAACCCAAAGGAAACACATTACAACGTTCACAGTGAAGCTTAAAAAGGGAAAACGTGGTGGTGAAAATGTCCATAGATCTGAATTTGTAAGTGTTGGTTTGAGTTGATGTAAGTTGCCATGGCCTTATTATTTAATCTTCTACATGTGTGTCATTATTAACTTTTTATGCCACAACTGTTCCTGTGTTGAGTGCAGACAATGCAAGATATGGAGATCCTAGCAATGGCAGGCACACATTTCTTGGTCCTGCCCTTATAGGGATGCTAGTGTGGAAAGTAGCACGAAAGATGAAGGAACCCAGGTTTCTCATGAAATTTAAATTGTATAAATTCGTAAACAAAAGTTACTGCTTTTCGCTCCTCTGTTTTACTGGTATATTTTCTAAACTAGGGCAAGTAAGCTAAAATTCATAATTTATAAACAATCTGGAAAAATTAGTGAATTATTTACCACACTTTTGAAAAATGTGTTTGTATCATACACAAATCAGCTCCTCTGTTAATCACAGTGGTGCCACAAATATGCTAGAAATTAGGACTTGCAAAAGTGAGTTTGGGAAAAAAAAAATGGAGTCCTGTAACTCAATCTGAAATTGGAAAACCAAACCTATCATGAATGGTCTATTTAAACAAGTGCCAATTATTGAATAATTCTCAGACCTAAACAGAAAGTTATTGCATATGGAAAGATTTTTTTTTCCCTTGGAGTGCTTTATTCCAGATGCCCTTTTAAATTGTTTTTAATTCTCTGTGGGCAGTAGATAACTAAACCTACAAAATGTAGTAACGGCAAGGAGGAAGCAATCACGTTGGCCACTTCTAGTTAAGAGTCATGGAAAAGGCATCTGTTATATATGATTTGCAGACTATAAGGACTTTGACAGTCCATAGACCAGACCTAATTTATTAAACTAAGTTTCTAATATAAACAGTAATTTGTTTCAGGCACTGACACTGCAGGTCTGGATTATGTGAACCAAATATAAAGAACTGTATTTCTCTTTTGGAAAGTGTGTGCCTTTCGAGCACTGAAAGAAAATAATCTAATATGTCATAATAGCAAATATGATGATCATGGTCCACCTTCCTGAGCATGGGCTGATTCACACTCTCTCCTTTTTAAATTTTCCAGAAGTTATTTTCAAAGTACCGAGGCATGGTTTGTAAACTTCAAAGCACACCTGTGAGTTCTATTCCAAATAGATGAGAAAATGGTGGGCCTACTTAGCAAGGTTCAATCTTTTGTGCGTTTTAAACCTGAGCTATAGTTTAAATTGGTGAAAACATTTTCACCTACAGAATCAACTGATTAGAAAATTACAAAGATTCCCTTTACCTTGTGTTATTTTGCAGACAGTGTTTGATAGAAAAGGGATTCTGAAAGTGACATGTGAAATAGACTGGACATTTGGAAAACAAAACAAAACAAAACAAAAACAAAGAAATATGGACTAAACACAGCTTTATTTCCAGACTTTTGAAAGTGTCTCAATTAGGTCAGATAAGATGTGGCTCAATTCTTAAATGGCTATCCTCTGTTTGTGAAAGCATTAACATACATTCTCACATGGACTCTGTATCCCTTATTAAATTATTTAGCTCCTGCCAATTCCTACATAAGACAAGGAAGAACCCACAACTCCTTTTTTTTTTTTTTTCCTTGTTCTAAACAGCAGCATATTAGCTAGGATGATTTTGGCTGCAAGTGGCAAACTCATCCTAAAATGTGACTAAAACATAAAGGGCATTTTATTATCATACAGAATGAGAAGTGGATGGCACATCCATGACTGGTTAATTCAGGGACTTCCTTCTCGTGTCTCAATGTTGCCAAACACATGACAAGGTTTCTGTCATGTGTCTCAGTGTAAGGGAGGAGAAAACATTCCGTGCCGTCATAAATCAGAGATTCCCATTTGACCATTGGTCTGTGGGTGGGTCATGTTGCCATGCCTCTGTTGCCCATGGCCAGGAGAATGGAATTACCGTGTGGCACTTAAACGTAATCAGCATTCCACCCCTTCCAGGATGGCTAAGGCTGTGTGATACCTAAAAAAAATGGAGACACATTTAACAAAAAAAAGAAGGAAGTTGCTATCAGGTAGGCAAGCAGCAGTGTCTGCCAAAGGTAGAAATGAGAAATATAATTGATTGGTAATACCTGAATAATAATAGATGGTAGGCATTAAAGGAAAATCTGTATAATATCATTTTATTACCTGCAGGCATCTGGAAAGGAGTGTTTTAGTATTTTTCCATGACAAATTTTTCATAACGTAAACAAAAATCTTTGTAGCACAATACATTTATAGTAAAGTATAATTTACTTCACTTTACTTTACTCCTTCACAAGTCCGGGGGGGACAATGTGAAACACTTAGACTGAAACATTTAGATCATTCTGGTTGAATCGACTATGCTAGTCAGTCACAAATTGGGTTAGTTTTCTCAAGCCATTTTGGTTTATGTACCCCTGTGTTGATCAATTATTGACTGACTACAACCCACCAATAGGTTGTATTCATGTTTCAGAGAAGCAATCTGAATTTTTCTCTTATCTAATCACTCACTTGACGGGGGTAATGTCAGTGGGGTATGGGGAAAATGAGAGAAAAACGAGAATGGGGGAGGGGGCAAAGGGGAGAGGACAAATATGGTACAGAGGGAACGAATGTTGGGCACAGCAAGTCCTTCAGAGTTCCCTTATTTTACCACACTGGGTGGTAGATATTTTTGTTTTTGTTAGTAAGAGATTGATTTCAATAATTCTTTTATTTTTTTAAAGCATTACTCTTGAAGATCTACCTGTCACATCTTACGGTTTTGAAATAGTGGCTTAACAAATCGTCTTCTCGGTCAATGAATGTTGAAGTCCTACTAGAATGGAAAGGAGCTGTATTAATCCAAGGTGTTCCTGTCTCTAGCAGACCTTATGTGCTCCTAATCTTTGAAAATGTTTTAAAAGAGTAAGAGATCCAAAAAGAAAAAAAGAAAAAAAAACTGCTTTAATCAGAAGCACACTAATTCAGGGTTTATCTGGAGAATACTGCTGAATATCTCCAGATATTATCTGGAGAATGACTGCAACTGTTTTTTCCCCCAACTCTACCCCAAATAGCACATGGTCCTTCTGTTCTAGAATGATCTCACCCAGCTGTTGTTCTGATGCCTCCTTCAATTGTGCTGTGTCCATGGGGGATAGTGTTCAAAGATGGAGACAGAAAAACTTGCAAACAAACAGTAAGAAAGATCCAGCCTTATTTTACAGCCGCCCAGTTCTTCGGATTTAGATGTGCATGTTTACATATGTGGGAAATTACTTGGGGAAGGCACATTAGTTATACATAGCTTTAGAGTTCTTAAGACTGAAATTTACTTGTCAGGGTTATTACTGCATTTTTATTTATAATCTTTTTTTTTCTTTAGAGTATAACTTTAATATTTGGATTGAAAAACTTTGGCCTAAGAGCATTAATATATAGGGAAGTCAGTTTGGGATTTAAATGAGCCAGAAGCTCACATTTAAATCATGTAAAATACCACTTTTCTCACTTGCCTCTCCCTCTCTCTATGTCCACTGCTACACTCCTACATTCTTCCCTTGAAAAAGAATAAGAAAGGAGAATTGATCAAAAAAAAGCATTTTGGTTGGAGTCTGGATACTTGAACTCTTGTTCTGCTGTTCTCCTGACTTGACTTCCAGTCAAGCTTTATCTGGGGATAATAGAATTCCTGTTTGATTGATTGACGTCAGATGGCCATTTTGGACAAGACCATACGCTTCAATTTCCCCATAAGTAGCAGTAAGAGTCCATGACTCTTAGAAGTGTTTATGGATGTTAAGTCCACCCTGTTTATGGACGAATGATCTTTGTTTTGCATGCCTTGACTAGAAGCACGCAGAATTTTTAATACTTCAGTGGAAGGATTTCAATTACAGATTGGTTCTTACTGCTAAGTAGTTACATAGCTGTTCAATCATGGAATGAGGTACACCTGTCATGAGGATAATTTGCTAATTAGAAGAATAACTCATTTCAAATACAGGTTTTTTAAAACCAAGAAATTGCAGACATACAGTCACACCTGCAAAAAATTTTTGAATTCGAAAAAATTTCTCTGCATGTGTTTAGCAGTAAATTTGGTTACATATAAAGCAAATTCTATAAATTCACTATGGCTTTCTTATATTAGAATGCTTTTATTTGAGTTTCTCTTTGCGTCAGTGTTATTTCTGGCTTTAGTGTAAGACTTTAAAAGGAATTTTAAAAGTCTGGAGCTTGCATTGTTTGCTTCCTCTGAGAGAAGTAAAAGCAAAATGAGCTGATTTTTTTTTAGGGTTATACAAATTGTCTTTTTAAAGTTAAATAAGCCTTTAACATGTACAAACTTCTAAAAAAGTATCTATTTAAGTTTGGTATTTAAGTGAATTTTCATTTCTTAATTTTAAGAGCATTTCCTTGTAAACAAATTAATAAAAAGTCATCATAGGTATATCTTTAAGCCTATATGATTCCTTTAGTTTTTCACCAAATCTCATATAAAATGAGAAATCATTATTGCTGTTTTAGAACATGGACTCCATCAGAACACAATATTTTACTTGTTATTTGTGATAATTATTTTAATTTTAATAACTTCTTGATAGGACACAGGAACCAGGTATAAATCATAGTAAGGCAGATTATTGATCAGTTATATTTAAAAGATTTGGGATCAGTCACATCAAAGAAACACTCAATTCACCTAGTCTAAACTAGGGCAAAGCATTATTCAAAATGTTCTCTTTTTCCAGCATTGAGGGGATTAAAACTGATATATCAAATTTCTAAAAACAACTTTGCAATATCTGTATTCAATAAAATTCAGACACATTTCATCCCCCCCCCCAGTTTTTACTTCCATTCATGCTTTAATTGGGATAACATAATTATATTTCTGATTCATTCTGACAGTAAACTATGTATTCTTCCTAATATCTATTCTGTATCTTAAAAAAAATTACCTTAGTAGCTATATTTTTCTCACCAGCAGCTATAGTTTATGAATTAGAAAATATCTAAATATCAAAATGTGGAAATTGATGTGATACCCAAAGTGGGGCAGAGTTGCTATTACACCAGACTCTTAAGGGAGCAGAAAATAGTATTAGCTTGATGCTAATCATTCTGCTTTTCAGCCTTGTTGATGGAATGTGGGGTTCAGTCTGTTTCCTCCTCACATGATCATTATGGTCAAAAGCCAGGGATGTTGAGTAGTTGGTTTGTGTCCCAGGTAGGGGATCTGGTAAAAGAGGCCATTGTTTCTTATTGCATTCCCTGACCAAGACTTTGACTATTTGTGTTGCCTATCCTGGGCACCTCAGACCATGAGGGATAATTTGACTCATTCTCACATTGAATCACACCTTACCTTATGAATTAAGTTTTCTGAACTCTGGCGATGCTACGCCAGGTAAGGTCCTGGGTAAATGGTGGTCGTTGGGCTGAGAGTCAGGGAGGTTCCGGGCCAGACTTCTTCATGTAGGATCAAATGTAAGAATCTGATTATCTTTCTGATTTTTAATATTTCCAAGAGATAGTTTATAAAATGATATTAAGTTGATGGGAGCTAGTGACCTAGATAATAAAAGTAAAGAAATTTTGATGCTATGTTCTGAATGTTTCTGTGCCCCCTAAATCATATATTGGCATCTTAACCCCAAAGGTGATGATATTAAGAGGTGGTGGCCCATGGGGGTTGATTAGTTCAGGAGGTCAGAAGCCTTATAATTGGTATTAGAGTCCTAATAAATGGGACTCCAGAAAGCTAGCTCATCCCTTCCACAATGTGAAGACTCAGGACAAAGGTGAGACCCATGAACCAAGAAGTGGGCCTTCACCAGACCTTTGCCTGTGCCATGATCTTGGACTTTCCAGTCTCAAGAGTGATGAGAAATAAACGTTGATTGCTTATAAGACATCAAGTATATGATATTTTTGTTACAGCAGCTTGAGTGGACTAAGGCATAAGGTCATTTCTATAGTAAACTACTTGGGTTTAAATTCTTTCCTTCTGTGTTTCTATTTTGCTGTGTTTGAAACCTTTGAGAGCAACCTATGTGGAAATTAGTTTTCAGAAAGAAGAGTGGAATAGGAATCAGACCTTACAAAAGTGATAACAATAAGCCAAATTTTTTCCTGCGTGGAGGGATGGGTAGGCTTCTAGATGCCTGCTCTTTTGGCCCCAAAGCCATGAAGAGAGGCTTAATTTTCTCCACTGCATTAAACACCAGGAAGAAGCAAGAGGTTACAATGTAGACGGATCCTAACACCTCCTCCTCAACATGACGTTTTTTGGGTCTGTGCTCAGAATCCTGTGGACAGGACCACTCAGAATAATAATGGTTCAGAGGTCTCCACACATTTAGACTCCTGCATCCCTTAGGCCCCCAGCAGTCACGCATCCAGCACACCTACAGTTCAGGATTTGCAAACTCTAATGCCCCCCCAGGGCCAGATAGTTGATCTAAATAAGCCAGTTGTGCTGGGTGCAAGCCGGGGCCACGTGGGGAACACAAGTTCCTACTCAAAGACATCCTGGCGACAACTTTTTGTTGCCAAGTAAAAGTGGAGTTTTCAAGAAGAACTAGAAGCTTAGATTTTCATGGAAAAGATGGACTTTTGATGTGAAATCTTACAATTTTTAAATGTTGGCAACTGAATAAAACAGAAAAAAAAGAAAAAAAATAACCCATCTACCAGTCAGATTGCAGCAGTGAATTTTTTTCCCAAAGATTTTATTTATTTATTTGACAGACAGAGATCACAAGGAGGCAGAGAGGCAGGCAGTGAGAGAGGGGGAAGCAGGCTCCCCACCAAGCAAGAGCCCGATGCGGGGCTCGATCTGAGGACGCCAGGTAAGGTACTAGGTAAATGGTGGTTGTTGGGCTGAGAGTCAGGGAGGTTCTGGGCGAGACTTCTTCATGTAGGATCAAATGTAAGAATCTGATTATCTTTCTGATTTTTAATATTTCCAAGAGATATGGATCTTGACTTGAGCCAAAGGCAGAGGCTTTAACCCATTGAGCCACCCAGGCGCCCCTGCAGCAGTGAATTTGATACTTCAGCTTTAGGTAGAGTTTCATTGCTTATAATGTTGGCAATGACTGTAACCAGTATTATCCTCCTAGATGGAGGTGTATAATCACACATAGATACATTCACTAAAGCAGCCTTTGCGCTTAAGGACACACATGGGGACCGCTTTTGTTTATGTTCACAAAAGGGGAGAATTTGATCAAATCTTAGTTTAGTTTTTTTTTTTTTTTAATTCAGAGTCCATACTAGTTTTTGGTATTTCAGTATATACGTTAATGCATTGAAATACCACTGTTTTGGTTAGAGTACTATCAGTTTTGTGACATTAGAAATCTGAAATTTGAAACATTTACATACCAAGACATACCTAGAATGAAAGTTTCTAATCAAATAAGGTTTAGAAAGTATTTTTTATGTACCTCCCTCACCTGCATAAGGAGGAAGAAATAGAACAACACAAATTTCCTTTGCAACAAGAGTGTATGCCATCATACTCTATGTCAAAATCTGTCTAAACAAGCAGAGTGTATGACCAGGTTGAGATTACACAAGTAACTGCATCAGAATCTCTACCTACTATGATAAAAACCAGTACTGTAAAGTGGGACTGGAATTTTTCTTTTCTTGAAACTAACATGTTATCAATAAAATGTCTACAGCAATAGTACAAATATTTTGATACTCAATAGTGACTTAAAGTGTTCCCATTTGCCCTATATTACAACCAATATATGTACTGACAAATTAATGGCTAATTTATAAATGAGTACTAGTGAGAGTTCCTTGTATTTCTTCTTGTGAGTTTCTATGCACTCAGAAGATATTACTCCTTTAAGGAGTTCAAATACTTTCACTTAAATGACATATTCAAGATCAATATTCTAGTTAGCTTTCCTCAAACTCGCATGGCATTTTTGCAAATTCTATTTCTCTTGGCACAATTTTCCATGATCTGTTACCTGAATAACGGAAATACATTGAACATGTATTTTTGTGTGAACTTTCAATCTTCCATAGTCCATTCTTTTGTGGTAATTCACACAAAATAGATAGTGCTTCTTTTCAATGCTCTTCCTAGCTATTTTAGGTTATGAGAACAATACGTGGTACCAAACATTTCCAATTTTTTTTTGTAAAAATGGAACATATACAATGAAACATATACTATAAAACACATAGTAATTATCAGGCGGAGAATGCAGTTCATTTGTGAGGTTGGGTGGGGGGATCTCAGTCTTGGAACAGACAGCTTCCAGATTTCCTGATGGCCACTTAGGTGTTCAACGGAGCTGCTCTGTACTACGACCTTCGTCTTTGAACTACAGAGCTCACAGCAGCTTTTACCCAAACTCAGGGATGTGTATTATCACTTGCTGAAAGGGGACGGCATGTGTAATATTTCTGAATAGATTCTAGTGGTTATGAATGTTTCATTATATTTTTAAAGAGGGTACTAAATTTTATAATTTATGCACCTGTAATGTGTTAGTGTCTTTGCTTAAAAAGTATTGTTTACAGCTGAAATAGAAAATTGGGGTCAGAATAAACAGGTCTTGTTAAGTAGAATATATAAAGTAACTACCATGGTGCTGGTTTTTGTTTGTTTGTTTGTTTTTAAGCGTGAAAATCTTGAAGGGTTGCCTGGAGATTTTCAGAGCAAAAAAATGATACTGAGCAAAAACTAGCAAACTGCCAGAAAAGTAATCATCAGTGCACGAACATTACATTAAGTTTAATAGAAGTATTTCAATAGAGACCATGTAAATCAGGCTAAACTATCAATTATCATTGAATATTTTGTATACACAAATGAAATGCCTCTAAGACTAGTTTGAAATCAGCACGACCAATAAGAAACAGTCAACAGGTATATTATTTAAACTTGACAGTGATCTCGCAGGAGTAAATGTTTTCATAATAGTTTTATTAAACTGCCTTCTTTGATCCAAGATCCTCAGTGACCTTAAGATAATCATTTATCAATAGCCAGCAGTAGGAAAGTACTAGACCATCTTTCGCTTACAGGGAGGTCACGCCTAGTAGGAGTAAATCCATCGTAGTTGTGATATAATGAACATTGGGTCTATATAAACTACTGCATGGGGGTGCCTGGGTGGCTCAGTCGGTTAAACACCCAACTCTTGATTTTGGCTCAGGTCTAAGTCTCTATGTGTGTTTCTCTGTGTTAGGAAAGTCAGCTACATGTTCTGTTCTTGAGAGTTATGGCCTTAAGAGGAAAAGGTCCTGTGGTTACCTGCCATGCAGTGTTCCCTATTCTGCAGAGCCTGGTGCCTCCAGGGTGTCTCCAATGTATGCTGCATGGGCTCTGCTCTTTTGTCCTGGCTGCTTTATTCTTTCAGCCAGTCACCTGCAGAACCTCTCTGCCTTTTGTGGGCAGTATTTCGTCCCTGGCCTGAATGTGGTGCATTTTAACTAGGTGTGCTCTGGTCTGTGTGTGAAATGAGACTTGCCATCACCACCTCCAAAACTGAGGCTCTCTATAACTCCTGCATCAGGAGAGGAGGTGTGGGCAGGGGTTTGGACATCTGGAATGGGTGGGTGTGTTGTGCTAGGTCGGAGGCAAGCATGATTGGGAAGGGTATTTCCAGCAGAGTACAGTAGGGTGGGGCTTGGTGTAAGCAAGTTAGGTAGCTAGTTTAGGTGCTGTGCTGGTTCCTATTTATGTTGAGGAGTAGGGGAGAGAAATGGCATCTGTCAGTTCCTTTGTTCACAGAGGGGTCTTTCCGTGAATGCTATCTCTCTGGGGTGCACTCTGAGATGAGCAAATAACCTCTCCACAGTTGCCCCAGGGGCTTTTTAAGTGACTGGTTCCATGCTGTGTTCTCTAGGCTGTTCTCCCTGTCTTCTCCGCCAAGAGCACATCAGTCACTTTGGGATCTCCCCAAGCTAAACCCATTGGCCTTTAGAACTCTAAGATTTAAGGCTTGCAGGTTGCTAGAACTCACAAATTCGGCACCCTCTTGCTTTCCTAGCCAGTTGCTATGGGGAATCATTTTCCCTGTGACCTCCCTTGCGTGTTAGTCTGTCTCTTGCCCTTCTCTGTGACAGCAGCACTTTCCTCACTACAGCAGCTATGTTCTATTTCTCTCTCAAATTGTGTCTCCACGCTTCCTACCTTCTTTGATGTGGCCTAATATCTACCTTTAGTTGTGGAGTTTGTTCTGCCAGTCCTTAGGTTGATTTTTGGGGAATTTGGGTTTGATTTGATAGTTATCAAGTTGTATTCATGGGAAAAGGTGAGCTGGGGTCCTCCGATTCTGCTGCCATGCTCCCCTTTCATATATATATTTTTAATTTTAAATTTTTACATTTCCATTTAAACATCTTTATTTTTAGTTGTTTTTAATGAAAGTTATACTTGAGACATAGTTTAAGGAATCAAAATTACAAGGGTTTTATTTATGAAAAATAGCAGTTCCTTGACCCCTCCTTTCCTGAATTTTCCCCTTCCAAAGCCAACCCTTGCACTCTTTTCTGTAATTATTTTAGAATTTGCCTTCACATCTCTGAATAACATGTTTATTATTGTTATTCTTCTATTTTTGGTTTCCCACTACAGAAGTTGTGGATTTATCACCTTTTTCTCCTCCTACTCCCAGCAGACATTCACAACCTTGTCCATTTTCTCTAATATAGGTATATGAGGGAAGAACAATGGTCAGTTTTTGACTATGAGGTTACCATCCATTCATGAGATAGGAAATGAACTACATTTTAAAAAATATTTTATTTATTTATTTGACAGACAGAGATCACAAGCAAGCAGAGAGAGAGGAGGAAGCAGCAGAGAGCCTGATGCAGAGTTTGATCCCAGGACCCTGAAATCATGACTCGAGCTGAAGACAGAGGCTTAACCCACTGAGCCACCCAGGTGCCCCAAACTACATTGTTTTTAAAAACAACTTTTCTCTTTAAATTTAAGTGTAATTAACAAAGACTTATATTAGTTTTAGGTGTACTATATGATTCAGTGATTCTATACATTACTCAGTGTTCATCAAGATAAGTGCAGTCTTGAACCCCTTCATTTATTTCACTCATTCCCCCACCCCCACCTACTTCCCCTCTGGAAACCACCAGTTTGGTCTCTGTATTTAAGAGTCCTTTTTTTGTTGTTGTTCATTTGTCTCTTTTTTTCTTTTTCTTTTTTAAAAAATATTTTATTTATTTATTTGACAGACAGAGATCACAAGTAGGCAGAGAGGTAGGCAGAGAGAGAGGGAGAAGCAGACACCTCACTGAACAGGGAGCCCAACACGGGCTTGATCCCAGGACCCCAGGATCATGACCTGAGCCAAAGGCAGACACTTAATGACTGAGCCACCCAGGTGCCTGGTCTCTTTTTTCCTTTGTCCATTTGGTTTGTTTCTTAAATTCCACATATGGGTGAAATCATATGGTAGTTTTCTTCCTCTGATTGGCTTAATTCACTTGGCATTATATCTTCTAGGTTCATCCATGTTTTTGCAAATGGTAAGATCTCATTCTTTCTTATGGTTGAGTAATATTCCAGTGTGTGTGTGTGTGTATGTGTGGGTGTGTGTGTTTGTATACACATATACATACATATACATACACATGCATATACCACATATTTTTTACCCATTCTTCTGTGGATGGATGCTTGGGTTTCTTACATACCTTGGCTATTGTAAGTAATGCTGCAATGAAATAGGGGTGGATATATCTTTTTGAATTAGTATTTTTGTTTGCTTTGGTAAATACCCAGAAGCAAATTTACTGGATAATATGGTAATTCTATTTTTAATATTTCAAGGAACCTCTACATTGTTTTCCACGATAGCTATTCCAATTTGCATTCCCACCAACAGTGCACGAGGGTTCCTTTTTATCCATATCTTTTAAAAGACCTTTGAAAAATAATACTTTCAATGGAGAATAGGAGGTTCAGAGTTTAAGAAGATATGTTTTTCTGGAATTAGAAACAATGTTAAACTTTTTCCAGATATCCCATGAAGAGTGTCTTTTGATAACATACATTCACTGAAGTCTGTTCTGTGGGAAATGATGTGCAGCGAGTTAGGGTATGGATGGTGAGGGAGTGGGAGATGGCAAGGATGAGTGAGACACTGGCCTTGGCCTCAAGGAGTTTACAGTCTAGCTGGATGAATGTGGAATGAAGTGAGTACATGGATCGAAGGGCTGAGAGGAGAAAGTCTGGGCAGAAGTGCTCTGATCACTGAAAGAGTTAACGTTAAGGTTCTATATTGGAACATAGATTTGGCAATGAATTGGGGATGCTTTCTTCTTTTTTACTTCATAATCATTTTATTGAGCAGCGATTTTAAGATACAAGTTATAAATATAACTTTAAAAGAACGGCTTTAAAAATTAGGCTTTTAAATAAAGAAATTATTAATTTTATACATTTAAGAGGTATCAAAGTGGGCATACAGGACATAAACTTGTTTTGAGTTGTTGCTTTAATGGTTTTTTTTATTTTAGAAACTTGAGCAATGAAAAGTAGACTTCTTAGATTGCTGATGACAAAGTGTTAAGGATATCACTTAAGATTTCCTCTTCTCCACGGGCTATTTGCTGTCCTACGCAAATCTGGTGTAGAGGGCAGCAGGGAGGGAATTTTGGATGCAACAGCTGGAATGCGGGAATACTGAAGGGAACTAAAGTGTGATGCACAAGTCCTGTAGTTTGGCCCTGTCTGTCGATTTATTTACCTTTTGATCTGAACTTCTCTGATCTTTGGTTCTTGGTTCATAAAAAAAGAATATTAATCCCCACTCTGCCTAATCACAACATTGCTATCACATTAAAAGGAGATGCTATATATGAATGTTGTCTGAAAAGTTGTGAAATACTATGTAGTTGTGAAGACCTGAGATGAAGGAATAAAAAATTCGTGTCTGTTTCTCCAGGTGTTTTGGCCTCTCCATTTAGAAAAGTTAATTCACAGGTAATGGGATATTTTCTTTTAGAGTAGTAAACCAATATAGTTTTTGAACTTGGAAATTTCTGCTTTCTAGTTGTGTTCTGCTGCTTACCTAACAAGAGCTGAGCTGGTGAATCTGGGCCTCAAGGTTATTGGAAACCAAGGGTAGCTAGACCTGAGGATATGGCACAAGAGAGTCCCTACCATGTGGAAGGGGAAAAATGCATTCCCTTTCCTCCTTAGAGGAATGTGGGAAGAGGAGAAGGAAGGTTAGGTAGGGTGAGAAAATCCTTCAATAAAACCCTCATTGTCTCTGTTTGGAAGCTAAATCTTGCGTGAGGGCAGAGAGCTGTAGAAACTTTTAGAAAGACATGGGGAAACTGAAGAGTACCAGAGGTTCAGTTTCTCAAGCACTGTTCTCCGTGCCATGTGCAATGTGGCTTTGACAAATAGGACAATTCTCACAGAGGGAGGAGCTGGAACGAGGGCGTTCAGGCTTCTCAGCCTGTGTGTGGTCTGTAGGGGATTGAAATGTATTTGTGTGATGCCCTGGTGAGGTTAGTCAAGGGCAGGATCAGCAGTTAGCAGTAATGGATGCCTTTATATGCTGAAAGGCCAAGGAGAACTGGTATATCACTAAGGATTCAGGGATGACAAGACCTCCAGCATAGACAAAAGAGGGGAAGAAACACTTCAGTGGGTAGTAGCCTCTTCCTTGGCCACTGCTATAAGATCACATGACAGCTCGCTCTTGATATGGGAGCAGCAGGAGATGGAAGAAAACCTACAAATGTTTACTCATCCCAGATTATCATCTGTAGGAGGTAACTCAAATTGGAAAAGTTGGAGACACTGTGAATGGGCAAGTTTTGTATCTTCACTACCACAGTCTCGTCTTACCTCCATCTAACAGGGTGGAGGCTTGGGAGGAAAATAAAGCTGTAACAGAAAAGATAAATTTAAGAAGAAATATGAGGAAATTGTTACTCTTCTCCATACATATATATATATATATTTTATTGACTATATTCCCAATGCTGTGCTTTTCTTCTCTGTTATTTATTCTATAACTGGACATTTGTACCTCTTAATGCCCTTTATCTATTTTACCCACACACCTCCTCTCTGGAAGCCAACATTTCTCTGTATTTAAGAGTCTGTTTGTGCCTTTGTTTCATTTTTTTTTAGATTTCAGATATAAATGATATACTCTGGAATTTTATTTCTCTGACTTACTAAAGGATACTCTGTATCCTTTAGATACATCCATGTTGCAAATGGCAAGATCTCATTATTTTATGGTTGAGTAATATTCTCTCTCTCTCTCTCTCTATATATATATATAAAATGTATGTATATATATAAAATATACCTATATATAAAAATCACATCACATCATATCTTCTTTATCCACTCATCTATTGATTGACACTTGGGTTGCCTCCACATCTTGGTACCATAAATGCTGCAAAAAACATAGGGGGTGCAGGTAGCTTTTTGAATTAGTGTTTTTCCTTGGGAAAATACCCAGTAATGGAATTAAAGGATCATATAATATTTCATTTTTATTTTTTTGAGGAACTTTCATCCTGTTTTCCACAGTGGTTGCACCAATTTATCTTCCCACCAACAGGGTATGAGTATTTCCTTTTCTCCACCACCTCACCAACACTTGTTATATCTTGTCTTGTGATACTAGCCTTTCTGACTAGTGTGAGGTGATACCTCATTATGGTTTTGTTTTGCATTTTCCTGATGATGAGTGATCTTGAGCATCTTTTTATGTGTCTGTTGGCCATCTGTGTGTCTTCTTCAGAAAAATGTCTGTTCAGGTCCTCTGCCCATATTTTAATTGGATTGTTTGTTTCTTCTACCTACATATGTTTCTTTCATGTGCCATTTATTGAAGTGCTATCTTGTCAGATGTAACTCTTTTTTTCCTTATAGTTGCTCACACTTTATTTTGTTGTTCATAGTTATTTAACTTTATTTTAAAAAGACAGTATTTTTTTTTTAAGATTTTAATTGTCAGAGAGCACACAAGCCAGGGGAGCAGGAGGCAGAGGGAGAAGCAGGCTCTCTGCTATGCAAGGAGGCTGATGTGGGACTAGACATGGATCCTGACCTAAGCCAAAGGCAGATGCTTAACGACTGAGCCACCCAGGCACCTCTAAAAACACAATTTTTAAGAGCATTTTTTTTTAGATTTGCAATAAAATTGAGAGGAAGATGCAGAGATTCTTTATAAACTCTCCACCTCCATATAGTACAGCCTCCTCCACTATCAACATCACTCACCAGCATGGTATTTTTGTTTTGTTTTATTTTAACCAAGAATGAACCTATGTTGATGCATTATAATCACCCAGAGTCCCCAGGTTACCTTAGGCTTTCAGTGTCTGTGCTATACATTTTGTAGGTTTGGACAAATGTGTAATAACCTATGTCCATCAGATATATCCTACGGAGTATTTTCACTGCCTTTAACATCCTCTGTGCTCTAACTCCTCTCCTCTCCCTTTGGCCATGGCAACTGCTGATGTGCTTATTGTCTCTATAGTTTTGTCTTTCCTAGCATGTCATTTAGTTGGAACCACATGGAATCCATAGTACAAATATTGCTTTCAAATATAAGTTGATCTAGTCTTTATTATGTGCTAGGTACTGCTCGAGCCTTACAAATGCTAATTCATGTAACTCTCATAGTAGCTCAGTAAGCACTACTATTGTGCCCCTTCTGGGGTAAGAAAACTAAGGTCCAGAGAAGTTCAATTGGTAAAAATGTAGGAGAGCCAGCATTCCAACTCCAAAAATCTGGCTTCCAAATACTCATTTGAAGCCCTCTACCACATGCCTTTCAGCCTTCATGTTGACTCAGTCTCTTTGAGTTTCTTCATATCTTTATACTGAAAGCTCAAAGATAGATCAATATTAGTATTAGATAATTTTAATTTGCACACACTGAGAATTACTGAATCCTATGTGGCCTTCAACTCACAAGTAAGGAGTGTTTGAGGAGCTCAGGTTAATATAAATTATGTTCCCCAAAGGGCCAGATGTCAATTAGTAGGTGGTTGTCATAAAATTCACCTATTAAAAGCCATTTATTATTTTCTAAAAAAATGCACATGAAGTATGTATGTATGTAACTTTTAAGCAGTTGTAAGTTTTTATTTGGTGATTTTTACCAAGGTTTTATTTTGGTTTTCATTGTTTACCTAGAAGCTCTCAGGAGACCCATGAAATGTATTTTTTATGTTTCATAAAATTAATATGAAATGGCAACAGAAGGCTATTTTTGGGGAGGAAGAATCTTTCTTGTGAAGAAAGATCCATGCTAAAAACCCACAAACATGCAAAGTTCGCCTATTACCATAACTCTGATCATTTACAGGTTAGAATTTCAGAGAATTTGTACACGCAATTGTTTTCCTCCTGCTGTGTGCAAAACAAGACCTAACTACAAAAGAGTTGAAGGTGTTTTTAAGAAGCAAAACTGCAAATTTAGTGCCTGTTTTCTTAGCTAGAGAAAAGCAATATTTTACTTACAATTGTGAAAAAATAGGGGCTATTTGATAGTTGCATAACTCTCCATGTTGGTTTTTGCCAGAATTCTCTCAGATGTCTGTGTAGGGAGAATCTGTGTCTGTGTAGAGAGATAGGGCTCTCTCCCTGAGTCCTATCTTGTTCTTCTGAGGAACCATAGTTTATTGTTTCCTCATCAGGCTGTGTGGATGAATGCACCGTACAGACCACTGAGGCAGTCAGATCTTGAAGAAACACTTCTTTCTCTATAATGCTGATATCCTATGTGGAGCCTCTGTTGTAATAATAGAGCTGGTTTAAAAAAAAAAAGACACAATATCTGAAATCACTTGTGGCCAAATTACACGTGGGCTTGTACTTTTTTTTAAAAGAATGATAAAGATAATAAAATTGTACGGACATAAAATACTTATTATTAAATTTGAATAAAATTGAATTGCTATGAAACATGGTATTAATTATCAAACAGTTAAACAATGATTTCCTTAACTGTTTTCTTAGCTTCTGTTAATGAAAAGGCGTTTACATGGTTGCAAATCCCTAATGATGATGCTGAGGATGAACAGTGGGGGGATAGGTTTGAAAATGTAATTTTTCCCTTTAAGAAGTGCTCCCAAGGGGCACCTGGGTGGCTCAGTGGGTTAAAGCCTCTGCCTTCGGCTCAGGTCATGATCCCAGGGTCCTGGGATCGAGCCCCAGGTTGGGCTCTCTGCTCCGTGGGGAGCCTGCTTCCCACTTTCTCTGCCTGCCTCTCTGCCTGCTTGTGATCTGTCAAATAAATAAATAAAATCTTAAAAAAAAAAAAAAAGTGTTCCCAAGTATCAAAATAGAAGTTAAGTAGTCCTTTAACAAAGGTGCAATAATTTTTATTTAAAGTGGAGTTAAAGTGACAAAATACAGTATACTTGGTCTTTTCGGATGTATGATTATAGCAGAAAGGCCCAGTGGTCCTAAAAAAAGATCGGGACTATTGGTGATTGAAAACCTTACTTTTAGGATGCCTGGGTGGCTCAGTTGGTTGGGCGGCTGCCTTCGGCTCAGGTCATGATCCCGGTGACCTGGGATCGAGACCCACATCGGGCTCCTTGCTTGGCAGGGAGCCTGCTTTGCCCTCTGCCTCTGCCTGCCACTCTGTCTGCCTGTGCTCGCTCGCTCTCTCTCTCTCTCTGACTAATAAATAAATAAAATCTTAAAAAAAAAAAAAAGTAAAAGAAATCCTTTCTTTTACTCACAAGGAGTAACAGGTGGGTTGTCCTTGGATTAAGCAAACCTAAGACAGATGACCTAGTGGACAGAGGGCTGCATTTCACTGAGAGCAGCACTGTAGGATGAGAGCATTGCTGGCCTTTGTGTCCCTTCTGAGTGAGGACATGACTGAGGCTCTATCGGCCCATTAATGAAATCACTGTCGCAATGACCGTGGGGCCCTCCTCCCAGCAGCGGGCTTACAGACCAGGGCTTGCTTGCACATTGCTTAGAAAGATAGGCTATTAAATGGAATCTGCTCTTTGAAGCAAATTCCACCCCCCACCTCCCCCACCTTTTCAAAAGGATTGGAAGGTTATAATACTTGATCATATGAGAATTAAAAGTAGGGTTTTCATACATAAGTCACTATGTAGGATCTGCAGGAGCTCTGATGAGAAGACATCAGTCTTGTCTTTAATATGATTAGGTCAGGAGGGAAAATAAGGTAAGTAACCAATGACACATAGGCATACTTCTCACTCTGTTCTTCCCTCCCTCCCTCCTTCCCTTCTTCCTTTGTCCCTTCATAGCTGTTTCCTGAGCCCTGTAATGTGCTCGGAAGCATTCCAGTGGCATTCCGGACAGCAACTTAACAAGACCATGTCCGTTGTTTGGAGGTCATGTCTTGGGGAGACCAAGAGCATGCTGATAAAGACGAAGAGCTGGGATGAGTTCAGAGGGAAAGAGCGTGAAGCTGGCTGGGAGGAACAAGGGCTACTTGGTGCCGGCGGATCTTTGAGTTAAACCAAGGGGATGGGGAACCATCTCGTCAAACTATGGGGGAACAAAGTGCAATAGTCCTAGAAAGATGGGGTGGGAACCTGTTGAATTCCAGACTGAAGTGTTGAGTGGGAAGTGAGCACCCATTGACAAATTTTGAACAGAGTCCTAAAAAAAAAAAAATCCAAAACAAAACAAAAACATTTTAGGAAAGTGGTTATGGCAGTACTTATGGAGATAGGTTGAAGTGAAGAAAATCGAGGACAGGGTGGCTGCATAAAAGATGAGTGAAATACTGGAGATGGTTGGTCATCAGGCCTGACCTTGTGGAGGCAGAGTAAACGTACTTAAAGATCAAAAGCTATTGTCTATGGCATGTTGTGAGGTCTTGAAAATGTAAAACATTACGTCTTGATGCCCGTATTATGGGTGGTAGTATGGCCCATCCTGTATTAAATCAATATGCTACATTCTAGACCCTGTGAGTATGTCTAGTCCCTCCAGCTACTGCTCTTGACCAGCTGTTACCTACAGAGCCATCCTTGGGGATAAATTAATCCTTCTTCTTTGCAGAGTTTGTGCTGCAGCTTTGCTCTATGTTTTGGAAAAAGATTATACATTAAGGTTTCTGCCATTTAAAGACCTAACTAGCTCTTATTATAAATTACTTGCTGTTTTGTACTTTGTTCTTATCTTCTTTGCAATGGAAATTGTGGCCGTCAGCTCATTCCTGTGGCATGAGGGAAAATAAGCACTTATAAGTGTCTAGAGCTTTTCCTGTGGGAGGTGAGAGGTTAGCAAGGCTGGTGGGGAGAACAAGCAGGAGGGGCCTCAGGACCACCAGACACCCCAGTGCTCGGGAAGCATGGCCCAGTTCCCTAGAGAGACAGTGGGTACAAGAGCCGTTACCTCTCTTATAGGAGCACTACTAGTTGTGCTTTTTTCTTGTCTAGTTCCTTCCTTCTGTTCTTTCTTCCTCCTGCCTGCCTGTTCTCCTTCCACCCCTCCTCCATTCCTTGCCTTATCCCTTTCCCCTTCCTCCCTTCCTCCCTTCTTTACTACACAACTGTGTCTTCACCATGTTAGACATGAATAGAAATGCTCTGATCCAAATACAACAACACACAAACTTAATGAGCCTCAGGTAGCAGGCTCAGGTAGCAGCAACAAAAATGACCAGACTCATTGCTGGTCTCTCTGCTTTCTTCTGGTTTGCTTTTCTTAACAGTATGGATTCCTAGAGCTCTCCATTACATGTTTCAATAGATAAACCATGAACTCTTTTATTTACTTTCATAGTGGAACACAGACATCTTTATTTTTTTTTTTAACCTCTCGCTCTCTGAATTTATTTAATGGCCAGCTGGCTGTGGATGACTGAGTGAACCTAGACAAAAAATGTACAATTTTGAGGAGTTTTAAAAATAAATAAAATGTTACAAAAGATGCCAGGTAAGAGCAGTGTGAATCTTATTTCTTTAACGTATAATGTATTATTTGTTTCAGGGGTACAGGTCTATGATTCACCAGTCTTACACTACACACAGTGTTCACCACAACACATACTGTCCCCAGTGTCCATCACCCAGCCGCCCCATCCCTACCACCGCCCTCCACTCCAGCAACCCTCAGTTTGTTTCCTGAGATTAAAAGTCTCTTATGGTTTGTCTCTCTCTGGTTTCTTCTTGTTTCATTTTTCCCTCCCTTGATCCTCTGTGTTGTTTCTCAAATTCCTTATATCAGTGAGATTATATGAGATTATATGAGATTGTATGATAATCGTCTTTCGCTGGTTGACTTATTTTGCTTAGCATAATACCCTCTAGTTCCATCCATGTCATTGTAAATGGCAAGATTTTTTTTTAAATGGCTACATAATATTCACACGTGTGTGTGTGTATACACACATATACACATATATAAAATCACATCTTCTTTATCCATTCATCTGTCAATGGACATCTATGGTCTTTCCCTAGTTTGGCTATTGTTGACATTGCTGCTATAAACATTCAGGTGCACATGCCCCTTCGATGCCTACATTTGTGTCTTTAGTGTAAATACCCAGTAGTGCAAATGCTGGGTTGTAGGGTAGCTCTATTTTCGACTTTTTGAGGGAACTCCATGCTGTTTCACAGAGTGGCTGCACCAGCTTGCATTCCCACCAACAGTGTAGGAGGGTTCCCCTTTCTCTGCATCCTCGCTAACACCTGTCATTTCCTGACTTGTTAATTTCAGCCATTCTGACTGGTGTGAGGTGGTATCTCATTGTGGTTTTGGTTTGTGTTTCCCTGATGCCGAGTGATGTGGAGCACTCTTTCATGTGTCTGTTGGCCATCTGGATGTCTGCTTTGGAGAAATGTCTGTTCATGTCTTCTGCTCATTTCTTGATTGGATTATTTGTTCTGTATTTGTTTCTCGTTGAGTTTGATAAGTTCTTTATAGATTTTGAATACGAGCCCTTGATCTGATATGTCATTTGCAAATATCTTCTCCCATTCTGTCAGTTGTCTTTTGGTTTTTCTGACTGTTTCTTTTGCTGTGCAAAAGCTTTTGATCTTGATGAAGTCCCAATAGTTCATTTTTGCCCTTGCTTCCCTTGTCTTTGGCGATGTTTCTCGGAAGAACTTGCTGCAGCTGAGGTCAAAGAGGTTGCTGCCTGTGTTTTCCTCCAGGATTTTGTTGGATTCCTGTCTCACATTTAGGTGTCTTTCATCCATTTTTGAGTCTATTTTTGTGTGTGGTGTAAGGAAATGGTCCAGTCTCATTCTTCTGCATGTGGCTGTCCAATTTTCCCAACACCATTTGTTGAAGAGACTGTCTTTTTTTGCACTGGGCATTATTTCCTGCTTTGTCAAAGATTAGTTGACCATAGAGTTGAGGGTCCATTTCTGGGCTCTCTATTCTGTTCCATTGATTTATGTGTCTGTTTTTGTACTGGTACCATACTGCCTTAGTGATTACAGCTTTGTAATAGAGTTTGAAGTCTGGAATCATGATACCACCAACTTTGACTATTTTTCAACAGTCCTCTGGCTATTTGGGGTCTTTTCTGGTTCTGTACAAATTTTAGGATTATTTGTTCCATTGTCAGACATCTTTTGTCATGGACAAAAGGAGACTTTTGTCATGGACTTCAGGAGAAAGATTTAGACCATGAGCACTCAAATGCATGTGTTTTTATCTGTTACATTATTATTACATAGGATATTACTTTAATACATATTTTTATTAATATATAATGTATTATTTGCTTCAGGAACACAGGTCTCTGAATCATTAGTCTTACACAATTCACAGCACTCACCATAGCACATACCCTCCCTAATGTCCATAACCCAGCCACCCCATCCCTCCTCCCCACCCCCAGCAACACTGTTTCCTGAGATTAAAAGTCTCATGTTTTGTCATATTTTAATATACCTAATATGTTAATACTATATCATAATTTAATATAAAAACCCAATAATTTAAAATAGTATATTGTAAAGCTAGTGTACTACTTACATGAGGTAACATCACATGGCGAACTATACCCTTAAAATGAGGTTTACTATAAGAAATAGTGGACGTAAATCCATATTTTAAATATTCTATTTGAAGACTGCAAAAAATTACCCTACATCATCTCAGATGTTGCTTTTTCCCCAAAATGTGGCTGGCAAGCTCATCACAGGGAGAAGAGAAGTGACAACACTGTTTTTCTCCTGCTGTTTGTTTCTACTTTGTGTTAAGTCTGTCCATAGTTTAGTTTCTTTGCAATACTTTTTTTTTTTTTTTTTTAAGAGTGTGACAGGGTGGGAGGAGCAGAGGATAAGAGAGAATCTTAAGCAGGCTGCACACCCAGCACCAGGCTTGATCTCACAACCCTGAGATCATGACCTGAGCCAAAATCATGGGTTGGATGCTTAACTGACTGAGCCACCCAGGTGCCCCTCTTTGCAGTAACCTTTCAAGCTATTGTTCTTTTAGTGAGAATAAGTTTCGTTAAAATTTGATAGCATGTAAATCCACTTCCTGGAGCACCCATGCTCTGTGGTCCACCGGAGGCTGCTGAGAACTCCCAAATGAGTGTGTGTTCCTCCATCACCCACTCTGATTCTCCCATCCAAATATTAAGAACACTGTGGGGCACACATTGCCCACCAATACAGACCAAACAAGGGCATGAGTGTCAACCTAAATGTGAATATTAATAAAGCTTTTTTCTTTCTCATTTTATATAAATAGTAAATATGAATACAAGTTCTAATAATTTTCCTGTGCCATGTAGGTTGTCTCGCTCATCTTTGAAGGCTTCTAATGGTCTTCAGCCCACATTGCTTACTTGCACACAGTTCTGCTACATGCACATGCAAATTCACTTGTTCTAAATGTATTTCATACATGGGTAGATATTTCCTAGATGACTTAGTCTCACAGGATTCTATTCTATCTTATAATAAAATTGTATTAGTTTTTTACATTTAATTTTTAGAACACACACACACACACACACACCTTTCGTTTGTTGGTGTTCCAAATACTAGTCTACAATAGGTAATATTCAACTTCTACTTTCTGAAGCTGCCTTTTTGATGCTGATTGATTTCTTGAATGTCTTTGTTGTATAAAGACCACCAGTACCTATCTTTAATATATTTTTAACCTATATTAAAATCGACATGCTTGGAGTTAGCATGTTTTTATTTCCTTCCAAGTGAAAGAATTTTGGTTAGTATCTATGAATATAAATTAGGTAAAGTATAGGGATTCTAGTCTCAGAGGCTCATAAAAATAAATAAATCAACTAAACAAATATGTACAACTATCTTCGATTTATCATTGTTTATGTAACAAATGTGGGTATAATGGAAACATTTATAGATTCAGATTTCACATGTTGTTCAACCTTGTAATCAGAAGAGGAAAAGAAATTTGGAATGGAAATACCACATTGACCTAGGTTTTTCAAAAGAACATGAACCTGATCTCTAAATAGGAACTCAGAAATTTAATGTCTGAGATAGATAAACTTTCATATTAATAACTCAGAGCCAGAATGAAGGTGATTTGCTTGAGCATATTATCAAGGGCTTGAAAAAAAAATCTTAATCTAAATGGGTAGGTGGAATGAACATTTACATTGTAACTTTTGGTGAAAAGCAATAACTTAAGTTTTAGGGTTCTTTTCTTAATTCTGTTATTTCGTGTGTAACTGAAAACATTTTTATTCATCAGTGATTTATTTTCCCACTTTCAAACTAAAAATGATAATTACATTTACAGGAGATAATCCCATAGTCTCATATTTGACTGTTTTGCAACCTAGGAAGAATTTCTGCCTATGTATCGGTAGCTATCTTCAGACAAAAACAAGTAAAGTTGCAATATTAAGGAACAGTTTTATCAAATACTTGATTTCATATGCAATATAGAATTAAGATTTTAGAATAAAGAAAAACGTTTTGTAAAATTAAAGAACCATAAAGAAATATCCTATATTCAGGATTTAGCATCAGTATTAGTTTTTAAAGTTTTTAGACTAAAACATCACAGCTTCTTGATTACTCTGCTTTAGTCCTAAAGGTATTTTATACTATTTTCCTATCCATTAGGCGATGATTACTGAATGGTCTGTTACAAAGAATAAACATTTTTAACAGCTTTTCCTTAAATTAACATGACAGCTACTATAGTGCAATGTTGTTAATCTTTTCCTAAAAGCTAATGTTGCGGTCAGTTGTTTACTAATAAATCAGAGAAAACATTTCTTGTCATTTTAACTTAGATAGAGACAGATGAATCATCAGTGTTTGTGGAAATAGAAGACACTACAGGAAAAAGAATGATGGTTTACTTAAAAAAATGTACACACACACACACACACACACACTGCCATAAGTACTATATCTAAAGATAAGATTAGAGGAAATCACATATATAAAAACACTTTATAAACTATAAAGTAGCAATATACAGGTGGTTTTATAAATCTACCTGTCTTTGCATTTAGTTCTTATTGGATCTACTTGCTTCTCTGTTGTTTTCTTAAAAGTCAACCAGAATAGAATACTTGTTGGTAGTGCTGCAATTTTGTGGTTAGTATCCTTCAAATGATATTTCAGGCTCTTATGTCCATTGCTTCTGGAGATTTGTTTATTTAAAATTTTGGTATAGGCCTATCTTCAGTTTCCTGAAGGTTTCTTTGATCTCAGTTTTGAAAAAAAAAGTTATTCTGCTTGGGCTGATAATTTGGTATTGCAGACTACGAGGAAGTCAGATAATATGTGCCTTTAGGCTCATGACTCTGTTTATTTCTGTATTCCCTCTCAGGGCTTTGTGGCAATAGATGGTGAACAAACATTTAATGAGTGGGTGAGTGAATGAAATAAAGAAAAAAAATAGGCAATTTTGGAGGGTTGAGTTATGAAATGTCACCACATATCTAAACTCTGGTTTTCCGTTGGCAGCAGCACCTGAGTTCTTAATGGTGGGTGATGGCAGTGCTAAAGATACAGTATCTTCATCATATCAGCTGAATTTTGTGCCAAGTTTTGCTTTGGTTTTAGTATTTCAGCTATTTTTTACTCAACACACACAAAAAAAGAAATTTGAAAAGCTAGTTAAAACAGGAAAACATGTCCAGAAGGCCATATGTAGTTCCATTTCTCCTGAAAAAGGAGTTGATCTTTGAATCAGGCTTCTAGAGTTATTAGTTGGAAAAGTTTTGGCCTGCTAATTACATAATAAGCTGGTGTCTTCCCAAGTTATTAACTTTTTAGAATCATTTGCAAAACTGCCTTTATTGGGTTTCATAAAATGTTAATGTTAGTTATGAACTATTCAAAACCTCCAGGAATTTCAACATCTCTCTGGTGTTTAAGTATCTAGAAGATTTAAAAGTAAACATATTGAGCAGAATGAAATACCCCAAATTAAATATTTCCATCACTTCAAGGTATGTTGTCATCAGCATTAACGTATGACCAGTCTTTTTGACATGATTAGGTAATTGACAAAATTGGGTTATAAGAACAGGGTTTTTTGTATCTTGTTTTACTTTACCTTTTTTTTTTTTTTAGCAGAACTGTATAAACTAGTTTAAGAAATAACACTGTTCATGGTGCAGAGTAATTGATCCAAATTTATCAGTAAGAAAGTCATAACAACTAGAAACATTTGAGAGGTTTTTGTTTTTTTTTTTTTTTTAAGGTTTTATTTGATAAAGAACGTGCGTCCAGGAGAGGGTCGCTGGGGGGAGGGCCAGAGGGTGAGAAAGAAGCAGACATTTGGCTGAGCAGTGAGCCTGACTCTGGGCTGGATCCCAGGACCCAGAGACCATGACTAGAGCGGAAGGCAGCTGCTTAACTGACTGAGCCACCGAGGCACTCACATTTGAGGGGTTTTAAAATACATTTGAAAATGTCTTGCTTTCAGCAACAAAGCCTTGGTTGATCCAGGTGGGCTGGCAGGCTTGAGTCTTGTCCCTCCCATTCCCTGACTTGGGAACCTGTAAGGTGTGTGTGTGTGGGGGGGGGGTGCAGTTAGAGTGAAAGGTAAAATTTCTTTTTATTTATTTATTTTTTTGAAAAGAGTTTGTTTATGTATTAGAAAGAGAGAGAGAGAAAAAATGGAGTGAGAAGGAGAAGTAGACTCCCTGCTGAGCAAGGAGCCCAGTGTGGGGCTCTGATCCCAAGACCCTGAGATCATGACCTGAGCCGAAGGCAGATGCTTAACCCACTGAGCCACCCAGGAGTCCTAAAGTTTCTTTTTAGACACCAAATGATCCATTCCCTAGGTCAATGAAATGGTATTTCCCCCCTCCTTTAAAATTTCTAGTCTAAGTTTTTGAGGGTTAAAGAGGAGAGTTTGTTAGGAGCACAAGGATGTCATGCTACAAAAATGCTGCAGTGGGCAGAGGAGGGACAGTGGGAACACAGAATTATTGGTAGTTAGTGGTGGGAGGAAACCAGTTTGAACGTGATCTTGGGAGCTGCTAGCAGTAGCACTGTTTGTCAAGTAACTCATTTTGTACCATCAGAAGAAAACATCTCAGTGCAATTCCTTTCATTTTTCCCCACACTTTATTTCCATTCTCCTTTTGTGATTTCTGCTGATGCTCCTCCCTACCCCCCACTCCCCACCGCATTTCCTTTTTACGGAGGCTGGAAACTTCACAGTGTTTCTGGTCTCTCACCTATCTTACCAACATAGCCAAGTATTTGCTAGGATCTGAAGATTTCCTATAACACACCCATTATTTCCTTTCCTTCACTAGTGCTTCCCTATCTTCCGAAAATCTAGTCTGGATGACGTTGCCAGACCAATCTCTTAAAGCTCAGACCTCATGGATGGAACATCCTCGATGACAGAATAAGGAACAAACTGCTCCAAATTCTATTTTTTAAAAGTTTTATTTATTTATTTTGGAGAGAGGGAAAGCACTGGCAGGGGTGCTAGCAGGGGGTAGGGAAAGAGAGGGAGGGGCAGAGGGGGAGTGAGAGTGGCAGGCAGAGCCCCAGGCTGGGCTTGATCTCAGGACTCTGAGATCACGACCCTTAGCTGAAACCAAGAGTCAGAGACATAACCAAGTGCACCAGCCAGACACCCCTGGTCCAAATTTTATTTAATCTGACATTCAAGGTCCCCCATGATGGTTGGATCAAAAGCCTGATCTCATTTGTTTCCCATTTCTTTTCCATGCCACTTTCAACCATTAAGTTGGACTGCTCACTGTTATCCAAACAATCCTAATACTCCCATTTTGTTTGGGGAATTTCTTCAGCTTTACTCTTTGTCATCTTGCTACGTTTGAAATACTATACATTCTTCAGGAACTATTGCAAATATCTTTTCCTCCATGGTGTTAATCTGACTTAAATAAGTGATCTTTTCCTTCTTTGAATTGTCCACGACATAATCCTTACAGCATTTATCAGCTTACAATTTTTTTTTTTAACCATCCAGGCATTTTTATCCACAAATGTGTTTCAAACAATAATACTATTCAACACATGTCAAGTAAATAAATGAATATTTCCATGGATGAATTTCCTTGTGAGATCATTGCAGAACAGCAGACAAAATGGAATTATTTTGTTTAAATTTTCATAATCTCCAAGGCCATAGTAACATCAATCAATAGAAAAGGACTTTCATAAACAGTACATAGTAGCAGGCAAGTCATCAGGAACAACTGAATGTTCAATGAACATTTGCCTTCCTGATCTACAGTTTCAAAGGTCCTTGTTAGACTCAGATATTAAAAACTATTTGTGATGATTTTTGTGTTTTATGGCCACTAATTCAATATATTTAAAACATTGATCTTTTATGTTAGATTTGTCTCAGTTTACATTTTCTGTTTTGGATATTTTGTTGTGAATTTTGTCAAATCTTCTTTTTTGCCAACGTGGGCCACAAAGCATTTTGGGCTTTCATTGTTTATGAAAAGTTTTATTGTAAATGATTGCAAGGGGTAGAGAAGAGGAAATGGCATTTCAGGCTGACAGAATGGTTTGAGCAAAAGTAGACAAGGTGAAAAATATTATGGTCTTTTGAAAGTTAAAGTTTTTTTTTTTTTGCTTGCCGCAGATAAAGTGGCAAAAATACGGGAATTCAAGAACAGGATTTTGAGAATCTCACCTTAACAAGCTTAGACCTATAGATGTCTGAGACCTTGAGTAGGTTTACCTTCTGGGAAGTAAGAAAACCTCCAATTTCATGTATATGCAGGACCAGTTATGAGAGGTGGATGGGACTATCTCTATGAAAAACTGGAGATAAGAAAACTGGGTAAAAGTGTGCTGTGATGAAGTAGTTAAGAGGCCCTAAACCAGATAATAAGGGGGTGGGGGCTGGGTCTTTTAAATTGTAGTAGAGGAAGACTGAGAGGGTGTGTGGTCCTCAAAGAGTTGGCACATCTCTCTGATTCTTCTAGCATGGCTGATGGGAAGGAGGGGGATGGGAAGTTGCGAAGCTACAAGGACTAACTCAGTTTCTGGTCCAATGAATCTGAGATGTTATGGACATTACAATGTAGAGAACTGGAAATTCAGATAGGGAATTCTAGACATAAGGGGCATTCGTGCAGATTTAAGTCCTAGCCTGGATCTGATCATTGAAACCAAGCAGAAAGATAAAGGTGGCCATCAAAAAAAAAGCGGGGGGGAGGAGAGGGGGAAAAAAAAGGTAAAAGCCAGCTAGGCAGAGGATTTATAGCAATAAGAAAAGGATAGAACAAAAATCCTATAAAAATAAGTAAAAGGAAATCGCTGGGAGGAACGATTGAGATGGAGAGGAAGCAAACGGTGTCCACGGAGAGGGTGGGTCAGTGCATTTTCCTCAGGAAATATGTGAGGGTCCCACCTGCAGCACACCTACTCAAGGAATTTCAGCCCAGAGAGCAGCAAAGAAAGTCAAAGCTCTACAGCTACTGAAAAAAACGCTTGAGTCTGCAATGACAAGGAGAAGGTAGGAAACCCAGGTGAATTGTTGCTTTTGCTCAATGTGGCACAGAGCCAGGCTGCAGGGGGAGCAGCAGAAGGTCAGGAGGCATTTATGCCTCGATTTTGCCTGTGAATGGTCCTTCAGGAAGCCTGCAACCTGTTTTCACATATTTGAAAATCATTGTGAAATGGTCTCCTTCAGTTGTTTGATTTTTTTTAGACAAAAATGAGCCCCCCCACACACCTTTTTTTAGCCTCATAAACCTAGCTCTGAAAACTTTTAACAGATTTGGTGACTATTTAAAGTATTGCCTTGAACCTTGCCTATTTCCTTTTACATGTGAGCCCATTTTACATTAAAGAGTACCTGATTAGCTAAAGAAGATTATGACGCTATTTCTCCTTGACCTGCCACTGTTGTAAGATTCTAGGATGGTATTTGGTTTAAAGCCTGAAGCAGTGCATGGCAGGCTATCATATGGTGTGCCAGTCGTTCCCCCTACTTTTGCTCCCATTTCAGTACCTTGCGCACGTTCTCTGAGTGTACGTCAAGCATGGAAAATTGTTTGCAATGGATTCTGAAAACGAGTTCAGTCTTAATCAACTTAATAGTTGTTTTTAATGTGGCATAGTATTACCTAAATGTGTACCTATAAAACCATCCAATTTGGACATGGATTAGTCATCGAACTGGTCAAGTTAATAAAAACACAATTATGGCTAACTTGGTTGCTTCTTCTTATTCCATATATGGGCTTATGAATCATAAAAAAAAAAAAAAGCCAAATAAGCTTGAATTCCAGCTTTTTTTACTCAGCCATTTAGAACAGCTTCTTCTTTCCTGGTGTGTGTGTGTGTGTGTGTGTGTGTATGTGTGTTCTGCAACCTATACTGTGGGGTTCCAGAGCACTTTTTGCTCATTCTCTCTTTTTTTTCATTCTATATCTAGAACCATATTTACTTTAAGATTTTGTTGATTTGGGAGAGAGAACGTGTGAGCAAGCCCAAGCAGGGGGGAGGGGCAGGCAGAAGGGAGACGACTTCCCACTGAATAGAGAGTCTGACATGGGGCTCAATCCCAGAACCCCAAGATTATGACCTGAGCAGAAGGCAGATGCTTAACCAACTGAACCATCCAGACACCCCAAGAACTATATTTACTTCTCTGTATGTCATCTCACCTCCTTCAAAAGATACTCCCTCAGAAGCTAAATCAATGTCTCATCCACTCTGTGGTCTCTGTAGCACTTCGCTTTGTGTTTTGCTCTAGAAACCTACTTACTAAAGAACTGTAAAAATAATTAATCCAAATGACATCCTAACAGGGTAGAGATACTATCTCTCTTTTGTACGTCTGACTGAGATTTATTACACCGTGAGGCAAACAATATTTCTGAGGAGTCTTTGTTACTTTTTATCCTGAGTGGTCTATATGACCTTGCCCAAGGTAGGTGCAATGACTCGTGAAGCTGGGTGTAACTGCTGCATGCCAGGCACTGCGTTAGGCTTTGGGATGTACAAACAAAAATGTGATCACTCCTGAGTCAGTGAAAGGAGAGGCGCCCACACATTTCTTGAGGAGATGTTTGGGTCTAAGTGAAGTTGAAGGTTTATGGGATGTGTAGTGTAGGTGTAATTATAAAATATCAAGATGGGAGGGATCTTGAAGCCAGCTTAAATATAGATCTAACCTTATAGACAAAAATACTTAATTTATTCCTTTTTTTTAACACTACATGTGTGTTAATTTCCATTATAATGTCTTTGCACATAAAGGCTACAGTACAGAGTAGGATGTGTGGTTACAGCAATATCCATTCTTTCTTTGCTTCTTAGCGTCAGACTCTGACTTTGAGATGGACATGCAGCCATCTGAAAAAAAGGATTTCCCATCCATCTGCTTTAAGGGGTGTCCATGTGACAAGGTTCCTACCTAGGATACCATATATAAGGAGGTAATTTATGAGACTTCTAGGAAGGCTGATTAAAGGGAGCTATCTCAGCTGAGAGTACCCAGTCTTCGACTCTTTTATCTTTCTTTCTTTTTCATTCTGGCTTGAACACTTATGTGATGGCTGGAGCTTCAGCAGCCATCTTGGGCCATGAGGTGATCTTCATACTATAATCCATACATTAGAATGATGAAGCAGAAAGATAGGAATCTGGTTTCCTGATGGTGCTGCCTTACTTGATGGAGCAGTGTTAGACTGCCAGTTTTCAGACTTCTTATGTAAAAGAGAAAGTAACTTCTATTAGTATAAACTTCACTGATTTTAAAGTTTTCTACATACATATCCCAATTTAGTACTCATTAATACAAGGGTCATTTAAAACATTTTGTATCCATCTCCTTTGGAACATAGAAAAATGTTATAGACATAATAGGTCCTCTTAGGCATGTTTCAATTTCTTGGCAGGTAAAGTTACCTGAGTAAGGATGTTGCCACCCCAAGATTATTGTCTAAGGCCTAGAAAAAGCTCTTCCAATAAAATGCAATTTCCCCATTTTTGAACTTAAGCAGTATCTTGCGAGGGAGAGCTATATATGCAGTAAAGAATGGGCTTTACTTTGAATCCTTCTGCTTTGTGACTATGGACAAGTCATTTTCTCATCAGTGTGAAGGGGGTTGCATCTAACTATCTGGCTGCTTGTAAATATTAAATGATTAAATGAGGTAACAGAGGAAGGAACATATGTTCTTATCACCCCCTTCCTTCCTCTAACAATAAGAAATTGGAAAATCGTGAAATAAGTCAGGCTGATGAAGATAATCAGAAGAGGCATTTATCTTAGGCCCTGCTACTGAGATCTCTCTTGGTACTAACGTATTTTTATTGAAAGTCAGAGTTTTGATCTTACTTATGCCAATATATGTATCTTCTATGCTCTACTATAGAACAAGTTGGTTTTGAAAATTTTTACTAAATAGATGTGCTTGAGTTATGATGGGCCTATAGAAATTGATTGTTTTCCTTTTGCATGGAATTCAATGTGATTCTATGTCAGCACTGTAAGAGTCTTCCTAATGTACTGTCATTAATACTGATTACCAAGCTGTTTTCTTAACCAGCTTCCTCATCTGATTCCATATGGAATTGTAAATAGCATAGTTGTTTTACTGGCATTAGCTTTTAAGAAATATAGATTATGTTCTTGTGAAATTTTAATTTTTATCTTACATTATCCCAGTTTTGTGATTTTTTTTAACTCAAACATAAACAATGTCTTATTAGATTTATTTCCAGAAATGTTATATATTCCAGAAATATAAAATGTGCACATTTTTTAAGGTTTAAAATTCATATGACTGTCAATATATAACAGGTGGCAGTGGAGAAAACAGCTATCCTAAGTTGATTATTTTCATCCTATATTTAATATTTGGAAATTAATTTTAATATCAAAGGAAAATAGAACAGAGTCTGGTACAGATTAGAAAAATAAAGGATAATATGAATAATTCACATATGGGTTTCAGAAGAGCTCTTCATTAATCATTAGCAACTGTTATAAATATTTTAGATTTTTATTAAAAATCTGATGCCAAACATTTTATAATTTGCATGTTGAGTGAGATAGTGGTGCTCGGGAAAAATTTTATAAAATAAATTCATAGTCGGCTGGAATTTCAGAAACGAACTCTTTTGTTCACTTAATTAATAATTGAAAGGACCCTGTAAATAATTGCCACAAGTAAGCATAAACAGCAGTTCTGAAAATTTAGTTTGATTTGTATTCTAAATATGCTGTAAGCTTTGTGCAAAGATTAAAAGAGCAAATGAACTTTTTTCTTGAAAAATATACAAACCTCTAAATGATAACTTTGGTTTATTTAAAAATTTGGTTTTGGGGCTCTCTGCTCAGCAGGGAGGCTGCTTCCTCCTTTCTCTCTGCCTGCCTCTCTGCCTACTTGTGATCTCTGTCTGTCAAATAAATAAAATCTCTAAAAAAAAAAAATTTGGTTTTGAAACTCGGATTACACAGTGATAATAAAGACAGTGTTCGGAGGACAACCACTGCTTGGATGAACTGAGACTTCATCAGGGCTTGCTCGGTTCTTGGTGATGGCGGGCTTCTACTCCCTCTCCCTGACTTCCCCTCATTCTGAGCCCCGCATAGTGCGTTGCTGTTTGCTTAATCACTTGGGCTTTTTCTTTCCAATGCTTTGGTCCCTCTGCTCAGAATTGCCCTTTTCCCACCTCCCACCCGCCCACCCGCCCACCTTTCCCCAGTTAAATGGTTAAATCCTACTGTCCTTCAGCGTCCGCCTAGAGGTTCTCTGGTCCCCAAGACTTGGTGACCCCAGGCAAGGTCAGGAGGCCCGCCTGTGCTCCCAGAATGCCCCGCGCTTTCCCTCAGAGTCCGCCTCTGCCAGACCACGGCCACGCTCTCCCTACACCCTGAGGCAGGTCCCTGCGGCTCCCTCATGGTCGCTGCTACCCTTGGGACACCTGCATCAACCAGGATGCTGGCCCAGAGTAGGCGATCAGTGAATATAAAGAATGAATGAAAATGAAGCAAACAGGATGTTCGCTAGTGAGATGTATATATATGCACAGATTTTATGTGCATTTTGCTGGCTCTGACCACATTTGTTCCCTGTTCTTGAACTGGATTTCCAAATGGCCAATTGGATCATAACCCCCTCCAGGAATAAACGCAGGCTGTTGATTGATTTCTTTAGACACGGTTTTGGTGGTGATCGTGAAGATGACTCTGCTGGTCACAGTGACATCTGCATAATGCCGTGGGTTGGCCATTCCATTTAGAGAGATTAAACATCAAGATATATAAATATATCTTAAATATATATATATTAAAGATATATAAATATATTGTATTGTGTTACTTACTCAAAAATATATATAATATATATAAATATGTATATTTATATATATTATATATAAAAATATATATTTAAGATATATTTAATGTATCTTGTATGTGTGTATATATATATGTATCTAGGTGGAGGAACAATAATATTTGTAAATATGAATTCAAATGGTTTTTAATGAATGGTTGGACATTTTAAAGGAAGGAATTAAATAGAGGAAATTGGCAGTAGAAGACTTTGAGGAAAGATTTAACTTAAAAAGGTCTTATCTCAGCATTACCTTTATTTTTTTATATCAGATTTTCAGATGTTTAATTGCACTTAAAGCTGGGGTAAATGCAGGAGACTAAACATACCACAAAGAAATTGCTAGACATTCTTTTCAAAGTCTGCAGTGGCTTTTCTCCCCTTTCTATATTTATCCTTCAACAGTAATAATAAAATAAGTTGGAAGAATTGAACCATGTAATCACTCCTCCATGGCCCCATTTAAGCAACCCTGTCATCTAGGCCTGTCTCCGGCCCAGAAGCAGGCTGGGTACATCTTCAGGCTGCCAGGCCACCAGGTGGGACACTGAGGTGGCAAAGCCACCAGGAGTGACAATCAAATCCAACACATAAAATCTGCAGCTGGGAACCCACACACATCCTCGGGTCTTAGTGCTTTTTTAGCATTTGGAGACAAGAACCCTGTCTGCCTGTGTGTCTCCTCTGCATTCCTGTTAGTCTCTCTCTGTGTCTTTCCCTGTCCTCTGCCTGATGCATGTGGTATCACTGCTTCGTAGTAGGCGGATGACGTGTCATTACTGCCTTGAGGAGAGGATGAACACCCTGCGCCCCTGGGCTTTTGAGGACACAGCCCACAGCCTGGGTTTTCAGGAAAAAGAAAGAAACCTATTCAGTCAGACAAATAATGACACCAATTACTCCCTCTGGCTAGCTTGCTCCTGCACATTTTGCTCTGAGAAGTGGCCCCTTGAGTAAGGAAAGCCTGGGGCCAGACCAGTTGCAGTCATAGGCAGAGGTATCCATAGGGGCTGCTGCAGGGAATCCGCCTTGGGGACAGGACATGCAGTGCTTGGGAAGCAATGCAGAAAGGGAGGAAGCAGACAGAGCCCACAGAGAGGCACAGGGGTGGAGGGGGGCATGGCTCACCTCAGTCCTTGCATGTGGGGGACGTGCTGCCAGGAGAATGGTTCCCGGTAGCTCTGTCAGAGCTCAAGGGAAGGAAAGCCATGCAGTGTGTTTGCTTCTCCTCCTCTCTCTCACCATGCTCTCTTCCCCAAGCCCAGGGGCACCTTCTCCTGTTCCAGGGCACCTTCTCCTGTTCCAGTGCACCTGGAAATTTCAAGAGACTCTCTTCAAGGGGCTGAATATTTTGTTCTGTGTGTGGTTTAACAAAGGTGGTGCCAACGGATGGCCTGCCCCAGATTCCTCAAACCAGTGCTGTTTGATTGCATTTATCATCGCAGGCTATGGTAGGTTTTAGTTATGTAGATTCTGACATTTTAGTTGAAAACGGAAGGGGGTGGTGGAGGGAGAGACAGAGAAAGAGAAGAGGGTGGGAGGGAGAGGGAAGGATAGGAAGGGGAAGGGGAGAGAGAAAGAAGCAGAAGGAGAGAGATCTTAATGTCAGAGAAATAACAAGCGGAGAACACATTTTATATTTACTCATTAAAATTAAGTGCAAAAGTGTAAAAGCAGTTCTTAAAGATTCCAATTCTTCTTGCAGCTTCCTTTGTCCCCCCATTAAAGCATGAAATTCATTTATTCCTTTGATAAAAAGATAACCCACGATTTGCACAGATAGCTGTTGAGATAAAATTTTCATATTTGTCGAAGAGGACATGTATAGTCAGGAGAAGAAAAATGGCACAAGTTTTGCTTGTTAGCATGAAATTCTCTATTTTGTCCGTGAGTCTACTTCTGAGCCTGATTCTAATATTCTCATCAGAGAGAAATGACCAATTCCTCTTGTTCAACTGAAGAAATGTTACTTACTCAAAATACTAAGGTCATGGCTGCTCTGATATAGTTGTCATTCTGCATAATACATTAAAGCCCTCATTTTTCTCTTATCTTCTTAAGGATCTCTTACAGAAAGCTTCTCAGTGCCACCCCACTAGGTCCTTCTGCTTCCGTTTGGCTTCTTGGGGATACAGGTGCAACTGTTTCTAATTCTTCCGATTGGGGTCCAAATGGGATTGGGACATAAGTTTGTGCGTGACAAATGAAAGAGCTATTCATTCCCATTGAAAACTTCACTGGATGGGATGAGGCTGACAAATTCGGAGATCCTCTTCCATTTTCTCCAGAATCAGCTCCTGGAAACATAGCTATTTCAGAGACAAAGATCACCCGCTAGAACTTCTTCTCAGTGGACGGCTTCCATGGTGCCTATAGTTCAAAAGCCTTGCCAGGCCCATCCCTGACGACAATCATAAGCCTATGAGGAGCAAAAGTCCATGAGCAGCAAATTCAAGTATACAATATACAATATAGATAGGATTCTATTTTTAAAAAACTCAGACTGAGCTAAGTAAATCAAAATGGAAAAGACGGTATATTTTGAGTAATAAAATATAGAGCAATAAGCTGCCATCCAAGGGGATCCAGGGATGCCACCCATGACTGCCATGATTCTGTCTGTAACCAAAAGCAGCAGCTGCTCTGACAATGGACATAGGACCAAGAATGTTCTAGAATTTTGCTGGCTTCTTATCAAAGAGGTAGAGTCGAGGATATGTTTCTTCTCTAAGAGACTGAGAGAGAATTCACCATCCCTCACATCCCTTATGATCTCAGTCACAACTTTGTAGTCCCATCTCAGCCATCACTCCAGGTCCTAACCTGACAGTGCTGTGTCCATCCACAGACTCTTCTGGTTTATCTACTGAACACTCCCTTTGGTGTCCAGTGACTTTCTGTATCTCTTAAACTTTGCTCTGGAGAACTCCATCTGCTCTCCTTAATTGAAAACTGTTGTCCCTTCAGAAGACTCCTTTCTCTGTAGCCCTCCCAAGCTTTTCTTCAGGGTCACTAGGGAAGGCAGGTGTCCTCCTCTCTTGGGGTTGCCTAGATTAAGCTTCAGTTTGCTTCACTCTTGCACAACCTATTGCCACTCTGAAGGTCATGTCCTAGTGCTGCTAAGCCATGTTCTCATCCTCTCCTCTCACAAACCTACCAACTTGGACATTTTATCCTTGTTCATCTGAGTTTCATGTTATATTCCAACACTTGGCTATCTTGCTGTGCTTTTCAGCATCCATGGGGTGACCACATGCCTTCTTCTTACTACTATTTACTTCTTCATGGTTCTTCAGTAAAGAGGAGGTCTGTTTCTGGTCTCTTGAATTCTTGACAGCATGACTTCCCCATTCTATTTATGAAAAGGAAAGAAACCTAACTTATTAGAGTGTTCCATCCTCCTAACAATAAATTTATAAATGTTACAGCCAATCCACTTTCTGTCTTTTTGCTGTTCAAGTGGAGGAACTGTATACCTCCACCTTTGAAGAACAGATAAATGATTCCACTTGTCCTGTAGGACATGTCCCCCTCTTCCTTTTCGAATATTTTCCTTCTTCAGTTATTCCCTCAAATCTATCCCACATCAACCATTTCCCCCTCTATATTGAATGATTTCTACTAGCATTCAAAACATTCTAGAATTTCTCTTTCTGAAAGCCCCCCACTCCCAATCCCACTTAAGCCATAAAAGACTTTCTTTGGCTCTCACACTGTGCAGCTACTATCTCATTTCTTGAGCATAAACTTCTTGGAGATTCTTAAACAGCTGTCTCCCTCCCTCTACCCCATTACTTTTTCAGTTGAACATGGCTTTTTCCTCTACCACTCAACTGAAAACAGATTTTGTCAGGGTCACAGTAACTTTCATGTTGTCAAGGACATCAAAAAACATAACTTTCTATCTCCATCTTACTAACCGTTTAGCAGCATTCAACAGAGCTGACTACTCTTCCCCTATTGAAACCTTTCTTAGTTTTACCAACACTGTGATCTATGGGTCTTTGTCTCATTTCCCTGATGTCTTCTTTTCACTTCCTCGGTCAACTGAGGAGTAAACGTTGGACAGCACTGGGTTTGCTGTCTTCTCTCTCTACATCATTCTGGGCTGCTCATCCCTTTCATGAGTTTAAATATCATCCATATGCCCATACCTCCTAAATTTCTGTCTTCAGCCCAGATTCTCCTTAACTCCAGACTCCTATATCTTCCCCACATCCACTTGGATACTTAACAGACATCTCAAACTATATATACTCCTGATCTTAACCCAGCCACCTGCTCCAACAGGTCTTCCTCCAGTTTTCCTCATTTAAGCTCGATTTTGCTTTAACTTCACTTCCACCTCTAAACCATCAGTAAGCCCCATTGATTTTACTTTCAAACTATATTCTTGAATCCCTCTGCTTCTGTCTACATCACCCCCACCACCCTGCTAGTCCAAACATGATTACCTCTCACACAAACACCTGCACAACAAAAGCAGCCAACTTTCCTTTTTGCTTCTTCTACTCTATTTTGTACCTATCAGTCAGAGTGACCTTTTAAAAATGACAATCAGGTTTTGTAGTTCTCCTATTTAAAACCCTTTAATATTTTCCTATCCCTCTGAAATAAAATCCAGACTCCTTAAGGCCAGTGATATCCTGCATCATGTGGTTTATACCTGCCTCCAGAGTTTCATCTCTATATGCTTTTCACCTTGGACACTAGACTTTACCTACTCTGACTTCTTCCAGAGCCTGTACTTATGCTTATCTTTCTGCCTAGACTGCCTGATCTTTTCCTATTCTTTCATTATTGACCCCAAACCCCCAGAACTGACTCCTCACTATTTGGGTCTTGGTTTAAATATCAGCCCCCCAGAGAAATCTTCCTTGACTCACTATGTAATACTGATCCATCCTTCTTAATCTTTAATACATCATCCCGGTTGTTTCCTTTTTGAGAATTGTAATTTATGCTTATTTACTTTTTTCATTTATGTATCAAATTAATCCTATCCCCCAGTAAATGGTAAGTGCCATGCGGCCAGACAACCATGTCTTTTGGTTACTGCTGAGCTTCTCAGGCTTAGCACATTTCCTGGTCAACAAGAGTTGGTGAGAGGAGTCTGTACCAAATTCATCTTGAAACAAGTGGTTTGGTTTCTTTTTTTTCCTTCTATTTCCTTTCTCCACTGTATTACAGCATATTCAATAAAAATTTTTCTTTTTCTAAAAACATACATACTTAAAGAGATTCCATACTTGTTTTTGGATAATAGTAATCTCCAATGATAAGTGCTTATAAAATAACACTCTATAATTATGTGGTACTTTCTATTTTAAGTTTAAAACTATTTAGAAATAATTAATAGAAAAACAGATGTGGGAACACTGTGCCATTAAAATAATTTTACATACAGACTCGAGCTTGCTTTCTTGACGCCAGCTCTAATATACATCAAATTTCTGATTCAAAACTTATGGTTAACTGCTTACCTAGTGATCCTCATTCAGTAAATGATGTGCCAACAGGTGGGAAAAATGTAAAACTCCATAATGAAAGATTCATGAGATATTTTTACTGATAGTTATAAACTGAAAAATAAAAACCATAGTCATGAGGGGGAAAAAGCACAGAGAGAAAGAGAATAGTAATCAAATCATTATATTATTTTTAGCTGACACTTACTGAAAACTCACTGTATTCCAGAAAGTTTTCTGGGCTGTGGACTCTCAAGCTGTATGTGGTATGGTCTTTGATTTCATTGTAGTGGGGAGACATGTGTATAAGCAGGTACATGTAATACAATTTGTAAGTGCCGTAGAAAAGTCTTGTATGAAGTGCTTTGATACGTAAAGAATGAAATACTAAAAACTCTGCCTTGAGGGCCACCAAGACTCCACAGATGAGACTTTTGGACTGCTAGTTAAGAAGAAGTAGAGGTAGGCCATGTAAAGGGGGTAAAAAACAAAGAGGAGGGCATTCTCCAAAGAGGAAAGAGACATGAAGATGGGAAATGTATGGCATGATACAAGAATGATCACCAGGGTTGGAACAGAGGGTACAGGGGGCGTTGTGGCAAGGAATGGTGAACAGACTCTAGCTGCACTGAGGTTTCTGAAAAAGAAAAGAAGCTAAAGTCTTTAGAATGTTCTATCTGTAACCGAGAAGGCTGTAAGACTGAAAACCTCATTCTACGCATTACATTTTAGGTTACTATCATGATTTAAAAGTTCATAGTCTTGATAATGTTATTATAAAACTGTTTAACTAATCAGACTGAAAATTTCCTGCCATTTTTCTTTAAGAACAGAGGTTATTAAGTCCATTCAAACATGGTGGTCTTTTATCTATAGATTTCTGCATCTTTAGATGATTTAGGGCCTAAATTTTAGGCTATCAATTTCAGGATCATTTAAAGATTAAATTGAAAAAGTTTGGCTCATTAGAGCTCCTCCCATGACTTGTCTTTTACATATGTCGAGTGGGTGGTCATCTGTGTTATATGATGGGAAGATTCCAGGAATGCCTTCTCGCTCGAAATTTTTTTTGCAACCCACATGAGTCACAGTGATAGACATGACGCATTAGAAATTCCTCAGGGTTAAAATATTGCCTCCCAAACCCAGCTTCTTTATCTTTGCCTTTTTATTTTTAAGGTGCAAATGACTTTCTAACTGTCACATTCCAAGGACATTCTTAAATTGTCATCTTACTTGATTCCTGCCAAATTTGAGACTGACTGCATGTTTTTCTTGAGCTTGTTTCAGTTTTCATGTTCTCTAATTAGTCTTGGGTTCTCTAACCCTTCAGACTCATGCTTAGAAGATACAAGCCAGGGCTTAGAAAATAGATTTTATTTAATCCCACTCATTTTAGAATGTTGCTTCCCTGTAGCCTTCCGTTTGCCTGGTGTCCCCAGGACACAAGTTGTTCCATTTACCTTCTTCCAGGGTGTCTGCCTTCTCTGCTCTGGCTGGGCTCAAGAGGGCTTTCCTCGTGGCTGAGCGGGATGGTGAGTAGGGAGATGAAGTTCATGTTCTCCGTCTTCCAAGTTTCAACCAGTCCTCTTATTTTTTGTTGACAGTGCCTTTTTCTGTTGCAAGAAGTACTTGCTTGCTCTTCTTCATGGCCTTTCCAGGTTCTTATAATGCAGGGCCATTTTTACCTCATTGGAGTCCCTTCCTTTGACACTTAGATCCTTTTCAGCCTTGTTAAGTCAGCAGTCATTTGAACTTCTGTCTTTTACAACATAGTTGATGTCATCCACTCTCGTTGCCTCTTCCATTCTTTGGATCTTCTGGAATTATAGCAGTTTTATGGTTTTGGTAGGGTTTGGGGATTGAACTAAGATAAAGGTCTGGGTTTGGATGCCATGCTCAATTGGAGATCTTCAGGACAATTATTCTACAAGTGTCCTATTTATCTATTGTTTAATACTCCCATTGGCTTTGCCATACATACAGAGTAAAACCTGAATTCCTATTGGATGTTTTTCAAAGTACTTCATACTCTGGCCCTTATCAATCTGTCTTCCAGGAATGTTCTTTGCCTCCTTCAATTCCGGTCCTTTTATAAGAGTCCACTGCAATAACTGTCTCCTAATCTGTCCTGGTTGAATAGTACAGAGAAGTAGGAGACCCACCGTGATAAGCTTACAAACACATTGCGGAATAAGGAAAGGCTTTGGAAACCTCTAGATACATTAAATACAGAATATATACAGAAGAGGATTTCAGCAGAGAAGTGAAGCTTGAGGTGCTCACCAGAATCCCAAAGTGGCTCTAGGATTAGATACAGCAGACATACTGAGGGACAGGAGAAGCAACTGGCATAAAACAGAAGAATTTTTTGAAAGCCTGTTTCCCTAGAATAATTCCTTCCAGTTCAATCCATGTCAAGGCAAATAGCGGGTATTCATCTTTTCTGATGGCTGAGTAATATTCCATTGTATATGCTAAGTGAAATAAGCAGAGAAAGACAATTATCATATGGTTTCACTCATATGTGGAACATAAGGAATAAGGTAGAGGACCACAGGAGAAGGGAGGGAAAACTGAAGGGGAAGAAATCAGAGAGGGAGACAAACCAGGAGATACTCTGGACTCTGGGAACTAAACTGAGGGTTACAGAAGGGAGGGGGTTGAGAGAAGGGGTAACCGGGTGATGGGTATTAAGGAGGGCATGTGTGGTAATGAACACTGGGTGTTATATGCAACTAATGAATCCTTGAGCATGACATAAAAAACTCATGATGTGCTATACTCTGGTTAATTGAACACAATACAAATAATAATTAAAAAATAAATAAGAGCCTGTTTACCTATAAGCCTGTACAAGTTCAGTCCTCACCCTTCCCATAGCTTCTCTTCTTTCATTCTCCTCTCCCTCCTTTTCTGTCCCCACTTTCTTCCTCCAGCTAACCTCTCCCTCGCTGTTCCTCTTTCTTAAACTCCTCTTCTTCCACTCTCCTTGCAAGTGATTGAATTATTGGTCCTAAATATTGACTCCTCTGTAATAGTATCATGTACCACTTTGGTCTGGGCCTACTGGTGGGTGGAATATAGTTCCTCATCCCTTGCATTTGGACTTTGCAATGTGACTCGCTGTGGCCACTGACATGTTAGGGATATAGCACGAAGGCTTGAACTATGCTTTTGCAGTTGGTCTTGCTTTCTTATCCTTCTGACACAGCTGTAAGAATGACATTCTTGGATACCCACTGCCTTCCCATTCTGACGGCCTGAGGGAGACCCGTAGGGCAGAGCCGCTCAGGCCAACCCATAGGCCTGCTTTGTCAAGCAGAGCTGCCCAGCCACCCACAGATGCAGGGTCAAGAAAAATGCCACTAAATGGTTATGGTCCCTTTCATGCAGAAAAAAAGTGGCTAGTACAGAAACTGATACCAAGAAATAGGGAATTCCTATAAAAACCTTGAAATGCAGGGTCTTGGCTTTTGGTCAGGATGGTGGGATGATGGAGAAACTCTTCCACAAGGTTTGAAAAAAATGCAACCCATGTTACATAGTGGTAAAGAAATCTGGTAAAACTGTTGCCTGTGGTATAAAGACAATGTATCAAATAAACCTGGAAATTTGGGTGAGGAGATTTGAGAGAGAACGCTCAGAGTATGAACTGGCTGCTGCCAACTGAATTTGATAACATACAGAGTGAGTGCTTAGAAAAGGACTGGTCAGTTTATGTGCAGAATGGAGAGGGAATGTCATAACCCAGAAATTGCAGGTTAAAAATATAAAACTGTTTCTTACCACATCAATTGCAACACAATTGAGCAATATAACACAATCTCAGGTTAAAGACTAAATCTAAGGTACTATCAGAAAGACCTAGCTAGTAGGATATAACCAAATCAAGGGTGTGGCTGAAACACCTTTTAAGATATTCAAAAGGATTAGGGTGATTTCTAGTAGATCTCTCCTAGGACAAAAAGGGTGCTAGAAAACTCAAGGGAATGATCTTACAAATGTCTGATTCATCTCCAGTGCCATGGACCATACGACTTTTTAAAAATCATGAGTGTGGCTTCTGGTACATGAAGTTGACAGGAGTCAAATATATAAAAAACCCACAACGGGGGTGTGTGTGTGTGTGTGTGTGTGTGTATGTATTTAAAGTAGACTGGAGAGAGAATGTGGTAGAACCATTGAAAATAGACTTCTGGAGTGAGTTCACCTTTTACTTTTTTTTTTTTTTTTAAGATTTTATTTATTTATTTGACAGACAGAGATCACAAGTAGGCAGAGAGACAGGCAGAGAGAGAGTAAGGCCGTGAAGCAGGCTCCCTGCTGAGCAGAGAGCCTGATGTGGGACTTGGTCCCAGGACTCTGAGATCATGACCTGAGCCAAAGGCAGAGGCTTTAACCCAAGCCCCAGGACTCTGAGATCATGACCTGAGCCAAAGGCAGAGGCTTTAACCCACTGAGCCACCGAGACGCTCCTCTCCTTTTATTTTTATGAAGTATTACTATGATTACTAGCTATGAATTTACTAGCCTTGGCTAATTTACATCATTGCTCTCTGCCTTATTTACTATAAAATAAAAATATTAAAATAGGGATTAATACTTTCATTTTTACTTTTATTTGTTTAATTTAGAAATTATATAATACATATAAAGCATTTAGAAAATTTTGAGGCACATGGTAAGTACCCCATATATGTACTTATTATTCTTTTTTTTAAAAAAGATTTTATTTTATTTATTTGACAGAGAGAGATCACAAGTAGGCAGAGAGGCAGGCAGAGAGAGAGGGGGAAGCAGGCTCCCTGCTGAGCAGAGAGCCTGATGTGAGGCTGGATCCTAGGACCCCAAGATCATGACTTGAGCTGAAGGCAGAGGCTTAACCCACTGAGCTACGCAGGTGCCCTGTACTTATTATTCTTATGGAAAGCTACTTACATTGCCAATCATCCTGTAGAATAATATTGAGTGAGTTAAATTTTTTGAAAACTATAGTCTCAAGAAAAGTAAATTATCAAATATATATGTCAAATTTCTTTTTAAAAAACAGATTATTCTAAAAAAGAATAAAAATTCTTAATGGATATTCCTGGTGGCATTTTTTGTTGTTGTTTTTCCTGCCATAGTTTTTATAATCACAAAAATCACCTGAATTACACTGAGCATGTGTGCACACACATGCACACACGCATGCATCTTAAATGTATTTTCTTGAGGTGCCTTGCCTAGCTCCATGTTAATTGCTCCCTTTTTGTTTTCCCACAGCATCTATTAGGAAATTGTGTTCCAGTAACTTGTTTATATTTCTGTCTCTACCACTAGACTCTAAGCTTCTTGAATGGAGAAACCAAGTTTTGTTTAATGTTACGTCCTTGGTGTCTGACATGCAACAAGTCTATTAGATATTAAAATCACCCTTAATCAGGTAAAACTCAAAACCCCTTATAGCATCGACTTTCCATCAATGGTAGAAGGAATAGTGTTTGCATTATTTAAAAGGCAATACAATATACAATTTTATATTTGGAACACGAAATCGGAAAAGGTAAAGTTGAATGAGTCATCTTTGGTGTTAGTGATAGACTGATGTGTCTTCAGTGGGTGCGGGATAGGTTACCCTGGAAAGGTGACATAATTTGTCATTTTGGAGATGCAGTGTATGTATATATGTGCATGTGCGTGGTGTTTATCTTTAGGAAAAGGGGGCCTGGCTTTGAAAAGAACTGCTTTTAGATTTGCCTTTGGAGTGGAGGATCTCCAGTTGAGAAAAGAGCAAACCTGAGCCTCCTGAATTCTTTGGGTTTCTCACCCAGCGATCTCTCTGAACTGGTCTCCAGAGGTATGCCACTCTTTTCACGTAGGTTATTACCCAAACAGAGTCAAAATCCTTTCCCTTGGAGCCAGGCATCTCATGACTCCCAAGTAGTTTTACTTAAATACTTGGAGGTACAAAAAAGTACATTTGAGGAGTATGTGAAGCATAAAAATTGCTTACAGAATATAGTTTTCATAGCCTTTACAGCTAACTGCCTCTAATTCAATTCCACATGAGATTTTAGGGATGGAATAAAGCCTACCAGAGAACGCCATTTACTCTGTATCTCATCTTTACCCCATTCTGCCCTTAGGATTCAGGTTCTATCTCCCAGGCTTGTCCTCTGGACTGAGAGACAGTGTTCTCTGCTCCAACTGGCACCAGGCAAGGCCTTACTTACCCTTAAGTGAGCCCTGGCTCTTAGGGTTTCCTATGAACTTACTTATTGGCACAAGTTCAATAGTGGGATCAAGATGGTGAGGGCAGAGTTTCAAAGCAGGAATTGAGCAAACATTCACAGAGTGATCACTACCTGTAGCATGCATTGTGATTCTATAAAGGAGAGTAACCATGTTCTTTTATTCATGATCTGAATATTCATGATCCCAAGAAAATATTTTTTAAAGGCTTATTAGAGAAAGAGAGAAAGAGAAAGAATCTTCAAGCAGACTCCCCTCTGAGTGTGGAGCCCAATGTGGGGCTCTATCCCACCCCATGAGATCATAACCTGAGCCAAAAACAAGTCTGAGCGACTGAGCCGCCCAGGTGTCCCCTACCCCGGAAGATATTTTCGAGGTATTAGCTGATGTGCTTATGTTCTTGGTATTTCTTTCTTACTTCTTAACCCTGCCCAGAAAAACATTTTACCTTTATTGCCTCTGAATGCAGAGAGTGAAGAGGAGGTAATATTTTATTTCCGTATTGAAAGCTTAGGCACGATGAAGCCCAAATAAGAGTTGACTATGGCATCAGGTGGAGTCCATATCTACCTGCCCCGGTGAGGCCTGGGGAAGAAACAGGACACCAGATTCTTTATACGTAGAATGACAGCAAAGCAGAAATATGCATATGTGACATACCTACCTTGTCACCTGGGTTTCTACCACCTCTCAGAGTTTCCTGAAACACAGTATATTACCGAAGGCACAGAAAATTTCACAACTCGGGAGGAGTGAGGTGCCATTTCCATAAGAGGAAGGACACTGCCTAAAGCTCGAGGATATCATGTTCATAGGTGAGGGAGCACAGGATGTGAACAGGCCTTGCAGTTGAGAATGAAAGGCTCCAACTAACTTGGCACTCTCTGCCTTTGAATCATTTAAATCCCATGCTTGTTTTTGTGATAAGCGGGAAGTTAAAATTTATTGAAATTGTTTTCTTTGCTTATAAATAGTTGTCATATAATTAGCCTAACACACAAATGCAACATAATGCTATTGACCAAAAAGTGTATTTCAAAATATCTAGGAATATTATATAATTATAATGTAATTGGAACCATATAAAGTAACCATTTTGCCCTCTTCTTTCATGCTGGATATTTGTTCAGTTTTCACCCCCATTTTTTTCGATTCAAAAAGGTAAGATATTGAGGTGTTTCAAATCTCTAGACTTCTTTTCCTCTGATAAACTGATTTTATATTTAGCTTGTTCTTACATAAGTTTTTACTGTGATCCAGCACCACATAAAATTCACACTAACAAAATACAGATGTGTCACTTTGATGAAATATATAACTAATCTCAACATAATATGAAAGTTCCAAATATAGTTACAGAAATAGATAATAGTATGGACACTATGAATAATCAGTGTTTTTATGGTTAAAATGATGTCAGCATTTTCATAATGAGTCCCTATTTCAAAAATTATAACTTGACCAAAGGATTTTATACTAAGACTTAATGTGGTTTTTGAGCTTTCCACCAGAGAAATGTTTTTCAAAGTGCTTTTTCCCCAGACAGCTCTGACATTTGTTAGTATTCGACAAGTACAGAAGGAGGACCAACGTCCTCATTGCACCATCACCTCACATGTCCAGTTCCCACCGAAGAAGCAAGCCTGCATGCAAACAAACAGAGGCAACAGAAGGCTACCTGCCTCCTGGGATACGTATCATGGGCTGTCTTCTGGGGGAAGCAACTTACCAATTATTGGACTCGACTGGGCTCCAAAAATAGCACATTTTTTTGTGGCTAAATCCTTCTTCTTTTGTAGACTTTCTAGAGTGTTTCCCTAGTTCTGTTTCAAAACCATACATTCTCAGTCTTTTTCCCCCACTCAGATCCTCTCAAGTGAATACATCATCTCCCTAAAACTGGAGGGCCCTTTCTATTATTGACATTCTTGTTGTTGTTGTTGGTTTAATAGATATTTTCTTACCTTATTCTTGCATTTAAAGACAGGTGCTAAATTAATTTCGCCAACGTGAAATTTCTAGTGACATAGTTCAGGGCCTTATATCCTCATATACACACAGATCTGATACCTCCTAGGCCTCTAGTTCCCATCAGTTGAAATAGAACAACCTCTCCTTCCTCTCCTTTTCCTACTCCTCTTTCTCTTCCTCTTCCTCCTCTTCTAGAGTATCAAATGATTGTATTCAAAACTTAAGCAATTATCATTGACTTTTTTTTAAGATTTTATTTATTTATTTGACAGACAGAGATCACAAGTAGGCAGAGAGGCAGGCAGAGAGAGGAGGAGGCAGGCTCCCTGCTGAGCAGAGAGTCTGATGCGGGGCTTGATCCCAGGACCCTGAGATCATGACCTGAGCCGAAGGCAGAGGCTTAACCCACTGAGCCACCCAGGCGCTCCATCATTGACTTTTCTTAAAACAACAACAACAACAACAACAACAGCACACAATCATGAGAATAAAATAAACACACCCAAGACTCACTAGCCCTTGGAGGAGAGAAAGCAGCTTTGGACAGAAAGCCTGCAAATGTTTTTCCTTGTACCTAATGTCCATGCTTCCCCATGCATTTTAGACCCCATATTTTGCCACCTCTTACAGGGGAAAGGAAACTGAAGCTATAGATTCATGGACAAGAGGGTCACAACACTTGAAACAGCACATCACCGTCATCATTACTGTTGTTCATATTGTTTTGTATTTGTTTGTTTTGCTCCCATGTCCTCCGAGTTCTCCTAGCACTTGGTTCAGATCATTTCCAAAGCACTTGGTCTGTACAGAACTCTTTGCCATAGGACCTCTTAGAAGAAAGTGTCTGTCTGACCTAATTCTGTGCCTTCCCATTGGTCTACTTCATCTGTACACCAGAGTACTAATGTAAAGCAAGCTCCCTTGACGCTGGCAAGAGCTTGGACTTTGTCAGCTGGCTCTGCTGCTTTGTTGCTACGTAAGACTCAGCTGGAGCTCACCCATCTAAATAAACCTGACCACAAAAGTTCTCTGTAGTACTCAATGTGCACCTCCTTCTCTCCCGTAAGGGGGAATTGGACAGGGACCAGAACTACTACTACTTGTAAACCCAGAACTAAGGACATCACAAGTGCTCATTAAATATACCCTGCATGAGTGAGTAATCCACTAATCAATGAATTGAGACTTGTTTGTCCATCGTCCTAGTAATTAATATAATAACTAGTTAGAATGAGGGAATGTCTCTTTGGCCATGGGGCAGAATAAATGGAAATTAAATACATGATTCTATCTGTATTAGCTCCATTCACCAACCAAGTGAACTCACCATGCGCAGAGTGTTCTGCAGAAGGTGTTAATTCACAATGATTCAAATTAACGTTAATATTTGCAGACATTGCCTTTCATTTATCTTAGCTCATTTACTTTATCATAAAATAAAGCAGAGTTAAATATTACTATACGCAGAAGAAATTTTAGATGCTTATGTAGTAAAGCGATCCTTATAAGACATTAATCTTCATTACTGAGGTGACATTTGATAATTCCCTTAGGAATATACCACGTCAGTTATAAGATTCCTTAAGGGAAAAGAAGAACGCTTTGAGATATAAGCATCTTGCATGTTACCCAAATAAAGGATTGCTTTTGATAAATCTGAGGAATGGAGTCCAGGGATAATAAGAAATGTGTATATTGTAGAGTGACTCAATCGTCCCAGTTTTTTATATCTCCTGCAGTCATGTCCTTTGCTACCACCCTCCCACACTGATCTTAGACCTGGAGACATAACTTTTTTTTTGGTCAATTACAGAAAATTTGACTAAGAAGAGGTTTGAAAAGTGCCTCTGCATTTCCATGTATTCTCTTGGACTCTTGCCACCTTCAGAAGAACACCCAGACTAGCTAGCTGGAGGGATAGGTGAGGGTAGAAAAGGTCATAGGTGTCCTAGCTGAGGTCTCTCAGTCCATCCAGCAGCTGACTGGGTGTAGGAGGAGCCATCCTGGATGGGTGGAACTCAGCCTTGATCAGCTGAACTGCTCTACCCAGTGATAACCTTGTGGAAATAATTAGTGATTGTTTTAAGCCACCAACTCTAAAGATCATCCCATAGTGTTATTGTAGCAATAGGTAATCTATTTGGTGGCTGGTTTTTCTACAGGATTATGTGAAGTTTCCAATTTATTAAAGAGCCATAATTTAGATTTCCAAGTTTTTAATGATTTCAAGTAGAGGAAGCATACACATGGAAAATTGAACTGGAAATTAAAGTTGTTTTCAGAAGGAATAAAAAAATTGGGGAAAATGAGATAACTTGCACAGTCAATATGTTGTCTTAATTAATACAGGCTCTACAGGCAAAATATGCAGGCTAGAATTTTGGTTCCAACAGTTTAATAGCTCTGTGACCCTGGTCAGATTACTTTCTTTTTACTACATTCTCCTCATCTGTAAAATTGGAATACCTATTGATGGTTGATGGTTATTAAAATTATTTGAGATGTATCTAAGGTCCTTAGGACAGTTTTGACACAATGAACAGCTATAATAGAACAGGTGAGATATAAAATAAAGTAATATAAAATTATTACTATGTGGGAAGTTTTAAGATACAATCTAGGATTTTAAACAGACTCTTTTCTAGCCATTGTCCATTGCTTCTTTCTGGAACATATTTAAAGGCCTATATTGATGGCAAAATCCACCAATAGAGGAGTAGGTGGGGTATAGGGAATGGCAAACCCAAATTCAAGTTATGTGATGATAGGCAAGTCATGGAGCCTTCCTGGAATGCAACTTGTTTATCAGTAAATGTGGGTGTGGTTGAGCAAGATGATCTCTGAACTGTGCATCTTGAACATTCATTACCTCTAAGCCTGTAGTAGCCAAGTACAAAAAAAAATAAACTATTTCATGTAAAACCTTGAACCAGAGATTTCCTTAATGCATTAATCGTTATCAACGGTAGGAAAGAATAGCAGCGATAACCTTTCAAGTTACACTGCACTGTTATATAGTAAGACAAAGAACATAATATGTATTGGTAATGTTTCCTGAGGACCTACCAGATGCTGTGATAGATGCTAAGTACTAACCCGCAAAAACCCATTTCCATATGGTACCTAAGATGTAGTGGGAGGACAAGACTATGGGCATCAGGGAGACAAGATAAGGGCATCAGGGAGAGGGAAAAAAAAAAAAAAATTCCTACCTTCAAGAAAAAATAAGCAAAGAAACAAAAAACTCTTACAGCTTGTTCTTTACAAAGATCTTACTGACTGATAAGAGTTAAAGTCAGATTTCTTGGGTTTTTAGCCACTAGAACATAGACCCCTCCCCCACAGTTCTTGTTTTATTATTTTTTCGTGAGAGTGTAGACATGGAAAATCTTATTCCTAAACAAAGACTGCTTGTCGCTCAACACAAATTATAACTAAAGTGGCGCTTATGAATAAGTTCTGCCTCAGGTCCACAGCCCGCCTTCTATCCACAGTTTGAGGATGCTGCGGGCAGGCCTCTGTGCCCCACATTTCAGCCCCGCCCCCCGCTTTGGATGACTCGGCCAGTAGAGGGCGCTAGGGGAAAGCTAGGGAGCCGGAGGCGAGAAAGCGGGGACTTCCTCCCTCCTCTTTCTTCCCGTGAGCTTCCGGCCGGCTTCCTATCAGTTCCTGGACACAGTGACAGTCACTTTAGTAACATCTAAATCCAGTTTGTCATTTTCCCAACACTTAGAGGACCAGCTTCCTGGCGTCCCAGGGCAGCGGTGGGAGCCCCAGCTGAGTAGCAACTCCTCCCAGCGTCTGGCTTTCCTTCAGCCTCGCTGTGCCCTTCCTGGAGGATTCTCTTGTCATCATGTCAACCTTGTGTTTTCTCCTTCCCTCCCCCCTGTGCTGATCGCTGCGATGCTGTTTTTGCAGCTGCTGTTTTGAGATGCTTTAGAGTCCTGTGTTTACTCTTCCAGTTACCTAGCTAAGAACTTGATACCTAGTTATCAATTCTTTATGTTAAATTATCTCCCTACGAAAGCGGGTGTGGTTCTGTCACTGGACTGGACTGAAACTGGAGGCAAAATAAGGATCCTAACAGATATATTTCAAATTTTTTTTTTTAAGATTTTATTTGTTTTAGAGAGAGATAATGAAAGAGAGAACATGAGAAGGGGGAGGGTCAGAGGGAGAAGCAGACTCCCTGCCAAGAATGGAGCGTGAAGCAGGACTCGATCCCGGGACTCCAGGTCATGACCTGAGACAAAGGCAGTCGCTTAACCAACTGAGCCACCCAGGCGCCCCATTTCAAATGTGTTTAATTGAAATACAATTCGTAGTAAGTATGTATCTTCGTTCAGGCTGCTATAACCGAAACCAGAAGGTAGTGGCTTATAAACAACAGAAATGTATTTTTCACAATTCCGCAGTCTGGGAAGTCTAAGATCAAGGTGGGGCCAATCCTGTGTCTGGCGCGAAGCCACTTTCTGGTTCATATACAGCTATTTTCTTGCTTTGTCTTCACATGGTAGAAGGGGTTATGCCAGCTCTCTTCTGTAGGGCACTTAAATGAGGGGGCTCCATGTTGTAAGGGCAGGAATTCTAATCACAAGGACTTACCCTCATGACTGAATAACTTTCCTCATTTCCAGATACTGTCGCATTGGGAATTAGGCTTCCATATATGAATCTGCCAGGGGGGGGGGGGGGGGGGGGTTTCTCTGTAGAAGCACATGAATCTCTAAAAAGGTTGATGAAAATGTGTGTGTGTGTGTGTGTGTGTAGTGTGTATGTGAATCTCCTATGTAATCATCATCTGGGTCAAGATGCAGAATATTTTTAGCACTCAGAAGTCTCATTGTGTCCTTTCCCAGTTAATACCTGCAAACCTAACTACGACTGAAATTTATATTAGTAAAATTATGCAGTATATAATCTTGTTATGTGTCTGGTTTTCTTTTTTTTCAGAACCTAGTGTTTTTGAGAACTTTGATATTTTTGTGTGTAGTTATTCTCTTTCATTAGTGTGCTGTATCCCATTGTTTGTGTATCATAATTTGTTCATTTTCTAACTGATAGGCATTCGGTTTGTTTCTAGTTTTTGGCTATTGAATAAAGCTGTTAGAAGAAGTCTTGCACAGGTCTTCTGGTAAATATAAGCACTCACTTTGTGATATATACCCAGAAATGGAATTTCTGGGGTCATAGAATATATGTATGTTTTAGTCTTAGTAACTACTACCGAACTGATGTCCAAAGTGGTTTAGTAATGTATACTCCCACCTGCAGTGCATAAGCATTTCTGTGGTCCACACCTTTGCCATTATCTCTTTGAATATTACTTCTTTCCTAGTTTCTCTATCTTCTCTTTCTGGGATGGGATGAATGAAGGTTGAAGTTTATGTCCCACATGTTATTCTGTGCTCTTAAAAAAGTTATTTTTTTCATCTGGGTCTTCATTTTGAATATTTTCTATTTACCTGTCTTCAAGTTTACTCATCCAGTCTCCGATTGTATCCAGTCTAATGTTAAACTCATCTAGCGAGTTCTGAATTTCAGATATTGTATCACTCAGTTCTAGAATTTCCATTTCATTTTTTTGAAATTTAGTGTTAAAATCCTTCATGCTTTCATCTATTTTGTACATGATTTTATTTTTAAAAATATGTTAATCAAAGTTATTTAAAAGTTTCTCCTTAGGTGATAGCTTCTTTGTTTGAAATATCTGTGGATCTGTCTTGATTTCTGTTTTAATTGATATTATGTACACTTCTGAAACTATGCATATTGTGTTCAGTTGCCACTTAAAATATCTTCTAGAGATTACCCTATGATTTAATGTTGATATGAAAACTTACTGTATATTTAGCAAGGCACAGAAACTGGGATAAATTGATTAATTTTTTTCTAAGAACCAGCTTTTGATTTTACTGATTTTTTTTCCTATCTTTCTATTTTTGTTTTCATTAATTTAGGCTCTTGCCTTTGTTTCTTTACTTCTTTATTTGTGTTTAATCTGTTCTTTTTCTAGTTTCTTAAAAGGTACTGGTTTGAAACCTTTCTTTTCTAGTATAAACACTTTGTCCTACAACTTTCCCTCTAAAATTCTTTAAGTATACCTATAATTTTTTGTTCCATTTTTTAAAGTCAGTTCAAAATTTTTTAAAATTGCCTTTGAAAACTCATTTTTTACTGTAGTTATTTAAAAGGGTGTTGTTTAATCCCCAAATACAGTGGAATTTTTCCAACATTTTTTTTTCTCTTAATGATTTCTAATTTAACTTCATTTTGGTGCAAGAACATACTTTTCATGATTTCTTTTATTTTAAATTTGTTAAAGTTTGTTTTATGTCCCAGGCTATGGTTTATCTTAGTGATTGTTTCATGTGTGCTTAAATGTGTATTTGGATGTTGTTAGGTGGAGAGTTCTATAACTGTCAATCAAATTTAGAGGTTAATAGTCTTCAAACCATCTGTATAATTATGATTTCCTTGTTTAACCAATTAGAGAGGGTTATTGAAGTCTCCTATTCCAAACGTATATTTGCCTACTTATTTTTTTTTAGTTCAGTCAATTTTAACTTCATATATTTTGAAGCTCTGTTCTTAGGTACATACTCATTTAGGATTCTTACGTCTTCTTGGAGAATTGACACTTTTGTCATTATGTAATTTGTCTCTCTACATCTCTAATAGTAATTATTTTTTTGAAGTTCAATGTATTTGACACTAATAAATCTAATCCAGCTTTCTTTGGATTAGCATCATATAATAACTGTGTGTGTGTGTGTGTGTGTGTGTGTGTGCCTATTTTATATTTAAACTATCTGTGTATTTACAGTTGAAATGGGTTTCTTATTGACAGTATATTATTGGACTTCGCATTTTTATTTAATCTGAAAATAATCTCTGTATTTAAACTTGTAGTTTAGCCATTCACATTTAATGTGATTATTGGCATAATTGAATTAAGTCAGTTATCTTACTAGCTATATTCTATTTTTCCCATCTGCTCTTTGTTTCTCTTTTCCTGTTTTCTTATCTTTTCTGCCTTAATTGAGCATTTTTATGACCTAACTTTATCTCTTCTATTGATTTATTTATATTTTTTAAAACATTAGTGGTTACCTTAGAGTCTATAATATACACATTTTATTGATCAAAGTCTATCTTCAAGTAATACTGTACTACTTCATGTATAGTGTTGTATCTTTATAATAGTGTGTTCTCACTTTCCTCCCCCTGTTCTTTGTGCTATTTTTTGTCATACATTTTAGTGGTACATTTGCTATAAATATAAAAATAAATTGCCATGGTACCATATTCTTTCTCTATAGAAAAAAATCCTGCTGTATTTCTTAGAGTAGTACTTTTGGTACTAAATTTCCTCAGTACTTACCTACCTGAGAGAATCTTTACTTCCGTTTGGAAACATATTTTTGTTTGGTATAGAATTCTGGGTTAAAAGATTTTTTTTAACATTTAAAAAATTCCACTTGTTGCCTTCTACTTTGAATGATTTCTAGTGAGAAATGTGTAATTCTTTTATTGTTCTGTAGGTATTATGTCTTTTTTACTGACTGTCTAAGATACTGTCTTTTGTTTCCAACATTATGAGCATAATATGCTTATGTAGTTTATTTATACTTCCATTATTGGTGTTTTCTGAGGCTCTTCAATCTGTGGTTTACTACTAGTCATTAATATTGGAAAATTCTTGGCCATTTTATATTCAAATAATGCTTTTGCCCTGTTTTTGTTTTTTGTTTTTTTTCTCTTTCCCTCTCTACTCTTTCTGGGATTCAAATTGTATGTATGTCAGATAAATTGACATATTAATATTGTTCTACAGCTTTTGGATGCCATAGGTTTTATTTTGGATTTTGTTTTTGGTTTTTACTTCTCCACTCTTTTTTCTGGTTTGGTTTGGTAATTTCTGTGGCTCTATCTTCAGATTATCTTCATGTTCACTGATTCCTTTCCTAGCTGTGTCAGTTCTAATGATGAGCTGTGGCAAAGACATTCTTCATTTTTGTTGTTGTATTTTTAATTTTCAGCATTTGTAGTTGATTCTTTCTTATGGTTTCTATCTCTCTCCTGAATATACCCACTGATCTTGCATGCTGTCTACCTCTTCCATTAGAGGTTTTAGCATATTCAACACAGTTATTTTAAATTTCCTCTCTGAAAATTTCACCATCTGTGTCATATCTAAGTCTGGTTTTAATGATTATTTCTTGTTTCTCTCAGGAGTGTGTTGTATTTTTTTGCCCTTTTACATGTCTTGCAATTTCTGTTATTGAAAGTTGGGCATCTTGTGTAGTTTTTATGCCTGAAAATCAGCATGTCTTTCCTTCTGCTAAATCTATAATGTAGAGATTAGAATTAATGTAGTTAGAAGTTGGGCCTAGTTTTAAAGTTTGTTGCTGTGGTGGTTACTCTTTGGGCACCACCAGCTTCAAATTCTTGCAACGATTCCGTGTGTTAGGTTGGTTCGTCAGAGGTTTGTTTTTTCCTTCAACAAGTTCTCCGATGTTAATTTTAGACCTTCCTTTTTGCCATGCCTCAGAGTGTTCTTTCCTTGTTCTTCTTTCTCCCTATCACTCTCTCAGCCATATTCTGAATTCACCTGTTATTTGATGCTTGTTGCCTCGTCAGTAGGGAGTGATAGTGGGCATTCTCTCTTGTTCGCATGAAGCCTTACTCTTAGGCCAGCTTGGTATCATGTCCCTGGGTCCTGGAGTGTGGGCTCCTCAGTGATGTTCCTCCCCAGATTATAGTCCTGGGCCCTGCCTTCAGTTGTCTCGTCTCCGGGTAGGATTTCTTTTATTGTCATTCCCTTCCCCTTATGCAAGTGGTTTTCACCAGTGTCATCAAGGTGATAGTGTGTTTATCTTGTTTTGTTTTTCCCCTCACCTTCATAGTTTAAGGGGGAAATTTTTCTCCATCTAGGTGGTGGGGAGGATGGGATACTTAGAAAAAGTCTTTGATCCATTATAGAAGGATATAGGTAGGGTCTTGTGCCAGCACTTATAGTGGCTGATTGCATTATAATTAACACTTTAAAACTTCCTTCAGTATTTTTTGTGTTTGTCCTTTGTTCATGGAGAAAAAAAACTAAAGAGAATATGGAATCCCTCAATTTTCTCATCTCCCAGGGACTTCACACTTTTTCCAGATTATATTTGGCCTCCACCAGTATTCCAAATAACCTAAGTGAACTCTTTTTGCTGGTTTCAATTGCATCTGCCCTACATAAGCTATGACTTATGTCTTAATACTTCCTGCAGGCACCTGCCTTTTCTTAGATTTTGGGTTAATTGGTTGCCCTTCAATCTTAGCTTTCAGTGATTTCAAGAAAATTCATGATTTTTTAAAATCTCTTATGTAAGGGTAAATAACACTCTTTGTTTCCAGCTCTCCACATTGCTGGGTGGAAAATACGTTTGATATTAATGGAGTGTCATTGTAGAAATGATCAGAATTTTATATTTTCTTGCAAATTAACAGCCAAGGGTTTTATGGACATAAAAAGAAAGATATCTGCAAGTAGATGAAGATGTGTTATGTTTTGTTCCTGAAATACTTGCAAAGAGATTATTCTCACCCTCTAAGCACTGTAACTGAAGGTAGGATAGATTGCCAAAATCTTTGGAATAGACGAAATCATTTCAAAGCAATGAAGGGCTGATGTTATCAATTCACATGTTGCACAGGATTATCATGAAGACATCATGTCATGGTTTAAATAGCAGCATTTTTTCTTAGTGGTTATAAAATAAATATATGCCTTACAATTGATGGCGTCCTCTGTACTGTTAACAGTGGAGTGGGGCTTTAGGTAGAGCAGCAGGCGACTTTCAGATTAGGCACTGAGATTTACATGCCTACAAAATAAAAACATATCTATGTAAGACTACCACATTAATTTTTTTCATTTGTGATTGCCTTAAAATAATTTTATTTATGAGGTTATCAACTATTGTACTGAAAAATGGGTAAAATTTTTACGAGGCTTGGAATGAAGATCAGGTGTATTTATAATGAGGGGAAAGTAGATTAAAAGTTCATATTAAAGCAAATATTATTGATGTCCAAGAAGTGCATGTGCCATGGGAGACTTGGGGTTGAAAGGAAGGAAGAGGCTGAAAGAGAAACAACAGAGCTGGTGCATAGAGGCAGGGAAGCATCAGAGATGTTGCACCATCTTCTCAATATGACCTGAATCATATGACCTGGATCAGTCTCTTCACATATTGCTCTAAGGAGAATAAAGTACATGTGAATTTATGTTACTGATCTCTTACTGCACATCCAAGGGACATCTGGCTTCTCCTTGGACAACCGTATCACATATACCTAGGGAGGAGAGTGGATGCAGGATTCTTAAAAAGGAAATTGACTCTTGGTCAATCTGCTTTGCCAAGGAAACATCATACTGTGGAATTCTCTATGTTGACTTCCTGAAGTAGACTTGTTCATGGTTGGAATGCATATGTCTTAAAAGAATCCTTCAGGATTTTACTAAATCTTTATAGTTCTTGACATGTAAAAAAAAAATCATACATCCCTATCTCAAAAACCAATAAGAATTTTCAAAGCAAAAATGAAGTAAAATTAAGAGTTGTGTAAAGGTGAGGCTCTATCCTTCTAGAAATACTTGATATCTTTGCTTCATATTAGGATATTATCTTTAACCCTTGATTATCCAAACAAAATATAAGATGTACATGTCCTAAGTTAGGGAATAAGGTAGAGTCAGGACCAGATAAATATTTGGTTTCCTTGTATTCCTCTGTTAGATCATTCATAAAAATTCCAAGTGAAGAGATATGCCACATGCTAGTGTATTTTTTGTAATGTATTTCTTTGGTAGTATTTTAAATAACAGGGAGTACCAAAAAACTGATCATTATGGAGGGATTTAACCTCAGCTAGCTATTTTATAACCAATGCTTTATTCCAGCTCTATAATTAACATCTAAAATTAACATTTTCAACATGACTTTAAACATTAGAGAATCTAAGTAGATATAAATACTTAAAGTACTATTGCTTTGCACTTTTTAGGCCTTTCAAAACGGAACTAAAGGCAGTCTCTCTCCACATGAAATATGGCACAGTACATGCTTTGGAACTGTTTTATAGTTTTAAATATTTTTTATGCAATTGGGTATAACTATTTCCATATGTTTATAAAGAGTAAAAGGAGGTAACAGCAGAGATGCTGAAATGTTCTATGTCCCTTTTCATTACTAGCCACATAAGAGAACCAGCCTCTTCTTATCTCTAGTCTATTGGTAAATAGAATTTATTCACTTTCCTTAATAGTAACCTGAAGATGCTGTTTAATGCACCATAAACAAATCTTATGAATTTTTTACATGATTAAAATGGTCATAACTATCCAATGTTTCTTGCTGATTGAATCTGCCACTTCTGTTTACTAGGAAAATAAATAACACATGTTTGCTCTCTTTCTAAAAGGTTCTTATTTATTCTGTGGTCATTTCCCACTTATAATATTTCCAGCTTAATTTCATAAAACAGCTTTTATAAGACTTGAAAAAAAAGCCCTTATTGTACATTGTCTTCAAGTATTTTGCCTCTGAGCTCTGGATTTTTATTTGAAGAAACATCCAACTATCCAGTTTTTCTTTTCTTTACCTACCTTCCTTCATTCCTCCCTCCCTCTCTCCCTCCTTTCCTTCCTTTTTTTTTTCTTTTTTGAGGACTGTATTAGAGTTGGAATTTAAAAAGTGAAACAGCTGCATGCCTTACATGTGCATGCAGAACTGGCAGAATATAGCTGTTTGTGAACTCCCCCCCCAACCAAAACCGCCATCCATATTAGAAATGCTGGTGCCAAATTTAGAGATGTCAAACAAAGAAAAAAAATGAGGTTTACGGGGCATTTGTTAGAGGGTTCATTTAGATGTACAAGCATGCGGAGAAAACTGTCTATCAAGAAAAAACACCCGTTGTTATCATTTCTTAAGGATAGATGCCGTAAGTAATGCTATTTATGCCTCCCTTTTGATAATTGAAGGCCTGTATGAAATTCAGTGAGTATGACTAAATCACATCTTCAGTAGACAAATTCCTAGTGTGTCATGGACTCCATGTTATATGCTTGATAACTCATTCAAATGGAGAGCCAAGGCCTGTTTCCATACCACCACATTTGTGTTAAAATATGAAGAATCTTCGATACATGTTTTGAGGCTTATCTCAAGGTGCAACTCTTCTGAGGAACTTTCCTATTCTTGGTTTGCATATGAACTCAAACCTGCATATGATGGGACATGTGCTACATTGTATTATAATTGTGTGTGCATTTGTCTTCTTTCCTCTCCTACTACCCTTATACAGACACCTCTCTCAATAGTAGTTGTCTAGTCTAGAGCCAGGACAGACGGTATATATTCCTGCATGGGGTTGAAACAACTGGTCCAATGTTTTCCTCCCCCCAAATTCTGATAATATATTGATGTTGGGAAGTTAAGCTTTGGTGTAAATAAAGGATATATACAACTATGTACAATCAGTGTATGTTATAATAGTCCGTTAAAAAACATCAGTTATATAATAAACCTAGGTTGACCTATTTCTCAGTGATTATGTGAATTTCATAAAGACTGTGATCTTTAGAACTTATAGTTCAAACAGCTCCTGTTCCAGAAGGAGGACACTGAGATTTAGACTTCAGAGATACATAAGAATTTTGTTTTATTTTCAGTTAGGAAAACTGTAAGACAACCCAAAGTTGTTCTGACTGAATCACTAATGGTTCTTCTTTTGCTTAGAAATCTTCTCTGTTAACCTCGGTGGAATAGGAATTGTTCATTACCACCATGCTGCTTTTATTCTTTTTTTTAAATAATCATTTTTTAAATTTATTTTCAGCATAACAGTATTCATTGTTTTTGTTCTTGAGTAGTATGCCAATGATGTAATCATATTTCTAAGACTTTAAATTTTAGGAAACAACACTGTTATATTTTATTTTCACCATACTTGTAGGTTATTCCCAAATTAATCACACAGAGTCTTAGCCAGTCCACTAGTGCTCAACAAGCTTGATGCAGCTTCATGGTGCTGGTTGAAAGGGTGTAAGCACCTTTGAGAAACTCTTCTGATCAGAAGTGGAGTTCAGAGTAACCCAGGACTTGATAGAGGGGGAGCCAAACTCAGTTATCAATATAAAACTCTGTGTCTTATAGCTTCTTCAAAGCATCTGCCATATAAGGAATACAGCCAGTTATGGTGTATTCCTTATAAGCACCAAATGGACCTAGAACATTTTACCACTTTCACCAGGTCTTACATCATGGAGTTTACAGTTTTAAGTTAGGCTTGCTATAAATGAAATTCCCCAATGGAAAAAGTGAGAATAAGTTTATATAATAATTTTCCAACATTTGTTGTAGAAATTATATAAATTTTCAGCTGAGTATATAGGTCTTTTGCTGACAAAGTAGATGACTTTACAAGATTCCATCAGAGAAGTGTCTTGTAGGAGCCAGTGCATAGTAGTCACATTGATCACGTCAGGTACCCTGATGAATGCTACACGTGTCTTATCACATTTGGCATTTGTAATAATCTTATGAGATTGGTATTATCCCCATTTTATACATGAGGTACCTGAGACTCAATCATGTGAATTAGTGAATGATGGTACTGAACTTCAAATTGGGGCTTGTCTTACTTAAAACCACATACTCCTCATTACATGAAGATGAATTCATCCTAAATTGAGTTGTAGATCTCTCATTATTTGGAAATCTAAACTTGATTCAAATTCATTTGTGTGAAGAAAGAGGCTGAGTTAGCTTTATTTGTAAGTGGAGTTGGCATATTATATTCCATAATCAACATAATGTGTAGCAACTGCCTTTTGCATTTCCAGATGTAGAAAAGAGGGTTATGTGAATTACATGAACTTGAGTTATTTAATAATTAGCAACTTGCATACTGTGTAGATTCTTATGAAGTTCACATCAAAATATGGAAATATAAAGTGTTTTTATCTTTTAGGAGCTTAAATAAAAAAAGAGTCTGTGGAAGAAACCAAGACTATTATGTAAGCAGGGTATAAGGTGGGCTGAAGGGAGAGGTGTTCTTCCTGGAAGAGTGAATGAGCATTTTCAGGGCAAAGTCAAAAAGATAATCTTGCCCAAAGGGTCCTGGCAAAATATAATATTGGACTTGATTGTAGGGTGATATATATAGTTTTGACCTTAACAGTTGAATAGATAAATTAGTGTTGCCAGCTGATGTAAGCCAATCTAGTCATGCACAACAATTTTATTGTTTTTGTAGTTAACAGGTGAACCAGCAGTTAGTGCAAGGGTTAGATCTATCCTCATTTTTCCCCTGTGCTCTACTTCTGCCTCCTTCACTCTTCCTTTCTAAAGCCAGTCTTGTAATGGTGCAGTCGTTTCCCAAATTTCTCCCCTACTCAAAGACATTGCTGTAGAATTCTCCCCGTCTCCTGCTCACCAATTTTAACTCTCTTCATATGAATCTCTTATTTTTTCCTTCTATATAATGATCTAGTAATTTGATAGAAAGTAAATAGCAACTTTTTTTTTTGAGGAAGGTAATACATAAAAAAGAAGTAAATACATTGACATAAATACATTGTCTGGTTAAAGCTATAAAGGCTTTGTAATTTATGGATAAAAAGAGAAGCTTGAATGATTATTTGAAGCTTAATATATCTATGAAAATTTCCATTGAAAGGTGAAAAATCACAGGTTTGATGTTGATTCACAACTCTGCTCAAATCATGATGGAAAAACAGCAGAAAATACACTACTGCTTTTATAAAGGTGAGGAAACTAATAGTAACAGATTTTGAAGTGAATAACATGAGATAGTGGGACCGTTCCTTCATAGATGTTCTACAAGGGAAAAGAAAGTCTCTTTGAGCTACAGATTGCCTTGGAATTCAGCAGTTTAGGACTTGCAATGACTAAGGATGTCAAGGGTGGCAAGGGCATGTGAACAATGAAGGAAACATGTCGGAATAAACACTGTAGTTTCCAAGATGTATTGGTGATGTATTTGGAATATGTAAATTAGCAGCTGCCCGGGTAGAAGGCTAGGCTGTAGGTCTGTGGGGGTTGTGCCTGTTGCACTTTGGTAATGTCCATGGATAACTGCTGACAATGTCCAGTCTTTCTGAAGGACAGATAAAAATCCTAGAAAACTGATACTGGAAGAAACCCAAAGATAAAAAGATCATGTCTATGTATGACAAAAAGGCAGAATTATTCCATTTCTCAATTTGTAGATATTTGCTGGGCATCTATGTGTGCCCATGAGAGATATGAGAGATAAAAATATGTAAAAGATATATTTCATGTTTTTTTATATTTGTAAGTGCAAAAGTATATTCACTGAACTAATCAGAATGATTATAAAAATAAGAATTAAGTTCTCTAGAATTTATTGAGCATCTGCTATATGCCTGTTAAAATCCTGACTTTATATGCATACATATCTAAGGTGTATGCATATACCTTTCCTTGAATGATTTAGTGTAATGCTTACAGCAATACTAAAATTTGGTCTTAGTCCCTTCATTTCTATGGAAGGAAATCAAGTAACTTATACAAAGTAGGACAAGATTACCTCTCAAGTTTCAAAGAAAAAAAAATATACACTCCAGGCTGGGATTGTCAAAGGCATAAGTTTGGTATTGAGCAGTGAAGAATGAAATAAATAGGTAGGAGAAATGGAAAGATATTCGAGGTCAGGGTATGGAAGGAGTATTGCATGTTATGAATATCAATTGATTGGAAGAGAGCAGCATATGTGTAAAAGCAGTTAGAAAATACTTTGGAAAGGGAAGTGGGACCTAAATTACAATGAGTCTCTGTGCTTTTATACCTCTCCCTCTGAATCTAGCTCTGGTCTTTCTAGTTCTTTTAATTCCATTGAGAGAAAGGTGGTTTTAGTTTCATATTTTCCATTTTATAAGGTTGATGAAAGATCAAAGATGAAATGAAGAATATTTTAGTTTCAGATCCTGTATCTTATAGTGATTTGGTTTTATAAAAAGATGCCCAAGCTACGCTATTTGGATCAAGTTTATAATATGTGCCTAATCTAGTCTACACCTCAGATATGTATGCATATAAAGCCAATTACAAGCAACTTAAAAGTAACACAGGAAATTCAGGTTAACATTTGTCACAGTTTCCAATGGAAACAGCCTCTTCTATTTAACTTGTGATGAAATGAAAATGCTACACCTCATTTTCTCTCTTAGTGTAAAGCCTTCTTCTCCTCTCCTAGCCAAAATCCCACAAACTTGGACATTGCAAAGAATACTCTCTTCCTGGCCTTTATTGTGAGATGCTGAGGACTGTTTTCTGTAAAGGACTAAAAAATATGCATTTAAGAGATGATGAATGTTGCTCAGTGGTAAATCTTTGTGTAAAAATGTGTTAAATTTTAGTCATTTTCTGTGGGATTGTAGCATCAGCAACTGGCATGAGATGAATCAGACTGATGATTCCAGTTCTTTGCAAAGCAGACAGCATGATATAATGGCACTGAAAAAATCTCCCTTGGCAACTTTTGTAGCCACGAAGTGCAAAAGAGGTGTTAGATATTACTATACTTGGAAAGAGCAGGAGTCCTCATTTCAACTATTGAAATTATTTGAAGCCATCTTTTACCATTTCCTCTAATGCTCATAATGTGGATATCGTCAGGATTTGATCTCTTGAGCCAGACAGCCTTATCTTAGTTTTCTGTGGGGTCCTGGAGCCCTTCAGGAGTCTAGGAACCTTTTCTGTAAAGGGGGTGTTTGAACAATACATATCCAGATATATTTTTTCTTTGCACACAGTCAACCTTGCCAAGTATCATTTCAAGAATTGAATGTTTGGTTTTTTTGCAACTGCCATAATCTTGCTTGGAAGGTCACCTTCTGTGAGAACTGAATAGATGTAATTCTTTCAAGAGAAATTTTAAGATGGTTTATATATTCATATTTTTAAAGAAACACACAAGTTGCAGAAATCACATAAAGCAATTTTCCTTAAGCAAAAAGTTGTAAATGCTGTCAGAATATGTTAATTTAGGAGTTGCAGGGATTAATTGACCACCAGGAACTTTCAGTCTATTCGTGGCGCCTACCGTGGTTGCTCAAAGTGATGAATACTAGCATAGAAGTGTTATCTAAGTTCTGTTGGAGCACAGAGCAGAAAGAGACTAATTCCAACCAAGTTGGCATAATTGTCTCTTGCCTGATTATATGAAGTTATTGACTATTATAGAAGTGGGAAATCTGTTTTTAGCCACAGTTTGCCTACAGCAGCCAAGTACACTCTCCCCAGTCCTACTCAGGCTAAGTCCTAGGAAAGTTATAGAAACCATGTGGCTTAGATTCCTGGAAAATAGCACTGACATCGGGTCACTGCAACAGGATCTGCCTGATGCTAGCCTATTTCTAGGTGACAGAAATACCTATGTGCCCGTTACAAGGAGTTTGGAGTTCTTTCCAGCTGCTATTCCCTTCTGCCTGTTAACTGTTTTCATTCTTCCATAAAGCTTTCTCTCTCTATTGTTCATATTTTTATAACTATATAATATGTAACTTCAAAAGATTTTGCCTGTGTTCCTCATTCACACTCTAAAATACAGCATGCCGCATAATGTGGCCCTTTTAACATTATTCAGCAATTTTAAGCTTATTGCTGACAAGTGTATATAAACAGTCTTTTTGTGATTTTGGTATTTTAGATTTAAAGAGATGCTTCATTTTAATGATTGATAAATATTCTTTTATATTTAAAAGGTGTTTTTCAAAGTACAGTGCTTCGTATATCTGTTGTAATAAATACTTCAAAGGTCCAGTTCTCACAAAAGACCAGAAGGTACTATATGCAATTTGTTAATCTTTTTTTGGACACTCTAGATATTGGGGTAATCTAACTGCTACAATAAATGCCAAATCTCAGTTAAGATCTGTGTAAGTTTATTTCTTACTCCTGTTCACACAGGTCAACGTGTATGTTTTGGGAGCAGCTTTTCATATGTTGATTCAGGGACTCAGTTTCCATTTATTTCTTGTGCTACTATCCCTTACAATCTAATAGGTTTCTGCTGAATCCTTGCTCTCCAGCCATAAAAGAAGTAAAGAGAATGACCCCATGAGAGGGTATTTTTGGGCCAGGCCTATGATGTGTCTGTCAATTCCATCTACCTTCATTTGGTCAAAATTCAGAGTCACATCTTCACCTACTTAAAAGGGAGACTGGAGGGCACCTGGATGGTTCAGTGGGTTAAAGACTCTGCCTTTGGCTTGGGTCATGATCCCGGGGTTCTGGGATCAAGTCCCGTGTTGGGTTCTCTGCTCAGCAGGGAGCCTGCTTCCTCCTCTTTCTCTCTGCTTGCTTGTGATCTCTGTCTGTCGAATAAGTAAATAAAATCTTTTTTTTTAAAAAAAAGAGGTAGACTGGGACTAGTCAGACTTGCCTAGGAGGGAAGGGGAACAGAAAAACTAGATAGACTTTACTATAGTTATTCTTTTTAGATTTATAAACTGCTTATATATCTGATATTCAATAATTTTTTCATAAACTTTAGCTTTCACAAGGTAGTATCTTTACATTGCACTGTGAGCTTCAAAAACAAGTAACTTCCAATTCCAATTTTTAAAAATATTTTAATGAGGGGCGCCTGGGTGGCTCAGTGGGTTAAGCTGCTGCCTTCGGTTCAGGTCATGATCCTAGGGTCCTGGGATTGAGTCCCGCATCAAGCTCTCTGCTCAGTGGGGAGCCTGATTCTCCCCCCCACCAACCTCTCTCTGCCTGCTTCTCTGCCTACTTGTGATCTCTGTCTGTCAAATAAATAAAATCTTTAAAAATATATTTTAATGAAATATTTCCTTATCTAAAACCTCAAGGAACTAAAAATGAAACAAAACAAACGAGGCCCAAATTTAGTAGAAAGAAAGAAATAACAAAGACTAGAGCAGAAATAAGTGTAATAGAGAGATAGAGAGATAATAAAAAAGATTAATGAAACTAAGAGCTTATTCTTTGAAAAACAAGATTAAATTGACAGACCTTAAGCTAGATTTGCAAAGGAAAAAGAGGAAGGACTCTGATAAAACTAGAAATGAAGGAGGAGACATTATAACTGATACCACAGAAATACAGAGAGATAGACAAACAATTATATACCAACAAATTGGACAGCCTGGAAGAAATGGATAATTCCTAGAAAATTTCAACCTTCTAAGGCTGAATCATGAAAAAACAAAATCTGAACAGACTGATTACCATAAAGGAGATTGAATCAGTAATCAAAAGCCTCCTGACAAACAAAAGTCCAGGACCAGATGGCTCCACCTATGAATTCTACCGAATATTCAAAGAATAATTATCTTTCTCAAACTCTTCCAAGAAGACAGTAGAGGAAGGAACACTTCCAAACTCATTTTACAGGGTCAGAGTTACCCTGATACCAAAATCAGGAAACCACAAGAAAATAAAATTTCAGGCCAATATTCTTGTTGAGCATAGATGCAAAAATCCTCAGTAAAATGTTAGCAAACCTAATTCTACAATACATTAAAAGGTCATAAACTGATCAAGGTGGAATTTATTTTAGGGTAACAAGGATGGTTCAACATCCTCAAGTCAATCAATGTGCTATGCCATATTAACAAAATGAAAGCTAAAAATCACATGACCATCTTACTAGATGCAGAAAAAACATTTGACAAAATTCAACTTCTATTTATGACAGAAACACTCAACAAAGTAGATATAGGAGGAAGGTATTTCAACATAATAAAGTCCATATAGGATAAGCCCACAGACAATGTTATACTTAAAAGTGAAAAGCTGAAAAATTTCCTCTAAGATCAGGAAGAAGATAGGATGCCCATTCTTGCCACCTTTATTCACCATGGTATGGGAATCCTACTCAGAGCACTTAGGCAAGGAAAAGAAATAAAAGTCATCCAAATTGGAAAGGAAGGAGTAAAACTGTCACTCTTGCAGATGACATGATATTATATGTGGGAAAACTGAAGACACCACCAAAAAACTGTTAGAACTAATAAATGCATTTGATAAAGTTGCAGGACACAAAATCAACATATAGAAATCTGTTGCACTTCTATACATTAATAACTATAAAAAAGAAAACATCACTGTTTACAATTGCATCAAAAAGAATGAAATATGTAAAAAAAAAAAAAAATGCCCAGAAACCTAAAAGACATTGATGAAAGACTAAAAACAAACAAACAAAACAAATGGAAAGATATTCTATGCTCATGGATTTGAAGAATTAATGTTGTTAAAATGTCCATACTATCCAAAGCAATCTATAGTTTCAATCCCTATCAAAATTCCAATGGCATATTTTTTTTGACAGAAAAAATACAAACAGTCCTAGAATTTGTATGGAACCATAAAAAACCTCACATAGCCAAATCAATCTTAAGAAAGAACAAAGCTGGAAGCACGACACTCTCTAATTTTAAACTATATTACAAAGCTATAGTAATCAAAATGGTGTGGTATTGGCATAAAAACAGCCACGTAGATTTACTAAAACAGAACAGAGGGCCCCCAAATAAACCTATTCCTATATAGTCCATTGATTTGTAACAAAGGATCCAACAATGTACAATGGGGAAAAGATGGTCTTTTCATCAAATGATGTTGGGAGAACTGGACAGTACATGAAAAAGAATGACACTGGACCACTATCTACTACTATATACAAATAGTAATTCAAAATGGATTAAAAATTTTAACCTAAGACCCAAAACCATAAGTTCCTAGACAAGGACATACATGGTAAGCTCCTTGACATCAGTCTTGATGATAAGTTTTTGAATTTGACACCAAAAGCAAAAATAAATAAGACCATATCAAACTAAAAAGCTTCTACACAGCAAAGGAAACCATAAACAAAATGAAAAGATAGCCAACTAAATGGGAAAAATATTTGTAAATCATGTATCTAATAAAAGGTTAATATCTAATATAGGGGCACTTGGGTGGCTCAGTTGGTTAAGCAGCTGCTTTTGGCTCAGGTCATGATCCCTGAGTCCTTGGATCAAGCCCTGCATTGGGCTCCCTGCTCAGTGGTGAGCCTGCTTCTCCTTCCTTCTCTGCAGCAACCCTGCTTGTGCTCCCTCACCCTCTCTCTGTCAAATAACTAAGTAAAACCTATTTTAAAAATCTAAAATATATAAAGAACTCCTACAACTCAATAGCAAAAGCCAAGCAATTTGATTTAAAAAATAGTCAGAGGATCTGGATAGACCTTTTTCCAAAGAAGACTTAGGGATGGTCAGTAGGTACATGAAAAGATGTTTAGCATCACTGGTCATCAGGGAAATGTAAATTGAAACCATAATGAGGTATCACCTCATACCTATTAAAATAGCTATAAAGTGTGGATAAGGATGTGGAGAAAAGGGAACACTTGTGTACTGTTGGTGGGAAATGTAAATTAGTGCAGCTACTATGGAAACACTATGGAGGTTCCTCAAAAAAATTAAAAAGAATTCCCATAGGACCCAGCAATGCTACTTCGGGTATTAATTCAAAGAAAACAAAAACACTAACTCAATAAGACATTTGTACCACCATGTCATTAGCATTGTTTACAGTAGTCAACAAATAAAATCACCTAAGTATCCATTGCTGGATGAATGGATAAAGAAGGTGTGGTATATGTATATACAATGGGATATTATTCAGCCATAGAAAAGATTGAAATCTATTCATTTGTCACAACATGGATGGACCTTGAGGGCATTATGCTAAGTGAAGCGAGTCAGATAAATAAGGATGGATAGTGTGTGATCTCACTTTCCTGAGGAATCTTAAAAAAGCTCACAGATAGGACAGAGGTAGGAAGTAGGTAGAATGGGTGAAAGGAATCAAAAGATACAGATTTTCGGTTATAAAGAAGTAAGTCAAGGGATGTAATGTACAGCATGGTGACCTTAGTTTATAATATTATACTGCACATTTGAGATTGGCTATGACAGTAGATCTTGGAAGTTCTCATCACAAGAAAAAAATGCTATAACTGTATATGGTGACAAATCTGAGCTAGGTTTATTGTGATGATCATTTTGTAATATATACAAATATTGAATCATGTTATACATCTGAATTAATACAATACTGTATACCAATTATACCTCAAAAAATAAAAAGTGCAATGTACATTCATGTTCAACTTCTGGTAAGTATGATTGTTTCTTATGTATAAGTAGTTAGGTTATTAGTGGGAAAAATTGTCAGCTCACTGACCATTTACTTTGACAACCCCCTCTTTGACTTATTTCTAGAGTTCATAATTTACCGAAGCTCACCTAAACCAAATGCCCATTAGAGCTTGCTCCCAGTTTTTGAAGAACATCTATTGACCTCAACAGGTGTTTAATTCTTGCATTTTAGAGGTGGCTTTCTGGAGCGTAATGCCTTTATGCTCTTTTCCCCCAGCACCTCCAGAAACACTGACTGCCATGGTATGTTAATAAGTGTTACACACAGATATGCAAAATGCACATGCATAGACACACACATACACACACTCACATGGATTCCATGGCCCTCTAAATTTGGGCAAATAATTGATTTAAACAAAATTTAAAAGATCTGTCTTTTAAAATAGGTCTTAAGTTCCATTTTATTTTAATGTACATTTTAGTTCCCCAATAATTAAAAATAATATGTGGTGTTTCCCAAATTTATTTCCCTTTTCTACATTAAATAATTCATCTGCAGCAACACACTATTTGGAAAATACTGCAATAATCCACAGGGATGGGCCTTCATTCAAACATGTAGGTGCTGGGGCAGGCCTGTGTGGGTGAGAATTTATACACAAAACTTTTGCAAAAGGAAGATTATCTGTAATGGGATATTAGTTCTTTTTCTTCTGCTGAGAAGAAATTACTTAACTTGAAGCATGCTTTGTTTTCAATGGACACTATACTTGAGAGATATGATCTAATTCAACTAATATTAAAGGCAAATTAAATATTTTTGTGAATTTACTACTTCAAAGAAGTACAAGAAACTCTGACTTTTCTTATTTTTAATAATTTTACATTGTCTACCTCTCTTTGGGAGATAAAAAGGATAAGTGTTTTATTTTTACAGTGAAGGGCAATTCTAGTGTACTTGAAGAACCTTTTTGGTCTAAAGAAGGAACTCTAATGAGTAGTTGGGAAGGAAACAAAATGTTGGTATTCTTTTGAATCTAGGCAGCAAGGTTGTGGTGAAGGATTTCAAACCATATGCTATTTGTAACCAAAATTATGGGAAATGACATTAAAATATTTTCTGACCTACAGTATAATTTTAAGTCCCAATCTCATTGGCTATATATTTGCAGTTGAAGTAGAATTACTTAAATTATTAATTTTCTGTCCACTTTCCTTATATATGAAATTACCATAAATCAGATTTTCTGGTTCCTTTGTCAGTAAATAGTTATCAATATTAGGCAACTAGTCAAATACAATTCAACTTCAAAATAGTGAATTCTAAACATTTTTTTCCTTTGTGAAAATGTTGAGAACTTTCTTTGTAATGCACTTTCCCAAACCTCCTTTGCCTGAGGATTATATATATTTGAATAAAGATGAAGACTCAAAGACTCTTTTAAACCACATACTGTAATTTCACCAGTGGGCTAAACAGAGTGCATTGGAGAAAACTTGCCCTGGAGCTTTAGATCTTGCATCCCATCTTAACGAGAGACTAAACAGTGTAAACCACTCCTTTGTTAATGGCTGGGCAGAAAAAAGGATAAATGATAAACAGTGAAAAAGTATATTTGGATCTGTTTCTTGGACATCAATTGATGACATGCCAACAAAACTGAGGCATTTTTAAATGACATGTTTGTTGACATCAAAGTCTAGGCAAAGGTTAAGTATTGATATGATAGAATTATTTTTAACTTTGTATTGGCCACTGAAACTTCCCTTTCTTCACCCCTGCCAGAATGGGAAACATTGCTGATTTATTCACTTAGTTAACATGGGAAATATGTACATACAAGTAGCACGTATGATTTTTCTGCCAATAACCCACACTGTTTTCCATTAGTGGTTTTAGTTATGTTTCTCACAAGTGTTCATAAAGAATTTACTTTAAATATATAGACAATTAACTCTCTTTATTTATAGATAACCTTCTTGACTAGATATTAAAATCTTGTCAGTCATTATGTGACTTGCCTAGAGCAAGGAGAGCTAAAGGTTTAAATTACAGGAAATCTTAGAAATATGTAAGAAAACTTGATGTTCATGTAGTTCTTCATTAGCCAAATATTACCTGCCATTCTGTTTGGTCACTGGAAATCAGATTTGCATCTTATCCCATAATTTGATTTAGTAGGAAGAATTTTTCAGAAATTTTATCACATTGAAGATCTAGAATTTCACATGCTCAGAAGAAAGTAAGGAACCCTATACTGTTTTTTTTTTTTTTCTGAGTGACAAGTTGGAGTTATTTCCTGTGAAAATGAGGCCATCCATATTTTCTAGTAGAAAGACAACTTTCATGTTTTTAAAATGGGATGTTGCTGAAATAGCTAAACAGATATTAAATGCCATGTAAAACATTTTTTCTCAAAGTCAGCAATCATAATTCTTTTAAAGATTCTATTTATTTACTTACTGATTTGTCAGCGAGTGAGAGAAAGCATACAAGTTGGGGGGTTGGCGGGGAACGGCAGGCAAAGGGAGCAGCTGGCTCCTCCCTGAGCAAGAAGCCTGATGCAGGACTCGATCCCAGGACCCTGGTATCATGACCTGAGCCAAAGGCAGATGCTTAACCCACTGAACCGCTCAGGTGTCATGTAATCACATTTCTTTGAAAAAGTCCTCTAATTCTATATGGGAATCTTGAAGACACTGGACCATGCACAAAGTTTAATTCTTAAAATATTTGATTGATATGTTATATATACACCTACAAGTGAATAATAGACAAGTGTGCTGCTAAGTAATTAGCACAAAGTGAATGCAACAGTGTAACCAATATTCAGATGAGGTTACAGAGTATCACTAGTACTTCAGAACTAGATGTCATGCCCTATAAGTTTATTTTCTGTCCTCTCAAGGTAATCACGTTCTTGATATCTATACATCATGTATAAATCCATCTTCGTAACTTAGAAAAACAGTTTCATAAATTATCCATCCTTTTCTCTTTGATTCTTTCATTCAAGATTATATTTGTAGGGAGAGTGCTTGGGTGGCTCAGTCAGTTAAGTGGCAAACACTTGACTTGGGCACAGGTCATGAGATTGAGCCCTGTGTGGGCTCTGAGCTGGGCATGGAGGGATTCTCTCTCCCTCCCCTGTTGCCCCTACCCCCAACTTGCACGTGCATGCTTTCTCTCTCTTAAAAAAAGGGGGGGGATTATATTTATGGGATTCGTCCCTATTGGTACATGTAGCTTTAGTTTATTCATTTTTTAAATAGATTTTTAATTTTAGAATAGTTTTATACTTACAAAAAAGTTACAAAGTTAGCTTCTATATATGCTATATCCAGTTTCTTCTGTGATTAACATCCTGCATTAGAATGGTGCATCTATCACTGTTCATGAACCAATATTGATACCTTAGTATTAACTGAAACCTCTGCTTTATTCATTTCCTTAGTTTTTGTCTAATATTCCTTTTTAGTTCTAGGATTCCATCCAGAACACCGTATTTCCTTTAGTCCTATCTCCTTAGGTTTCTCTCATCTGTGACCATTTCTCAGACTTTCCTTGGATTTCATACCATGACATTTTTGAAGAATAATTGCCAGAGATTTTGTAGAATGACCCTCTATTAGGATTTGTCTGGTGTTTTTCTTATGATTAGACTGAGGTTATGATTTTGGGGGAAGAAGACCACAGAAACAAAGTACCATTCTCCCCATACACTATCAAGAGTAAGTACTACATATATGATTTATCACTGCTGATAATCTTGACCACCCTATGAGGCTAGTATTTGTCAGGTGTCGCTGCTGTACTGTCCTCTACCCCCACCTCCTTTTAACATTGTACTCGTTGGTAGTAAGTCACTATGGGCAGCTAATACTTAATAGACTTGGAGTAGGGAGTTATGGGTACCACCTTGAGGGCAAAATATCTTCATAAAGCTTTCAGAATTCTTCTGTATGAGAGAGACATCTATTTTCTCTCCATTTATTGATTGATTCACTTATTTCAATATGGACCCAAGAATATTTATTTTATACTTTGGATTATAATTCAAATGCGACTTTGATTTTGTTGCTGAACTTGTTGCACCTTTGACCTTTTGGGAGCTTTTTCAATTGACCTGTATGCTTCTTTGACCTATCCTCATCAGCTGTGTGTGTGTGAGACCACATTTTTTCTTAAGGCACTACAAAATGCTCTAAGCTTATCCTGTATATTCCCTGCACTTATAAATGTAATAACAGAGTATGTACCTTCTTTAATTATCAATGTAAATTTAAGATTCATCCATATCTTTGCATGCTTTGCTAGCTCATTCCTTTTTTATGACTGGGTAGCATTCCATTTCATGGCTTATCCACAAGGCTTGAATTTTAGTTTTGTCTTATCCACTAACATTTCTGAAGTGGTTACTCTTTGCTCAGTGTCATCTTAGATATTGCAGGGCACAGAGAGGAATAATGGAGACATCATACTCTGGTATATAATAGCATTGTAGAAGCAAGAAATGCTAAAATGTAAGAATTAAATAACAAGTCCTAAGTTCATATTTAAGTGGGATTCGAGGGGTTTGGTTTTTGTTTGTTTGTTTGTTTGTTTTGAGGCATTGTAAAAGTTCTTTATATATTATGAGATCCTGGGACTTGAAACTTAAACATGAATTTTGGGGTGGACACATGCAGCACATATCAGAAACTCTGAGAGATAGCGTGCAGAATACCTTAAAACCTTTTCTTCAGCTCAGAGATAGAAAACTCCTTTATAAACTGGGAATTTTGACTGATTTCTGTGATGTATTTCTATTAGTAGGATCTGAGTGCAGCCTACTGAGAGTGTTTTCACTTGTGCCTCACTAACCTCCAATTACAGCTTCTTATACTTATTCCTTACCATTATTCTGTAGGAATAAAGACCAATTGGGCAAAAGCCTGCCAAACCTAGCATAACTGAAACTGAGGTCACGAAACATAAACACTAGTGAGGGCATCATTGTTCCTTTAGGGAAAATGGGGGACAATTTCACATAGTTGGTCAATTTAGAATTATACTCTTGGGTACACAGGGAAATTTCTATTACATGTTTCCCGGATTCTTTTTTTTTTTCCTTTTTTCAAATATATATATTTTTCTAGTCAGGAGGTATTAGGGCCTGGAAGAATAAAAATCTATTTGGGTGATCCTGAGGAAAAGAAAAATCAAATTGATTCCTTTAGGAAACAAAAAGCTGGGGTGAGGAGAATTGTAAAGATAAAGTACTTTTATGCTAGTTAAGAGTAGAATTCATGAAAACTATTGAGTGTTCTCAGACTCAATTTCTATTCTGCTCTATTGAATCCTACCTTAAGCCAAGTATATAGACATTCCAATATCTTATAGTTCAACTGTAAGCTGGAAGCTTGCAGAGAAGAAAATAATTTAATCATTGGCTCTCCTCTTTTTTGGTGAAAAGTTGCTCAATGGACTTACAGTTCCCATGCATACTCCACACCAGGACATTAGTGAAATCTTAGGGCGACGGGCAAGAAACATGATCAGGTATGTCAGGGTGGATCGAAGTTAAAGAAGTCAAAGCTGATACGGAACTGATGATCACAAGGGAATGTGGAGCACCAGAGGATCTGAAGTAATGAACAGGTATCCCATAAACTGGGTAAATTAAAAAAAGAAAAGTGAAGGGATTTTATTTAACCTCACAATAATTATTAGAGAGTGAATTATATTAAAAATGCAAAACACTGTGATAAAGTTATTCTTGACTACTCCACTACCGTCGATAATATTTAATGTTTCTTTTGCTTACATTCAATCCAGAAAACATATTTAGGCCCCAGGGTGCATGCTGTGAATGGGGTGCTTGAGCATATGTTTCCCTAGAAAACTCAACTTGCTTCCCATTGAAGTCATGGACTCAAGTGCCAGTCAGAATACTCTTATAATATGCTTCCCTCCTCCCCCTGCCCAAAATCTGATCATTTCCAGATGGAAAGTGTGACTAGGGTATTTACAGGTTAAAAATGAATTTTAGGTTAAATTAGCTGCATGTCTGTCGTTGGAGGCACTTTTAAACTCAGCAAGTAACAGGGAATCAGCCAAGTGACAGGTCTCTTAAAACAGCCCAATTATAATGCAAAATGTAAAGGACTTTTTATTAGAGGATAAAAGTCTAAATGGTTCTTTTCCTGGAAGCCAGGTATCATAACAAATTTGACTGAATCTAAAAAAACTCAGTTGTTTTCATGTTAATGTATTTAATGCTTAATTATTTTGAAATTATGGTACTTTAGAATAAATAAATACTTCCTAGTGTCAGAAATACCATCTCTTCCATAATGTAAAAATGACTTGATGAGTTTTTTACAACTTTATCTTCCATAGGTAAATATTAGCCCACTTTCAATAAAGTATTTATTTCAGGACAAGGAAGGGCTGGATTTTTTTTTTCCAGGCTGGTTGAAGTATTAGAGCAAATGAATACCAGTTTCCAGTGCCACAATTTCTCTTCTACTACCATAACCTGCAGCGATAACCGGAAGTCTTGAAATTCATTTGTCTCAATTCACACAGCAGTGTTAGATTTTGGAGAACATGGGAGAGTCTCTACAATTTTTCAGTGCTTTTGTAAAGATTGTTCTGAATGCCTGTTCCACTGAAGGTAGATTGCAGATTAATATCTATCTGCCTATCTATCATATAAAAAGACCATGCAGTTTATTTATTTATTTTTTTAAAAGATTTTATATACTTATTTGGCAGACAGAGATCACAAGCAGGCAGAGAGGCAGGCAGAGAGAAGGAAGGGGAGGCAGGCTCCCTGCTGAGCGGGGAGCCCAATGTGGGGCTTGATCCCAGGACCCTAAGCTGAAGGCAGAGGCTTTAACCCACTGAGCCACCCAGGAGCCCTAGACAATACATTTTAAACCAAGACCATCTAAAGCTTGGTAAATTAAGGGTTTATTTTTGGAAAAGCACATAATTAAAACTAGAATAATTATTTAATTAGTTTATTGTCTAAAATAATGCAAACACTTTTTAATTGGTAACTAAGAGATTCTTGCATTTTATATTTATAAAACTTGTTCAACATTAAGAATTGGACATTTAAGCTTCTTGTAAATGTTAATGTACTCAAAGACCTTTGTTATATCACTTCTCATTTAAATTTGTAGGAAAGATCATTATTAAAACTAATATTTTTCTTAGGAAAATGAGTATAGTTATTACTATTTGAAAATAGGCTCTTACACATTCACAGTTAGGTGTAATTTCCCAACGCTGTTTTGTAGATACTACATTTAGCTTTGAATCCAGCCTAGATTGGTATAATATCAGGTTTATAATGTCTTATTAACCAATTACATGACTGAGCAGTTTCAAGAGGCAATTAGAAATTTTAAGGATAATTTATTTTTTAAAAGTTCTATACTTCTGGCCTGCTAGATTTTCAAGATTTTTTTGTCAATTTTATTTTAGGGGGCAAATATATTTAGAAGTATTCCTGAGGTGTGAACTTAAAAATATGTAAAGAGTAACTAGATGAGATTCATTTTGTAAATTTATATTCTAAAGAATACTCTTTCAGAATCTGTTTTTCTAGAGTAAAACTTTAAACAAAAAGAGCTACCAGGAAAAGTTCTCTATTTCTTTTTGATCGTATGCATTTTGGCTTGCTTATCAGGGAAATCTGCTAAGTATTTTAAAGACTGTTAGGAGTCTTTGAGGGAGGGAGGAACAGGGACACGATTTATCTTCCTGCCTTAAATAACTAAAAAACCCAGACAAAATATATGGGGAAAAAATAAAAGGATTTAGAGATTGGAAAGCAGGCAACTCACAAGAGGGCCTCTGAAACTGTCCAGCTTTAACATTCCCAGATCCCCTGCATGAGTAGCGCTGTGATACAGAGATGAACAACCTCAAAGATTCCAGTAGTCCTACAAGGAGATGCAATTTAGAGTGGCCAAGGTGGCTAGACCTTGGGCAAAGTGTTGGAGAGAAGATAACTGTTCAGTTAGAGAGAGAGATGGGAGTGTAGTCTTCAGTTGAGAATTGATTACTATATGCATGTGAAGGAAATGCATGAGGCTAGGGAAGCCCCAGAAAGGATAGATCAGACATGGCTTGCTCACACACAGCTAGGAATAGTTTGGGTTGCCACAGCAAAATAAAAAGAATTCCTATCACATAGGAAGGATATCATGAAGAGAGTCCTGAGCATTTCCTTAGTTGTGGAGCAAAATTAGCTCTTGACCAGGCGTCAGCAAACTACAGCCCATAGGTCAAATCCAGCTGACTGTCTTTGTACAGCACTGTCACTTAAAATAGTTTATAAGTGATTAAAGGATTAAACCCAAATCAGTTCACTGGTGAATTCTACCAAACATTTAAGGAAGAAATTAAACCAATTCCATAAAGTCTCTTTCACAGGTTAAAAGCAGAGGGAATTCTTGTTAACTCATTCTGTGAGGCCAGCATTAGCCTAATACTAAAACTAGATAAAGATATTATAAGAAAACTATATAATAATGTTTTTCATGAACATAGATGCAAAAATCTTCAACAGAATATTAGCAAATGGAATTAAAAAGTATTGAAATATTTACACACTATGACCAAGTTGAATTTATTCTAGGTGTGCCTGGCTGGTTCAACATTCTAAAACCAATTTATGTAATCCATCACATAAAGTCTAAATAGAAAAATCACGTGATCATATCAGTAGCTGGAGAAAAAGCGTTTGACAAAATCAGAAACTGATTCATGATAAAAACTCCCAATAAACTAGGAATAGAGAGAAAATCTGTCAACCACATAAAGACTACCAAAAAATCTACAATTAATATTAAACATTGAGAAACTTAAAGCTTTCCCATTAAGATCAGGTAATAAGGATACTGGAAATCCTTGCTAATACAATAAGGCAAGAAAAGAAGGGATAAGAGGTATATAGGCTGGGGAAGAAAACATAAAATATCTTTGTTAGCAGATGATATAATTGTCTATATAGAAAATCTGAAAGAATCTACAAAAAACTACAACTAATAAGCTGTTATAGCAACATTGCAGGATACAAGGTTAATATATAAAAATCAGTTTCTTTCTCAAAGACCAGCAATGAATAAGTGGAATTTGAAATTAAAAACACAATACCATTTACATTAGCATACTCACCAAAATGAAATGTTTAAGTATAATAACATATGTACAAGATCTATATTAGGAAAACCATAAAACTCTGATGAACAGAACTAGAAAACTAAATGGAGAGACATACATGTTAATGGGTAGAAAGACTCAATATTGTCAAGATGTCCATTCTTTCTCACTTGATCTATAAATTCAGTGCAATTCCTATCAAAATCCCAGAAAGTTATTTTGTGGATAAAAATAAATTACTTCTGAATGTTATGTGGAGAGGCAAAAGACCTAGAATAGTCCACACAATATTGAAGGAGACCAGCCGTCAGAAGAACAAGTGTTGGAGGGCTGATACTACCAGACTCCAAGCCTTACTGTAAAGCTACAGTAACCAAGACCATGTGGTATTGGCAAAAGCATAGATAGAAAAAGCAGTGGAACTGAATAGGGATACAAGAAATAGACCTGCATAAATATAGTCAACTAATATTTTACAAAAGAGCACAAGCAATACAATGGAGCAAAGATAGTCTTTTTTTTTTTAAGATTTTATTTATTTATTTGACACAGAGAAAGAGAGATCAGAAGTAGGAAGGGAGGCAGGGGTGGGGGCGGGTGGGGAGCAGGCTCCTTGCTGAGCAGAGAGCCCAATGCAGGGCTTGATTCCAGGACCCTGAAATCATGACCTGAGCTGAACCCAGAGGCTTAACCTCTGAGCCATCCAGTTGCCCCAAAGTTAGTCTTTTATAGAAGAGTATGGAATAACTGGATATCCATGCAAAAAGATAAGTTTAGAAGAATAACTAAGTCTGTTCATACTTCACAAAAAAGTAAATGGCTCACAGATCTAAATGTAAAATACAAAACTGTAAAATTCTTAGAGGATAACTAGACGACCTTGGGTATGGCGATACTTTCATAGACAAGGTCCATGAAAGAAATAATTGATAATCTGGACTTCATTCAAGTTAAAAAGTTGTGCTCTGTGAAAGAAAATGTCAAAAGAATGAGAAGCCACAAAATGGGAAAAAAAAATCTACAAAGACACATCTGATAAAGAACTATTATCCAAAATTTCCAAAGAACTTTTAAAACTCAACAGTAAGAAAACAATCTAATGAAAAATGGGTCAAAAACCTTACTAGATGAGCATTCAGATGAGCAGGACAGATGATATGTCAATGTGGCGTCATCAAAATAAAAGACGATTTTGATGTGTGATGTTGATATGGGGAAGGCAGTACATGTGTGAAAGCAGAGGTCATATGACAAATCTCTATCTTCCTTGCAATTATATTACAAACTTAAAACTACTCTTGAAAATGAAATCTTTAAAACCAATCATCTAAACAACCAAAAAACTCTAGGAGAGTATCACTCATGGACACAGATACAAAATGTTAACAAATCAAATCTAACAGTATATGAAAAGAATATAACATCCTGGCCAAGTATGGTTATCCTAGAAATACAAGACTGTACTATTCCAAAATCAATCAATATAATTTGCTGTATTAATAGACTAAAAGAGAAAAAATAAAAAACATATGATCATTTCAGCTGAAGCAGAAAAATTGTGAAAAATTCAATATCCATTCATGATTAAAAAAAAAACTGAGTAAACTATGAATAGGAGGGAATTTCCTCAATCTGATAAATGGTGTGTACAAAAATAATATACAGCAAACACCATACATAATCAGATTAAGTCATTTACCCCTACTATTTGGAACAAGGGGAGAATGTTTGCTCTTACCACTCCTCTTTAACATTTCACTGAAGGTCCTGGCTTGTGCTGTAAGACACCTAAAAGTATGGAGATGTAGAATGCCAATATTCCTAAACAAATGAGCATAGGGATAGCAAGTGTTCTTGTTTAATTAAACCCTAATTTGTTTCTACTGTAGATGAATGTAGTTTTCCTCTTTATTTTTGCATATTTAAATTTCCTCTTCCTCATTAAATAAAATACAGAGGTAAATGCACTTCATAGTGGTACTTTTCCAAAAGCTTTTTTCCTCTTCTACCATTAAGTTCTTTTGCAAGACTGATGTCAAATGTCTGTGCTATTTCTGTTTCATAATGCCTGTTAATATTGACCAAAATAAGTATTTTCATATTCTTACATGGCAGTTAGCCTACTAATTTTTTGGCTAGCTCTATAATATCCTAGTACATTCTTATAGACATAATAACTGCCAGGAAAATGTTTGGCCAGGACTCATTCAAGTAAGGGAAAGGATATTCATGATTATGTGACATGTATATTTAGAATATAATATTTCAAGTTAGATTTGGCAAGAAAACAGTCATGCACTAAAAACATGTGAGATATCTTGAATCCTTTTGGAAAAACCCTCAAAGGAAAATAATTTAGGAGTTACATTTGTCTTAGCTCTGACTTCCCAATAAACTTTTTTGTTACATTTGCGTTTTTCTTGACTAGTTTCTTTTCTAAATGAACTTTCATTAAACATGCTTTCTTTCCAAGTATTCTTTGTTGTAAAAGACCATGTGATTTATATTTTCATATGAATTTATATACAGTGAACATTGATCATGTTTATGTATTTCTTTAGGAGATTATCATGAGAAAATTACTCCTCCCAGTTACATAAAAATAGTCTGAAGCACATGAGGGCTAGGAATGTGTATGGAGGTGCACATATTTGGAACATCATAATGAACAGAAGTTCTTGTTTTGGTTGACTACAGTTAGAAACCTAGGCCATGAGCTATACTGCAATTCTGCCCTCTGATCTTCTCCAGGCTGTAAACATGGAGATGACTTCTGCTTGAGATAACTTCTCTCTGGTCGAACTCAAAGTAATTTTCTGTACAATACACTGCAACTGCAAAGAAAAAAAAATCAAGCTGATTTGACTTGAGTTGTGTAGACTCTTAGTCTCTCCTATAGTTTCTCATGTCAAAACCAAATTCCAGTTGGATTTGGTTAATAAAAAAAGCACCAAAAACTCATAGAGACATGGACGGTAGGATGATAAAAAGGGTTGGTCACTGTTGCAGATGTTAGAGACCATAAGCTTGGTACGGAGAGCTTGAAACAGCTTTTTAGTATGAAGATTGGAAGAGAAAGAGATCAAGCCCATTTATCTCTTCTATCTCTTCTCTGTACTGTATGTTTGTGAAGACAGATCTTCAATTCCACTAACATTACTCAAGAATATGCCTGGGGAGTCTATTCTTCTATGACTTTCTGCCAAAACAGCTTGAGAAACAGCTGGTGATAATTCTGGCTTCATTCCCCCGCTCAACAGCTGATGTTCAGAAGCAGGAAGGCAATTGAGTGGGTGTGTTCTGAGCCACAGCATCACTGCTTCCCCTTCAGCTGCTCCTGCTCCCATACTAAGGAGCAGATTGGAAGGCTGACTTCCTAGAAGTGGCCTGAAAGGGAGGACAGGCCTACAGCTTTAGGGACTGGGGGGATAAAGACAGAATGATGTTGCCCTGTAGTGGTTCAAGGGTAGCAGTTTCCAATACCAAGTGGACTATCTTCTGCAGAGAGACCCTTAAGATTCACTATAGGCATTCTATTCTTTTAAAATGGAACAAAGAAATAAGTATGGGACTTGGTGATTTACCACCTAAGGATAAGAATCTTTCAATTAACATAGTTTTCATTAATGATTTTAAATAAGTTACTTTTTCTTAACTGTGGGTCCTGTTGACTAGAAAGTTCAAATGTGGTAGCTTGAGATACAGATACTACTGTTAACTATTTTAACAGTGGAATGTAGTAGAAACCTTCCCTCTGCAATGGAAGTTGTGAGACATGAGTTCTAGTCTCAGCTTTACCAGCACTATAATCACTAATAGGACTTTATATCTATAACTATCTAATACCACTCTGGACAAATCACCTTACTTCCTGTAGCATCATTTCTCCTTATAAAATGAGAGAATTAGGTTAAATAAATTCAGTTCCTCGAGCTGAAATCAGTATATATTGCATGTTGCAATCATAATTTTGGAACAATGTAGAATGACTTTAAGCCCTCTTTTGCTTAATAGCCTTTCCCATATTTGGAGAATGCACCTGTGTCTACCCTATATATTTCTCCTGTAAGCTCATATGGGTTCTTCTTTACTCTCTTTTTCTTGGGGTGCCTGGATGGCTCAGTTCATTGATTGTCCCACTCTTTTTTGGCTCAGGTAGTGATTTCATGGTTTGTGGAATCGAGCACCGAGTGGGCCTCCACACTCAGCAGGGAATCTGCTTGAAGATTTTCTCCCTGTGCTCCTCCCCCTACTCTAAAATAGGGTAAATAAATAAATAAATAAATCTAAAATAAATAAATCTTTTTTAAAAAATATCTTTTTGGGGCACCTGGGGGGCTCAGTGGGTTAAAGCCTCTGCCTTAGGCTCAGGTCATGATTCCAGGGTCCTGGGGTTGAGCCCTGCATCGGGCTCCCTGCTCAGCGGGAAGACTGCTTTCTCCTCTCTCTCTCTCTGCCTGCATCTCTGCCTACTTGTGATCTCTGTCAAATAAATAAATAAAATCTTTAAAAAATAAAAAAATAAATAAAAAATAAAAAAATCTCTTTTCCTCATGACTCAGTTTCTAGTTAAATGAATTTGAACATGTTGAAGGATTTTAAATTGGTTCTCAAACCAATTTAAAAATTATACATGATACTGTAAATGTGTTCTGGTCAATTCAGAGTAACATTAATTTTTTTGGCAGTTACATCTTCTAGATTTTTCTTGAGCTTGAAGTCAACCAAAATCATGAAATCATTTTAAAACACCGTTACCTTTCATCACTGTCTACTTCAACTCCCTCTTTAACATTTACATTGTTTATCTTTTAAGATTGAAGTGGAGATACTTTATTTCATCTACATTTAAAAGGAGCGCAAATATTTGGTTCAGAGTAAATTTTTTGTTGTCATACCTGTGTTTAAATCCTAATTCTAACATTTATGGCTTTGAGACATTATTAAATCCAGTTAGAGCTTGATTCTCTCATCTATAAAGTAGGGACAATATTGTCCACATAGTATTTTTGAGTGAGCATTTACAGTGTTGATGTAAGGGTAGTACTTGGTATAGCATCTGGAACCCAGTGGTAAGGAATAGTCATTGTTATACCCCTAATTCCATCTTCCATAGTATTTTCTCTCTCATTGCAGAGTTTCATAAACAAGCCATCCATATATTCATTTAGGGCTGTGATGAAATTCTTTAATGAAAAGGACTGGGGCGTGAATCCTAAAGTATGCTACTAGTGATCTCTAATAGGTGAGGTTTTTGTTTGTTTATTTAGTATTTTTTATTCTGCACTCCTTGGGCCACACTATTCAGTCACATAAGTATCCATCTAAAATTATTTTCCAGCTCTTATATTTCCATCTTCTCTGTAAGAAAAAATATAAAAGAATTAAGATTAATTCTGACCTAAGATATTTCTCCTGATGTTATTCGGTCTTCAAGTGATTAATAGTTTGCATTCTAAGTTTTCACAATCTTTTAATATTTTTTTTTAGAATTTTGTCCAAATGTATGTCAAGTTTACTGACACTGTACATTGCAGCATTCTCTTTTTCCCAATTCCTAGTCATTGGCACTGCACACTATCATTCCTAAAGAACTATTGTGGTGGTCAAATGGTTTCTTGCTACAGTATTTCCATTCACTTGAACCAGGTCAGGAGACCAGCTTTTAAGAACATTTAAGTGGTTCTTGCCATATGCTTTCTGATTTGGGTTTCAATTTCTCTTACCAGTGTTTTCTAATATTGTGAAGTCTGCTGATACTTAAGAGTGTCTTTCTTTCCTTTCATTTGGAAACATTTTGTTCTGAGAAGCTTGGGAGTGTCTTCAGTAAAGTATTAATTATGATTCTTTTGGATGACAGTAACAGAAAATCCAATCCAGTGGGGCTTATTGGGAAGCAACGGAATAGGGGACAATATTGCTCAGACATTTAAGACAGGGATTCAAACAGTCTTCAGGCCCTAGCTTTTCTTTCCTGCTATGAATGCTTATTTCCTTTTTAAGTTGACTCCATTTGTATATTATTTTCCCTCCTGTGTATCAGTGTCTTTGGAGGCTCTAGTATGTAGGTCCTCTCCACTCCACTGGGAAGGGACACTTGGCTTTTAGGCCACCTCAGCAAAAATTGCCTAATATCTCATTGGCTCTATTTGGGTTGCATGTTCATTCCTGAACTAGTCCCTGTGACCAGGGGAATTTAAGATGCTGTCTACCATGCTTGAGTGTTCACTACTTTCTAAGATGGATCTAATTCCAATAGAATTGTGGGACATGAATGAGGAAGAGTACTATTGCCCTAAATTGATTTTGTAAAGCAGAGAAGACAATGTATAATTATAATCAAATATAAACCTTTGTGATCAAACGGAAATATAATTATTGAGATTTTTTTTGAGAGAGAGAGCTGGGGGAGGGGCAGAGGGAGAGAATTCACAAGTAGACTCCCTGTTGAGTGTGGAGCCAGACATAAGGCTCCATTCCAGGACCCTGAGATCATAACCTGAGCTGAAATTAAGAGTTGGACACTTAACCAACTGAGCCACCCAAGTGCCCCCAACACAAACATAACTATCTCATTCTCTCACCATCAAATGTGCACACATGCACATGTGAGTATACCAGATAGCCATTAGTTTCTTTTACTCTTCTGAATTCTTTGTGCATCTGTTTACTCTTTTCCCTAATAATTAGGCTTTTGCAAAAAAAAAAAAAAAGTTCTTGTTCTTAACTTTAAAGTGATAATCAGTTGAGTGAAAAATTTTAAATATATGTGTGTGTGTGTGTGTGTGTATGTATATATATATATATTCCTGCTCTCTCCAAACTGTACTAAAATTATGGTAATAATTACACAAAGACAAAAAGAACAACTGAAGACTAGAGATGTAAACAACATTTTAGAAGATGGAAATTTTAAAGGTCAGCAGAATGGAGAAAGCCAATACATCACATTCTTAGTGAAAGAAGACAATGAAAAAACAAGATAATTTGCACTGAAGGATTTCAGTAAGTGTCAAGAAATGGTTAATTGACAACCTGCATTACGAATTCTTAGACCACTCATATTTATTCTTTTGCCCCTGTAGAAGACAGATAGCATATATTCCATGGAGAAATGAACTCTGACCTTGAGAGTCCCAAACACAGTAGATGTTAAGGTGAACTGCTAGATTGAAATTATCAAGATTACTCCTTCCCACTGAATCTTGAGATTTAACCCTCTTTTCCAGCTTAGCCCTAAAATACTGGCAGCCAAGCTGTAGCACCAGTCAAGGGATTGATATATTCTCTGGGGAAACTTACCAGTAAAAGAGAAAACATTTACATATATTGGTATTTGGGAATCTCTCATTAAAGCCTGAAGATCTTACATATGCACTCAGAGTTTTCCAGCAGCATTTTAGATTCTTACCATTAAAATATGAACAGTGAGAGGTATAAGATCAAGGCCTACATCAGGCTCCATGCTGAGCATGGAGTCTGCTTGAGATTTTCTCTCTATCTCTGCCCCTTCCCTTTACCCCCACTCTTTCTTATACTCTCTCTCTAAAACAAAAACAAAGACAAGACAAAAAATATGAGTGGTGAGTTAAGATCATAGTTATATAAGGGAACCCAATAATATAAATGACAAAGATCAAAATATATAAATAAAAAACAATAACACAGAGAAAGCAGACAATTCAGAGCTCAGAAGACTAAAGAAGGGATACCAAACCAAAAGACTTAATTTGTATTTAATATACCCAGAAAGATAATGAGTACACATTGCATCAATGAATTTATCCCAAAGATACAGATGTAGTGAAAAGAAGGGCCACCTGTACCCCAGTGTTCATAGCAGCAATAGCCACAGTCGCCAAACTGTGGAAAGAACCAAGATGCCCTTCAATGGACAAATGGATAAAGAAGATATGGTTCATATATACAATGGAGTATTATGCCTCCATCAGAAAGGATGAATATCCAACTTTTATATCAACATGGATGGCACTGGAAGAGATTATGCTGAGTGAAATAAGTCAAGCAGAAAGAGTCAGTTATCATATGGTTTCACTTACTTGTGGAGCATAAGGAACAACATGGAAGACATTGGGAAAAGGAAAGGAAAAGTGAATTGGGGGAAATCAGAGGGGGAGATGAACCATGAGAGACTGTGGACTCTGAGTAACAAACTGAGGGTTTTAGAGGGGAGGGCCTTGAGGGGTTGGGCGAGCCTGGTGGTGGGTATTATGGAGAGCACATATTGCATGGAGCACTGGGTGTGGTGCGTAAACAATGAATTTTGGAACACTGAAAAGAAATAAAATGGAGAGAAAAAGAATATGATGCTATAGAAAGAAACATTCGCAGAGTAAGAAAGATATTTTATACATACATTAGTCCAGAAAGTCCTATGTCAGACTAATTAGGGTACTAGGCATTGTTATTAGAAAACAGAAGAAAAATTATCAAAGAAATAAGAGTAAGACTTCCTTGAGCTGGAGGACATGGGATTGAGGTTAAAAGTTCACTGAATGTCTGGTGAATGGATAAGAATAATAATAAAAGGACCAACAACATATTGGTAATGACACAGAATAGTGAATAGTGCCTATTACCATCAGCCAGACTGGAAAATTGTATGATTCATGGGGTATTTTATAAGGTACTGAGGATCTTGCTTCAGTAGTAGGAAATAATTAACCTTTGATCAGGAAATACTCAGATTCTACATAATAAATCTTAAAATCAAGAAAGGATCGAATCGTTTCCAAGTTACTTAGCTGGGTCTCATAACAAAGCTCAAGAGCACTTATAAAAATACAAAACTATCCAGCACCTAACAAGGTAAAATTCATAGTGTCTGGCGTCCAATCAGAAATTGAAATTCAAAGAACTAGGAAAACATCTATGATGAGGAGAAAATCAGTCAATTGAAACTGACCCAGAATAGATACAGATGTTAAAATTGGCAGAGAAGAACATTAAAAGTCATTATAATTATATTCCACATGTTCAAAAAGTTAAGTAGAGCCATGGAAGATAAAAAGTTGCAAAGCAGACTTTGAGAGATGAAAAGTACTATGTTTGAGATGAAAATGATATTGGGTAAGATATACAGCAGGATAAAGTAGGCAATTTGAATAAGTACTATCAGAAACAATAAAAAAATAGGAAAACAGTAAAGGTCATTTAAAGATGAACATAGCAGCAATGAGCTATGGAATGATTTCAAACATGTCAATATTGCGTGTAAGTGGAATCCCTGAAGCATTGGAGCAAATGAGACAGAAAAAAACCATTTGAAAATAATGGATGAAAGATTACAAACTTGATGAAAACTATAACTTTGGAGAACCAATAATTTCAATGAACTCCAGGCAACAAGAAACCTAAAACTATAACAAGGCACATTTTAACCACATTGTCCAAAACAGTGAGAAAAAAATATATATAAAAAGAAGCCAGAGGAAAATCATGTATTACATATAGAGGAACAAAGATGAATAAAGTCCCATTTCTTGTCAAAAACAAGCAATAGGAAATGAAGCAACATGTTTAAATTACTGGAAGTAAGAAACAAAAACATTTAGCTAGAATTTTGTACCCAGCAAACATATCTTTCAACAACAAAGATTCTGCTTCAAAATATCCAGAGAATAATTAATGGAACATCAAGTAGAAATAGTCAAATACACAAACATATTTGGAAATTTAACACTTTCTTACTAATGACAAAATGAATAGACAGTATGACAACAGGAGATATTTCAATCACAATCTAACTTAAACATTATCCAGAATTTCATGTCAGCCCAGTGAACATTCTGATTTCCTGTACCTTTTTCCTCCCTCCTCTCTGGGGCCATCTGTGTTGGGGAGTGAGGACTGAGTTTACATATCATCCACCATCAGGGAGTGAAGGGGAACAGGAGGGCTTTTGGTCTGAGTAGGGACCTTGGGTCCTTGCTGACCTCTGTTTCTCTCTCTGGTCCATGGGCATGTGGTGCTGTCATCTGTTTTCAGGATCCATATTCCCTGCCAGGATGCAGACCTCAATGTAAACCACTCTCGTCATCACCTTGTTCTCACCTCAGTGACCTCCTGTTCTCCTAAGCCTTCTCAAAACTTTGCTGCTTAAGTGTGAGTTCATGTTGTAGAGGGGAGGCCTCAGGGATGTTTAGGAGTTCTTTTCTGCTTTTCTAGCCCCAGTAGGGCTTCTGTAGGTTATCTTCAGATACTGTGTAGAGATGCCTCCCTCCACCATTATTTTGGGTGTTCAGCTATTCTAAGCCACTTGGACTTTCCTGAGGCATAGCCCAGGAAACTCATAGGAGTTTCCTAAACTCCTGGTTTCTAGATCTTAAAAATCAAAAGGTTGAAAGAATCATGCTTTAGTCCTGTGTTTGCTATTGGGGTGGGGGGTACTAAAATTTCTACCATCTCAACTATTTTTTCAGCAGCTCTTAACTCTTTTTACCCTAACGTAGTGTACATGGGAAGCTAATGAACTGGTAAGAGTAAGTTAAAGCTAAAGAGAGTAGTAACCATTTACAATCAGCATAATATTCTTTGATATACCTCAGTTTTTATTGTCTTCAGTGTTTTTCTTTCCCTCACTTATTTATTCTAATTTTTAGACTTTATCCAAAGAGTATATCCTTGGCACCTCTGGCCAAGCCTCTACCATGGTCATTATACATGACCACACATGGTCATGTGTAATGTGGGCTGGATTGCAGTTGTTTGAATGAGTTTCCTATTTCACTTTTGTGTGCTGTACCTAAATCTACGGATTCTTCTTAATGTCTTCAAGAGTAGTAAACATTGAAAAAGCATACATGCTAACCGATTCAATGGTATATTCATCATAATTCTTTAGAACACAAAATGATAACTTGAATTGTATTAGAAGAGATTGATTCAAAGAACCCTGAAGTATTTAATGTAACTATAAGAAGAGCAAGGATCCTGTTGGCCCTGGGGACTAGTAGGGACTAAATGCCTCCAGGACTCTCTCTTGGTCTCCTCTCTACTCTAAATACTTTGGTTTCCCAGTTCATTTGGCAGGAAACATGACCACTGAACTCACAAGCCTCATGTATCACAAACTGACCACCAGAGAGGAAATGATCTCCACCCTCTCGCTCATTGTTAAAGAGTATTGAGTTAAAACTCTAGCTGATCTATCATGAGTCAGGTGTTTGCCTAGGGATGACTTAATATTGACAGTAGGTTGTTATTACTGGCCCCACTAAAGCCAAGTAGGTTGTTGATTCTCTCTTAAGTGAGGTGACAAAAATGAACAAATAATAACTGCATTGTATTCCTTATATATTTAGCAGAGTTATAAACACATAGTAAGCATTCGTAATTATTTGCTGATCAATAATATAATGTGTTATTTGATTAAAGAAGTGAGAGACTTGTCCATGTCTATAAGGCAGTATCATTTCAACTTAGCGGTTTCTTTGAATTGTTCTATTTCCTCATGTGGATCCAACTTCATTGTACATTTTATGAAAAACCAGTCTTCTAATGTATGAAAACAAGCACTGAAGTGATTAATATCCATTAAGATGGATTAATAAGGCAGATCTGAAGTAAACCATAACCATTTAATTTGAAGTGCATTGAGAGTGCGTTCCCCTAGTTTTGAAGCTTTTGTAATTCCATACCAGGCCCTCCTTTTTAGATAAAAGCCCAGATACTCTCTTTAGTGTTCTTTTAAGTAACTGATGGCAAATGATTATTTCATTGAAAAATGTTGTAAAAACATATTTCCTGCTGTTCTTGGCTTAATTTTCCCTCTGTATACCTCAGCACTTTGTCTGTATAATGCTTCATAGAACACAGTTCAGTAGCTAGTCCTTTTTAAATACTATGACACAGGGCGCCTGGGTGGCTCAGTCAGTTAAGCAACTGCCTTGAGCTCAGGTCATGATTCCAGGGTTCTGGGATCAAATCCCACATCAGGCTCCCTGCTCAGCAGAGAGCTTGTCTCTTTCTCTCTGTCTGCCACTCTCCCCGCTTGTGCTCTCTTTCTCCCTATTTCTCTCTATCAAATAAAGAAATAAAATATTTAAAAAATAATAAAAAGTTAAAAATCAAATAAAAAATAAAATAAATACTGTGACACAATCTCCTTCGAACTCTTAAAGCATCATGATGTATCACTCTTCTTTTTATGAGGCTTGTACACGTAAAGTATTTAAAATAAGATTACTATTGGCTAATTTGCTAGGTTTCCATTACCCTTGTTCACAGCTAAAGACAGTGCTAGAGAAGAGAGTATTAGTGTATGTAGGGAAAGGACTCCCTGGAGATCAAGGATCTTACTCCCAACTCAGCTACTGTATATAAGCCGAAACCATCTTTATGGCTTCTTAAAGTATTTCTAATTAAACTTCTCATTCAGGAATAAGGTTGTTCACATTAATTCAAAAACAAGGTAGTTTTAACTTTGGATGGCTGTTATGATTGTGTAGATGCTGAAGTAGAATATATGTGTGTACACACACGTCTTATGTATAAACATATATGGGTATATCTATATTCAATATAAACTATTCTCAATGGCTTTTAGCAGTCTACCAAATATATCAATGCATTGTCTATTTCTCCTAAATTACAGAATACTAAGAATTAGACATTAAATGTGAAAAACCAAGTGGGCATGTTGAAATGGAGATTTTATTAGTCACTTAAGAATTCCCCGAGAAAAGGGATAATAAAGTGAGCGTATCACTACTTAACAGCTCTATTTCTTTTTCTTTTTTTTTAAGATTTTATTTATCTATTTGACAGACAGAGATCACAAGCAGGCAGAGAGGCAGGCAGAGAGAGAGGCGGAAGGAGGCTCCCTGCTGAGCAGAGAGCCCGATGCGGGGCTCGATGCGGGGCTCGATCCCAGGACTCTGAGATCATGACCTGAGCTGAAGGCAGAGGCTTAACCCACTGAGCCACCCAGGCACCCCTAACAGCTCTATTTCTTAAGATGAGGATGTTATCAAAGCTAGCATGCTGTTTTATTTCACCAAATTTATAAATTTCCCTAAAAACTTTTAAAATTGTATTTTCTGTACCCCAGTGATAGCTACTAGTGTTATACTATAACTCTGTGTAATTGACATTGTCACACAACATTAGAACGATTCATGGCATAATAGTTACTTTATTCCAAACAATTAACAGTGAAATTCTTGGTATCCAGCTAGATATTTCTATATTTCCCAATTACTCTTGGCCTCTAGAATATGTTAGCCTAAAAATTATAGGCACTTTCTTTATAATTCCTCAGAATTAAAGAATTATGATCAATGGAGAAGAAAAACTTGTCCTTTTGTCAGAATTAGACCATGTTTCATTTTCTGATTCAGTGTATTTTTCATCATATTGCTTTCCAAAAATTGAATGTGATTGTTTTTCTTACTTTATTTTAGTGATATGCAAATTAGAAATGTTATAGCTAATCAATGTCACCAAAATAGTTGTTTTAAATAACCAGGACATGAACTCTTTAGCAAGATTCAGTCAGTTCTATTTATAGTTCCCCTAAGCTATGAACTATTTGTACACCCATGTTTCTGCATAATGACTTTTCAATGTGGTTTCAGTAATCATTCCAGAAGGCACAATCTCAAAATATCTATATGCATAAAGAATATATTTAAAATAAAGGCTAAATTGGCTGGCCATACATTAAACCATTTGCCTGTGAAATCACTTTGTGAAATATCTCCATACAGGAGAGGTTCCAGCCGAGGGTAGGACATAGCAAACATTTTTTTGCTTACCATATTGTATCACCATAACTTCTTCTGGAAACACTTCTTCCTCTAAGTGTCCTCTTAAAACACTTCTTCCTTCTTTCTCTAAGATGACAAGCCATTTTGAGAATTTGGTCTTAATTTAGCCCACACAAGATTAGCAGAAGAGTGAGACTCTCAAACTACTTGCCCTTAAGTACTTAATAGCCAAAATGAGAGGTGCTGGTGATCTTCAAAAAAAAAGTATGTTAGCATGAGACTCACTCGCCCAGTTTCAGAGATGAGGGGTACAAAGAATGAACACAGTGGATTTCCTTGGAAGAGCTCTTGTCTTCTAAGTTTCTGAATGAGAAACTGTTCATTCCCGTCCCCGCCCCCTCCCTTTTTTAGGCTTTGGATGGGAAGACATTTAAGAGAGCTGTATTCTGAGTTTCAAAACAAAAATAATTCATTTCCTTTGAGCTTTTCTTTAATCAGTTTCATGAGTGAAATCTTTTAACACAAATGAATAATGCTTTTAGAAATATTCCTGGTCTTTTACAAGATTGTATCAAGGTAAGCACATTGTGTTCTTTTTTTGCCAACCCTCTACCTTCGTGGGTGTGAAGAGAGACATCAGATCCAGACTTACTCATTATTTCAAACCTCTAGTAACAGAGAAGAAGCCCTGCCTTATATCCTTAATTGGAAAAATTTCTCCCTTTTCTCCACCTAAATAACAACACTTTCTCAAATTATTAGAATCAGATTGGCTAGAAAATAATTCACTGCCACTTACCGTATTATATTTTTCTAAATTTCAGGCTAACATGCTCCCTTACATGAATCTTTGGCCAATGTTTACAGATAGAAAAGATAATGAGCAAATTAATGGTAATTGCTCTTCAAAATAATTTTTATTTGCCAGCTTCCATTATTTGTGCGCCTTTAGAAAGTAAAAATTGTACAAACATGCTGTTTTTGGAGGTCTTATTTTGCCTCCCATGGTCAAAGGATCCAAGTGAATTATGTACTAGGAATCTTAACCAAGATATAGAAATACCAGTGAGTAAAGACTCGTAATTTTGCATTTGGTAATTTTTCTTGCTGCCACAAAGTAATTTTTGTATGTCTATTCTTATCTCTGCTATCTATATGGACATACATATGAATGGTCCATGATCATTAACAATTTTGAGGATGTTGGAAAAATATAATTTAGATTTAGCTGTGCATATTTATAGCCTCTAAACGAAGATACCTGCACACCATCTCTTTTAGATAAAAAGCGAGTTATATACTCTCCCCTCCAATGACTACACCTATTTTCCTTATATAAGCACATGACATCATCGTTTAAATCAAACTGATTTCTAAGCACCACAGCTGTTACTAGTTATTTAGAAGTCTAATTTGAGCAGAATGTGTCACGCCAACTTTGCACACACACACGCTCACACAGGCAGTATTCACATTAAAACTTTCACCTCTATTAAATAGCAACAGTTCTTCAAAAATTCCAACACTCTACTCTTAACAACTAAATAAAATATGTGTCTTTGAGGAGTAATGTGCCTATTTTATTTTTATTCCTAGAGGCAAATCTTGCATAGACTGGTGCGGTTTTGTTACCCGGCTGTCACTTTAATCAGTTCTCAAAGACGCATGTGACAATGCGTGAACGTTGTCTTCCAACCTCATTGTTTTATTCTTCCTGAATTAAGGGTAAATCTCTATGACTTTGTTTTCAATGGAGGTCACATAGATATAGCCATCAATATTGAAATAGCATTTTCTCATGCAAGCAGAAGCTTTAATAGCCTCTACAAGGGTTGGTTCCTTGGGGAGACTAAATTCAAAATGGCACAAGCCATCTGTTGTGGTGGGAATTTTCAGTTTCCTTGTTCTGCACCCCTCCCTCCTCTCTCCCCCTCTCTCCTTCTCCCACTCCCCTTCCCCTTCTCCTTTTATTTTTCATTTGTTTAGAGTGAAGCTTTATTATCCATTCTTGAATTTCAAGTTTGCTAACTCATAAAAATATAACAGGTTCACAAACATTTTTAGAGAGGAACACTCTATGCCCAGAGCAATGGAAAATTCAAATTTGCAACATTGAGCCCAACAGTCAGTTTATTGTCTACTGAGGAAATTTCCTACTGCTCTGGCCATGGAGGGCTTTAGGGCACAGAGAAGATGTAGTAGGGCCCAGATGGGTGATTGTTGCATACCTCCAAATCCTGATCTCAGAAGGGATTTTGCTGAGTTGGGCTTAATAAGAGAAGCATTTTTTAGAAAGAATGTTTCTTTGGGTAGAACTTTGAAATTTCTCCAAACTTGAGATGAAAGAAATTGACGAAAGAAGATTGTTTAAATACTCAAAAACTGAGAGTATGCCACTACCCTGAACAAAAATAGAAATAATTGTGGGTGTCAGCTTTCACTAATAAATTGTAAGTGTAATGTAAGCAAATATTGTATTATTCCTACTATAACCCTAATCTAGAAAAGGGTACCCAGCACACATTAAGTGTTCAATCAATATTTGTGGAAGGAAGCTAGGAGGAGAGGAAGGAAAGGAGGGAAGGGAAGATAGGAGCAAGAAAAAAAATCTACAGTGGAAAACAAAAGCTCTGAGCTCTTTAAAATGCATCATTTTTTGTGGAATACCAACTCTAATATAACACTAAGAGAATGGTAGAAAACATGAAATCTGCAAATTATGGAAAAAGTTCTTAAAACTAAATATCAGCACTATAATTACACTAGATACAGTATGAACTTGGCCTCCAAATTTGACATTCTTTGTGTGAGTCTAGAGTTGAGATGGTTTTTTTAATAACTTGTAACTTCAGCTTGTCTAAGATCATGTTTATAATAGGACTGGGATGAACAAGGCTTTAGACAAAAGTATGATTCCTCCTGTTTGAAGAATTCCTACGCCATAATGAGGTACCCACCAGGCACCAGTAGCTCCAAAGCTTGACTCAAGGAAGAACTATGGATTATGTCTAATTCAACTTTCTAGACTGTGTTTGTTTTATTCAAATTAATTTGTGGTGGTAAGATTTGCAGGATGTGAAATCAGACCATATGAACATTGTTATGCATTACTATCCAAGTGCAATGTTTTCCTGGGACGTGGACCTTAATTTCCATTTTGTCTCACTAGATGGGCATGAGACCTAGAAATCACAGGCTGTATATTGAATACAGGATATATGAAAGGGAACAATGGTAGCCATGGAAAGACAGCCTGAGGCCAGTATGCTGGTGTCTCATTGTGTTGCTCCTCAGTCTTTTATGTTCAATCTTGTTTTCACCTGGTGCAGAGTCAGGTTAGCATTCATCCCCCTCCTCTCAACCGTTTGCCATACCTGGTATGACTTCCTTTCATTGGACTAAAATAATACGGTATCATTCTGGAGAAAATGAGAGATAGACTTTTGAGACCATGCATGAGTGGTAGAATATTTTTTGGCAGGTAAATCATTTCTTCAAGTGAAATCTTTCTTAGAAATTTCAAATGAAAAATTATCAATTCCAAGTTGCTCTGATGGAAGCCTATCCTCCTCTACTCCCCTTGTACCCATCCTGATTCTGAACATTGTTTCTTAGGTTGGGCCAACTGTGATGAAGTGATCCCCTGCCTATGTGATGTCCTTCTCTGCTAGCCTCATGTTTACATGACTGCTCCCTCATTTGTAGCCCAGTGCAAAACATTGCTTCTAGGTGGGCTTCTGTGTTAGGCTTATTTGTTTTTTTCACACCCTTTCCCTGAAAATGTATATTATTCTCAATTTGCCTTTTCCAGGTGTCATTTTGTTGATTTGCTGAGAAGTTGAGTGTTGTATGACCCAAATACATTTTCTTCATTGTTCACTAAACTGTAAACTCTTTTATGACAAGGACCGTGTTTTATGGGCTTTCGTGCCTCATGCTTGCTTTTCATTTTCCTTTGCCTCCCCCGTGGGCAACTAAGTGGTATGGAGGCTTCCATTTTTGTTCTAAAACAATGATAGCTATTAAAGATTAGTAGCAACCAGTTCTACAATGCCCAAATTTCAATGCTTATGTGTTGGTTGGCCACCAAAATCCATTTTTCTTTCTTTTTTTTTTTTAAAGATAAAAAATGGCTGGGCATATTACTGCCCTACTATAGACTAAATTTCTTGGCCTTTCTTGCAGCTAGGTTGGTTAGTGGGACTAAGTTTTTATCAGTGGGGTATATATTCAAGTGATGTATTCTATTTTCAAAGAATGTGCTCTATTGTGTCCTTACTTAAAAGGAAATCACGTTCACTCCATTTCCCTTTTTCCCTCCATACCGTGGGCTGGAATAAAGATGTGACCACAATCCAGTTAATCAATTTGATGACAACAGTGCCTCAGGGAATTGCAGGTTTGTGTGTGTAACAAGGTGAAGGCAAAGTAGGCAAACTGAGGCCCGAGTGACTTTCTAGAACAGAGCTGTGCCATTAACTGGAACTTCCCTTATAAAGAAAAAAATAAAATTCTCTCTTCCTCAATTCACTGTTGGGGATCTATTTATTACAGAGGGCTTAGCCTGAAATCTCACTAATGGTATATATCTCCCAGCAGGAGAAGTAGACAATCACCATAGCTTTACACAACACACTAACATTTGAGAGAGTCAGGGACCTAGCTGCCCTTCTCTTGCTCTTATGCACAGAGTGATGGTCCTTCATGAATAACTCAGTTACGAAAGGCTATGCATTGAGCAAGTGCCAAATCAAAGTATAAAATGGGCCCTGAATTAAGAAACAAACATGAGAGGGCCATCAGACTCTACAGAATTAAAGCAGTAAGTCCTGACACAAAGAGGGGCTCCTGGGTGGCTCAGTTGGTGAAGTTTCTGACTCTTGGTTTCAGCTCAGATCATGATCTTAGGGTCCTGGCCTCTAGCCCTGCTCTGGGCTCCATGCATAGCGGAGAGTCTGCTGGAGATTCTCTTTCCCCTTCCATCCCTCTCTACCCCTACCTATGCTCTCTCTCTCTTTCTCAAATAAATTAATAAATATTTTTTAAAAAGAGTTACACAAAGATATAAATGGAGCACCAAATTTCCCTTAGTCATAGTGGTTAAGGTTATCCTTTATCTATTCCTTGGTGAGGAGGGACTGGGGAAGCCAAAACCACTATATATCCTTCATAGTTCATTAGATAATATTAACCCTATAATAAAATAATAATTTTATTATTAATTGAGTTTATTCATCTTAATAACTTTATCGTTATCTTCATAACTCCATAATTCTCCAGCCATGGAGAATTATAGTATATAGTTACTTATTCAAGCAGCCCCTATCTGATTTAGGGAGTTGATATTATAGCATCCAGAATAGATAGAACTATATAGCCAGCATTTGATTTATTATTTTTTTTCTAAGAATTCTAGGTTCAAATTGGAAGTATATGGCAAATTTATCCTTATTTTGATGTCAGAATGCAATCAATATTCATCAGTTTTTCATACAAAGAACCTTTTTGTTGAATGCGCAGTATGTAGCTCCATACCATTTTATGGCTCCTGGGGATTCAGAGTGGAAGGAGCTGGTAGCACCCCTTGATTTCACTCTAATTGCTGCCATATTTCTGGACTTTATTCTCCTGGTTATTTTTGTTTTCTTTACCTTCTATTCCATTCATTTTAGTGGTGTACTTTCCAACTATTTAGGTAGTAGGTTAAAGGTGATGGTAATTTTTGATTCATCATTCAGATTTTCATATTTTGTTGGATTTATATTGATATTCACAACAATTTTAATTAGAACAGACTCGGTGTCCCCATATAAGTAGCTGATTGTAAGCAGTGGTCATTTTGGGAAGTATTTCCACTTTTGGAAAATATTACAAATATTGAAGTTGATATATATGTCTTATTGTAATGTTTAAATAATGCATTCAAAGGTAAGTGCAGAAGCTCGCACTGTCTTTTAGCTGTCTTGAACTCATATACAACATTCCTATATTGCATCGAGAAGGTGAATTATGCATCTTAGGTATTCCTATTATTTGACTATGTGCTATTTTCAGTGGTTTGGAAAAAATTGATTGTTTCTCAAGTAGGTTGTCATTATCCACATGCTCTGGGCATCCTAATAGTTAATACCTAGCAACTTACACTGGCTGAGTTCCTTCTTCCATTTGATGGCTCAACCGAAGCTTGATGTTTATGGTGGAAATTGTCTTGATTTCTTTAGATGAGATGAGCATCCAAGGAGTTTGAAAATGTGTTTTAATTAAGATTCTGCTAAATTTTACCAGACACCTACTTGGAAAACAAAGCAACTGAATAATTAACTCTGATGAGAGCAGATGCTGGTCTAATGACAACCTGTTACCACTCAAGTGCATCATTAGTTGTTTTACTGGGCTCCTTTAATATGTCCAAAGCTCTCTCTTAATGAATACATTGGTTACAGTGTACTTAAAATAATTCCTCGTTCTGGACTATTGTAAAAGATATTTGTAGCATCTGCAAAATTCTTCATTTAAATAATGTGGTCCCCACCCACCAACCCCCTCCCTTCATCCATTTGGCATGTGCTTGGAACCAAATTCTTCTTTAGTTTTCCTTGAGGGATTATTTTAGCCATACATCAAGCGAAGCTTACAAATTGATGAGAATCTAATGATGCATTTATTTACAGATGTGCATTTCAGTTCCCTGTTATGTTGTTGAGGGGTAGGAAGAGTTTAAAGGCTCTCCCTCTTCACCCTACCCCCACCAGTGTTATGGGAATAGCCATGCATTTGACAAAATAAGAAATAGAAATAGCCTCATGTTTGATTTCATGGGTAGTTGTCGGATATGAATTAGTATCGAATTCTCTCTCTCTCTCTCTTTTTTTTTTTTTTGAATTCTCTTTAAAGTGCCTGGCTCATCTTTCAAAATAATAAACTATTATTTCTTTCTTTTCTTTTTAATGCTACAATAACACTACACCATGGTTTTCTATTATAGCATGCATTAGTTTTATATTAAAAATCTCAGGCTTACAGTTTAAACCGTAGGCACAACACAAAACAACCTGACCAGCAACATCAGTAGTCAAACTGAGGCAAAGCAATACCTGTTCATCTTCCATATTCAGAACTGCAACATACATTCCCCAGAATATACATATCCTTACCTTGAGAAGTAGAAATGGTTTTTGGGAAATTCATGAATGAAAAATGAGTATGAAAAGAATGTCTTTTAGATTAGCTTAAATAACGTTCTAGTAAAAGCAAAGGCAAGGAGCACAGAAGTACGTGTGAAAGGGAGAGACAATGATTTATATCTCCTGTGCTTGACACCAGTCTGTTCTACGCTTCCTTGAAAGCTGTCAGGCAGTTCCTTGGGAGCTGGTCAGATACTGCTCAGGGCCTGGAAGTGTAGGGAGTTACTTTCAAAACCCAGCTGCTTTCTTCCCCTAGAAGTTCATTTCAGTATTCTTTAAAGAGCTAATGGGGGAAAAAAGCTGTACATAAAATTGGCTGAAGCATTGTACTTTATCAAGTCATATTTAAAAGAGGTTGTCTTACTGTGGTAAGCAAGGTTTCGAAGCATTTCCAACTCTTTCTTTTGTGGAGAGCAAAAGGAAACGAAGCATGTCAGTAATTCATTTTATGAAAAGTGCTTCAGAGTGGTTTTATGCATTCACAATGATAGACAATTCCTTTTCACTCATTAAAAATTCTGGTTGATAGCCAAAAATGTTTTAATATAGATGGTGTGGAGAAAGATGCATTTCTGTTTTTGCCTTCAATCCATCTATGCCAAAGCTGTGCCTAGAATCTGATTTTAATGTGGCCTCACGGAAGCCAGGCTCCCTTCCTGTTGGACGGTAGTCATTTCACTGCTAGACCTGGGCACAGTGAGGGACAGAGCCTGCTCTTGTCCCAGTAGAGAGGAAGCACGTGTCATTGCCCACCTCAACTCCAAACCTATGGTTTCACATGAGAGCAGTTGGGGGTTGTTTTTATTATCTGATCTTTCACGAAATGGGTGGTATGTCCACTGTCACAGATACACGACCTGCATTCTAAATTATGGGGCTTAGTTTGTGTTCCCTCCTGTTTTAGACAGGCTTCATTTCTCCCCCTTGGGAACATAGGGAGATGATATAAAAAGTGGAAGCTAAAACCTCCAAGGTTGTGGAGGTTGTGAGGAGTCACTGTGATCGTGTGAAAAGCACCAGACCTATAGCAGGTACCCATGGATGGGCTTCACCCCCCACTCCAAACCCCATCTCCGGGACAGGCAGAAGGTGGAGGGGGGCAGCAGCCTGCCCCTCACAGGCCAGGGTCTACCTTGAGCACGGTCATTCACTCTGTCCAACTTTGAACAAATCCTTTGACTTCTAGAAACTTTTATCCTCATGTAGAAGACAGAGATAGTAACATTTATACCAGCCCACTCACAGAATGTTTTATTTACTGTAACACACTTTATGCACAAGAGTATCATCATCATGAATCACTGGAGCAGAAAGAAACATTAGGCAGGTTTTCCTATACCACACAGAAGAAATAGTAAGAGAGACGGAACAAAACACTTAAATTCTGAGAAAGGAAATTGAAATATGGTTAACCAATTTATTGTGATTTATCATAGTGAACATGGTTTTAAAGCTCTACAATTATAATATGCTTTATATATGATAGAAGTTCTAATATTTGAATGTACTTTTCTAAGTTGTCAGAAAACATGACTTAACACTTGATGATTACAGGATTCTTTGTATCAATCATAGAAACTTTTAGATTTGCTGCATCTGGCATTTCCATATTAAATATGAATATCTTAGGGAAGAGACCCTCTGGGGAAAAATTTTACTAAGCAAACACCCCATATGGCTTTTCTGGGGTTTAACCTGCCTGCTCTGTGACCTTCTCTCAGGAGGGAAACTTCAAGGAATATTTAAGATTATTTATTTATTTATTTATTTATCAGAGATCACAAGTAGAGCAGCGGGCAGAGAGAGAGGGGGAAGCAGGCTCCCTGCTAAGCAAAGAGCCCGATGTCGGGCTCGATCCCAGGACCCTGGGATCATGACCTGAGCCAAAGGCAGAGGCCTCAACCCACCCAGGTGCCCCATGTAAGGAAGATTTATAAGAGAGATGAAGAGAGGAAGGAGCAGCGATAGATGGGGAAGCATAATTCAGAGTCACGTTGCCCTGTAGAAGTCATGAAATAGTATGCTGAATGCAAATAAAGTCAATTTCCTTTTTCAGTGACCAACTTCACTCATTCACATGCAGCCTAATGGAAAGTTTGGATGATTATTAGACAGGCTGGGCCATGGGCCTGTGACTGATGCACAGAGCTCATGCTCAGAAGGGTCCAGCCCTTGGAGTTTAATGCTCTGTGGTTGCCTTATTGAAATTCTGAATTTTATGTTGATATTTGTGTTTCAAAGACGTTAACAAGGCATTGGAACATATGCTGGGGCTCAGGTGAGGTCTGTTCCATACCCCTCCATGAACAGTCTCTCTCCTATCCCCAGCTGATTCTTAGCAGAGGCCCAGGGCTGGAAGCCTGGCCAGATCTTTCTTCCCATCATCTTTCATAACCTCCAACACCCTCCCTAGGGTTTGCTTTGGGTTTCATGGGAGTGTGAGTGGGATGGAGGAACCCACATTCCGTTTCCACCCTCAGGGGTCCCGAGTCCAAAGGAGGGTAGGGTCAGGCATGTACTGCACACTTTCTTGGCTTTTGGGATTAGAACTAGCAGCCCCATGGCTCATTTGGCAGAAGACCCAACAGAGGCCCTTGGCCAACTCTGATCTATGTGCTGAGCACATTCAAGCACAGAAAGTACAATTCCTTGGGGGTTTCCCATCTGCGGTGTGTTGGGGCAGAGGTCCATGGAAGGGGAAATTGACTTCCCGGGGGGGTGGGGCCACGTTTTCCTCTGGCACAGGTCCCGGTTAGGTAGCTGGCCCTGATAGCAGTTTCTGAGGCAAGACTTACATTCCTCAGAAACACTCCTAGTGACTTCATCATTTTATAAATGAATTCCTAACTATAATGAAGCATAGAGGTTAAAAGCAGGTAAGCACTTTTTTATCCTAACACTGGAGTGGGAGTAAGTGTTCATGAGGAGATGAGAGGTGTTTAACCTCTTTTGCCTCAATTTTTTCACTTGAAAATTGGGGTAATAATCAAAGCTTTATGGAGTTGTGAGGGTACAATAAGAATGTATGGGAGGCACTAAACAAAGTGCTTAGCATATGGCAAATCCTTAATATGAACACAGTTATTGTTGAAATACCATTGTCATCCTTGTCACTCACATCCATTTACTGAAGAGAAAGTCATGAGAGAGAGAAAGAAACATCAGCCAGATCAAACTTCTTTGGCTACATTGTAAGTGATTTGATTATATGCATATTTCTATGTGCTAAGGAAATAAACACAATCACTAAAAATTAAATACTAAATTGACACATACTGTAAATGGAGATTTTTACAAATATTTTATTTATTTATTTGTCAGAGAGAGAGAGAGAAAGCACAAGCAGGGCAGCAGGCTCCCTACTGAGCAAGGAGCCTGATGTGGGGCTTGATCCCAGGACCCTGGAATCATGACCTGAGTCGAAGGCAGTTGCTTAATCAACTGAGCCACCCAGGCGTTCCATAAATGGTGATTAAAAAAAAAAAAAATCTCCTCGTGGAGCTGACACATACTGGAACTCTCAGGAACCTCAGAGATCATCTAGTTCAGTGTGTTTCGTTTGCAGAGAAGGGGAGAGGTGTGGGGGCTTGCATTGGATCACACAGCCCCATAGTGGCATCAGAGGACTGAACACAGCAGGTCATGATCTTATGATCCCTCGTCTGTCTACTCAGTATCTAATATGCATTTAGGACCTGAAGTATAAGTAAAGTTTTAAATTATTTTGGTGACTTAGAGCTGTCCTGTTTTTCTACTGTAGCCTGTATTTTCCACAGCTGTGATTAATATAATGTGACCCTTGATTAAGAATGTCCAGCTCCAGGGACGCCCGGATGGTGCAGTCAGTTAAGCATCTGACTCTTGGTTTTGGCTCAGGTCATGATCTCAGGGTCTTAGATGGGACTCCATGTAGAGCTCCAAGCTTGGCAGGGAGTCTGCTTGAGAGTCTCTCTCCCTTTCCTTTAGCTCTCCATTGTCCCCAACCCCGGCGCACATGTGTGCCCACTCTCTCAAATAAATCAATAAGTAAATAATACATAAATACATATTAAAAAAATAAAGGACGTACATCTCCAGTCATTACACCTTTTCTCTGCAAAACCTGACCCACTCTAAGACACCCCTTTTCGGGATGGTTTCCAAAAATCCCCTACAAGCAAAAGTGGCAGCCGCCTGCATGATCAGACTTCCTGCTAAAACAGTTACCATTTCTGTAGTTGATAGTTCTTCTTGCACACATATGAGGCCACTAATACTTCTTCCTTTAGGTTTAATGCCCTGTGTTAGGGTGGTCCGTTTAGAGCCATGTGTGGTTAATGCAACATGACTTGAATCATTCTAGCTTTCATTCAGCCAGGCTGCACATCAAGAATCTGAAATCAGCAGCCTGATTCTCATTTTCCTCCTTCCCCTTTGCAGGTCTCCTCTAGGTCCAGGGCTGCCATTTACTTCAAAGGGAATGCTCCTTGTAGAGGAGGTATCTAGGAAAGCAAGAAAAATGAGAATCAAACTCATTATTTTAAAGATGGTTAAAATAAACAAGTTGGCGATGCATGTTTTCTTTTAGACTACTCTGTTGGCTCTTTTGGTCAAAGCTGGGTTGTTTATAAGGCTCCTATTATCTGATCCCTATACAAAGGGGATCAAATATATTTTTCATTTGATGAAGTTGTGTAGAAACTGAACTGAATTATACTGATTGCTCTTCCCCACAATTCCCAACAAGCTCTTAAAATACATTTACCTATTATACCCCTTCATTCTCTTATAGACACTGCAGAAGAAAAGCAACGACAACAAAAAAACTTGTGCAGATACAGAAACTCAAAAAGCAAGCCAGTCAGTTGTTTTTATACAGAAACCAGTATACTGACATTTTAATGATGCTGGATACTGCCATGGTGTGAAATTTTGTATTCAGAACATTTAAAAAGGGAGTGGCAAAAAGACGAAACCAGCCCCCTGTGGAGTGGATTCAATGAGCTTGTATACAAGACAGGTACCATGTAATGATCTGCCTCTTTAGGTCACCTTTTCTCCTCACAAAATAGAAGAGCCCTTTAAATTTATGGAATGCACAGCTGAATATTGTGCCTTTTATGGAGACCTCTTTGGGTCTGATTAATTAGTAATTGGGGCGAGAGCTATGCACTTCAGTGACTCTTGCTGCCTTGATTGTAAATCGCAATCTGGTGCTAAGACTCAGCGGGTCACATTGCTGTTTTTGCTGTACCCCAGTGACACAACTGATTAAATCTGCACAAACAGTATCATTATGAAAATATTTTTGTTATAGGCATGAGGAGTTAACACATTTTTATTTTGGATGGAAATTAAAATTATTTGTGGGAGCTTTGTATGTTTTCATCAATTGTCAGTCATCCCAATAGAGCATGTAGCGAAGTAACTGTTTTAATTTTCACAAAGAAAAAAAAAAACCTCTTAGAGGGCTTTTAAAACTGAGAATTATGATAATTATGTCATTCAGAATACACATAGCTACATAACAGGCAAGTATTATGTCACTTAATAGTTAAACAAGTAAACAGAAATAGGGGAATTCATCCGCATAGTCCCCTTACAATGGGGGCACTTTGGGATGAGTAGATATATTTTAATGGATGCCAACACACACACACACACACACACACACACACACACACACACACAGTGTCTCTCTCTCTCTCTCTCTCTCTCCCAGATGCTTCCCTTTCTTTATAGTCTACATATTTCCTAAGTTAACTTTAGCAGAACTTTGAATTGCCGGTGGGCAGTGGTGAGGGCCACTGATGTGTTGCTTGCTACAGAACGCACGGACTCAGGATGATGAGTCAGGGGTCCCAGGGATCAGGAGGAGTTTTTAGTGGAGGGATAAATGTGGGCCATTAGATCACCTTGAGCAGTTTGTGTAACAGAGTTAACATTTGACTCTGAAACAAACGAGTTTGATCAATTCGCAATCTGACCATCAGTACTTCTAAGACAAAATTCTTTCGGAGGTGTTGTAAGGGTAAGCAAATGCGCAGTTGGCCAGCATTGTAAACGAGATAAATCTGAAAGTTTCTTTTGTTCTGAATGGTTACCCAATTCTAAGCGAGCATTAAAATTGTATTCGATAATCCTTAATGAGGCTGATTTCACTTCTGTTTGCCGAGCCTGGTAAGTCAACCCAAGCAAGTGGATGCTCTCTTATTTGTTCATTTCCCAGGGCACTTATTGGTAAAGGCTTATAGGAACTTTAATCAAATGTGCCTATTAAGTTACTGCGACTTGAGTTACTGATTATCTACTTGTCAGCAATGAAAGCTTAGATAAAAGAAAAATGACTTTTCTTTCTGTGAGCCCACAAAAATCATTATCAAAGTATCAAGGCAAAAAAAAAAAAACAGCTAATAAATCAGCACATTTGCCATATGCTGATTCCTGATTTAAAAAAAAAATCAGCTAGATCCATTTCAAATGATTGCCTTCATATTATCTGGGCCTAAAAAACAACAAAACAAAGCAAAACAAAGTAAACAAAAAAACTGCCTTTGAAGGGGAAGAATTTACTATGCATGTTAATGCTGTACAGATGCTCCAAATGTTATTGTCAAAGGTGGGAGGAGCCATGCGTGTAAAGGACTGGCCACAAGATATTGGCCATCAGCAGAATGTTCAGAATGATAGAATTGCCTGGTATTATTTGCGGCATTTATGCTTACCTGATAAGTAAGTTTGTTTGGAATTCCCAGAGATCTTTAGGTATGAGTCAGTCTAGAGAAATCATATATTTATTAATGACTCTGAATTTTTATTATTATTTATCCACTACAATTTTTGCCTCTAACTAAGAGCTCTGAGATTGGTAATTAGACCATTTTAGGAATGCTTTTTGTACATGAGATATTACAGCTATCTTTCCAAACAGCAAAGATGTTTCCAAGAATCCAAATAGAGGAGGGGGTAGGAAAGAAAAAATGCTATTACTTACATTTTTTTAAAGAGATCACAAGCAGGCAGAGAGAGAGGGGGAAGCAGGCTCCCTACCGAGCAGAGAGCCTGGTGCAGGGCTCGATCATGGGGTCCTGGAATCACGACCTGAGCCGAAGGCAGAGGCGTGAACCTACTGAGCCACCCAGGCGCCCCTACAATTTTTTTTTTTAATTCACCAAACTAGTTCAAAGGATAAAGCTAAGTCTAAAAAAGAGATTAAGGAAAAATCAAGTGCAACCTTGAATAGTGCAAAGAAGAATGAAGGCTGGAAAAATATAAAGAGAGTTTATTTTTGAATATAAACAAATTGAGAGTGATTACATTTGTCAAGTTTTTTTTGTTTTAGTTTTTTTTTTTTTTGGCTAATTTCAACACTCTACCTTATATGTAAGATAGCTTATGTGATGTCAGTAAAATTTTAACCCATTAAAGCTTTTAAGAACTAACATTTTGTAAAGTGTTAAAGGCAACTTTTGAGCATTCTTCTACGCAGGATAATTAATTCTTACTGTCCTATTGATAAAACCAGGAGTAATTCCAATTTAGGAAAGCAAATAAAATCATTACTCTTTCCTAATAAATACTTGCCAAGTAGTTTTTCAGAATATAATACACAGAGACAGCAGGATAAACACACATTCCTAGGTGCAGAGACACTCTACAGTTGCATATTTTCTTCTCCTAAACAGCCCCTGTGGTACAGAATAAGGAAAAGAAGTTCATTGTGTTTCTGTTTAAAAGTTCCATTTTTTTAAGGTTAATGCATGCTTATTATACAAGTATAAGAAAGTGTAAAACAATAACTCACTCATGGCTCCAAATTCCACAAATAAATACTGATAATTTCTGCTGTTTTCTATGTGTTGCTCATACTCTGTATGAAATCTTGATCCTTCCGTGCAGAATTCCTTAGTAACCCAGGTTCCTTTCATTGTGGATAGGTCAGCTTCTTTTTGACATTTCCAGATTATCTTTTGTGCTTCCTTCTACCAAACTTAAAAATTAAACCACAAAAGTTATCAAGTAACAAATGAGTTTATTCAGTAATAGCAGAAGAATTTCAACTTAGGACATGGAAATTATGGCAAATCATAAAGTCCAAAGAACAAAGTAAGGGAACATCTCTTACAGGGAAAAGGAGGAATTTGAGAGAGGTTGTTTTAAACAAAACTTTATTAAAGGTAGAGCAAGAGTTTGGGATTGCAGCTTCTCATTGGCTGAAGTATGGTGCTTTCCCATTGGCTGGGTTGTTGCCAGGCTAAAAGAAAATCTTTGTTCTTCTTGTTGGGGGTTTGTAATGTAAGTTGCAATGAGTGTTACATGAGTGAGAATCTTCCCTGCATTGCTTTCTGACTCCATTTTGAATTATGTTTCCTCTATTCATCTTTACATGATTTCATGAAATACAGTGTGAACAGGAAGATATATGATATTATTATAATGAATGTTTATTAATATATGAGCTCAAAAAATGAAATTTTCTAAAGAGATGCCTCACACTTATAAGTCACAAAACTATTCTTAAAACCAGTAGTTAAAAGTAGGAAGAAGATTGACATAGAGGAATAAGAAAGAGTCCCTCTTGTTTATGTTTTCTTGTTTATGCTGTCACTTCTTTCACCATTCATACTTGTGATCACTCTTAGAATCAAGGAAATTCAGTAGGCAACTCTGAGGGCATAAAAAAAACAAGGAAAGTTCAGAATCCCTAAAAGCAAAGAGCTATTTAGTATTTGTGCCAACTTGGGAAATATGTATATTTGTGTAGGACAAAATTTAGAGGTGGAGAACATATTAGAGGTTTGAAGTTAAGGGAGGCAAGGGAGAGAGGAGATTGAGTGCAGCTATGAAACAGAAGTACAAAGGATCCTTATTGATGAGAAAAATGTTCTATATCCTAATTATAAACAATGGGGTATCTGGGTGGCTCAGTTAGTTGAGCACCTGACTTTTTTTTTTTTAAGATTTATTTATTTATTTACTGGACAGAGATCACAAGTATGCAGAGAGGCAGGTGTGGGGTGGGGGGAGCAGGCTCCCAGATGAGCAGAGAGTCCAATGCGGGACTTGATCCCAGGACCCTGAGATCATGACCTGAGCCGAAGGCAGAGGTTTAACCCTCTGAGACACTCAGGCGTGTGAGCATCTGACTCTTGATTTTGGCTCAGATCATGATCTCAGGGTCATGAGATCAAGGCCCATGGGCAGTCAACTTGAGATTCTCTTTCCCTCTTCCTCCCCCAGCACTTGCATGTGTGCTCTCTTTCTCCCTCCTTGAAATATTTTTTTTAAGTATTTAAATATAAATATCCCAGTTTTGATACTGTGCCAGAGTTTTTCAAAATGCTACCTTTGGGTAACAAAACAGAGGGTACATGGGTTCTCTCTGTTATGTCTTACAACTACATATTAATGTATAATTATCTCAAAATAATGAGTAGAATAAAAAACATAGTATTGATTATACTTGTTTTTGGAAATGTTTCATGTAAACACTTGTCCATGTAGAAATTATTTATGTTGAGTATTTAACCTGTAATTTTATTTAAAGAGATATTTATATATTATTTTCAAAAACTTAATAAGAATGGTTATTTCTGAAAGCATGGTACAGTATGATGGTTAAAAGCATGAGCATGGGGGACAGATTGCCTGGTTTGAATCCCCTCCATCACTTCAAAACAGTCAATTTGGGCAAGTTATTTACTCAATCTGCCCCAATTTTCTCCTCTCTCAAAATGATGACAACAGTAGTTACCTCATAACATTGTTGTAAGGATTAGACAAATTAATACCCATAAAACATGTAGAATAGAGCCTGACACATAGTAAGAACTCTGTAACTATTAGCTTCTGCTGTGATGATAATGATGATGATGTTTTGCAAGCATCATCTCTTAGAAAATCCATGTCAACCCTGGTTGTAGGCACCATTATTGATCTCATTATGGATGCCTAGAAGAGGTAAGTACCTTGCCTAAGGTCACAAAGTGTGTAATGTTTGGAAGGACTCTGTTTTAAACACTCTACTATTAAGTTGGTTAGTCAGATAGTCTAGAATTTTGCTTTGGTATAGTAAAATAACAATCTGATTTTCTATTTAAACAATAGTGATTTAGAAATGACACTAGAAACAAACAAACAAAAAGACAACCAGGCTTTCTTTCTAGATTTCCATTATTCTTGGCTCTACTGGGCTTAGAAGGCATCTTCCCTCTGGTATTTTGGTCATTCAGTTTTTCAGCCTGGGCAAACCCAATGTGGAGGTGTATAAAAACAAAGAAGAGGAAGCCAACCAAAGTTCATTTTCAAAGCTTTGGAAAAGTTGAGGTTTTGATTTCAGTCCAATAAAGGGTCAAGAGTCAGGTCAAATCTTATTTTATATAAAATGACTGCCTTCATTTTGAAACAAGCTAGTAGTTAGAATTGCGGTAGTTCTGGTTTTAGCTAGCCTTTGAAGGGAAATGCTGAAATTAATCTTTTCACTGAAAAGGGGACTCAATTATTGACCACAACTACCAAAACATGGACTTCCTGGGAAAAGAATGACCATCTGTTAGACTGATTGTCCTGTATAGTAAAGGATTCTTATTACTGTTTGTGAATATGTGGGTATGGCCCTGTACCTATATTTGTCAGGTATATATGTATGTGAAAAGCCATCGCCAAACTGGGAAATGGAAATCACTCAGAAGACAAGAGAGAGTGTAGTGTGGTTATTAATAAGACAGGTTTTGGGGCCAGACTTCTTTAGTGCCTATCTTGACTTTGCCACTTAAAGATATGTGACCTTGTGTCTTAGTTTCCTTGTCTGTGAGAATGGGAATGCAATAATAATGGCTGCCTCATAAATGGTTTTGGAGAGTAAATAACATATGTAAAGTACCTAGAGGATTGTATGGTTCATGAAAGTGCTTTATAAATGTTATTTATGTTAACTAATTGCATAATTAAATGCCAACAGTGCTGACTTATGGCCATAGCTTATTTATATGAAAAAATTTCCTGTATATTAGTTTTAAGTTAATTAAGGTAATCAAATATACATAAAGAAAATGAGGGATAACTAAAAAGCAACACAGAAGTGAATTAGTTAGGGATGCACTTGGCTGCAAATAACAAAATAGCCTAACAATTTTTTTTAATAGGGATTTATATTTCTCATATAAGGAGTTTGAGGCTAGGATGTTGCTAATGTTAGAATATTGACTAGTGCCAGTGTTTCTGCAGCTTTCTCAACATTTTCCTAATAGTTACAAACCATCAAACCCTCCTTCTAGTTAGGAAGGCATTAGAAAAGGTGGAACATTTCTTTAGGAAAGCTAAAGCTTTCTCAGAAGCTACATTTTCCGGCAGACTTTTCCAAATGCTTTCCAACATCCCATAAAAATCTGAATGCTTTATCAGTCCCATAGGTGTTCCTAGCTGCAAGGTAATCTGAAAAAGTATGTCAGAGAAATGCTATGATTGGCTTAGTCCATTCACCATTCATTGCTTTGGAGCTGGGCATATTCTCATCATAACTAATATTAGAGTTCTGTTAGCAGTAATGAGGAAATCACTGTTGAGTAGGCAACCAACAGTGTTGGCCATCCATGTCCTCAGGGAGTATAGCAAAAGGGAGTGACAGGGTTAGTTAAGTGAGGCTACTAGGAGGCAAAGGGTAGAAGGAGGAATGATTTCAATAAAACGTTGACTGTGGATCAGGAAGGATACTTCCTGGAAAAAACAGAGTCAAGGAATAACTAAGCAAAACCAGGCATGAAAAAGTAAAACGTGTAAAGGAAGCCAAGGTAGAATCGATGTGTCTAGAGAGAAGCCTTAAGGAGAATTGAAAATGGATAAATTTACCTCTTTGGTTACGTTTATTCCCAGGTATCTTATGGTTCTTGGTGCTATAGTAAATGGAATCGATTCTCTAATTTCCCTTTCTGTATTTTCGTTGTTAGTGTATAAGAAAGCCACTGATTTCTGTACATTGACTTTGTATCTTGCCACGTTACTGAATTGCTATATGAGTTCTAGTAGTTTGGGGGTGGAGTCTTTTGGGTTTTCCATATAAAGAATCATGTCATCTGTGAAGAGAGAGAGTTTGACTTCTTCATTGCCAATTTGGATACCTTTTATTTCTCTTTGTTGTCTGATTGCTGTTGCTAGAACTTCTAATACTATTTTGAACAAGAGTGGTGAGAGTGGGCATCTTTGTCATGTTCCTGAACTCAATGGGAAGGCTGCAAGCTTTTTCCCATTGAGGATGATATTTGCTGTGGGTTTTTCATAGATAGATTTGATGAAGTTCAGGAATGTTCCCTCTATCCCTATACTTTGAAGCGTTTTAATCAGGAATGGATACTGGATTTTGTCAAAGGCTTTTTCTGCATCAATTGAAAGGACCATGTGGTTCTTCTCTCTTTTCTTATTAATTTGTTCTATCACATTGATTGATTTGCGAATGTTGAACCATCCTTGTAGCCCAGGAATGAATCCCACCTGGTCATGGTGGATAATCTTTTTAATGTGCTGTTGGATCCTGTTTGCTAGGATCTTGTTGAGAATCTTAGCATCCATAGCCATCAGTGATATTGGTCTGAAATTCTCCTTTTTGGTAGGGTCTTTGCCTGGTTTGGGGATCAGGGAAATGCTGGTTTCATAGAAAGAGTCTGGAAGTTTTCCTTCTGCTTCAATTTTTTGAAACAGCTTCAGGAGAAGAGTGTATTATTATTTCTTCTTTGAAAGTTTGGTAGAATTCCCCAGGGAATCCGTCAGGTCCTGGGCTCTTGTTTTTTGGGAGGTTTTTGATCACTGCTTCAATCTCGTTACTAGATATCGGTCTATTTAGGTTGTCGATTTCTTCCTGGTTCAATTTTGGGAGTTTATAGTTTTCCAGGAATGCATCCATTTCATCTAGGTTGCTTAGCTTATTGGCATATAACTGTTGATAATAACTTCTGATGATTGTTTCTACTTCCTTGGTGTTAGTTGTGATCTCTCCCTTTTCATTCATAATTTTATTAATTTGGGATTTCTCTCTTTTCTTTTGGATTAGTGTGGCCAATGGTTTATCGATCTTATTGATTCTTTCAAAAAACCAGCTTCTAGTTTCATTGGATAAATTTAAAGAGATATGGAGAAGTTAGTTGTTGGAGGAAACAGTGTATCCATTTCTTTATCTTACTCTATCAAACTGGTTAGCCAACAACTGGCCAAGAATATGGGATTACCAGTAGATTAGAAATAGACTTTATTTTCAAACATCCATAGACTATTTGTAAAAATGGAAAGCCTTAGTAAATTCCAACACAGGCCACATTGTCTAACAATAATAAAATAATACTAGAAATTAATAACATGTATAAAAACACTCCAACTTGGATATTAAATGTATACACATCTATATACACATACATGAAATACAAATATATATATATATGTATATATATACATATATATATATATGGATTCAGAATTAAACTGGAGTTGCCATTATAGATTATTTCAAAAATAAAAAAATAATTTAGAACACTATGTGTCAAACTACACAACATGTAACCAAAAATTATTCTTAGAGCAAGATTCTTCACCTGAAGGGTTTTCATTGTTAAAGCAGAATACAAGAGGAGACATGATCAAGCAAAAAACCAAGGGGGGAAATATAGAAATTAACTGAGTCTATTTGGAGAAGTTGGAAAAAAGCAGCAAGCAAAAGTATGCTAGTAAAACAATTACAAAAAAAATAAAAACACGGTAGCAATTTAGATAAGAGCAAATAGTAAATTGGTAATATTGTAAGAGCTGGTTCTTAGAATAAAATAATAGGTAATAAACAAATACAATAAAGAAGACAGAAATATTCCAAATTCAATCTGAGAAGATGATATAATTACAAACCCAGATTAAATAAAATTGATTTTTATAGTACATTTAATAAAATTTGACAAATATTAATACATTTAACCAATAAATACTGTTAAAAATTTAAATAAAACTTGAATATATTAGTAATCATAGAGGATGTTAAAATTATCAGAGAAATTTCCCTTTGTAAGTGTTTCTTGGCTTACAGAGTTTCTTGGAAAACTTGTTTCAAAACCTTAAGAAATGGAAAATTCTTAAACTATTAGCATCTTTAATAGAATAAAAGAAAATGGAAAGTTTCTATATAAGAACCAGAATATTCTGGCATCAGAAATTCCATTATCATAGAAAAAGATCAGTAAAAGATGTAAGAAAAAAGAAAAAAACTAAGTATGGATTGAACTCTCTTAAAGTACGAAAATCTTTAGTAAATTATCAGAGGTCAATTTTTGTTCTTTATTCAAGGATAGCTCAATATCAGGAAATTTAGTAATGTAAGCTACCATATCTTTAGGATAAAAAGAAGAAAAAGATCATGATCAGCTCCTCAGATGTTGTCAATATATTTAAAAATAACAGATGCCTAGGTGGTGCAGCAGGTTAAGCATCTGCTTTCCGCTCAGGTCATGGTCCCAGAATTCTGGGATCAAGTCCCACATCGGGCTCCTTGCTTGGCAGGGAGCCTGATTCTCCCTTTGCCTGCCGCTCCCCGCTGCTTGTGTTCTCTCTCTCTGACAAGTAAATAATTTATTTATTATAAATTAATAAATAAAATAATAAATAAAATAAATAATACAAATAAATAAATAAGTACATTTTAATTAGTGAATTAAAAAACACTATTCCTATCTATACTAGAAGTATCTTCTAACAAGCTAAATAAATACACTTTATAGCAGGCCAACAGGCAGCATAATGCACATCAGTGTAACAATAATTGCATTTGAAGTCAGAAAAAAAAATACACTTGCTAAATTTTCATGTAACAATGTTAAGACAGAGCTAGCGAGTCAAGTTAATTAAAATATTAACAGTTAGTGTGAATATTGGAAAGAAAAATTATTTGATGATCTATCTGGAATAGAATAGAGAATACCAAGAGAATCAATAGAAAATGGTTGCAGTCAAGAACTTCTAACAGTGAAGAATATTCCAGGAATGCTGTAGATCATCAGATATACTCACAAAACTACATAGCTATGTTGTATGACAATAACTGCCTTTAGAAAATGATATGGAAACAGATTCTGTTAACAGTTACAGCAAAAAGAATTAAATGTCTGGTAAGATATTTGTTAAAAAGTGTCCAAGTTTTATCCAAAACTTGTAATTTAATTTACTAAAGGGCTTTTCAAAAAAGACACAGTTAAAACACCTTGTTCTTAGCTATAAATTTTTAATATTATACATATATGAAATCTTCCTGAAGTCAACTACAGATTTAATTCAACCTTGATCAAAACCCAGATGGAATTTATTTAAAAACTTGAAAATATATCTGACATTTGTGGAATATATTTAGTCAGGAAAATTCTGGAAGAAAATATTAATTGGAAGGAATGAAGCATCTCTTATACCAGAGTTACTATAAGCTTTCATGGTACTCTGAACCTTCCCTTCTTAGTACTCCTCATATTTTATAAATTCATAAATTTACTTGTGAGATGATTTTATTATTCTCCATCTTCCCCATTAAACTGTAAACCTTATAATGGCAACAATTATCTCTTTTTCCTCACATGTCTACTATCAAGCCTTATAAATAAATCAATCTGCAATAAATATTTGTTGCATAGGTAAATATTTTCAAAATTATGGAATTATAATGATAAAATCGATTTGGTACTGTCAGTGGGATAGAAGGCAAACCTATGGAGCCGAATGAAACTCAGCCAACTATATGCTTTTTAAAGAAATGTAATGTTTAAAGTTTTATTGATAGCATTGTGAATAAGACATATTAATTAGTAAATGGTGTTGGAATATATGACTAATTATCAGGTAACAAAGTTATAGCAAAACAGGTTCTAGAGGGCTTAATTTAAAAATTTGGATTGGGACACCTGGGTGGCTCAGTTGGTTGGACGACTGCCTTCGGCTCAGGTCATGATCCCGGGGTCCCAGGATCAAGTCCCACATCGGGCTCCCAGCTCCATGGGAAGTCTGCTTCTCCCTCTGACCTTCTCCTCGCTCATGCTCTCTCTCACTATCTCTCTCTCAAATAAATAAATAAAATCTTTTTAAAAAATTTGGATTAAATTTAGAAAAATTTAGATTAAATTTAGAAAAACTTAGATTTAAAAATTTAAGTACTGGGGGGAGGGATACCTGGCTGGCTCAGTTGGCAGAACATGTAGCTCTTGATTTCTGGATCATGATCTGGGTCACAAGTTCCAGCCCCACACTGGGTGTAGCAATTGCTTAAATAAAACTTACAAATTAAGTACTGGGAAGAAAATACAAATATAGGGAAGCTTTTCCTAAATCTTGTTTTTCCTTATTTTAATTCCACTGAGAAGTGATAATCTGTATAAAGATACATAACTGATTCCGTTATTCTCTTTGGATAACTTTTAGGAAGCAAGATTGCTAGTTTAAAGGATCTGTGCCTTGCTAGGCTTTTTGAAGGATCTTGTAAATTTTTCTCCTGACCAGCCATAACAATTCACACACCCAGCTGTGGGCAGGAGAGCACACATTTCCCTAGCCTTCTAGGTGCTCACACTCACATCACTAGTTTAAAGTAGTTGTTCTCAAGTTTTCCTGCCTCTTGAGATTGGCTACTACCTGGTGGTTCTTTAAATTCAGTCTTTTTCTTTAAATGGTTATGTACTACTCATGTAATGTAAAACTTCCTTTTAGAAGTTATAAAAAAGCCAAAGGAGTATGAAATCTGTTTCCAATACTTTGATTTATGTATTGAACTAATAGATTTTATCTGTCATTGTCAATACTGTATCTTTTTGTCTTATCACACAATAGGTATCCCATAGACATTTATTTAATTTAATGCTTCAATCAGAACTACATATGTGGAGGCCTATTATTTAATTGATTGATAGATCATGTATATTTTACTTACATTTTTTTGCAATAGCTTTTGCCAAAATCTCATCTGTAACAGTTAAAATTTCTGAGAGAAAATGAAAATTTGTTGGTAGATTACATGTTGACCACCCATTATGCACCAATTCTTTACTAGGTCCTCTAGTGACGTCCTTTCATAATGACTAGAAAACAATGCTGGGAAAATAAGGGAAACAATTCCACCAATTTTATTAACTTTAATTACAAATTACATTATATTGGACACAAAGTTTAATCATTATACCCACAGAAGCTGCAACAAAACAGTGTGATTATTTATGGAAAGAAAAAAATAAACACTGAGATCTAATATTTTTTCAGGAGTGACTCTTTCTAACATGCATATCTAAGAGAAATTTTTATGTGGTGTCTTACACACAGATAATCAAGGAACTTAATGAGTAATATGTCTAGTTTCCCTGGTGATACAAAATGTTTTTCACCTAGATAAGTCTTCTACTGACTCTGAATTTAAAATAAATATAACCAAAATATTTCAATAGAAAACTAACTAACCTGGGCCCAGGACACTGCTTTTATCAAGAATCGGAGCCTAGAGTTAGGACTCTTTGGGGAATGGTTGAGTCCACTCTATTTTAGACCCTTTCTCAAATATACTTTTCTAACTGTTTGTTGGCAGAAACTCAATGGCATTCAATTCAGTCTGATCTTTTTGGCCAGTACCTGAGGCACCAGAATTCTATGTTGTTGGTTGAAGCAGGACTCAAATACCAAAAGCTATATTGTTAGGTCCCAATTAACATTCTGCTAGAAAAACGAAAGATTTTGATTTGTACTTTTTTTGTACAGAACAAATAGTCCGACTAGTCTCCAAGGGGCATTTTTTTTTTCATTGAAGATTTTTAATGTGATCAGGGACCAAATGGGAACTAAATAGAGCATGTGTGTGTCATTGTGAGTGTGCATGCGGTCATGAATGACATGTATTAGTAACAACCACCCACTGCATAAACGTGTCAGGAGCCATGCAAAGTGCTTCATGTATATGGTCCCATTTAATTCTCACATACTTTGGTGAAGTAGGGATGACATCCCCCCTTGATTCCATAGATTAGAAAGCAAGACAAGTGCTTGAACGCACAGTTAGTAAGGGTTGGTACTGAGATGGAATCCAGGTTGCCTGCCGACAGCACCCGAGTCCTGACAATTCTGCTGTTCTGCCTCTTAGAACCGTTTGTCTCCAATCTCCTGCCACCACCTTAGTTCAAGTCCTCATCACCTCTTGCCAGGATTCTGAGCCAGAGACACCCTTCATAGGTGTACTGCCAAAATTTGAAATGCAAATCAGTTTCACAAACATTATTTTTAGTTAGAAGATATTTTTTTATTCTTGGGTCCACAGAATGTTCTTTCAAATTTATCAGAGTTTCGCATTTTAAAAATGCCATGGTTTTTGGTTTTGTTTAACCATAAGGGAAAGGGCAGAGAGGATGGGATTAACATTGATTGAGCCCCTAATACATGCCAGGCAATATTGTCTCACTTATGAATCCTCAAAACAACACTGTAAGGGAGATTGAGACAGAGTGATACCTATTGATTGGCTCTTCTGGGACTCCTGCTGTGTGCTCAGTACTTTGTCCACGTTAATTAATTTTGGGGGTTTTGAAGTTTAGGCTGTGAGATTAAACGGTCAGTGTTCTCATCGCTCTGAGATGGAGCGAGTATAACACAGAAGACCCATGGGATCCAAACAACTGATTGTTTAAGTCTATTGACTTCTTTCTCTTTGAGTATCAATTGTGGGGAACCCAAGCAACAACCAAGTGGTGAGAAAATAAACTTGGTTTTGAAGGTCAAAAATTAATACTTTTTTTTCTGGAAGAGAGTTTTGGTTTGATTTGCCAATGTTGTGCTGAAATTGGATGTACTTGTTTTCAGAGTTCTGCTGTCCCTTCTTTTCTTTCACATCCCCCATAGCATTTACACAATGTTGAGCACAGAGTACGGTCTGATGAGCTGAGGGAAATTTTGGGAAGCTCTTAATTAATCTTTGTGCTTAGAAATTCATAGAACAATTTAGAGTCAATAATTTTATCTTCTTACCCAGTATCATATTATAATAGTACTTTTGTTGACCATAAGTTGCTGCTTACCTGCTTTTGCTATGATGTCTTCCTCTGAAACTGTCAGTTTTGGGCACCCAGGGTTAAGAATGGATGGGAGGGTATGTAATAAACACATCCTAGGCTATTTCAGAGATGATCAGTCATTTTATTTAAATGCTATGGATTTAGGGCCCCTTTGGTTGCTTGCTCTGTGAAGTGTAGCTATCAGTTTATCCCAGGTGTCTTAGCTTAGGCTATAACAAATACCTTAGCCCAGGTGACTTAAACAATAGACATTTACTTATCACACAGTTCTGGATGCTGGGAAGTATAAGCTCAAGGTCCCAACAGGTTTGTTGTCTGATGAAGACTTGGTTCCTGATGTGCAGATGGCTGTCTCATTGTATCTTTCCAGAGAGGGGAGGGAGAGCAAACTCTCTCTGCTCTCCTCTTACAGAGATACTAATTCCATCATGAGACTCTACCCTCATGACTTCATCTAAACCTAATTTCCTCTTAAAGGCCTCCCCTCCAGGTACCACCAAACTTGGAGATTAAAGCTTCAACATAAGAAATTTGGGGGGACCCAAATATTCAGTTCCTAACATGAGGGTTAAATTTCAAGGATTTGGTTTTATATTCATTGGTCTCTCCTGGGTAGGACCCATGCACCTGGGACAAAAAAAATTGGTAGCCTATGACTCATTCACATATATTTTGTTTTGGTGGCACTCATCTCCAGGATCATATTTAGAAATATTAGGAGAAAGTTCTAAGCAGAGAGCCCATGACAGTGGAAACTTCTACTTTTGCTGAAGTAGAGTCAACACTAAATATCATTCCACTGCCCCACATTTTCGACAAGGCTTCTTAAAAGTGCCTTCTGTCTGTCTGTCTCTCTCTGTCTCTCCAAACACACACACACACACACACACACACACACTGGGAGGGGATTTTTCTTTGGGTGCTGTGACATTTTCCCATGACATAGGATGCTTGTGGCCCCCCATGAGGCTACTGCCAGGCAATACAGAAGGGGGGCCAGGAGTTGGTTGGGAGTGAGGGGCAGGGGAACAAGGGATGTCAAACTAGTTATTGATCAATTTACTATGTCTATTTAGTAAGTCAGTCAGTCTCCAGATACTTTTGTAGTCTTTAAGGAAGACAAATGTTCACAGTTTAAATATCCCTAAATATATAACAGATGAACAAGCATGCTTTGGTGTGTAAATGCTGCCTAGATTCAGAACCATCAAAAAGCCCCTCAAAAATGCCTTTCCATCTGCTGCTTCTAACTACACATCGCACATCCTGGCAACGCACTTCACAGTGGTGTGAAAGATAGGTTCAAAGCCAACCTGGCAAAATCTATTTATCTTTTTTTTTCTCCCCAAAATGTGTTTCTTTGTGCAGCTAAACTAGCAAACATATATAGGAACAAGGTGCCAGGGCTACGAGGAGGCACTTGTCAGGCCTTAATCATTCAGGAGAAAACTTCCTTTATATTATGCCCTCAAACACTGACATCACATCGCATCGTCTTAGAAAGTGTGAGTTGGAGAAGCCTTGGATGCTGTGTTCAGTTAAAACTCGCTTGGGAGAGTTGCCGTAGTGTCCAGGGAAAATTGTTAAGTAGCCTGAACAAACCCAAGGAGGGAGTGGGGGAAGAATACTCAGAAGAGCATCCTTTAGTTTTCATTCAGGTAATTTACATGCAACTCAGAAGGCGGAAGGATGAGAGGAAAACTCCGTTTTCATTCCAGGCAGCTCTCAGGTATGTCCTTCTCATGCCCTGCTTGGAGGCACGGGCTTTTATAAGCAGTGAGACAATCGAAGTGAACACAGTGGTTGAGTTCGTTACCTACTAATGAAGTCTTATTTGAAACGGTACACGTCTCAGGTCCTTTAAATAGTGAATATTCTTATTTCGGGAGGTAAAAAGTATCCAGGAAGGTAATTTTTATAGCTGCTGCCCAGATTATGGTATGTTGTCATTTTATGACAACACATCATAGAGGTGATCTCTTTTTCTTTCCTTACATCCTTTACTGACACTCCACTGTAGCAGAGGAGGTATTAGTATTAGTATTGGGATTAGAGGGTATTAGACAGGAGGAGATGGTGTCATACTTCTTAGCAGTCAGTAAAAAATAAAATAATCATATCTTCACCTTTAAGTGAAAGTTACATTCCCCCTCAAGTTAATTTGTCATTTTGGATAAACAGCCAGAATAATCCTAGAGTAACTTTATGATTTATATTCATAGTCTCCGAGAGTTGAGATTTTGCTCAATTTAACTATTTCTTTGTGATAACTCAATAATTGTTACATGGGTCTGACCAATGTGAACTTCAGCACAAGGATCCTTTCGTGGAGGTATGATGAGGAATTTTGTAGTGTAGCAAACTTTTCCTTCATGTCATCAATACCAAATAGCAATACAGCTTTCTTGGCAATAAATTTCATCTCTGTGGCACAGTGCAAGATCCATAGGCAGTCAAAATGTTTTTGGAAACATTTTTGATCATCTATAACTTTTTACTTTTCTTGAACATTTTATCCTTTTTGAACATGTTCATCATTTTCATGGTTTCAGTCTGGAAACGTTTTATTGATGCACTTATTCCACAAATATTCATTGAGATCTTCTATTGGCACTGCAGATATTTTGGTGAAAATAAAACAAACAAGACTTCACTTGTGGTGCTTATAGTCTAGTAGGAAAAGCAAATGATAAGTGAGGAAACAAACATATTGTGTGTGTGTGTGTGTGTGTGTGTGTGTGTGTATCTTCATTTATTTACTCCTATCCATTCTTGTAATTGCTGTGTATAATTACAAATAATAAATCATGAATGATACAGTCAGGGTACAGTGGTAGGAAATTATGGGCAGGTAGATCTCCTTAGATCAAGTAATAATGAAATCAATTTTTGAAGACTTGACATTATGCCAATACCTAGAACATGAGAAGGAACCAACCATGTAAATAGGAATGAACAACAGAAGCAGAGAATTATGTATATGAAAATCACTGACAGGAAAGACTTTCTTTTGTTCATGAAACTCAAGAGAGGCCAGGTTGCTTGGAGTCCAGAATGAGGAGAGAGTGATGGAAGATAAAGTTAAGAAGTCATAGGAAGACTATAGTAGGAGAACAAATGAGATATAATATGTCATGGACTGAAAGAGATGAAAGGATTAAGGAGAGAAAAGTATTTATGAAAGATGTTAAATTAGTGAAAACATTTATACTGATTATTTACATATTGAAGGATTAGGGAAAGTGGTAGGGTAGTTCTCAGAATTCTGGACAACATAGTTCTAGATACTGGTACTATTTACTGTGATAGAAGAGACTAGGAAGGATCAGGCTTGCAGTCAAAAGATCCATTTTGAACAATTTATGATCTTTGGGAGCATCTCTGTGCTCCCATTCCATTCCATTCCATTCCATTCCATTCCATTCCATTCCAGCAGAAATAAAAATAGTTATAGCTAATATTTATTGGGAAGTTACTGCACCATCAACTGTTCTCAGTATCTTATATGTAATAAGATACATGAGGTAGAGATAACTGTTATTCTCCTCATCCCATGAGGATATTGAGGCTCAGAGAGGATAACAAAACTCGTGCAAAGTCACAAAGCTAGTAAATGTAGGAGCTGGGAGTCCAACCTGTGTAGCCTTGTCCAAGAGCTCACCATCCCAACTACCCGCTACAGTTTCTAATGACAAGGAAGGCTGTGATCCAAACTTGAGAAGCATCAGCAAGTAGACATGCGTGTAATGTGAAGCAAAATGGATGTAATCCCCGATGGAGAGGGTGAAAGAAGGGCTCTCCAGGTATTACTTCCTGCTCTGTTTAAATTCTATTTCTATTTTTTAAATCCTAACTTCTCTTTTATGGAGCTTCCAGGGATTAAGTGCCCTGGGATCTGCGGTGCTGACATGGTTCACCCTAGTTGTATTTTTCCTAATAGAGTCCATACAGATGTTCTAACATTCATTATTGCAAAGGTTGTTTCCAAACTTAATTTTAATCCCATTATCATGTATTTAAACAAAACTTGTTTGCAAGTATACACACAAAGCAGATGAGGAAGGAAAAATAAAAGGAAGTGCCTGTCCCATGTATAAGGGATGAGAATGGAGAGCCGGCGGACTCCACAGTGCCTCTCAGCTACATATCCTCCTAGCTGCAGAAGCCCTTCTCAGCATTTCAGGAAGTATGGCTGGAAAAGTAAAGCTTTCAAATGAGGGTTGTAAGTTAAAACATTTATAGGGGATAGTCTAGTAAAAAATCTAACGAAGGGAAAAAACAATATTGTGTTACCATAATGGTGTGTGTGGGGGTGCCCCCCCAAAATCGCTTTCAGTTCCATAAAAGTATTAAAAACAACTATTACTGAATTACATTAATGGATATATAAAATAAATGATTCTAATTATGACATTAAATGCATATGATGGGGGGAGGAGAAGTAAAAGTAGAGTTCTTGTAGGCAAGTGAAGTTCTGTTGTTTTTGGCTTAAAATAGACTGGTAAAACTTTAAGATAATTACCTTGGGTACCAGAAAAAACAAACAAACAAACAAAAACCTAAGAAAAAGAGAAAGGAATAAAAACCTAGCAATACAAAAATAACAAAATTCAAAGGAAAACAACAAGAAGGAAAAAGAACAAAATAAATATAGGAAAAACAGAAAGGAGTGAACAAAATGGCAAGAGTCAATTCTTCTCTGTCAATAAACATTTCAAACGTAAATAGACTAAACTCCCTGATAAAGACATGGAGTAGCTGAATGGATTAAAAAAAAAAAAAAAGCATTCCTGTGGGTCAAATCTGGCCCCATCTGTGGCCTACTAGCTTGAGAACCTGCTTTAAAAGAATCTGTATTGGCCACTGGGGCATAAGAAAGCCATGTAAAATACCCAGTATTTAGTTTATTTGAGCTGAGTTCTTATTATAAGTTATAGAAAATGTTTAGTAATAGTTAAAGCTTTGAACTATAAACTGTGTAATGTATGCTATATACTATACCAAAGTTTGCTGATTTAGAGAGAGGGGGTCAGTGCCTGAGAGTGTCACCTAGCCCTGAAGTATTCAGACATGTTGCTCCCCTAACAGAGACTCCTTGTGAAAACAACAGGCTTAATATCTATAGTATTTTGGAAAGAACACTGATTTCAGTATTTGAATACAAGTTTGAATCCTTGATCTTCTTTTTTTTTTTTAGTAACATATAATATATTATTTATTTCAGGGGTACAGGTCTATGATTCATCAGTTTTACACAATTCCCAGCACTCACCATAGTTATCCTAGGACCCAACAATTGCACTGCTAGGTATTTACCCCAAAGATACAAGATACCTACACCCCAATGTTCTTAGCAGCAGTGTGCACAGTAACCAAACTATGGAAAGAGACTAGATGTCCATTGACAGATGAATGGATAAAGAAGATGTGAGATTATATGTGTATATGTGTGTGTGTATGTACATATATATATATATGTTTATACACACACACACACACATAGAACTACACACAATGGAATATTTTGCAGCTACAAAAAAATGGAATCCCACGATTCACAATGACGTGGATGGAATTAGAGGGTACTGTGCTAAGCAAAATAAGTCAGTCAGAGAAAGAAAACTATTGTATGATCTCACTGCTTTGTGGAATTTGAGATACAAGACTGAGGATCATAGGGGAAGAGAATAAAAAAAAAATGAAACAAGGTAAAACCAGAGAGGGAGATAAACCATAAGAGACTCTTAATCTCAGGAAACAAATTGAGGATTGCTGGAGGAGAGGGGGATGGGAGGGATGGAGTGGCTGGGTGAATCCTAGATCTGTGTGTCTTTAGACATCATTTACCATCTCTTAACCTTATTTCCCAAACTGTAATCATGGTGATAATACCTTTCTAATGAGTATATAAACGTGACACTAGTAATAAATGTTAATGCCTAACATTTAGTAGATACCCAATAAATGGTAGACATATAATTATCACAGATTATGTGTTTATTTGTACTGCAATCTCATGAACTAACCTGTTCACAAAGTTTGTAAGAACGATTAAATTATATAATTTATATGACGTGTTGAATACAGTGCCCGCTAAGCCTTCCATGTGGGCTATCATTCTTGTCATTTGTAACAACAGTGCCCTGTTATCCAGAAGTGTACAGGGAATAGTTGCATATAAGCACAACATTGTAGCTCTGGTCAGTGGAGTCATAATTTTCATTAACTCTCACCATACCCTGTTGTCATGATCTTACATCTTGGAAAGCTAACAGTCATGCAGTTCTCTAAAAGCAGGGCTGGTTTTGTTGTTGTTTCATTTGTTTCTTTGTTCTTGTTTTTTCAGTAAAGTTCTCAGAGTATCTTGCACAACCAGGATGGATTTGCCAAAAGATTTGGGAGACTCAGATTTCACAGGGAATGTTCCCTGTATCAAGAACTATTTCAGAAAAATTCAAAATACCCTACCACAGAAAACAGTCCTTCTAGAAGTTTCCACCAAAGAATGGCCAGATCTATTATTTTGTTGCTCATTTTACAACCATTACAAGGTGTACTGAAAAGGCTCTTTCCATTCTGTCTAGACACCTTTTCCTAGACAACATCCTGAGACATAAGAATAAGCACTAAAATGAACATATTACATCAAACATACCACTGGGAGGAATGATAAGTTTAACAGTTTCCCATGTGGGAAGCATATTGATGGTAATTATCTTTCCTCCTACTTCACTCAGTTTTTCGGACCCCTCTGTCGTGGTTGGGAAGCTCTGGTCATGCTCCACCACATACTTGAAGCATGTTTTGATTGGCTGGGAGCCTGCTGTGGCTTCATGGTGGCGCAGGTGCTGGATGTTTAAAGGAGATTGGTATTTTCCGTGGTGGGTAGGCTGTGTGCTTCTCATTGCTAGTGCTCCTGGGAAATTTGTTCTCACAGGATCTAGTGAGTGATCAGCATGTTTAACATTATCAATCAACAAGATTTTTTCAATAGTATGAACATTTTTTTTCAAGGACTTGTAACCACCTATGGGAAGTTATTTATTCTTCACAACAAATTATTTTAGGAGGAATTACAATTATAATTTTTTTTCTTTTTTTTTATTTTAAATTTTATTTTTTATAAACATATATTTTTTCCCCAGGGGTACAGGTCTGTGAATCGCCAGGTTTACACACTTCACAGCACTCACCATAGCACATACCCTCCCCAATGTCCATAACCCCACCCCCCTCCCCCCAACAACCCTCAGTTTGTTTTGTGAGATTAAGAGTCACTTATGGTTTATCTCCCTCCCAATCCCATCTTGCTTCATTTACTATTCTCCTACCCCCTTAACCCCCATGTTGCATCTCCTCTCCCTCATATCAGGGAGATCATATGATAGTTGTCTTTCTCTGATTGACTTATTTCGCTAAGCATGAAACCCTCTAGTTCCATCCACGTCGTCGCAAATGGCAAGATTTCATTTCTTTTGATGGCTGCATAGTATTCCATTGTGTATATATACCACATCTTCTTTATCCATTCCTCTGTTGATGGACATCTAGGTTTTTTCCATAGTTTAGCTATTGTAGACATTGCTGCTATAAACATTCGGGTGCATGTGCCCCTTCGGATCACTACGTTTGTATCTTTAGGGTAAATACCCAGCAATGCAATTGCTGGGTCATAGGGTAGTTCTATTTTCAACATTTGGAGGAACCTCCATGCTGTTTTCCAGAGTGGTTGCACCAGCTTGCATTCCCACCAACAGTGTAGGAGAGTTCCCCTTTCTCCCCATCCTCACCAGCATCTGTCATTTCCTGACTTGTTAATTTTAGCCATTCTGACTGGTGTGAGGTGGTATCTCATTGTGGTTTTGATTTGTATTTCCCTGATGCCGAGTGATATGGAGCACTTTTTCATGTGTCTGTACGATTATAATTTTAAATGGGCAGGACACCAGAGGACATGGAAACCCTCTCTCTTTAGCTGACAGACATGAGATGTTAGTTGCCTAGAAAGACCTTCATACCATTATCTAAGTAGATATTGGTATTCTAAGAAAACAGTCCTTGAGGGGCACCTGGGTAGCTCAGTGGGTTAAAGCCTCTGCCTTCAGCTCAGGTCATCATCCCAGGGTCCTGGGATCAAGCCCCGCATCGGGCTTTCTGCTCAGCAGAGAGTCTGCTTCTCCCTCTCTCTCTGCCTGCCTCTCTGCCTAATTGTGATCTCTATCAAATAAATAAATAAAAACTTAAAAAAAAGAAAAGAAAAGAAAACTGTCCTTGAGTGGAAACTGAAGTCTTTATAAACATGGTATTGAGGAAAACAAGTAGCAATTAATAAGACCACTTAACACAACTTTCACACACCACATCCAATATGCTAAACACTCCTAATACATTTCAAATCCTACCAAATTTTTTAAAAAACTTTATTAATTTGACAGACAGAGATCACAAGTAGGCAGAGAAGCAGGCAGAGAGAAAAGAGGAGAGCCCGATGTGGGGCTTGATTCCAGGACCCCAGGATCATGATCTGAGCCGAAGGCAGAGGCTTTAACCCACTGAGCCACCCAGGTGCCCCTCAAATCCTACCAAATTTTTAATAGATGTGCACTCACAATTTCCCATCAGCTTTTAAGGATATATGTATATGTATATAAATATATATTAATATATTCATATATACATATATATAAGCATCAGAAAAAAGAACATCATTACTTGAAAATTTAAATTTTTTTTGAAGTTTTCATGTCCCTGAGAGAAAGATTAAGATAACTCAAAAACTTCACCCTAATATTCCATTTATTTTTAGGAAAAGATACACCCCCAAATAGAGATTTTAATATGTTGTAATGTTCATGAACAGCACCTCTTTAAGCTTAACACTATTCTTAAGAATTTTCTTAAGTGTATGTTCAAATATTTATATCTAGGAGGTATAGCCTATTATATGGAGATATAAATATTTATCTTACGTATAGTAAATTATAAGCCAGTACAATACTTTCATTCCATATGAAGGTATATATAACTTCATTCATTAGTTCATTAGTTTAAAAAAAAGGAACTTTCACATGTTCTTTTTCTTTGATTAACACAATGATTAAGAAAGTTAACCAACTTAGTATAATTTATGACATTCACTGACATTATATGGTAACGTTTTCCATTCATACAATTTTCTGCCTCCTCACTACCTTGAGAAGTTGAAATATAACATTAAGTTGCTTGCTGAAGATACCACACCTCATGATTATGGTTCTATGGAAGTAAATATTCTCTCTAAATAAACCTGGAAGCGTATTTTTAGAGTCATATTTTTTTTAGACTAGTAAATATGTTCCAGCTTATCTCATTGCTCTATTTCACCCAATAGATTTTTGAAGGCAGTTGATGTGATTGTCATCACTGCCCAAATCAAGTCCCTGTGACTCATTTAGTCTTTACTGGAAACAGAGGATTCAGAAACTAAAGTGTAAGTTAGGGAAGTTAGTAACGGACAGCCTCGGTGAGTTGAGCATCTCATCAGTTCTCCAGAATCAGATACTAGCCAAGGCAGAGAGTCCTATCTGGTTATGCTAACACCTGGATTCTGATTACAGGGCAGATTCCTCAGCTTTTCCCAAGGAAATACATGTCACACTTCAAAAGATGGCATTTCTTTGGGAAAACATATTTTAATTATCTTGTATCTTGTATCTTCTTAAAATCAGATGAAAAACAGTTTACTTTCCACCTGTTTTTTTTTTTTTTTCTGGGCAGGTAAAATCTCTAGGTCATTTATTTTTGAGCCTTTAATGCCTCTCATATACAAAAAGCAATTGTTGATTTGTTTGCCAAACAAAATATGAAAGAATTAATAGAGGTCGTATCATTCAATAGTAATTTAGCCTCCGATTTAATGTTTCAATTAAAACTTAATAAGCATGCATGAGATGTATTTACAGTGTATGTTGAGTAGTGGTAAAAAAAACTTGTTTTGCCCACTTTTGCAAACTGGTAGATAGAACATATTTGTTTACTTGTAACATGATAATTCCTCGAGGTGTGAACACTAGGGTATGGAAGAGGTGAAGAGACAAACATTATAACAGGTATTCTGCAAAAGTGTCAAGAGATGCAGAATGTTGCAACACAAACAAAAGATGGTGAATTGAAAATGATCTGTCCAGGGGTTGAACTAAAATTCTAAATGGCAAATAATCACATTATGTTGCTTGATTCATAAATCTTTGGAAGCATTCAAGATGGATTAAAAAAGGAATGTTGAATTGTAATTTTTGAATAAATATTATTTCATTATTAATGATTAGTGCATATTAAGGAAAAACAAGCAATAATCTCTCTGTCCTGTCACATCAAGCAAAAATAATAGCCATATTTCATTGCCTTTTTGAAATAATTTTTACACAATATATAAAATTATCACTACCTTCTTAGTTGAAGCCACCAATATGGACTTCTGTATTGTGCCCTCATAACAAGTAACATGGTGATAAATGAATGTTATTTTGAGTGATATTTTACAAATATCCATTTGTAAAACATCAAGTCAAATATTTTAATTTCTAATTTCCAATATTTTTAAGTGGATCATTTTCTTTATTTGAAAGAAGTTACTATAAACTATGTTTTTTTCCCATTTTGTAATGTTATTACCTATTTAGTAAAATGGTAAAATCATGGCCAAACGCCTGCCTGATGTAACTCAAACCTTCTTTTCCACTGATCTTTTCAGGATCCTCAAGTCAGTTTAAAAAAGGCCTACTAGGTTTTGGAAAGTTATTTTCCTCAATAATTGCTCACATTTTGTTTTATTTCCTCTTTGCTTTTGATGTCCTCAAGACATTTCATTTTGAAAAGAGAACATATGTTTAAGAAAAAGGACAAAATCTTACTATTAAGCAAGCATGTTTTAAAGAGAAAGATGATGTCTCAACATGTCAGGGAGGTATCTGATTTAAAAGGAAAATGCCATTCTTTTCTTTTACTAAGGGAGTCTTTATCCAAAATTTTTGAAAAATCCAACTCTTCAAATTATATTATGAAAATCTATGGAATTAAATAAAAGCAAGCTCTTCAGCTCTTCAATCTACAAAATATATTTTTCACCCTAATCCCAAAACATTTCCGTGAAAAACTGAAGCTAGCAATATGTAGCCAAAGCAACCAGGCAAGTTAATGATTTTTTTTTTCTTTCTACCAGGTTGGTTTGGCACCTTGTAGACACTGCTAAGCCAGCTCATGTTAGTGCTTGAAATAAAGTGTTTTGGAGTTTTGCTTAGTTGTTTTTTCTCATTTTGATAGAACTTTTGTTTTCTGGAAATCTTCAAGAAATTTGTTATCCAACACTACTAAAACAACCTGTTGCATTTATAAAACTTAAATATCATAACAAAAAAAGAATAAATCAAATGTGAGAACAGCTAGCTAAGTTTTTTAGAACATTTCCATCTTTTCGCTGTAACATCACACTCATTGCAATGATAATGACCATGAAAATAGGGTAAGATTTGCAAATGCTGATAGGAAAGAGATGTATTCCCTGGTTCTACCAATTAGCTAACTTTAAGTCATAACTTTTCATATAAGAGAGTATTTACTGCAATCATAAAGGTAAAAAAAATCACTAATGTAATTTCTTTGTTAACTTATAATCAAATTAAAACCCCAAAATTACCTTAAACTACTTTCAAAGAAATAAATTCTAATTTTGAAAGCATGGACCTTTTTTGTTTTTGTGTAAATTTAGCATCCAATATTAAAGTATTTGTCTTGATATCTAATTGATTTTATATCCTTATCTATTGTATGTGATTTCTTTTGGTTCCAAAGAACACACATACACATGTACACAAACACATGTGCATTCACATACAAACACACACATATTGACACTGCACACATTCTCAGCATACTCACACATGCACATATCTGCACACGCACTCGTACATATAATGTTTTGGTCCAATGAAAATTGAATCACAGGAAATCCTGACAAGAGTAGATGTAAGCATTTTGAAGGTGATGGTATGTTACTTAATCTTATATCTAAAATAGAATGAACACACTTGGGGAAAAGGGAACAAATCATCTGAAAATAGGTAGATTTAGAGCTTAAAAATTGAAAATATCAATAAAAAATCTATGTAGTCATGCGGTAAAATAAGAACATCATTCTCTCCATAAAGTTTCAAGTGCTTGCAGTCTGGAGGAAACGGAAGGATGCATCCCCTGTATTCAAGTGATGAGACAGTCAGAGGGTATCTCATGTACTCCATTGATTTTGACAGTCATTAGGTTGGGGCATCATGGGGACAACCTGTAGTTGAACTTCTTTTCCAATCAGTGCCACAGACAATCTGTCTGGCTCTACTAATGCTGACCAACATGTTTAGCATATTCTTCCAGATTTCTGTGTGTTCTCTGGCAAAGAAAGAGGCAATTTGAAGACTTTCCCTTTAAGCCATTGAAATTTTGGGATTTCTATGCAACGCTTTGTCAATGCACCGCATCTCTGGCATCACCAACTGCTTCCCAACTCTGGATATTTCTCTGGAGTTCTAATCAGAATTACATCAGTATTCTCAGTGTTTCTTTGAATCAGCTGTACTGAATATGGGTTATTAGATATGAATTTGATCATAATGTTAAACATGTTTCAACCTTTGGACTACTCTTTTAATAATAATGCGAGTTTATTTAAGTCCTGATAAATGAATCTCCCTGCCTTATATTTTACTTGTGCTAATTGGGAACTGAAATGGATTTTTGCCACAAGTGGATTTTTGCTTTCCTAGTAAGGAATGGTAATGGCAGTAACCGTGTTTCCTTTGAGCAGTATCCAGACTTGCACTTTAATTACCTCCCCTCGCCAGAATGCAATCCTCAGTAACCTAGGCATATGACCCAAATCAAAAGCATAAGATGTTCCCTTTTTGGTGTTTGAATCTGTGGGAGTCTGAAGAGTGAATCCTGGGGGATTTCTTTCCTCCTAGTTTCCATTTCTCATATGATTAATAATAAATGAATATATTCATAAAGGGAAAAAAAACCCTTTAAAATATTGAAAACTTACTTTGTATGAGACCTTGATCTAGAAGAGTGGCAAGTCATTTCTCCAGTCTAGTGAGAGTGGGGTGTGGGAGGCAATGAGGGGAGCCGTGTCCACCTCAGCTGCATTTCTCTGGCATGATGGTGTTATAGAGGTACTCAAGGTACCAGTTCAAAGTGACCTGTGGAAATGTCCTCTCCGAGTTGGAATCACCTCCTCTGCTGGTGCTTGGACATGCAGAGATGCCGGAGAACCAGGACAAATTTATCTAAAGATTAAGAGCCTGAATTCTGAGGTAGACTCTGTGGATCTTTCTGGTTGGTGGATGGTTTTCGTCTGTGCAGGGATGGAAGAGTCCTCTACTTTCCAGGCCTAGATAGGGTGAGAGATAATGGAGAATGCAGACCCGCTTCTTGAAAATCCTGGCATGAACTGTGGTTTGTCAATTTTACTCACAGTCTGTTGGCAGGATCTAGTCTCACATCCATATCTGAAGACATGGGAAATTGGGAAATGTAGTCTTTAGCTGAGCAGTATTTTTTTTTTTAATCTTCAGCAAAAACTACACACTATGGAATATGGAGCTCAACTATTTGGTTGTTGTTCATCTCCAACACAGCAGTCACTTAATTATCTGAGCCTTAAACTTTTTAGCTATAAAATGGCATAAATAATAAATATCTTGAATGACAACTGTGATCAGATGATACAGTGCATGAAACTCTTTGTAATATTCATGTCACTAGACAATTGCACATTATTTCTGATGTGTCAAAGTAAGTCCTATGCATATCTTTATTAAACAATAATTTGTGCATATAACTAGCTATTAGTGATACATTTCCAATGTAACACAAGTACCCTTTCTATGCATATTTGCTATAGCATAGTATGATAGTATGTAGATTCTTTTGCAAAAGTACTTGTTTTTAAAAAGATGGTGAACAGGAAGTCTTAAGGACTTTCATGTATAAATGAATAAGTTCTGGGGATCTAATGCACAGCATGGTCACTATAGTTGACAATACTTGAATTGTATACTTGAAATTTGCTGAGAGAGAAGATTTTAAGTGTTCTCACCACAAACAACACACCACACACACACACACACACACACACACTCACTAACCATGTGAGGTGATGGTTGTGTTGTGTTAATGGTGATTGTGGTAATCAAAACACATACTTATATTAAATCATGTTGTACACCCTAAATATATACTATTTCTATTTATCAGTTATACGTCAATAAGAATTTTTTTAAAAGGAGATGAACAGAAAGTCTCAGAGTCTAATTTCATCATAGTGAAAACAAAACAAAGTCACCTACTTTGTAGAATTTGTGTAAGGGATTTTGAACAAGAAAATAGACTCATCTTTGACTTTGAGGAACCCATAGGCTCTTCATGATGTACAAATAATTGTTATGCTTTCTTAAAGGTAATTAATTAGGATTAAAAGTTTTTGTTACCTTATTGAAAATAAAACAACAACAATTAAAAGCCAAATATATTCCCTTCTATGTAAATTTTCCTTTCGGGCCGTGGAACACTGGTCTGAATTAAGGGAAGATACATTTATTCAGAAATATTATAAATCATCCTCTTCTGAGATATATTTTAATATGAGTTCATAATAAGGCACATGAGTTGGTTAGCATCGTCCATATTTATTTATTTAGTAGATGATCAAAGCACCAACTCAAACTAGGTCCATTTTAGAATATGACACTACATGCAGGCAGAATGAGCCCTCAATCTCCAAGTCCTGACAAAAAGCTTTTTAAGACAGGGAAATACACATTGAAGCAATACATTTTTAAAATTAAATACAAAACACTCAGATATTGGTTGTCATGTGTCTACTAGCCAACCCTAGACATTTTCGGTGGGTAGCCCTTAAAACAGTAATGACAGCCACAACAATAATGGACATTTGAGTGCCTCTTCTTTTCTATTATATATGTTATTATATGTAATAGTTCACATTTCTTTCCAAGAGTTTAATATTTTTAGCTCTAGCAGTTAGGTCTTTGATCAATTTTGAGTTAGTTTTTGTGTGTGATGTAAGATGGGGTCCAGGCTTCATTCTTTTGTGTGTGGAATATGAAATCTCATTTATCCAAGCACTAGTTGTATGAGGTAGGTATCTGTCTTCTGCCAGGTCCCCAGAGCAGACCTTGAGGTGAGGATTTGTGTTCAAACATTTCATTAAGGGACCGCTTGCTTAATGAGGAGCCTCTAAGGGAGTGTGGAGAACAGGACAAGGGCAGGGAAGAAGCCAAGCTGCGTGCAACTCCAGGTCAAGTTCCAGCTCAAACCTAATTCTTCAAATTATAGCTTGGGGGTTGTCCCCTTTAAGGCAAAGACTTTCATACTCCTAATGTAGGGGTTACCTTACATGTAGGGGTGATGTAAACTCCCAGGTATTTCTAGCTCTCTGCCCAGGGAGGCAGAATGGCCCCCATGGCTCAAGGGAAGTCTTCTAAAGAGAGGGTTGGTTGCAATCTCTTGCAGGCAAGAAACATAAAGACATAGGAGTCAGGGACAGGTGCCCATGAAAGGAATATGAGGGAATCTGGAATAGTTTTCACCTCAGTATCACTTCCTTCACCTAACAGTTAAAGAAATGAAACTTAGAAAAGTGGAATAACTTTCCCTAGTTGATATGATTAGTAAGTGGGACAGCGCAAAATAAGCCCAAGTCTATGACTCCAAAGCTCTGGAGATATATGGGGCATGTGGAAAGAATGTGATTGGTGGAATGTGGCAGAGATAAGCAGGTAAAAATGCACTGAGCACATTCTGATGGCTGGGACACTACTGAGAGTCCTTCCTGCCCCAGCCCAAGAAGACAGATGAGAAGTGGTGAAGACTTGATTTAGAAGAGGCATGAGAATTAAGGAAGTTGTGGTTTTTTGAGTGTCCATGCTCTTTCAACAAGTGTTGCTGGGAAAACAGTGTAACCACATTAAAAAAAAATGAAGTTGAATCCCCTACTTCACACCATATAAAAATGTTAACTCAAAATGGTCAAAGAACTATACATAAGCACTAAAATCTATGACTCATAGAAGAAAACAGGAGCAAATCTTTGTGACTTTGAATTTAACAATGGCTTCTCAGTTCTGACATCAACAGCACAAGCAATAAAATTTAAAAATAGATCAATTGGGCTTCATCAAAATTAAAAGCTTTTGGTGCTTTGAAGGACACAATCAAGAAAGTAAAAAAAAAGACAACTTAAAGAATGGGAGAGAATATTTGCATATCCTATATCTGATAAAGGACTTGTATCTAGAATATATAAAGAACTCTTACAAGTCATTAATGAAAAAGCATATAACAAATTACAAATCACAATTACAAAATTCGAAAGGATCTGAATGTACATTTCTCCAAAGAAGATACAGAAATGTCCAAAAAGTGTAGGAAAAGATGCTCAACATCATAAGTCATCAGCAATATAAGCCCAAGCCACAGTGAGATGGCACTTAATAAAAGGATGGCTTTAATAAAAACGACATAATGGCAAGCGTTAGGATGTGGAGTAATCAGACCTCTTGTACACAGCTGGTAGGAGTGGAAAATGGTAGAGGTGCTGTGGCAAATGATCTGGCCATTCCTGAAAAAGTTAGAAAGTGTTACCATTTGACCCAGCAGTTCTATCCCTAGGTATATATCCAAGTGAAATGGGAACCTATATCCATATGAAGACTTGTGCAGGGAATGTTTATAGCAGCATTATTCATGATGATCAAAAGGTGGAAACAGCTCAAATGACCATTATGAATGAGTGCACAAAAATGTGTTAGACCCACATAATGAAATATTATTCAGCCATAAAAAGGAATGAAATACCGATAACTGCTAGAAGACAAATGCTATAGTCAAAATGAATGTTTGTGGGGATGCCTGGGTGGCTCAGTTGGCTAAGCCGCTGCCTTCAGCTCAGGTCATGATTCCAGCATCCTGGGATCGAGTCCCACATCAGGCTCCTTGCTTGGCGGGGAGCCTGCTTCTCCCTCTGCCTCTGCTGTCACTCTGTCTGCCTGTGCACGTGCGCTCTCTCTCTCTCTGACAAATAAATAAAATCTTTAAAAAAAAAATGAATGTTTGTGTTCCCCTAACATTCCTATGTGGAAATCCTAACCTCCAAGTGGACAGTCCTAATGGCAAGGGGAGACTTGGGGGACATGATCAGCTCATGAAGGGGGAGCCCTCATGAATGGAAACAGTGTTCCGTAAGAGAGAGCCCCCAGAGCTCTATAGCCCCTTCTGCCATGTGAGACTACAAAGAGAAGTTGGTAACCTGGAAGAGGGTCCTGGCCCCACCATGCTGGTACCCTGATCTCAGACGTCTAGTTTCCAGAAATGTGAGAAATAAATTTCTGTAGTTTAGAGCTACCCAGTCTATGATATTTTGTTTTAGCAGAACGACGGACTAAGATAGTAGATGAAACTTGAGAACATAATACTAAGAGGCTGGACACAGAAGAACACATATCCTATGATTCCATCCATGTGAAATATCCAGAATAGGTGAATCTTTAGATACAGAAGGTAGATGAGTGATTGCCCCAGGCTGGGTGGGGTGGGGGAGGGCGGAAGTTAAGAGAACTGGACACTGATGGCTAAAGGGCAGGCATGGGGATTTTTAAGAGTGGTCATAAAAAATGTTCTAAAATTGATTGTGATGATGGTTGCACAATGCTGTGAACAGAGTAAGAACTCTTGAATTATACACTTTAAATGACTGAATTGTATGGTCTGTAAATTATCTCTCACTATAATTGCAAAAAGACAGAAAGCCCATGCTAGTAATAATCATAGTTGCAGTGGTGGAGAGAGTTTTTGTTCATAAATATCCAGGCTGGCAAGCTGGAATTCAGGAAGGAAGGCATTTATAGAAGGCCTCGCTGGCAGGAGTTTTGTGGTCCTTGAAGGCTGCCTCACAGCTAGAGGTGAGACGTTCTTAAAACCGAGGTGGCGTTTGCTTGTGGAAATCCTCGCTGAGAGCAGTGGCTAATGGCAGTGGGGGGGGGGGGTGTACGGTGAGGACCGGAGGCCGATGTCAGCACAGCCACTGCCTCTCCCAGGATGACCACCTGTGTGTCTCCCCTTTCTGGGGCCAAGCAAATCCTAGAAGGTGACTATTCGAAAGAGCTCTGTCCTTTTGTCACCTGCTGGCCCTCTTTGCTCCTTGATCAAGTGCACGGATGGGAGGCAGCAGGGACCTTGGCTGAGCAGCTCCTTGAGCCGGGAGAAACCGCACATGGGGCTCCCACAGAAGCCTCCAGATTGAAGGCGAAGTCTTGCGGATCAGCAGGGCGGGCAGCTGAAGAGCATGCGAATATTGTGCATTTGTAAATATTTGAGCACATCTGCTTAGTTCCCTCCCAAAAAACCAGTGGGAAAACCCGCCTCGCATTGTGCCATGCAATGCCGTTACCCTGCTCTAATTGTCAAATCTGTTGAGTGTTTTCCTCCTGAACACAAAAATTAAACATCGCTCTCTTCATTCATGATTAATTCAGCTGCAGCGCTGCACTGTGTCACACTGCATTTTTTAAAGTAATTGTTAAATTCTACCTCATAATCAGAGCAGTTTTAATTAACTTTTTGTCAGTTAATCTTTTTTTCCTCATACATTTTCCATATCTAGTGTGTATCCGGCACGTCTCTGCCCAGGGCTTTGCAGCCCCTCGGTATGAATGCTTAAGCCCTATTAGTGCCGAAGGGTGTGCCACGTGCGGCGGAGAAAGGGGGCCTCCCAGGCTCCATTCTGCTCAGCTTTCCTGGGCCCCACTGGTTATGTCATTTGCATTAAAGAGCTCCTCCACAGTGAGCTCATTTGTAAGCTGCAAAGTTCAGGCTTTCTCTTCCCTTTCTCCTAGAGTATGTTCTCTGTGTCTAGGAGAGGGATGGTCATCACAGAACCTAGAGCAAGAGGCAAGAGATCCAGACTGGAATACAGAACAAACCCATGGTGAGGGGTTGAACATAATTCTTGCCTCAGAGCTAGTCCTTCCTCAGAAGAGCTTCTTCAGTGTCGTTGACCGTGGCAGTGTTACCAAAGTCACAGTCCACATAGTTGGACTTTTTTGTCCGCAGAGCTTGCCCGTTGGTTGTATGCACTGTTCAACTTACAGTTCTGCTCATCTATGTCTTCTAGCTCTCAAATAGTACTTGTCATGGGTGTATGACGTAGGAATCCTAATTCCGCCTTAATTGTACATATGCATGTTTTCTTGCTCAAAAAGGTTAGAAGTTTAAAAAAACGTGCACCTGTGTGTGATGGTACCACTACTACTACTTCTAGCACAGCAGCCAGTTTGGGGCATTTGTAGGATCTCTTTTTCAGGATATCACATGAGTTTCTCAGTGTTAAAAAGCAGAAAATTGAAGAAGTAGGAACTGATAATTCCTTATTTTAGAATCTGATGCTAAAATGCTGAGAGATTAAATAAACACACCAGATGTTCAAATGGTTAAGTTATTTAAACAGAGTGTGATCAAACCCTAGAAGAGGTGACGCGTTCATTCTATGAACATTTCTGCCAAGGTGTTGCCATATTGAATTTGTTCATTGGGTTGATCTGCCCAGGGTTGTCAATCCTGAGGAGTAAATGTTATTCAGGTAAAAATTGTACAAAAGGTTTCCTCCTAAGAAGTACATCATTTAAGGTAATTTAAGGCAAAGTATATTCTGCATGAAGTGCTTTGACCTCAGAAAAATTAAGAGTCTGTGGTCAAATCTTAAGTATGTAATTTATAAGGTCAGTGGGTAGGCAAGTAGGTTAAGTCCTAGGAGTCCCATTTTCCTCATCTGTAAAATTGGAATCATATTTTCTGCATCATACCATTTTTCTGATGATTAAAAGAAATTATTTTTAATGTAATTAGCACCATGTAAGTTCTCAGTAAAGGAGCAGTGATAATGACGATGATGGCTTATACTATTCTCAGTGCCTGACATGAAATCATTTAGATCGTTCTGCACATAGAGCACAATGGGTCCAAGAACCTGTCCCAGAATTTATCATGATCTGTCCTGTCCTGTCTTCTGGAAGGGAACTCCTTCCTGTGAACTTCTGGAGGACTAATTCCGTGTCTTGTTGAACTTGTGTCTCCTGCAGACCGAGCACAATGTCTTGTGTGTGTGCTCAATTCATCATTGCCAAATTGTAACTGAATCCTCATTTTTTTGTTCTTATTCTTTCAGCAATATTCGGTAAACCATACCGCTGAGAGACAAACGAAGTATGGTTCCTGTCCTCGAAGTATGCAGAGTTGACTGAGGAATTACCTAGGTAGACAGATAAAGAACAGTGTTTCCTGTAGCTGCCCGGCCTCCCGGAGATGGGAAGGCTTTACGGAGAAGGCAAAGTGTACGTGAGTCTGGAGTAAGCAAGAGTTTTACCCAAACTGAGTCTCAGGGAAGGTTATTCCAGATTACCAGAGTAAAGTTGTATGCTAAGAGAATCATGATACAGAGCACTTTCTGGAAATGGTGAGAAGTGCTATGTATTTAGATTTTTGTCTGCAGAGGTTTGTGGCCAATGTCACACTCTCGTTCTGTCTGCCCCTACGAAGGAAGGGAAAACAAACCAAATGCAGAAGTTCTGGGTGAATGCCTCAGAGGTGAGAAGGAGGCAGTAGGAACAAGCAATGGGATGAATTTAAAGAGTGAGAGGTAATTGGGAAAGGCTGTGGAAGAGCCCAAAGATAACTTTGTCATTTGTTTCCCATGAAAAAACAATTTATATTTCCCTTAAATAAGCCTTTTGTTGTGTTTGTGTGTGAGTGGAAAGGAACCTTAATTCTACTCCCAGTGTGGTTGAGAAATTCAGCTTTCTGTTTGCACTTTCCCAGAATTCTATTTGCTCTTTGTATTCAAGTACAAAGAAGAATGGCTCTAATCCAATTTTGATTTGGAAGCCAAGTATGATGGGAGTGTAGATGTCACAGCAATGTGTCCAAATTTACTTTATTTTTGAAATGTCGTGAATATGCTGCTTAGAATTATTCATCACTGGTATTCGTTTTTCCACATAGGAGTATTTTACGATTCTATTTCCTAATTTGTGAGTCCTAATGTAAAATGTGCTGATATATCAACTTTATTAATACATAACTCCCTAGATCTATAGACTTTAATTTATAATAATTTCTAAACTTGTAATTTAAAATAAATATTAAAAGAGACTACGTAAAACTATCACAGCCCTTAAATCAATACTCGAGAATATTTTAATTCCCAGAAATTCCCCATGGTGAGAAGAACATTTATTTCTTGTTGACAAGGACAGGGAAAATAAGTTAAAGGCTTGCTTTTCACAATATTTTATTTCAAATAAATTTAGCTGTGCCATAAAATAAATAATTTTGGAGATGGATTTGTAACAAAAAGTACATGACCAGTAAATTTCAGATTGCTAGAATTATAAAGTTTTGGGGGATGAACATTTGTCATATTTCAGGTAATATAAACTAAAGACAAACACAGATAAAACAGAATTCACTGCTACTTATTTGTTATTGTATGCAAGCATTTATATTGAGCCCGTTGAATATCTATTTTTTAATATTAAACCTATATGACCAGCTTCAATGTCAATTTTTTCTTCTTAACCTGTTAAACAAGTCAAATTAATTATAATCAAAAAGAATGAATAAAATTTTGTTAGGTTTGTGGAGGACTCCAGATTGTGGACATATTTGATTTGACCCCGAACTCAATAAAATTATTAATTACTAAGAAGGGATCCCCGAGGGCTTCCTTTTAGAATTGAAAACCCATGATGTTCAAATGTACTTTGTAAATGGGTATTTCCAAACTGATAGCAAATAGCAAATCTTTAATTAGTGTGCATAAAATTAAAATTTACTTACAGAGAATTAAACAGGAATTTGAAGTTCTCATACTCCAAACCAATACGAAGCTGAGAAATTCAATTTTATAGTCTTTTTTCTTTCACAACATATAATAATGCCTTGTATTTTTCATTATTATTCCATTTAGTAGATCATTTTAAAGTAAAGTTTGTGAAGAATCCTGAGAGCATGAGGAAAGGTCATGAAGCAAACTATTAAAAGAACCGCTAACTTGAAAATAAACAAGAAAAAGAATATATATATATTCCTTTATATATATTTATATATAAGTAATTATTTTTACATTAAAATGTTTTAGAGCTGAGAGATCTCAGTTTAGAATCTGGGGCCCCATACATTCAAATGGGCTAAGTTTGGGGCAATAAATAGCATTTTTAACGTATCCTAAACTTTAGAATGCACCCTGCATTTACCCTTAGGACATACAGCAATCGAAAAGATGCCAGATTTCCCAAAAACAAAAGCAAAAAAAACCACCTCTTCCAGTCTTATTAATGTTGTGATTAAAAGTGCGTAGTTACTCTCTCGAAGCGTCGGCTGAGAGGAGAACAAACAAAGCAGCTATTGTAAGGACAGAAATGGACTGAGCGTCAACAGTAAATAAATAAATAAAATGTGTGCCTTCTTCTGTACTCCACGGAAGACACGGTTTGCAGAATTTTTATTGGCACTCTGCCATACTTATTTTCATTTATCTGCCTCAAAGCACCATTTCAAAAAGTGCAAAAGCATGTTGTTGATAAAGTAGATTGTTTATAGCTGAATTGAAAATTTCAGAACAACACGTATTGTAATCAGTTTGGGGAGGGAAGACTGCAGCTGCGGCTTCTTGAAACCTGTGTCACCATCACTGCTAGGGATGGGGAGATGTGTTATTTTGCCCTACAAAATTTAATAAGCAAATCTTTATAAACTGTATTAAGTGACAAGTATTACCAAAAGTCATAAAGTCTACTGAGTCTTTATTTACGGAAATGCTCTCCCAGCACACCGTTCCCATATTGCAGTCTCCTTTATAGTGTTGTGTGTCTGTAATGTACTCACCGACTCCGGGGTGATTTCAATGATAGTAAATCCTGGGCCCGTGAGTCCCCATGTGTACCATAGTAATTTTAATACTTCTGCAGTTAAGTACTGGCGGGTATAAATTTCAGCACCAACTTTTAGTTGCTTCACTGTGGGGTGTGTGTGTGTGTGTGTGTGTGTGTGTGTTTTCTTTTTTGCCTTGTGGCTGTTTTTGCAAAAGCAGAGCCAATGAGTATGAAAATAAGAGCAAGGCTTACACAAATGGACATTTAGAAGACAGGTGCTACATCCCCTTTATTTCTTTATATTGTTAAACATCATAGCTGAGAAACGTCATGTACTCCGTTCAATAAGTGACTGTTAGGAAACATGTGAGATAAAAATTCTATGAAAACAATAACTGTCTTACTCTGGGTTCCCTGGATCCCTAGAACCCCTAAAGATTTACTTGGTATTCTTAGGGGAGACTAAAGTGTATTCTGTGGTCAAATATGTTCAGGAAGAAATGCTGAGTTAAAGTTAAATTTCTTTTTAGGTTTTTTTAGGCTATAAATGAAACATGCAATGTTAATCTCCAGGAAGATGTGTCGTTTCTCATTTTTTTTTCTTTTAGCAAACCTATATGGTGCCTGTGGAACCAACACTCTGTCCAACTGTGTGCAGGGCATACTGGTTTAGAGACATGTAATATGTTTAATATACTGGGATTTAAGCAATGCTTTTGCATCTAAACTCTGAGCATTTAGGGAGATCAATGCCTACCATAGGATATTTTGTAAAACTTTGCTAAACATTTGTAGAAGAAACTTTTGAATTTTTGTGTGAAGTCTATCTTGCTAATAATCGAGTGTCTAGCATGCTAACTGGTAATGTCATTTGCTGATGAATCCAGTGACTTTGTACCAATCCTAAGGATTATTGCCAATCATCTTGTCTCAATTGTCTTGGAAGTCTGGTTCATTTACTTTTGTGTATGGTACACTTTTTTTCCCCCCAGTCTAAGACTTTTGAGAATTTCCTTTAGAATTTACTCTCAAAATTAGGTCTTAGCACTTAGTGTACCTTTCTCTTTGATGGCCTTCAATTTTACTACAGTATGTCTTCACTAATCAGCAATCCCTTGTTCTCTGAAGTCTTTTATGTTTTATGTGATGTTTCCATTATCATGTATTCAAATTTTTCTCCCTTTTGATTGTTTTCTTCCCAGTGTTCTGTTACCTGTTTGTGACAGTTTTACTTCTATCCTATCATTTAAGTGTATTTTAAAAATTCCTTTCTCCTTATTCCTTTCTAGTGACTTCAAATTCAACCTGGTTTTTCAGGACAATAATTTATGCTTTGACTATATCCATCCTGATTAGAGTTGCCAGATAAAATATAGAACACCCAGTTAAATTTGAATTTCAGATAAACCGTGACTACTTTTTTTTAGTATAAATTGTCCATAATGCTATAAGTGGTAAAGTGGGACATACTTAATTAAAAATTTTTTCCTCATTTATCTGAAATTCAAATTTAACTGGGAATCCTCTATTTTTACCTGCTAAATCTGTTTCCTCTATTTCTACCACCTAAATACCAGTTTCTTCCTTTTTGTTTCCATTTCCATAAACCCATCTCTAGAAATTCCATTTCTTAGTGTCAGTAATATTCTTTTGTCAAGGAATGAGTATAAATCATTAATATGAGCTTTAATGGAAAACCCCATAGAGATTCATGAGATGTTGAAAAGAGAATGGACAGTATCTTTGTTTAATTGTTAGCATTATGCTAATCAGAAATACAGTGGGTTGACTTATAGGCTTTTTAGGAATGCTCTCTGAGTTATATAGAAAAACACCAGCTGTTATGACAAACAGGTCCCCAAATGTATAATGTTCCCAAAACAATCGAATTTTATTTCTCGGTAACATGGCAATTCTCAGTGGGTAAAAAGTCTGGTATTTTAAGCAGGCAAGTCATTGGTTTTTTCCACATAGTCCCAACCATCCCCTGTATGTGTTCACAGCCGCCATGATTACTACCTTCCTGGTCAGTCAGGAAAAGAACAAAACACGGAAGAATATGCCCAGAAGTTTCTAGTGGGTGAGGCCTGAAAGCGATACATATCACGTCTGCTCACATTCCATTAGTTGGAATTCAGTCACATAGCCATGTCTGACTGCAAGGAGGTCTATAAAATGTAACCCGGCTCTTCCCAGGAAGAGGAGTAGATCGATTTTAGTGGGTAGGTAGACTCTGCTGCTACACAGACATTGTGTAGAGTAAAGCTTCCTTATGCTAAAGACGCATGGAAGCAACTGCACGGATAATGTTGGAGAATATTTTATTTTCTGGGAATCATAACAATTGAATTTTTTGCTTTATTTATAATTATTTGTTGATGTGATTAAACTGCACAGGTGCCTCCAGGAGAAAAATAAAATTTATGACATTGCATTGACATTTCCCAAGTTTCAAGGGATGAACAGATTATAGTCTCCACTCTGATGTTTAACAGATTGATTATTGGGATGGATATCCAAGGTGGTATGGGAAAAACAAGGTGGCTTTATGTGGATATGGGTAAACCATTAAACAAAGCAGAGTGAGGAAGGCTGCCAAGGTATGTGAGTACCTTTTTAGCAGATGAATCAGAAACTTCTGTTTGCAGAGCTGTCAACATAGCCCCTTTCCTAAATACTAATTGCTTAACAAACAAGATATTAAGATCTTTAAAATAAGTGTTTCTTTGTCATATATGTGTATTTATAAACATAGAACGGAAATCTCTACATGCAAAATATTTAGAGTTAGACGCTGTTGTAGGTAATTAGTGGAAAAGACTGTATGTTTTCTCATCCACCTGCTGGTAGAAGCAGATGGTAGCTTATTTCTGCCCATGTGACCTACAGATTCTCCAGGTTTACCAAAATACGATGACTAGAGTAATAGCATTGTTTTCCTCCCAGGTATGGTTGGGACTATGGTGTCTGGAAATAGTTTGCCTTCTTCCCGCACCTCACCAACCTTTTGAGAGCAAATACAAATGGAGGGTATGGGTCTTAATTTTTTTTTTAGATGATGGTTTCAAAAGCACAATTTCCCCCTAGAAGAATGGTTATAATTTTTGATGGAAAGAATACTATTATTTCTAATCTTACAGTGAAAGAAAATCTTTTGGGATTTATATATTGTTTGATTTTAGTCAAAAAAAAAAAAAAAAGGAAGCAGTGTTCCGGGTATAAGGGGATTGGCACAGTCTCTCTGCCAGCACATAGTCATCTCCATCCACCTCCCAGCTCTGTTGTAAGCCTGGCTATTCAGTTCTTCATTCTTTTAAAGCAAACCACTGGCTAATTGATAATTTTATCTTCATCTCAGAGAAAACCAAGTGTATTCATTAGCAAACTTTATTTGAGTAACCATACAAAATTCAAATACAATTAATTTTCAGCTCTTTTTATTTCCCTTCCCTAGTTCTAAAAATGTACACCAAAAAAGATAAAATGAACCAGAAAGGACATTTTAGGTAGCATCTGTCTAATCTTAGAACTAAAATGTGCTAATGAAACGAGTAAGATAAAAAGAGTTCACGAAAAGATGCTAGACCATGGTTGTGAAAGCAACACCTGATGGTCCTTTCTCTGGCAAAACCCTTACAGTAGGAGCTACAACCATCAGAATGTCACTCTACCTCAGCAGAGTGCCCACTCATTATTAGGGTAGCTGATGTTTTCTTCAAAGATGATTCCAAATGGTTCTTCTTACTAACCTCAGCATCACTTATTGTGAGTTTCAAACCTTACCAATTTTTCCTGAAGGGGTTCTTCTAAAGAGTTTATTTATAAATGGTGGGCAGGACTTGAAATGTTTTCTCCCTAAGCTCTTTCTGATGTCTAGAAATGTGGTTATTCCAAAATTAGGCTTTTCATATATTTTAAGCAGGTTTCAGTTTTTTGGAATTCATTGATGGTCAAAGCTTTCAGTTCTTTTTCTTTCAACAAATTGAGGCCTGCATCATCAGCTGAAAAGTTGAATAAATCAAGAAGTGCTAGTCACATGTATTGAAGGCCCAGCCATCAGCTCTCACAGGGCCAGTTCTGTCTTCTGCTTAAGACCATGGACAAGCCCATCCATCCTGATGTGTCTGGGTTTCTGCCAGGGATGGAAATACCCAATCTCGTTTTTTTCCATGGGCTCTTTTGTAAGCTCAACTAGAGTAACATAAAATTTTCTAGAAAAAAATGATGTAGGGAAGAAGCACAGCATTGTTATTATAATAAAGCAGCAGTTTAGTTCACTGTATACCAATTGCTTTGAGATTTTGAAAGCCTCTCAAACTGTGTTTCCGGGACCAGCCACAGGGGCATCACCCGGGAGCTGGCGAAAGACGGAATCGGGGCCCTACCCCAGACTTGCGGACTTGGATCTGCATTTTAGTCAGATTCCCAAGGTGATTGATAAGCACGTTAAACTTGAAGAAGCACCAAGAGGCAGCCCTGTGAAGTGTGTGTGATGGTCTCAGTTCCACCGCGAAGGAATCCAAGGCTCAGAGAGGCAAAACCGTACAACTTGAGAACTCAAGCTCAGGTCTGTCTGAAGCTCTCATTCACACGTTTCCACCACACTTCCCGCTTTCAGTGCTCTGTAGCCAGTTTTCAAAGACAAGTGCAAAATCGTTGTCTATTTTTTTTTTTTTTTACTATTTTTACTAGCTTTTGACTATTCTGGCGATGTTCTCCAAAAGGACATACACTTACACAAAATTCCAGTGACAGTGAAGCCAGGTGTTGCTAAAGGAGATCCAGTTTGGTGGGAAGATCAACAGCAAGGATTTTTGTGGCTTTGCACGGTTCTATTTTTGAGCGCTTGGAGGATCTTATTTATTAGAGTGTGTTTGCAGAATCTGTCAGTAAACATCTTTTCTTTGTTAATATTTAACCCACCAACTCTTTCAAGCTTCCCTCTTTTCCAGTCTCACAGTCCCACATGCTTTTTAATCCACTAATAGCACCAAACTGTCTCCACGGTGTAATAAAAGTCTTCTCTTTTATGACTTCCTTGAATTACTACCCTAACTTATAATTTGCCAGATTTGTTTTTGCCTTCAAATCCCTTACTTCATTGTAGCCACATGAAAAATGTTACACCCTATGCATTTTCCTCCCCAAACTCTAATGCTTATTTTTAATATACTAATAGTTCTTGCCCAGAGTAATTTAGTCTTGCTGCCATCCAGGATGTTTTATTCCCCATTCAAAAGAACTTTTAGAAGTTTCTCTGTAAAATATTGGGAAATATTTGAAGTTGTTCTAATGATTACTGAAATCCAGTAAACCTTAATTACATTACATAATTCACAAAAATACCCCAAAGAGTTTAGGGAAACTCCCAAAGAAATTAGGCTGGCCATTTAGAGGCTTCCTAGACTTGTCTTTTAATGCTCCAGTGTTTTCAAAGGAAATGTGGGTTGGGCTTCCAGAACTCAAGGGAACTCCTTTTGGAGTGGTGGCCATAAATACCTTGACCTTATCTGAAACAAGTGAAAGAGACAATTGGAGTTGAAGATAATTTTTTTTTCATTGTACATATTTAAGAGCCAGAACATGGGGAAGGGTTTAGTTTGTAACTTCCTGTCTTAAGGAAGGGGAGATAAATCAGGGAATAAGAAAAACATCTAATTGTCAGTTTGCTTTATTTTATCATAGCTCCAAAACCTGACCCCAGGTGTGTGTGCACGTGTAGGTGTGTTTATGTGTTTGGAGCAAAAAAATCAGCAGAAGGAAAGAGCAGTGTGAAAGTGATAATGATGGGATCTCTTCCAATCCCACCTTTTCCCAAGAGAAGTTCTCTGTACAATAACTGATGCACTCTCCAGTGGCTTAACATCCAGGAGGCCTTGGTCTCTGAATCAGAATCTGCCTGGTACTTGCATATCCTCCTTCTCTTGCTTTACAAATAATGCAAAGTCCCCAGACAAAGCAGACTAGCCGAAGTAGAATTTATGAGCCAGTAGTGGGTTCACTTCAAGCTGTTGTAGCTCAGCATGGAACTTTTGACCAGGATCCCAGGGGACTACGCCAAGTTGTACATGGCCGTGCTGAACACAGATGCTCTCTGGACATCTAATTCAGAACTCTCAGGACATGTAAGGCAGGGAATGCATAAGGTGGATCACATGTAAAGCGGCTGAGTCAGGCTACTGAATTTAACAATGTGCAGATTGAATGACTGGGGGAAATTGCTGGAAATGCTAATCAGGAAGGAAAGTTGTGTCTTTTCCCACCCATTTTACTTCTAAAGTGGTCAAACAGAGCATGAAACTTATTGATCTGAGAACCTCTTTCTGGCTAACTGACCACTGATAGGATTTCAATAGAAACTTCTTTAATTTATAGTTGCTTTTACTAAGTTAAGTATTGATCATACAGCTTTCGTAGTTCCTGATATAGAGCAAGCCCTCAGGAAATACTCTTTTATTTTAAGTAATAGTAATAGTCACGTTAGTACCATCATAGGATTTGTCAGCATGAAATTGATCCTAATTCTTGAGAAAAATATTGCCATAGGCTTTTAACTAATTTCCTATTTATTAAGCCTGATAAAATAAAATCCTTGGTTGGAAAATACAGTGCATTTGCAACAGAAAATATTATACTGATACTAATCCTGTATCGTTAACATTTGAGGTTTCTCTAATGTACTTGAGTGCTGCAGTATAATGTTTACTCTTTCCAGAAAAATAAAAGTGTAAAATGAGACCTAGCTTTTTGTTTTCAGATGTGAGTTACTAGATAGTATCAGAACAAGTCTGAAGACTGACGACTGCTAGAAAAATCTATCTGAGGGAGAAATCATGGGCCACCAAGAACCTGAAGGGATATGAAGATAGGGAAAAGAAAAGGATAGAGAGGTGATCTTCCCACTCAGCTCTGAGGCATTTGCTGATTACCCGGTAAAAACAAATAGGCTGAAAAGTTGAACTGAACTTTTACCATTTTCAGTGTGGTGGGGGATTAAAGAACAACAACAACAACAACAACGACGACCTGGAGTTAAAGACCCACCAAGGCTTTTAGTTGAGACCCCTATAGGGCCATACCTTAGGTGTGAGAGAAAAGCTGAAATAGACAAGTCTCACTTTGAAATGAATTCAAAGCCAAGCTCAACCCTAGATTGAATTTTTTTTTAAGATTTTATTTATTTATTTGACAGACAGAGATCACAAGTAGGCAGAAAGGCAGGCAGAGAGAGAGGAGGAAGCAGGCTCCCCGCGGAGCAGAGAGCCCGATGTGGGGCTTGATCCCAGGACCCTGGGATCATGACCTGAGCCGAAGGCAGAGGCTTAACCCACTGAGCCACCCAGGCGCCCCATCAACCCTAGATTGAATTAAAGTGATCTTCCTGTTAGAAGCAAAATCAGCTCTTTCAGGAAATTGATCACATCCCCAGACTCTTAAGTAATCTCTGTAATTTTTGGTACAAAATACCCTGTAGTCCCCCCAAAATTAAGCATACCAAGAGACAAGATTTAATGACCAGAAAATAGATTATAAAAACAATCACTAGAAATCTAGATATTGGAGTTACTAGACAAAAATATTAATATAATTATAATGAAAATGTTAAAAACTATATCAAGATAAGAAATTTATCCAATAATTTTTAGTATAAAAAGGAAACAAAAAGATATTCTAGGCCTAAATCATTAAGTAACTAAAATCAGAAGTCCCATAGATTTTTTAATAGTAGATCAGATAAGCTGAAGGAAAGAGTAATGCAGGAGAAGATAGGTCAGTAATAAACACATAGACTAAAGCACAGGGAGAAAAATGTGCTCATTTTCAGGAAAGAATAGAAGTTGCAAACATTGTGTGTGTATATATACTTCACATATATACACACCATTACATTATTATTAATATATACTAACAATGTATAATGTATGTATAAAGGTATATATGTATAATGTATAATTTATAATATATAATGTATATATTGATTATAAATCATATGTAATTATATATTATATAATTATATATGATTATAATTATAAATGCGGTTATGTTATATAATTATATTATAATTCCATTTTACATATACATATATGTGTGTGTATATACACACCACTTCTTTATCCACTCATCCATCAAAGGATACTTGGGCCCTTTCCATAGTTTGGCTATTGTAAGTGATGCCGCAATAAACATAGGGATGTATATATCTTTTTGAGTTAGTGTTTTTGTATTCTTTGGGTAAATAACCCATTAGTGTAATTAGTAAATCATGTGGTAGTTCTATTTTTAATTTTTAAGCAATATTTATTTATTTTTGGAGAGAGAGAGCACCTGTGTGCACTAGCAGGGAAAGGGTCAAAGGGAGAGAGAGAGAATCTCAAGCAGACTCGCCGCTGAGGGCAGAGCCCAGAGTGGAACTGTATCTCATTACCCTGAGATCATGACCCAAGCTGAAACCAAGGTTCAGACACTCAATTGACTGAGCCCCATCTATTTTTAATTTTTTGAGGAACCTCCATCCTATTTTCTACAGTGGCTGTACCAGTTTGCTTTCCCACCAACAGTCCAAGAGGGTCCCTTTTCCCCCACATCCTTGCCAACACTCATTTCTTGTGTTTTTTTTATTTTAGCCATTCTGACAGGTGTGAGATGATAGCTTATTGTGGTTCTGATTTGCATTTCCCTGATGATGAGTGAAGTTGATTATCTTTTCATGTGCCTGTTGGCCATCTGAATGTCTTCTTTGGAGAAAAGTCTGCTCATATCTTCTGCCCATTTTTAATTAGATTATTTGTGATGTTTTTGGTGTTGAGCTGCTTAAGTTCTCCATATAGTTTGGGTGCAACTGCTTATCACATGTATCATTTGCAAGAATCCTCTCCCATTCAGTCGGTTATCTTTTAGTTTTGTTGGTTGTTTCCTTTGCTGTGCAGAACCTTCATATTTTGATATGGTCCCAATAGTTTATTTTTGCTTTTGTTTCCCTTGCTTCTGGAGACATATCTAGAAAAATGTTGTTACTGCCAATGTCAGAGAGATTGTTGCCTGTGCTCTCTTCTAGGATTTTTGTGGGTTCAGATGTGGCCATTAAAAAATTTCTTGAGCCCAGGCTATATGTGAGATGTTTTATTGGATTTGTGGAATCAATATGGCCCTAGTGTTGAATAGCTTCCAGTCTAGTGGTAACAAGGGATGCATACAACTAACTGTAATGTAGTGGGATGAACACAGTAGTAGAGGTATGGGTATTCTGCTCTGGACACACCGAGAGCAGATTGGAAGTATCACTAAGTCAACTTTTAGAGACCTCAGTATTGAGATATTTCATTACCTTTTTTTCCACCTCAAAACAGTATTTTAAAAAAACTTCAACATACTCTTCATTCCTCTTACACTATACCTTCCTCCCTCATTGTGACTACACTGCCTTACCGGCAATAAAAAGTGGAAAAAAATAATTGCGTTCTTAAATAATCTGTACAATAAAGAATAGTAGGAAGTGCCACAGAGACAATTATGTCACTAAAGTCTGAGAATTGTTTTTGATATGAGGCAGACAAAAAAAGAAGAGAGAGATGATATATATTACAATTCCAGTAAACCATTTGACACAACATTTATCAAAACTGGAATGAATTAAGATAAATTTTTGGTTGATCAGTTAGAAAATTTAAACCTCATCTTTTCCAAAAATAATACTAATAATAAAAACATGACAGTGGCAGAGGAAGAAAAAATTTGCAGAATTCTACTGGGCTTGGCATTAAGTTCTATTTTGTTTTGAATTGATCTTGGAAATTAAAGTCGCTAGATAAAATCCAAAAGACCTATTGACAAATTGCTAGAATTTAAAGAGAGTTAAGCAATATTATTATAAATACTTTTTATGTATAAAGTTAATTTCATTCTATATCAGAAGCTGAAGTTAGTGTAATTAAAATATATAATATTTTATGTATATATTTAATATATATTAATATAATCTATAATTTTTTATTCCTACATATCTTATGGTTTTTGGTGCAATTGTAAATGGGAATGATTCCTTGAGTTCTCTTTCTGTTGCCTCATCATTGGTGTATGGAAATGCAACAGATTTCTCTATATCGATTTTGTATCCTGTGACTTTACTGAATTCATGTGTCAGTTCTTGAAAATATCGTATGATTTCACTCATATGTGGGATTTAAGAAATGAATCAGATGGGGCACCTGGGTGGCTCAGTGGGTTAAAGCCTCTGCCTTCAGTTCGAGTCATGATCCCGGGGTCCTGGGATCGAGCCCCACATCAGGCTCTCTGATTGGCAGGGAGCCTGCTTCCCCCTCACTCTCTCTCTCTCTCTCTCTGCCTACTTGCGATCTCTGTCTGTCAAATAAATAAATAAAAATCTTAAAAAAAAAAAAGAAGTGAAACAGATGAACATGGGGGAAGAAAAAAAGAAAGAGGGAGGCAAACCATAAAAGAGACTCCTACCTATAGAGAGTAAACTGAGTGTTGTTGGAGGGGAGATGGATGGTGGGGTGTCAAATGGGTGATGGGTATTAAGGAGGGCACTTGTGATGAGCACTGGGTGTTATATGTAAGTGGTGAATCACTAAATTCTACTCCTGAAGCTAACATTACACTGTATGTTAACTAACTAGAATTTGAATAAAAATTTGAAACATATATGTGTATGTATATATATAATACATATATATGTATGTATATTATATACATAATGTATACATATATATACATACATATAATTTTTAAACTATAAATGATAGAAATCCAGAATTTTTTTAGGAAAAAAATAAAACTTAATTAAAAGTCTTTAGTAAGTAAAAAATTGAGAGCTATACCATAATCAGGGATTTAATTCTCTCTCAAGTTAATCTGTAAGTCCAATGCAGATTTAAGTTGTAATTCTAAACTATATACGGAAGAGGAAGCAAGAAATGTAAAATGAATCATAAAAAATATTACTAGAAAGAAGAGGAAGGTGATAACTTATTGGATATCAAGATTTATTGTAAAGCTGTAGTAATTCAGATAATAAGGTATACTGACAAGGATTGACAGAATAGAGAACTCCAAACACACACACACGGAAACTCTCTGTAAGGCAAAGATGGCATTGCAGATCAGTGGGAAAATATGAACTATTTGCTAAATGGTTCTGGAACAATTTGTTATATGTGGGAAAAAATATAATTGACTCCTTCTTCACACCATATACAAAAATAAATTCCAGCTGGATTAAAGACCTAAATGTGAAAAGCAAACAGTAAGTTATGAAAAAAATAAATTTGTATCCACAGGGTACTATTTCTTAAACTCAAAAACTCAAATCATAAATTAGCAAATTGATCAATTTAAATCCACTAATATTTAAACATTTTTGTGCACTTTTTTCTTTCTATTTTATTTTATTTTTTCAGTGTTCCAAGATTCATTGTTTATGTACCATACCCAGTGCTCCATGCAATATGTGCCCTCCTTAAGAAAAAAAAAAATTGTGCACTTAAAGATAAGATAATATTTAAAAATGGAAAAAAATGAACCACAAAATGAAGGAAGATACTTTACAAGTCATATCACAGATAAAGGTCTCCTATAAATTAAAAAAGATAAAAAGGAAAGAAGGAAGGAAAATAAAGCTAGTAAGAAACTATCACAAGATATAAACTTGTGCAAAAGGAAACAATAACCAATAAAAATATGAAAATATTCTCACTCTCATTAGAATAAAAAAATATAATTAATCCCATAGTAAGAACCCTTTCCCATTTATCAAATTCATCCATATTAAAATACATGACAATACCAGATATGGGTAAAGATGATGAGCAACAGAATTTTATATTCTGTTTGTGGGAATTGAAAAATTCACTTTGGAGAGAAATTTGGCAATAACTTATAAAGATGAATATGCCCGAAACCAAACAACTCCACTCTTAGTGTATAACTTAGAGAAACTCTTCCCATGCAAAAGAAGAATTTCCTAATCATGACAAAGCTTTGGTGTTTTTAACTGCAGATCATTGGAAAGAAATATTAGTTAACAAAAGAATGGGTAACTAAATTTTGATAATATCATGCAGAGGCTTATAGAGCAGTAAAAAATGAAGGAGTTAAACTTCTCTCTAGCAACATGGAACCATTTCAGAAACCATGGATCTCAATCTCAGCAAATAATGTTGAGAAGGAATAAAAAGCAAGTTACAGAATACATTATGATGTCATCCGTTTAGATTCAAAAACATGCAAAACAAAAATGTATGTTGCTTAAGGAAACTTGCAAACATATAAATAAATCCATGGACTAATAAGCAACAAATAATGGTTACATCCAAGAAGGGTCAGGAGTTGAAATCTGAGATGGTATATAAAGACTTTACCTGTATTGGTAACGTTTTATTTGTAAGGCTGGACATTAGTAGACAGAAGTGTAGATATTTGCTGCACCTGAAGTTGCTGGGCCTCTAATAAGTGAATAAATAGAGTTTCAAACTGGGCAAGATTATGGTACAAAAGACAACTCTTTGCAAATACGTTTGGGCAACTGTGTGTATATGTGTATATATACTCACATACTGAAAGAGAGACTAAAATGTAATTTTGGAAGAAGTTGGTAGCATCTGGAGGGTAAATAAACAGGAAAGGACTTTAAATTTAATAGAATGCTTTTCAGTTACCGAACACTATGTCTTGGGTTTCTAGGGAGGACATATGGCAGAGTTAGACCCTTCTCTCCTGTAGAATGTAGGATGTGTGATGTTCCCCGATGTTCTCGGGGAGGACGATGTGTTATCTCAGTCATAACGTCTTTAGTGGATACAGTCACTCACTTGTTTAGCTGTTTCCTTAGTGTTTGACAGTTAGTAGGTTTTCAATGAAAATGTGCTAAATTAATAAGCTCCTCTTTCCATAGAGTATACTCTCGAATTTACTCTCAATTCTATTCACTGTAACAGGTCACACTTCATAATCAGTTGGAGAGGAATGGGAATGGGATTTGGACTTTTTTCTTCTCAGGGATTCATTTGCGAAGTCTTTTCAGGGTCTGCCTTTAGCATGTCAATCTGACTTGTTACCAACTGATATTCCAAATGTTCTAAATTAGTGTTCTCAAATGTTACAAAGCATCAGAGTCATCTGAAGGACTTGTTAAAACACACACTGCTGGGCCCGCTCTCAGACTTTACCATTCAGTAAGATTGAAAATTGGGAAATTTGCATTTCTAGCAGGTTCCTGGGTGATACTGATACTGCTGGTCCCAGAACCATTCCTTGAGATCCGTTGTTCTAGATATTCTAGTGTTTACAGAAACTTTCCATAATAGTCTGAAAGGTATTAAAAAAATAAAAACACCCTATGCCATTTTTTAATCCTCTAAGTAATTCTAATTATCTTTCATACCAAAAGAAGATGCTTTCATGAGTCTATTTCCTTAGACCAGGAAATGAGAGTGTCAGAGGTCTTAACAATGGTTAGTCCAGAGAATACAGAAGAGAGAAACTCTCTAATGCATTCAGGTGTGGCTGTAATCCTTGCCCTTAGAGGAGGGACAGGTAGGAGTGGGGTCGTCCAGTTATGAATAAATCCTCGGCATCATATGTGACACTGCTGCCTTAACCACATCATCTTGAAATTCTCTCATGCTTCAGACCCTACTATCCAGGTTTCATATCTGTTTCTGTGTTTTTCGTGATCTTCTCTATTTGATCGTGCCTTCAAAAATGAGATCTTCCTTGTTTCCACTTCCAGTTCTTACTATGTCACTACAAGGTGATTTTCTCTACTACTAAGTCCTTATTTCCTATTTATGTGGAAATTACTTTAAACCTTTCCCTCTAAGCTCGCCCTTTGTGTGTGTCCATATTTCCAAACACATTTGGATATCACATAGTATTTCAAGTTAAACAGAATGAGAATTAAATTCATTATTTCTCCAATCTTCCTATCACACTAGTCTACTCTTTTTCCCACCCACCCAAGATCCACTTGATTTTTCTTGCATCTTTTTTTTTTTTGAAGTTCCTTCTTTTTTTAAAGATTTTATTTATTTATTTGACAGAGATCACAAGTAGGCAGAGAGGCAGGCAGAGAGAGAGGGAGGCAGGCTTCCTGCTGAGCAGAGAGCCTGATGCGGGGCTCGATCCCAGGACCCTGAGATCATGACCTGAGCCGAAAGCAGAGGCTTAACCCACTGAGCCACCCAGGTGCCCCTTTCTTGCATCTTTTATCTCTCTTATATTGGGAGACAGTATGTATAGCATTTGCATACCATAGGCATCAGATTGCAACTGTTGCTTAAGGTTAGGCAAATTACTTAAGATCTTTTAGATGCTTATTTTCCCTTCCATAGCATGGAGTTTAAAGTAGATCTTGCTTCATAGGCTTTATTTTATGATACAGCAGCAGCATCAGAGAGCATGCTATGAATGCAGAAGGGCCCTATTATAGACCTACTGTATGACAAACTCTGGGGTAGGGCCTTGTAATCTGTTTTCACAAGCATCCAGGTGATCCCAATGTATGCTAGAGGATGATTATACCGAGGGAATGATTGTACCATTTATCCAAGCACCTAAGCCAGAAATCTGGAAACTCATCTTTCTTTCCAACATAGAACCAAATTCATTGGTCATCGAGTCTCCTCAAACTAATTTAAATTTCTTATTTTATCTATTTTCCATTCTCATATTCACCATCGCCATAAATGCTCAAACAGATTGTTGCAATACCTTTCTAGTATCATCTAACTTCTCCTTTATGAGGCCATGACTCAGGGGAGTAGAAAATACTTTCTATTTTAGTTTAATCACTTATTTCCTTTGTAAAAAATTCTTCCTGGACAGATCCCAGACTCTATAGCGTAAAGTAAGCAGTCCTTCATGACTAACTGGAGAATAAATTGACACCTTCCTCCATTCTTGACAAGTTCCATCTCAGCTGTTGACTCTCCTCTCCAGACTTCCCTCCTTACAGAGCTGGTGTCTCCCAGGCCTGGCATAAAGTAGCTATTCCTGTAGGGCAGAACCATGACTCTGCAATATAAGTTTGGTGCATTAGTGCGGAGTTTGGGCTGTCCAGTTGGGCACACCCAAATTCACCCTCACTTTTCCCTTTTAATATCTCTGTGACCCTTGGGTAAATTATTTAATCTTCCCGTGCTTCTGTTTCCTTGTCTCTAAAATGAGCACATTAATAGAACCCACGGAATTGGGTAGCCATGAACATCACATGGGTAGATACCTGTACTGCGTCTATCATACTGTGTTCTTGAGAGCAAGTGATCAGTGCGTGACATTTCTTTTCTCTCCCATCCTTATCATCCTAGGTTCTCTTGGTCTGTCCAGGCTGTGTGAGTGCTTCCATGGATATCTGTTTCTTCAATACTTGGGATACACCATGTTGGGTTGTAAATACTTTATTTGGTATTGGACTCTTTCATATTTGCGTAACAGCATCCATTCCCCTTCCTTATGGCTCTAGCTGCTAAGAAAGTTATCTGTGACCCAGTACGTGTAGTTTTGGTGAGGGAGTAACCCCAGATTCTGGCATCCTGCCAAGGAAGCCAGATCCTTTTTCTTCCCAAGGAAGAAAATAGTAATATCAGAGCCAGCACATAACCTAAACTCAGACACTCTAAGTTCTCTGTGGGGACTTTAACTCTTACCAGAGAGATGTAACAACTGGGAGCCCTTAGTCCTTTATTCCAGCTGCCCTGTCCTGACCAGGCTGTTTCCAATTCTTGAATGGTGGTGTTTCCCCTTTTAGACATGCAAAATCCCTGCTTGCTGACTTGTCCAACAGGGCCCTCCTCGTTTCCATCAGTGCTATGACTCCCCAGAGAGGCTTCCTATAAAACCACAGTCAGTTTCTGCTGATTACACCTCAGAGGACTGGTGTGTTCTACTTTTCTTTGATTTATCCTTTCTTTTTTTTTTAACATTGGCATGAAACACGAGGCTCAAATCCTTTTGTGATTAGAGGAAAGGCCATCACTTAGGAAGGGCTCATGTGAGCCCTTGTGAAAATGCCAGTGTTTTCAGGTTTAGGATTGTGTACACAATTTGTAGGCAGTACATGACCTCGATTCTCTCTCTCTAGCTCATGTTGATTAAAAATTGTTTTTTTAAAGCAGATTTTCATTGCAAATGAAGACGGAAGCATCGTTAACTATATTTATCACTAACAGCCCTTACTTGCCAGCGATTATCAATTAGTGAAAACAGATTTTAAGGATTAAAACAATAACATACAGTATTTATCCTCCAAACCATACTTCTCATTAAAAAGTCTTTCCAATTGGCCTATAAAGGGCAATGTTGTCTTTTCTCTATGTGGAAAGAGAAGGCTTTCAATTTTGCACCATATTTGTGTCTCTCTTCATAATTACCCATGTGTAAAATGTTTCATTTCATGCTCATGCTTTTTTGTAGTACTCAACAACTGAAAAGATCATTTGGACTCATAATCTACAGATCTAATACTTGGTTATCAAATCTTGCTATCTCATTCTTATGATAGGTACCAGTATAGACATCATATTCCTGTGACTTTGCTTTTAAAAGGCGTTTTAGTATGGGCATTGAAAAAATATTTCTCTTGTAATGTTATCTTATGTGTTAAATTAAGCAATATTCTCTACAGTAAGAGTATGCATTATCACTCGAAGAAATAGAGAAGATATAGTACTTCAATAACAATCTATGACCGATTTTAATTATTCAAAGGAATATCCATATAGGACATTTTAATTGTGCTTATTTTGCTCAAACTTCAGCTGTCCAATTTCACTCAGACAACTAGCTTCCAAAAGCACCAACATAAATTTATTTCTATCAATTTATTCAGTTAGTATACATTGTGCTCTTTATGTGTACCAAGCTCTGTATTAGTTCCTGAGACAACAGTTAAGCCCAATAGTCCCTGGGATATGCCGTGATTTAGGGTACAGAACGGTGGAAAGACTTAACTCCTTGAGTAGGTTTTTTATGGCCCTTGTTGCAGACAGCAGGGCTGTGGATAAACCATAGACCCAGTCCTCACCCCTCCTGTTTTCAGTGTGTGCCTGGGATCTGATCTCAGGTGTGTCCTCCCCCACCCCACCCCCGAACCCCCAATGTGTATATGCAACAAGTTTAATGCTGTTAACATTGACCGGAAATTCAAAATGACAGAACCGGAGGTACTGCAACCTGGAACTCTTAACTTTTGTAAACTGGTGAAAATAGTGGAATGCATGGAGTCTCTGCTTAATGCCGTCTCCACCTCCCCCACAGACTCCTCTGCTCAGCCGTTCAGGAATAGGATATGTATTAGACAACGAACATCTGGTCTGAATATCTCTTAGGACCATATGCTTTCTTCTGCCATATTATCATCCTAGACTAGATTAGGGGCAATCCAAACCAAATGGGGATTTAGGGGAATTTCCAAGGGTCACTTAATAAAGTAATTTTGGTTTTCTCTTTGCAAAGAACGCGGCATACCGTGGAGGCCACGGAGAGACCTAAGCACAATCTCGTGGCAGAAATAACCCGAATAAATAATCATCCTAATCATAAACGTTTTCCTCACAATTTTCAAATGGGAAATGGAAACTGTTAATTGTCACCGTTACAAATGGATGTATCCTGCTGGGATTTTACTGGAAAGATGACGTTCTATGGAATAGCCTTGTCTTCTAAATGAAAACCAGTAGCTTTGGCTCTGGCTTTGTTTTCCCCCCAAACTCCTTGCTGATAATATTCATGGTGCTTTTGGGACTGCCTTTGTTCCTGTACCATAAGGATTTCTTGATTTATGGTTGCAAGATCTTCATGGCCAAATGACGAAGGGCCAAGGTTTGATTGTATAAAAGCAAGCACTAACTAACGTTCTCCAAGAATGTGTTCTGAGAGTAAAGTTCAGTTCATTTGGTTTTGATTTTACAATTAGAATATAAGATGTTCGGCTTTGAGAATGTGTTTCTCTTCAAAATTCTATCAATGAAATAGATTTTTATCTCTGATTCTAAGACTTATTATCTCTACTCTTAAGAAATTAGATCCACACAGAATTAACAATTAGCATAGGGAATGTGAGTTATAGTAACTAGAAGCATAAAATTAAATTGATACTTTATTTTTGACATTTATAACTAGTCAGGGATCATTTTAAATTTTATCGAGAGGATTTAAAGTGGATTAGGAATATGTTTTGTTAAAATAATCATATATAAGTTCTAAATAGACCATGCACGCTAGGTTAGGGGTAGTGTTTAAGGACATAGTTTATGTTTTATCATTTTTTGTGTTCTTACATACTTTTGAAACTCTTGACATAGTGCAAACATCAGCACAGAGCCAGGTGGGGGACTACTTGATTCCATCTTTACCTTATGTTTACTGGTTAAGGCAGGATTGTCTATAGCCACAAATGTTGTTTCTCAGCTACCCATCTGTCTGACTTTGCACCTTGAGTGCAGAACTACCTTTGAACCCAGCTCATTTTGAGAGGCTGATGTTTATTTAATAAAATATTTCCTCGGTACAAGCTGCACCCTGATGATCAACAGCCAGTAATAATTCCTTTAACCAGCTCTCCAACCATTTTGTCCAATTTTAAATTAAATCCAAGCTGCTGACAATATTCTACTCTTATCTTATTCTCTCATCTTCCTCAAGCCTCCTCCTTGTCCTACCTTCCCATTTCCACTAAATATTAGTCTCCCAAGCATGCCTTTTAAAAAATATGGGTTTGGGGATTATTAGATGACGACATTGTTAGGATTATGTTGTTGTTAATGTCTAGTATGCCATAGTATGCCGTTACAATCGATAGTAGCACTATAGTCCTAAGTAAGGAATGAGTAAGTTCCAGTTGAGAGAATAAAGTGTATTTCATCAACAGACAAGTCACCAATGAAAGCATCTTAATGGATGTTAGTATTAAATCAGGGGCAGTCTCTATAAAGATAAAGGGATAAGAGAATAAGAAAAGTAAGTCATCAAGAGCTACTGATCTCCAACTCAGGATCTGATATGTAGAACGAATTTTTAATGTATGTAAAAAATTAAAACATGGATATTTTGTCACTAACAATGAAGACAACAATGTTAAATTTTCAAAGCCCATTTTTCCTTTTTGTCTGAATAAATATGTAAAATACATCTATATCCTAAATAATGGATCTGTAAATTTTCATTGATAGGATTATATTTTTCTTATCAGGTAACACATGCACACACACATACACACACACACACACAACACGGTGGCTGTCTCAATCAGTGGTAACAGGACAAAGATGAAAAGGAAAGTTTGAGTCAGTCACGAGGGTGTATTTGATCAATATGGTTTCAAATGTTCTAGGCAGTTTTATAGCTAACAAAACTTATCTCTGATGATTGGTAAAACTGGTTATTTTCAAGAAATAAGTTTGGTATTTTTAAAATCATGATGGTCTCAAAATCAATTGGTCATAATCAACTCTTTTGTTCTTAATGAGAACACAATGATACAGAACAGTGTAGAAATGAAATAATGAAAGTGAATTGCAGTCAGTAGGGGTAATCAGTGTTTTTACAAAATTTTAGTTTCAGTTTATATGTTATCCTCACATACACAAAACATAGGTTTATATTGAGTCACAAAGTGAAATATATATATCTTATAGTGAGCCATGGTGAAAATGTTTAAATGCTACTGCATTAAGCAGTTTATAAGCTTGCTTTTGTCCCTCAAAGTTAAAAGCTATAAAAGTGTTGGAAGCGAATTCAGCCAGTGATTGGGGGTTAAAAACTTTCACTGGGTGACAAAACAGTTCCAAGTAGTTTTATGAGAAACTAAACAGCAATCAAGAAGAATATGCTTCAGTCATAGTGGTACAATGAATGTCATTTATCTAAATATGGAAAATGACAACAGACGTTCTTGTCCATTAATATAATCTACTCTAAGCCAAAAGTTGAATCTGGTTTCTATTTGTCAGCTAAAATCAAACAAGCCATAGTAGATAATATATTCTACATTTGAAAATTAACAGAGCTAACCTTTTCATCATACTGAGAATATTAAAAACCTACATAACCTTTCACTTCCCGCATGTTCTGAATTCTATTTGTTCCTGTGTAATCTATCAAGAGGCATATCATGTCAGAAAAAGGAATAAGAGAAAATATGAGTCGGACGTTTTGTTTCAAAGTAGACACAAATGTCAAAATTGTAAACAATTTTAGTTTTTAGGTTTTTATTTCTAAAAATTTACATACATATGTATACATGCATATGTATATATTGGTTTTAGATCTGCTTGATGTCAAACTATATCTTTCATTCAGTATCACGTGTACAAAAATTCAAAATTTTTCTTCACTCTGTGGTTAAGTATTGTGGATATAGAGTCTGTCCTATAACCTTAAATTGTATTTAATTTTAACCTCAGTGAAGTTGATTAAATGGTCTACTGGATGGCATATGATCCTCAAAATTTTTGTTATACCCTTGTAATAAATAACTCGAATAGGAATTATAACCTGTGTTGCTTCTGTATCTATACACTGAACACAGTCTTTCTTGCACCCTAGCGTTTTAATTGTTTAAATAAAGACTGCCCAGAAATCTTACTACATGTAAAATGTGAGTCAGATTTCACTTTGGGAAAACACTGGAAGTGAAATAGAAAACATTCAGGTTATTTTTATAAAATAAAAAATAGTGTACTTTTGCTTAAAATACGATGTCTGCAAGTAAATATATAGCTTTAGCTTTATTATTAGTTTTGAGTTAGTTACATGCTAAATTCTGTTCCTGAAATTCAAGAAAAGTGAGATTTAGACTAATACATAACTGATATCTTCTAGAGCATAGAAGAGTCTTTCTTAACCTCATCTACGCAGCCTGTGAATCAAAGAAACACACTCTTTAAAAATACCTATTGGTTTGACTTCTAGAAAGGGACAGCATCTTGTAAATTCTGCCTAAGGGGGTGGCTGTCCCAAGAATGGTGGGATAGCCTCTTACCAAAAAGATGAAATCACATACCCCTAGATGAAATCCCCATTGGATTTAATGAAAATAAAATTAGGCACAAGTACAGAGAAATGGGGGAGCATTAGAATTTTTAGAGGCATTTATATATTCTTGCGAGGATTTGTATATTCTCAAATTTCCATCCTTTTATTTTTATTTAGGAGATCAGTGCACCACTGTGGTTAAAAGTAAAGGCTGTTGAGTTCCAATGGTCGAGAGTCAGCCTTAGCTTTTCCATTTAAGCAGGACCTGGATATTTGGAAACTTTCTTATCCCATTTTCCTTGTCTGCATTGTGAGGATAATATAGGATCTACCACAAAGGGCTGTTTTGTGAATTTAATGAGATAAGCTCTGTAAAGTACTTAGCATATTGCATGGCACATGCAAAATGTTTAATAAATGTCAATACTGATATGTTTTCTTTTTTTTTTGATATATGTTTTCTGATTAACAAATGTTGGTGAAAATGCAGATGTATACAAAGATGAAAATAGCCATATGACCATCACTCATAATTCATATATTATGAAGAAACAATTCTTCATTTCCTTCTAGTAATATATTTAGTGTTCATGTGTGCATGCGTGTGTATTACACTAGAACGTATGTGTGTGTGCACATTTATTTCCACATTTATTTCTATGTTTATTTGGAAATGACTAGTATATTGAATTTGTATGTGTAATTTTTTTGTATTGTTTTATTTTGATCCAAGATTTGAAGAGAATTCTACATGCCACTAGGCAATTAAGGACGCCTTATAGTTTAGACTTGAAATGAAACCAGTTTTAGGGTGTGTGTGTGTGTGTGTGTGTGTGAATTGCTCTGTGTGTGTGTGTGTTTTTGTGAATTGAACTGTTGCTGTATTGGTAAGATCCTGAATTCCAAGCAGTGTTCCTGCTAACTACGTGAAAGAGAATAACAATATAGCCTGAAATGATCTCATTCAGATAAAAACGGTAGTCTTATGTGACCGCTCCCTTTACACACACACACACAGACACACACACGCACAGAAATCCTAGCCTCATCCCATGATGCATGAACGCTGATTGCTCTTTGAGGTGCATGTACCTAGAGTGCTTCCAAGATTATTTTCCTTCCATTATTCTGTATTTGGCTCCAGTCTGCAGTTTTAAACTTGGTTTAACATAAACTGTTCCCATCCCATTTTAATACGATCTATGTATATTTACTCTTTTCAAATATTATGGTAAGACACTGGTTTGCCCAAGTCCTGTCTCTCCCTCCCTCTTTTCCTCCCTCCCTTCCTTCTGACATTATCTACCCGGCTGCTGCCATTTGCATGTCCTCTTCATCTCGCTATACTTGTATCAGATTAAAGTTTTCTGCAAAAACCAGAATGAATCCCCATATCTTCTGTGAAGTTTCCCAGGTCCTTGATGATCGTCTCCTTCACGGAATGCCAGTATAAAGTACTAGATGTATGATTCACTTAGTAATTAGACTTCCCTGTTAATGGGATCTTCATCTAGAACTGGAAAGTATTTGGGACTCCTTACTTAACCTCTAGGAGTCCAGTTAGAAATTGGAAATGTGTATATGCTTATAATTCTTGAAATTTTTGAAATATTTCTTTCTTTATTTAATCCATTTGTGCTTTAGATTATGTTGATTTACCATTTTCCTAGTTGATATAAGATTAATAAAATTTCAATAATTTTCATAGTGATTGACTTGTGCTTCCAAAAAGAAGCAAAGACCCAACTAATACCGCTAGGGTCCAGTTTCCCAGGGAGGCCATTATTTGTAATTACTTGTTGGTAAAATAGTGCAAAATGTCGAGGGTTTACAAGACAGCTGATCTCCAAGTTAAAATTATAGCAGTGCACTAATTTCTCTAAACTTTTTATAATGTTATTCATGCCCTCATGAGAAGACATGGTTGTAAGAGTCTGAAGTGAAGTCAAGAGAAGAAAATGAATAGAATCAACCGAATCTTTCAAGTTTCATCTTTGTCTGGGTGTAGCTAACTCCGGGATGCCAAAGGCCAGAGCGTTTGCAGTGGGGGTCCTAACCCTGGCAATACCACCTAGTGTTTCTATATTTTTTTCTTGCATTTCTTGTCTTCGATACCACTTTATGCATTACAATGTAAGAGCACAGACTCCTTCATGTTACATGTTGGGAGGGAGACAAACCATAAGTGACTCTTAATCTCACAAAACAAACTGAGGGTTGCTGGGGGGAGGGGGGTTGGGGGGGGGTTATTATGGACACTGGGGAGGGTATGTGCTATGATGAGTGCGGGGAAGTGTGTAAACCTGGCGATTCACAGACCTGTACCCCTGGGGGAAAAAATATATTATCTGTTTATAAAAAATTAAAAAAAAAAAAAAGAAATACTTTTACCAAAAAAAAAAAAAAAGTTGATAATAATACTGATGTCATAGTGTACGGTCTGATTTGACAAGAACATTTTGCCACAGTTTTTTTTTAAGATTTATTTATTTACACATACATACAAACATACGTACACACACACACACAGACAGAGAGAGAGAGAGAGAGAGAGAAGCAGAAGTAGGAAGGACTGATAGAAAGAATCTCAAGCAGATTTCCCACTGAGCACTGAGCCCAGTGCACGGCCGGATCTCACAACCCCAGGATCAGGGTCCTGAGCCGAAACCAAGGGTCAGACCCTCAACCAATGGAGCCATCCAGCTACCCCCATTTTGCCAGTTTCAAGAACATTTATCTAGTGGGAAAATGAATGTAACAACAATGTGGGCACACAGCAATGTGCCAACAATCATGATCCTGATAAAGTATTTCTGTCCTGATTTAAAATTGCATTTACATATTTAGAAGAATGTTTCACAAGTTGGGGTAATTTTGACCATACAGGAGCATTTAGCAAGTCTGGGGACATTTTTGGCTTCACAACTGGAAGATGCTACCAGCACCTAGCAGGCAGGGGCCAGGGCTGCTGTAAACGTTCTAGCTGCATAGGATGAGCCTGAGCACAAGAAATCATCTCAAGCAGGTTATGTGATGCTGAGGCTGAGACACCCTGGCTTCAAGTTTCCAGTAGAAGCGTCATTTTCTCGGTGGCTTCTTCAGCATCAGAAGATGGGCCTCTTGTTAATTTTGGGAACAAAGCTTACTGAATGCCCTTCAGGATAAGACACCAGAATAAAAATTGCTCCAGGAGCTACATATATATTGTATTCCTACAGAAGCTTATGAAACACTCTCACCAACCTGTTGGATGACGATAGGAGAGCTGCCACTCTCTCCATAAATATTCATCACTATGGAAACCTCCCCACATCCGTGCACTCCTATAACCTTAAATGGCAAGTACGTATTTTATAAGGATGGTGAGGGAAGGAAGCAGATGAAGTCTTCTATTGGCATTCTATTGAATGTTTGATTAGAAATTCTAGACTGGTGTTTTTCAATCCAGGCTATTGATAAAGATCTCCTGTGGAAACCTCACAAATTCTGATGCTCAGGCCCTCCTACCCCCAAACAACCAAGTGAGAAATTGTGATGCTGGGACCCAGGCACGAGTCTTTTTCTAAAAAGCTCCCTAGCTAATCGTAAGTTCGAATAAAGGCTGAGAACCATTGTTCTAGCCTTGATCAGTAAAGTTTTGCTTGAAAAAAAGAAAAAAGGCTGACCCCAAATCTTTACAGATTAATGAGTTACATGCTCCAAATTCAAGAGAGATGTTCTAGCTGTTACTTTGTAAGCATCAAGGTGAACACTGAGTTTTAGGATTATTGCTTGAGCAATTGTTTAACAGCTGGCAAAGCGCTGGGGGTGGGGAACTGCTCCAATTCCTGCGCATCTTTATATGTGAAAAGGAGCAAAAGTGGAAGGGTTTCTTACTGTACTTCAAGGGCAATACCAGGTTTTGACTAGAATGGAGTTAAAAGACACATAATGCAATGAGAAGTAAAATTTGAATTCCTCCCTAAAAATTTCTACAAGAAGGGGAAATGGTGTAAACAAGCCATCTGTGTTGTGATGTGAAACACATTCCCTAGCCGTGGCCCTCGCAGGGTGCCTTTATTATCTTCAAAGAGAAAAAAAAAAAAAGGAGGGGAACTTGCTGTGGGACCAAAGGCAGCAGGAATTCTGATCAATTTGTTTTCTAAATACACACACAATCATTCCTGCAAGGAGATGAGATATTCGAAAGTCAGGCAATGGATGAATTAGTATAAATCTAAGAATTAAATAAAATACAGTATTGGCAAAGCAGAGCTTCGATGCTGCTCTACATAAACACAAAAATGAACCGTTAAATTTAGAAATGAACAGATTCAAATGCAGTTTGTCCTTTTTCTATCTATAGTATGAATCCTTCTGATCATGTACTGTACATTTGATGGAAGCATGTGGCTGTGGCAAATGTCCCCCAGGAACAGATCCAAATCAGAAGTTCAATTTGCTTCAAGCTCTTTAAAATGTTCCAGGGGTGCAAAGTGGACTGAGTTCCCCAAATTCCCATATTATCTTTTTAAACACTGAAATATACAAAAGGTGGGGCAGAGGAGATGCACAACTTTAAAAAGCACAGGTTTGTCTTATCAAAAACATTTGATCTTGATTTGCAACGAGACAGATTGCTAATAGAAATCTAAAAATTATTTGCTCCATCTCCTAGACCTGCCATCGTCCCTCCTCCATCTTTCTTCTTTTTCAGTGTCTAAGGTGTAGGGTATCCTGGTGCATTGGAGGTGGATCAGTCTGGATGTGCATCCCAGATTCAGCTCCCATGAGACCTAAATATCAGGAACCTAGTTAACCTCTTGGATCCTTAGTTCTTTCTTCAGTGAAATGGAGCTACATCTGCCTCAATACTTGCAAGGACTGCTTTGGTGGCATTGGAATTGTGTCACACTCTTAGAATCCAATGCTACTCAGCAATAAGAAAGATGTTATGCTAAGTGAAATTAATTGTATTAATTCATCTTATTAATTAATAAGAAATTATTATGCTAAGTAAAAGAAGCCAGACTCAAAGGGCTGTATACGGTATGGTTTCATTTGTACCGTGCTCTGGAAAAAGCAGAGCCGTTGGGACAGAAAACAGATCAGTGGATCCGAAGTTTTGGGGGTGGAGGGGATGGAGACCTCCTGCAAAAAGAAAGGAGAGAGCTTTTTGGAGCGATGAAAATATCCTATAATCTTGATTGTGGTGGTGGTCACATGGTTGTACACACCTGCCAATTCAGAACAGTTGGACTAAAATGGGTGAGTTTTACTAGGTTATACATTGATAAACTTAACTGCCCCCTGAGAGTAATGCATAGAAAGGTGAAAAACAAAATGAAGGTTAAGACATTGGAGATGCCTTAGCATGATTACCTGTAAACGTACTTTTGTCACTTCTCTTTCTCAGCCAAGTATTTTACAGATAGAGTCTACCTCTGAATGCAATTCTTTATTGATATCCTCCTTTACCTCTTGTCACCTGATATGTTTGCTCTTTAGCAAACCATCAATGACCAATGTATTCTCAAATCTGTGTTTTCTTCAATCTCTTTGATATTTTCAAAACTGTTTTTACTGTGCCTCCCCTTCTAGGCACCTTTGGCTCTGTATACTTTGAGGACGCAGGGTCTCTTCAAGAGACTTTTCCTTTTCTGCCCATGGATATAGTAAATCCTCAAATTTGTGTATCCAGTCCATTTCCCCACCTTTGTTTCTATTTCATACCTGCTTTCTTACAATTTCAGCCATAAATGACTTCCAAAATTGTCCTTCTAGGTATCTCTCTCTCCAAAGTCCAGAATCAGATTCAAATTTTGTTTATTTGTTAGGCAGCTCTGTTTCTAAAAATATTAAATTTTTTTCTAACCGAAACATCACAGAATTATCTATTGCTAATTCAGTACTTCTTCAGTGATTTTGAGTGTTACATTTATCATTACATGACATCTCATGATACTATGAGAGTAGGTAAATACCTTATTTCTAAAATTTGCATTCTATTCCCATGATTCATCATTTCCTGAACAAATAAATACCTCAGTGTTTCCTACTATGGTGATGTTATATTTTTATTTCTGATAATTCAAGTTCCCCTCATGACTTTTCTTTTTCATTTCTTCTTCTTGGTTAATTTTGTCTGTGCATTTTTCCAGGTGAAAATTAGAATTATTTTGTAAGGTTTCCCATAAAGGGATTACGATTGATTGCATTACTTATATAAATTAATTTGAGGACAAGTAACACCTTCACAATATCAAATTGTTCTCTCTAGTAACATTTTTATTTCTGTACTTAGTTAAGTCTATTTCCTTCAGTAAAATGATGTAGTTATCTTCATGTAAAATCCATTGATTATTTGGCTAAATATTCTAATATTTTATGCTTTCCTGCCAGTCCAGATAGAATAACTCCTCAATATTTTTGGACGTGATTTTTGCTGCTGTAAAGGAGAGGAACTTCTTTTCTTATCTCAATAATATTTTAGTTTATTCTCTTAGCTGTTCTAACTGTACAATGATATCATTTTTTAATACCAGTGATTTCATCTATTTTCAAGGAATTTGCCTCACTCCCTTTTCTAGTCTTTTTTGATTTGATCAGAAATTCTAAAACTAGGTTCAGTAAAGTGATGCTGAAACTAGACTTTGCTTTAGAATGATTTTTTTAATGATAATGCCTCTAGTACTTGCTCATCTACCAATTAAGTGTTAGTTTGAGATCTTAAAAACTCTTGTTAAAGAATTATCAGTTTTTAGTTTACATGATTTTTTTTTTCTAAAGAGATATGTTTTGTTTTCTACTTACTTGCTTTTGTAACTTTAGAGATACTTGTTCCCATACCCCCCCTTTCACATGGTGAAATAAAAATTTATGATGGTATGAGGGAGGAGAGAGGAGGAAATACATGCTCTAATTGATAAATTACTTATTATTTAAGCCTGAGAGTTCATGCAATTACATAAGGATGTAAATGTCATCAGAATCAAAAAATATTCACTAACAACGTGAACACTTTTAAATTTAGTCCCTTTGTAATGAGCATATTTCACTATAATCTTAATTTTATATATTATAATTATTTTAGACAGTAATCATCAGACAATTCAAATCAATTGTTAAGTGAAATATATATGATTTCATAAAATTAAGAAAAAAAAGTTGAGCAATTGCTAGAATCATACACAAATGCATTGATACAATTATACACAATCCATTAAATCTCTGAGAGATTTAAACCAGTACAGTGTGTGAAGAGGGAAACATCAAAAATGTTGATGACATTAAATGCATTTAAGAGAGAATGCTTTGACTTTCAGTGGATCAAAAGGCCCTTGGAAAATGCATGGAGCCCTCCAACAATGTTGCCAGAGGATCTATTATGATAATTATGAAAATGTGGCCATATAATTTTATTAGAAAATATTTTTTAAAATTCTTAGTTTTTGATTCAATTTTATTTTATTATAGAAATTAGCTCATAGTTTCAATTAGCTATGTTTTGTTAGATACAAGCAAAGACACTTCACAAATTTATTTCTGTTTTTAGATAAATTCCAAATAAGCTTTTGATTTTTAAAATCCACTGACTATAAAAGTATGGTATATGTTTTAACTGAATTGACTTCTAAAGATCAGTGTCTATTATTCTGAGATAATGAAGAACTCCTGGACACTAATTAATTTTCTAATACTGAAGCATCTCTATGTTACTGGAATGAACCTTACTTGCTCTTGGTATATTATTTTCTTGACAGTCTTTAGGATACTAGTGCCTAGACTTTCACTTTTTAATTATTTGTTATATATTACTTTTGGAATTGGAAAAAATAACATTAAGACAAAAATTTTAAGAGATGTGTAATATAGAATAATTAGTATAGAATATACCAAAATAGTATTAAGTTCTAATATATATTATATATTCTAGCATAAAATATATAGGATAGTTTGTTTCTTTACTTACACATAAAATTGGTCTGTAGCTTTTGTATGTGTGCTTTCCTTGTCTGGTTTCAGTATCAAGATCATACTGGCTTTGTCAGCTGAGACGCTTACAATTCTTGCAATTTTTAAACAGTATAGAAATTATCCTTTGTATAAAAATTTGTACTAATTTCCCCATAAAAATCCCTAGAATTGTTACAATGTGTTTAATAGTAATTTTTGATAACCGTAAATTTCTATAATCATTTAATTATTTAGATGTCTGCATTCTTTAAATCAGTTTTGAAAATTTCTATTATTAAAAGCTTAAGTTTTTTTTAAAGATTTTATTTATTTATTTGACAGAAAGAGATCACAAGTAGGTGGAGAGGCAGGCAGAGAGAGAGAGAGAGAGAGAGGAGGAAGCAGGCTTTCCGCTGAGCAGAGAGCCCGATGCAGGGCTCGATCCCAGGACCCTGGGATCATGACCTGAGCTGAAGGCAGAGGATTTAACCTGCTGAGCCACCCAGGTGCCCCAAAATTTTAAGTTTTATAGATGCACATCTATACTGAATTCCCAAAAATATTTATCAGTGGTAAACTAACTTTTTTATGGCAAATGTTGTGTAATGGTGACTTCTCTAATTTTTTAATGACTAGACATACCAAAATTTTGTTTCTTTTTACTAGGTGTATAATTTATTTATGTGCTACTTCATTCAAAAATATTGCATAGCATTCTTTATGAATGTATTTTTTAGCATTTGCCTTTAGACAGTATTGGAGAGGTTTTTTTTTTAAGTAAACATTTCAGAAATAACTATCAAGCACAAATAAACAACATAGAAAGCACAAGAGAAATTGAGATTGAAAAGGAGAAAAACAGAAAGCCCACAGAAATAGAGACAAGTATTTGAGGGAGAAAATGAGAGGCAAGGTAAGGGAAGTGCATGTCCGACACAACTATGAAAATGACCCACAAAGAAGAAAAACAAAGCCATGGAATAGAACAAATACTAAAAACAAATGTTTAGTATAACTCCCTTCATCACTTTCTCCCCCTCAAAACTGTTTTCTTCCGTTTAGTGTTACAGAGGAGTATGAAATTAGCCTTATGTTATTTATTTTGTAAATATACATATTTTTTTGTTTTGCTTTGCTTTGCTTTTTCTTCCCGTGTCTTTTAAATTCAATTTTTTAAAATGACAACAATAGCAATAACCCATTATCACGATCTATCTTGCAATCTAAACGATTTGTCATATGAGGACATCTTCTGAAAAGAATGGAGAGGGCAGAACACTAGTTATTTCTTAAAACATATAGTCTTATTTCCAATTGTTCTTTACTTTGTAAATTGGTGTGTACCAGTCATCATTCCTATCATTCCATTTCATCATTCAGTCCTTGCCTTTATATTCCCCGTGAGTCTACACCAGGGCTGCTAGGAAATCTGGCTAGGTGAGAAAGTGAAGTCTTCCTCTGCCCTATATTCTGGACTGGTTATAAATTCCTGGGCTCCAAACACAACCACCTAGCAGTTCTGTTTTCTGCTCATCTCTCTCCTGCATTTCTCTCAATGTGCATTCCCACTGATGACCTGGGCTCCCGATACACACAGACAATGCAAACCAGCCAATCAAATTTCTGACTTAAAAGGCAATCTGACTTACATCTGTTCCCATCTTTGCATCTTCACACATTTGCAAACAAGATCTCCATCCTCCCAGGTGGACCTGTTTGTTCCCTCTTACTCTACACACTTTCTGCCTCATGTCAGACAACACAGTGTCTTCATTTACTGTCCGTGTGTTGGCAATCATGGAATTTCAAGCTTCTGCCCAGGTATGTTCACAGAGCTTCAGCATCCTATCTCCAACCACCTGTTGGACACTTTCACGCAAATATTTCACAGAAAATTCAGATTCAACACATCATAAATTCAATTCAGCATCCCTCCCCACTCCTCTGATCTGGGTAGGTTTCCTCTCAGAGTAGACGCATCACCACCATTCAAGTTACCCAAGCCAGAAAAACCCAGGTTGTCCATGACTCACTCATCCATCTTCCTCATCATGTTTGTTATATAATCACCAAATATTCTTGCTTGGACCTCCTAATTGTCAGTAAATTCCATCCACTTCTCTCCATTTTATCATCTTTAAGCACCATGTCAGGGCTTTATTTTTCCTAACTGTGACAACTTTCTCTTATTTGGTCTCTTTGTTTCTATCTTACCTGCTTCTAAATAGTTCTCCACACTGCAACAGATAGTTTCAGAGTCACGAAATGATCATGCCACTCTCCTAAACAAGTATTAATGGCTTTACATTGGCCTCGAAGTCAAGTCTTCACTACTTAACGTGCTTCATGAGGCTCCTCGTGTTTTGGCCCCTGTTGCCCTCAACTATGCCACCCTTGCCATGCCCAGTCACTTCCACCAGTTCCTGTCCCTTTCTGCTCACTTTCCATGTAGCCTATGGAACAGGAGTTACCGGTGTTCCTTGCTCTCCTCCACCCAGTCCTTATCCTCTTGGACATCTATCATCTTTTGCCATTTACCAAATCAACCCCTACTAATACGTTAGGTTTCAACTTACAAGCCACATTATCTAGGACCTCATCTCTGACCAAGTCATCAGACCCTCCCCATTTGGATTTACTCTTCTTTCTCTATGTTTCTGTAGCAATCTATAATTCCACTTTTATAAAGATTACTACATAATATTATAAATGTCTGTTTGGAGGTCATATCTCCTCCTAGACTGACCTTTTTGGAGGCAGGAATTACTTGTGTCTTTTTATTTTTTATCAAAGCTCCCAGAGACCACCAGTGCCTGGATATACTAGACACATAATAAATATTTGTTGAATCAGTGAACCTCACTATAAGCTATTTTCCTATTTTCCAAACATCTACTCTTCCTCTTAGTTTTTAAAATGTTGTATTCTTTGTCCTCTTCTTGATACTTCTTCATACAACATGTTGTTTTCTCTTTATGAATGTACAAATAGGGTGTGTCCCCACCAGATATGTCTTAATGCAGAACACATAACTGTCCCTTGCCCTTGTCACTGTCCACTTAGATGAACAGCTCTGTATCTAGGGAGAAGGCTATTGTACATTGACCCTAGTGTATCTTCAGGTTTCTGTTGGGATTTCTTTCATGATTCAGAATAACTGAGGTGGGATCCCTCCTACTCTTCCAGTCTGGTTCTCTTGAGTCCTTGACCCAGAAGAATACATCAAAAATCACAGTTCCAAAAATGTGGTAGCCAAGACTCTTCCCCCTGATATCTAGAACCTTCCTTCTGTCTATGACTCTTATCAGACAGCCTAATCAGTCTAATCATACAGTATTCTATTCCCACACTTCCTATCATACTGTTGCCTAGAAGTTCTTGGTTCTTGAAGAATGTAGAAAAAAAAATAATGGAAAGCTATGAGAAGGTGACATTGGACTAAAAGCTTCTATTTTCACATGTTTGGTGGTAAAACATCTGTAGAATTTTTTAAAAAATTAGAGACAGTTCTCTGAAGCAAGAGCCAAAGTATGCTGCTGATGGTATCCTTTGGAGGTGAGAGGTTCCCTGCCCTTTTTTCAGGTAAACTGTTAATGAAGCAAAGCTGAATATGTTATAAAATGAAATATGGATCATGTCTCCTCCTCAGTCCAACAGCTTTAATGTCATATTTAGTTGAAATCTGTGACTGATTCTGGCATTCAGTTGCCTACCAATCTTAATTTTGGTACTAAGGGAATTTCTCTTTTCCATTCCCTTCCTAATTACTTAATTTTGAAGTTGATGGCTTCCAAACAGGGAACTCTTTAAAAGACTACTTTTTTCTCTGTGATGTCAGAACAGTGTATCTCTTTAGAACACTGGAAGGAAGTTGATGTATTTAATACCTTGAATTTGCTAATAAAGGAATCACGATTAATTTTACTATGCCCCATCTCGGAAATCCAGTAAATTACCAACACTCCCAACTCCTGCTCTACTTTAATACTCTAGCATCCAACATCAGGTCATTCCTTGGCCTTTTGTCTAAGCACTCGGAGTTTCTTTGCACACCTACAGGGCCCAGCAGCCCCCTCACACAACTGCTTTGCTGATTTTCCAGTTTACCAGAAGAAACAGTAATTAACTCTAAATCTCCTAAGAATGAGACTGCCATCTGAAAAACTGAGATATTATTTTCTTATGGGAATAGACACTAAATGGAATCAGTTTTGCTCTTATTGCCTGCCATGTTTGGTCTCAACCTACCGTCTGTGGATTTCCCAATGTTTTAAAGGCTGTTAAGATATTTTTAAGTGTAAGTTCCTCTGAGATTAATAAAAAAAAGTAAAGCAATTTATCAATTTACATGGGACTTTACTGCATTTACGTACCCCGTCTTCCAAGACAGGTGACCTTAAACATAGTAAAATGGCCATTCAGGACTCTGTGAAAATGTCAGATGAACAATCATTCCACCAAGCTGGAATGCTGCCCTGTCAGATTCTGTGTATCCTCTGAGCTAATGTATAATCTCACCCAATATATGTTGCTGTTTCTTCCCAAACTCCAGATGAATGGCAGTGGGATGGCAACCTGTCATAATAATCACAAACTTCAGATAGGCAAAAATATTTGCTTCTTGGGACACCTGGGTGGCTCTGTTGGTTAAGCATCCAACTCTTGATTTTTGACTCAGGTCATGATCTCAGAGTCATAAGATCCAGCCCTTCATCCTGCTCCGTGCTCAGTGAGGACTTTGCTTGAGATTCTCTCTCTCCCTTGCCCTCTGTCACTCCCCCCACACATGCTCTCTCTCCCTTTCTCTCTCATAATTAATAAATAAATATTTTAAAAAATTGTTTTCTCTACTCTGTAATTCTGGGGTCTGCTTTTCAGAGGTTTTAGTGTCTAAGGGAGCAATGCTGCAATCAGGAGATATTTAAGTGTTTTTTTGAATTGCAAGTGGATACTCAGAGTTTTGGGGATTCTCATGTCAGGAACAATAGGAAACAAATGCTAACAACAAACAAGGCAGGTAATCTTGTATGAAATACTTCTTTATACAACTAGATCCAGAGGTTAAATCGGATAGAACTCTATGAATAAAAGCATCAAGATACAGATTCCTCAAGAATAAAGTATTCCTGAAAAAATAAAATTGAATTAAAAAAAAAAGAAAAGAGAGTCAACTAAAATCAGAAAAAAAATGAATAAAGGTTTAAGTTATGCCATTGAACAAAGAACACCGACTGGCTGAGGTACAGTTGAAGGTAAAAGGAACATGGAATGGTTACTACAAGAGGAAAGTCATACATGTTAGATCTTGCCATGAGAAGCTGTTGAAATAAGTGCTATAACTTTCACCTGCCCGTCTGTCCTTGCTGGGTCATATGTGTGTTTTAACTATTTTTTCATTCCTCCTCCTACCTCTCACTATTGAGTTTCAAGAGGGTTAGTGATAGACAACTCTACAATTTACCCCGCAGGTAACAGAAATCCACTCAGAATTGTGACCAAACTAGAGGAAGAATGGACATCATTCCAAGGTCTTGTACTTGAGCTTGAGGCACCATCAGATGGAATTTTGGTTTGTGTTCCCTTGAAGAGGAGGTATGTGTGTTTTTCAATTGTATGAAGGAGTAAGTCGTGTGATATTTTTCGGAACTCTGATTTTAAAAAGGGTGTATATAAATACTGGAGAACCAAAGGGGCGGAACTTAGTGGAATTTAAACAACTTTGGCAACCCAGGAATTAAATACATTTCCTTTTTGAGGAAATTCCAGAATCAGTAGGAGAAAGAGCTCCACATTCCATTTTGGAAACCAAAGTAAAGCAGTTATTTTTCTTACTTTTTGCAAGCAAAGGCATGAATTTGGCCTAAACTTGTCTATTCCACTGGCTATTGTGGGAGGGAGGTTAAGAGACCAGTGATGTGACAGAGGTGCCTGTCTCTAGTGTCCATGACTAGTGAGCAGTTGTGTGGCTGCATTTCTGTTGTGTCATCTGAACCCAAGAGTGCCGATGGGATGCATAGTGAAGGTCTCTGGTGTGGATTCTTGCACTTGGTGGGTTTCCTTAGCCCAGTTCTCCAGCTCTCTTACTGATTCAGAAAGCTCCCTGACATCTCTCTAGTGATTTTTTTCTTCTTCATAAGTACATCAGAGTTGAAGTCTACTGTTTGCAGGTGAGCATCCAGATTGGTACAAATATGAAGCACAGGGCTTAGAGAGGAACAGGAGGGGCTCAGGTTCCAGCAGACTAGCTGATAGGAGCCAACTATGGACATCAGCTCTGGGATCAGAGCCAGAACACCTGACAAGAAGGTGCGTCCCATCAGGAGCTCCCGATCCCTTTACTTTATTGAAAAGTTCTCTCATCATGATCTCTTTCCAAAGACTTCCTTTCCTTAACTCTTCTTTGTGAAAATTAACACTTGTTTTACCTTTGTGAAGTAGTTGTGCCTATAAACTTGAATTGCATGAGAAGATCCACTTTAATAAAAGAACTTATGAGCTGGTTATAATCATGAACTTCAGAAAGAGCATGCTTGACTTATTGATTCTGTAAGAGCAAAAACTGGTTAAAAAAAATACTACACAACCAAGCAATTCATCTTGCATAAATATAAAACCTGAAACAACGCAGGGATGGAGTGTTTTGGAGATAACTTGAACTTTCATCGAAAGCAAAGTACAATCTTTCTGTTCTGAAAATATGCAACAAATTTCCAAAAGAAAGGAAAACCGAGGGATATTTCCTATTGGTAGTTTTATTTGCTCTGGAGATAAAAATTTGTGGAAGTCTACAAGCTGAATTTCTATAGATAATACAGAAAGCTCCTCATGCAATTTCAATGGTTATAACTAGTCACTTTGAAAATGTTCTTTCATTTCCCAATTCATTAAGGGAACAAATTTTCAAAATGACATCTAAATATTTTTTGAATCTCTTGGCCTAGAGTGTTCAGCTCAACAGTTTCCCTAATTTCTAGTGAAATTTTATTTGGTTCCACTTTTTTTTTAAAGATTTTATTTATTTATTGGACAGAGAGAGAGAGATCACAAGTAGGCAGAGAGGCAGGCAGAGAGAGAGGAGGAAGCAGGCTCCCCACTGAACAGAGAGTCCAATGTGGGGCTCGATCCCAACATCCTAGGATCATGACCTGAGCCGAAGGCAGAGGCTTAACCCACTGAGCCACCCAGGTGCCCCTGGTTCAATTTTTTACAAACACACACCATCTAGTCATGTTTTTATATTCAGAAGGAGGTTAAAAAATTGATACTTTATAAACAAAAAGTCATCCTGAGTACTTTACAGTTTTATCTTCATCTCAATTATTTATAATGCAATATGCAGAATAAGATGTATATGAATGAAGTTTGACTAAATATTCACAGTCTGGGAATATCTGGGTTCATTTGCTAATGCCTTTCAAAAAATTGAAGCACAAAAAAACTTTTCATTACAATTAAATGATTGTGGTACTCAGAGGCCCCCACCGAAGCCTGCACTGTGGTGAATAACCTTGAGGGCTTTTCCATACATAATATTAATACATAGTAAGTATCAGAAAAGTCCTGGTAGGGAAACAGGTGATATAGAAACTTGGTGGCCGATAATCATGTTATCTATTGTTTGTTAAAGTGAATAACCCTGGATCTGGTCAAATAAGTAGCTTAAGCTTCAGAAATTCACTGGACACCACGTAAGACAGAAGTAACTGAGATCGCAGAGGTCAAAACTGAAGCAGAGTTACAAACTTGCGACCCATGCACTGGGTTTGGCTTGTAGGAGTGTTTTACATGGACATCCTCAGAATTACAAATAAGTTAGATAGTGTAAAGACTGTATTGTTTGTATGAACCATACATGGATATGTGTCATTATACATTTGTCCAAACTCACAGAATGTACTACACCAATAGTCAACCCTGATGTAACCTATGGGCTTGGGTGGTTATGATGTATTAATGTAGGTTAATCACATGTAATGACCCTATCACTCTGGTGGTGAATGTTGATAATAGGAGAGGCTGTGCATCCATGGGGGTAGGAGGTGCTTTCCTCTAATTTTACTGAGAACGTAAAAGTGCTCTAAAAAAAAAAAAAAAACACATAATCTTCAAAAATTGCAAAAAAAAAATGATTGCTAATATTTTAAAAATCAGTTACTTGTGTTACAAGTTGAATTGTCTCCCAAAAATACTGGGGTTGAGGCCTACCCTCTGGTACCTTAGAATGGGATCTTATTTGGAAATAGATGCAGATGTCATTGTAAACACAAGTAGTTAATGTGACATTATACTGGAATAGAGTGGACCTCTAATCCAGTATGACTGGTGCCATTTAAGTAGGGAAATTTTGACACAGACATGCAGATAGGGGGATAAAGGCAGAAATTGGGGTGATAATTTCTACAAGTCAAGGAATGCCACATTTGCCAGGAAACCACCAGAAGCTAGGAGAGAAGCATAGTACAGATTCTTTCTCATGGTCCTAAGAAGGAACTATTACTGGTGACACTGTGACCTCAGATTTGAAGCATCCAGAACAGTAAATAGCTCTTGTTTAAGTTGCTTAGCCACTTCACTGCCCTGGGGAACTAGCACAAATCACATATAAAAACTTCGGGTTTTCAGCATCTCTGAAAAATGGCCGGGTGTGACAACACTCAACAGATCAGTTGGAACAGAGTAGCAGCTGTCCCCTCCTTTCCATGAGAAGTTCTGAAGCTCACCAAAGTCCATGTTAATAATTTAAGTTGCCTGCTTGATGTCTGATACCACATCAAAGGAAAATGGGTCAGGACGTTTGCAGGAACTTAAATAAACATGTTGTGACAATACGATGTCTTGTGATCATTGAAAACAGAGTAGGAGGTATCTGAGTGTAAAGAAAAGGAAAAGAAAAAAAAAGAAAGGAAAAAAGGCTACCCAGGAAATTTTCTGATAACCTCAAAATTTAAATAATTCTTACCAGGATAAAAGGAAAAACATAAAATCAGAAAGAAACATGGAAAACTTAAGTGCAACTGTTTTAATGATGTCCTGTAGGATCCTCAAACCGCCTGAACTGAGATTTTTCAGAAAAAGGGGAAGAAAGAAAGGGTGTCTTAACTGCCTGGGGGAATTGTTAGTGCTGAGAGAAATCTCTGGAAAAAGCACTACAGACAAGATAGAAAGACAGGACCCAAGAGAGATGTGTATCTGTTTAGAGGGAATGCTTCTCCACTTAAACTTCACTTTGAACGAGTTCAAGCCATGAAGTCAAGACAAATTACATCCCCAGGTTCTTAGAAATGTTCATCATAGAAGCACTGTGGATAACCTTGAGGAACTGAGGTCGTGAGAAGGATCCAAAGGTTGGAGATGGACAGTAATACTGCTGTGTTCAAAAAAAGAACTGTGGGAAATCTTTAGAAAATGTAGATAATATGCCTGGTAGCAATCCCTTAAAAAGATTAAATAGTTATGACTTTTATGTGTTTGGAAATTAAGTCAGGTAACAACAGAAGCATGGCGTGGTTTGGGGGATGGGGGGCGGTGATCCCATTCCTACTCCCCTGTGCTCCTCTCACTTTTGCAAACCAAACTAGGCTCTCGCTTGTTGCTGAAAATGCTAATCATGCTTCTGTTTAAGAAGCCTTGGCACCACCTGCTTGTTCATTCTGGAACACTCCTCCTAAGGTGTCTGTAAGCCTTGTACCCCACTTGTTCCCTTGTGACCCTGTGTGATGTCACACCTCCTCACTCACCCTCTCTATGTCCTACCCTGGCTTTATTTTTCTTCATAGCACTTAATGATTATTATTTTTTTGTATTTCATAAATACAACATCATGACAGTCACTGTTGTAGAGGCTTTTAAAATATTGACTCATTTAATCTTCTAATAACACAAAGAAGGAAATACTAGCATGATCCCCATTTTACCCTTGCTCTTGAAATAAAAGGTGACACATTGTAGGTGCTCAATAAACCATTTTGTTAAACGAATACGATGCAAATGTAAGAGGTTGGAAATGCAAGAGTCTTTCTAGTAGGATAAAACCTTCCTCTTATTGGGCATAGGGATTCAAGACTATTAAGCTTTGAATCCCCAGCATCTGGCAGAATGTCTGGGGTGTGTATTGAGAGAACAAAGGGAGAGGAGAGCTGGAAAGGAAGCTGGAAATGTGAGGTACTTGGTGGACATGAGCTGGACTAGCCCAACATTTCCAAAGCCTGAGGGAGAGGTTCCTCAGGAATAGCAGAGTTGTCCATTGTTAAAGGCAGACATAGATACTGTCATTAAACTTCGCAGTCAACTGCTTCATTTCCATGCCACAAATAACATCATCTCTTAACAAAATAGGAAAAAAAATTAATGGTGGAACATCCAGCATTGCCCGTATTACAGCCCCTTTGCTAAGTGCTTTAAGGCCTACCAAAAATCTTTAAAAATCTTCCAGCTCAGAATAGGCTTTCAAAGGAGAATCCTGAGAGTCAAAGCAGAATCAAAGAGAAAAACCAGTTTCCACAGCAGAGGACAACAGTCTGAGCGATAGGATCCGGTCCCACATGATCGGTGCCAAAAGGTAAACCACTTTCAGAAGAGGGTGGGGTTCCCAGTAGATTGGCAAAATACATATCTGGAAAGCTCTGTTTTTCATTAGCATAAACGCATGTCTTCATGAGTAAATCACCTTCAGTCAATCAATGAAAGATGGGATTACTAAAATAAATGAGTGTAAGGAAAATATTAATAACCAAATAACATTAGACACCACCATAATCCTACCTAATGCTGTTAGCGTTTGAAAGAAAAACATTCAGATTCCTAATCTGTTGGGGAATATTAACATAATGTGGCTTTGAAAATTTTAAAAAGACCTCATAATTAATTTAATCACCATTTTGCATAGCATTCCCACTTGTAATCTGCATTTTTGCTTTAAAACTCTTACTATATAGCTGTCATTGTGATCTAATGAAATGCCTCTTACTTGGGAAGAGAGGAGATTTTCGAATGTTGAGCCTCCACAGAAATGAAGAATGAAACATGTGTCTGTCACCGCAATTTCCCCACGCTAGACTAATTGCAGAGGCCTGTGGGTATGGAGTGATGCTGTTGAGTAGTCAGCCTTTACTGCCATTGCTTTCAGGGTAATTTGCATAGCATGGCTCATAGTGTTTTATGATTTTTCTTTTAAAAATAATCCTACTTGTTAGTCACTAAATCTGTTTAACTCTTTCAGCGCTGCTTAGTGTCTGGGGCACATCTGCAGAATGAAAGAACACATCTCTCCCTTGGCGAGTGCCAAGGGAGTTGGAGAAGGGCTTCCCGGCTGGCACGGTTCAGTCTCTCCATCTTCTGGGAAGATGGCTGTTGTAGGATGGCCTGCCGAGGAAGTAGGCCCTATGGCAGGGAGGAGTGTTTGGGAGCCTTTCTGGGGAGTGCTCATGGGATGAACACCTGTGGAAGAGGAGGAAGTGGGATTAGACAGAGGGGGAATTTGGACTATAGTGTGGTCCTTGTGGAAACCTAGACCAACGCTCAGGGGCATGCTGAAGATGACACGGTATCTCAGAGTTGACCCAAGTAGTGGCAAGAGGGCTCGGCTTTTCTACCCCTCAAACCAATCAGACACCGAGTGTGGGAGGCCCCAATAAGGGGCTGGCATGCAGTCAGCTGAGGCCATCCCAGAGGATGGCCGATGGCTGAGCACTGTCTCCCGAGGACACTCCCAGCAGCTGGGGAAATGAGTCCTTCATTCCTGATGGGAAACTGATGAGGGTGGCACGTCACATAATCGTCATATCTCTCCTAATAATAAATGTTCATTCAGATACCACCTGAGCACCAGGGTATCTCCTGCTGACTTTTGTGAGAAAGTCTTCCTGCGGAATATTATTCATTATTACCCGAGAATCATTTCCCTGTTGCCAATAATTTATTATACCATGAATCCATGAAATAAGCCATGTATATAATAGTCGGAAAACAAACTGTTTACATAAACTTAATACATAAGGTCTTTGGAAATTTTAGTAATTTCTCTTACCCATGAGAGAGATGATTATATTACTGCAAGTTTATATAGAAATACATCGATTTTTCTGTTTCAACCAAACTGAGGCACTGACGCTGAGTGTTTGCAAGGTGTTTTGGGTCGGAGATGATGTTTTCCAAGGGACTTACGCATTCATGGTCAGATTTTCTTGGTGATAATGTTTTAACTTCCTTGGACTTCTCTGGAGAGAAGTTTGTATAATGTGAGACCCATTTCACTCTATAATTTTAGACTTCGAACTTTCTCCATCCATAAAATTACTGCTTTAGGGAATTTCTGGAGGAAATATGGGAGAAGAGCTTTGAAAGGACCCTTCCGCCGGTGAGGCGTTGAATCTCCAGGGGCTGTGGCGCGCGAAGAGAATCCGCTCACCTCCCACCATCTTCGCGTTTGAGTCAAGGGGAAGCACTGAACGATACCACAGTCGAAGACTTAGAACACGCCTCAGATTTAAACACAAACAAAGGGTAATCTGGCCTGGCACAGCCTGGCCACTGCAGCAGTGTATCTGAAGGTTATGTTTTATGTTTATTAGCTCCATCCAGATGGCGTTTTATGTCCTTAATAACTTTGTCCCTGACTAAGCCATGAACCTACCATTTGACAAACACAGTAGGAAATGTCTATCAGCAGAAAAGTCATTTTATAATCAGAAACATCACTTGAACCATTTGGAATACATTTTGAAAGAGTTTGATTTCCCTTACAGGTCACTGCCTACAGTTATTTGTTGACAGTTTTTCTAAACCCAAACTGAAATTCAGGGAGCACTGGGAGCACCTTTAGGAGAGCTACAAATTTATGCTAATATTTTAGATGAGTGATGGCTTACATTGTAGGAGATCAAACTGCTTTCATGCACATTTATTCATCTTTATGTGTCCCCGAAAATTAGGGCATAGTACATATTAATATTCCAGTGTTACCGACAGAGACTGAGAAACAGCAGGTCCGAGGTCATCCAGTGAATCTGTCGTCCTCCCGGTTTCTCCCGGCTCTGCCCTCAGAACTCTCTGTCTAGATCAGCCTACACACTGCATTTACACTTCCCTTTGGGAAAGATTCGTATCTTTTTTGTGACTGTCCTTTATGTCTCTGACTAAATTCTGCTTCCGAATTTCAACCTCCTTATGGGTAGCTACTTGGACCCCTTCTCTGGGCCTCTTTCAGAGTGCCAGTTTTAGACATTCCATATACATTTGCGGAATTTTATTGAAATAATTCACTGCTTTTCTCTTTAAACTCTGGTCTTCATCTGCTTAGCAAAAAGTAGAGGGATGATTTTTAATTTAAAAAAAAAATTCTGCATTGAACACTTTTGCAGCGTTTTTAGTGGAAACAAAATCTCTTATCTGGAATTCCTGTAGAAAGAATTTAGCTTAGAAAAGTAGGAAAAATTGTGGGTTTTTTTCATTTGCTAATTTATAAATGTGTAGTGTAATTAATGCCATTGCATTTTTTTAATTTTAAATTCCTTCCTTCCTTTTCTTTTTTTCCTGCTTCATTTTTTTTTAATTTAATAAACATTCACTCAAGTGTCTACTGTGAACCAAGAACTATGCTAGATCCTATGCAGGCACATAGGCATTTAATAAAATTGTCAGTGTTACAATTTATCTTAAAGCATTTTTAAAAAACCATTTATTACATATTATAAAAATCTGTGGTGTGCCAGGCACTAGGATACCCATTTCCTATGCTTTGTATGTTTCATCCCTTTTTCTTAGCTGTGGGAAGGTTCTGTCCTATATTCTCATAGTCCCTCACAAAAAAAAAAGAAAAAGAAAAAGAAAAAAAAAGAAAAAAATGTCTAAAACCTAATGAAGTGCTCTCATCACAATTCATGGGAGCACTACTTCCAATTATATTAACATACTCTTAAAATTGTACTAAAATAATAAAACACTATCTTTAAGATTACTCCATAGTTGTCTGTATTTCAGAAAACTTCGCCTAGATCCTAAGGCACATGCTCAAAAATTATTTTAAGGGGCAAATTATCCTGAGAACAGAGTAAAGAACTTTTCACACATTTAATTAGTCCACACTAGCTAGGATGCTTTTTAAAGGATTGAGGTTCTACTCTAGGGAATTACGGCTACAAAGAGAGGTTCAAAACATGGCCATGTAGTAGGGGGTGAGTTCAAAATCTCCCTCATTAGAGATGGCTGGGGAAGGACTAGGAATGTGACGTCCTTGCAATGTGTACAAGATGAGTTCCTTCCCATGATGCTCCTTTGTAGCCCCATCTATGACTTACTAAACATGAACAATGTTTAAGAACTTGTGGATAGCTGCTGTTTAAGAAAGTTTAGCGAAGTAAACGACTAGAAAATCTTTGGTGGGGAGTGACCACACTCCTGTACCCATTTCCAAGGTGTGGGTGCACCACCAGTTCTGTGACATCAGCTGGGTGTCCTGTAGTCCCCTCTGTTGTGACATCATCTACCTGGAGATGATCAGATCCCAGAGCTTAGGGGCTCAGTCCCGCAAGGCTGCCATTCACTTCAGGTGCCAATCAATTCTAGGCAGTCACCTGTGCTTCTGATGGCCAGCCATAGATTGGAGGTTTTGACGCCCCTTCCTGGGTTCAAGTAATTTGCTAGAGTGGCTCACAGAACTCAGAGAAACATTGTACGTACTAGACTCCTGGTTTATCATCAAAAGATATCCCGGAAGCAGCCTGATAGAAGAGATGGTTAGGGCAAGATATGGGGAAGGGGTGAGGAGCTCCCGTGTCCTGAGTGCGCCACTCTCCCAAGTCTCCACGCATTCACCAACCTCGTCCCTGGGGGTTTCTGTGGAGGCATCATTACACAGGCATGACTGGTTAAATTGACCATTGGTGATCGATTCAGCCTCCATTCCCTCTCCCCTTCCAGAAGGTCAAGGTATGGGATTGAAAATGCCAATCATCTAATCACATGCCTACCACCACCCTTAGGTACATTGCCAAAGTCACCACATTAATATAACAAAAGGCACCTTTAGAGCTCACCTCACTGAGCAAATTCCAAAGGTTTGGGGAACTCATTGCCCAAATGGGGACAAAGACCAAATATATATTTCTTCTTATAAATCACAGTATCAGGGTGATACAAAATAAATACCAACTGTTCACGAGTTAGTTTTCTCACGAAGATGGTGAACCCAGAAGGACAGCTTATCTGTTTATTAGACCAGGAAGCTAACATGGTAGAGGAGAAATCTGATTTCACGTACAGCTTTGGCCTTGGACGAATTACTAAACGTCTCTGCGCCTCAGCCTTCATGTGTGTGCCACTGTCTACGTGGCTTACAAGGTGGAGAGCATTAAAAGATACAATATCTGTCAGTCACCTGCTCAGTGTTTAGCACACAGCGAGAACACAGCTGATGTTCCTGTTCCCCTCTTCCTTGGGAAGCAGGCCCTTCTCCACAAGATAAAACCCCTGTTCAGACCGTAGCATTAGCCAAGTCTGAATGTACCACATGATGCTACCTCAAGAATCACATTTGGAGAATGCTGCCCAGAAAACATGGACTAGAGGGAACCCGCCAAGGAATTGCCGAACCACACGTGCAAAGGAATAGGATAATTTCTAATAAGAAACTTCAGGAAATCTGTAATGGTCCCAAGCTTTCAAGAATCACAGAGGGTACATGGGCCTATTAAAAATCATGCCCTTGTATCATTTGCAAGTTTTCAAGCAAACCATTTTGCAATCTTGTTTGTGCTTAGGTGGTCTATTCAAAACAAACAAACAAAAATTGATGGGCTGTGGACTGCTCCCAAACCAGCTATGGGAAATGCTTGTTAGCATGGGTGCTAGAAACACCCAGCACTGCCACTGCCCCCCCCCCCACCAACCCTGGGGAGAAGAAAGAAATGGTGGGAGGCAGAGGCCCTCCTCCTGATCTGGACTTTCTCTTGCTTGAGGAAACTGGAGAGATTTGACCTCTCAAAGCATCCCCCGGCCTCCTGTCCACACCAGGAACAACCACCCACAAAATGGTAACTTATCTACTATTCGACTTCTTCCAAGGAAGGTGTTAAAACTGCAAACTGCATTGGACTCTGCTTAGATTCTTGCTTCTTTGTTTTCTGAATGACAGTTTGGGAGACAGATGCAGTTCTTACAAAGAGGGCTGTCTTTACAAACAAAAACAGAAATAGAAGGATACATTCTTTTGCCCCAGAGAAACTACTCTGAGTCCTGACTCAAGAAAGAAAGAAATGGATGAAAGAATGTGTTAGCATAGTAACAGATTTGAACTCTAAATAGCTAATTTGGTCCAATACGCATTACATAGCATAATTATAAAGAAAGTGGTAGCAGAAAAAACAAATTGTTTTGAAGGCATTTGAGGCAGTGGGACAGAAAGATTTCTTGTTCCCATCCAAATGGATTAAAATAGGAAAGCAATGGTGATAAGTCATCTGTGTTCTGCGAAGCACATGCCATATTCATGGTCAAGCTACAGTTCTGATGAACTTCGAAAATACTCTCGTGTGGTAGGAGGTGGAGAAGTAGCCCTTTACTTCTTACCTCTAAGTGCCTCTGTGGGAGGAGCTAAGAAAGGAAGGCTTAAATTTTAATCTTTTTTCTTTAAACTGACGTATAATTAACATACAACACTCTTAGTTTCAGGTGTGCAACATAATTTGTTCTTTGAATATATTATGAAATGATCGCCACATAAGTGTGGTTAACATCTGTCACCTTATATAGTTACAAAAATTTCCTTTTCTTGTAATGAGGACTTTTAAGATCTACTCTCTTAACAACTTTCAAATACGCAGCAGAGTATTATTAACTGTGGCCATCATGCTGGATGGAACATTCCCCAAATTTTAATCTCTTCATGAAATAAAGTACATCCATTCTACATTTGTGGTTTTAAATATGGAAAGATCTCAAGTGTCATTGCCTTGTTACTAAGAAATGCTGTGTTAGTCACTTTCTTTTCATTTTATTATAATAAAGCTACTGGGAAAGGTATTTCTCCCCAGGAACCAATTCTTGATAGGTTTCTTCTCTCTAACTACCCCTGGTTCCCAACATTTTTTGTTCTCAGATAAAATTAAGACCAATGTAGTTTTTTTTTTCCCTACACAATTTCAATACCTTATGTATTTTTCTTAAAACAATTGATAATATCCTTGTAATTATATACTTTTCTGTTAGGAGAGGATATGTATAATTATTGCTCTGTGTGTCCACTGAATTAGAGCTTATTTGGGATTTATTTTAAATATAAAGATCATAAAGAAAAAGCTAGTTAGAGCATTTCCAAGTGAACTAAATTTAGTGTACATGGTATCTGGCTAAATATATGTTTTTTTTTTTTTAAATAAGAGGAAACAGATACTGAAACTGCAATCATCTTTCACAATAAATACTATTTTTCTTGAGAGCTGCCATACAATAAAGTTATAATAGTGCCTAAAGACTTTCTATTTGTAATTACACAAATATACCAGAAAACAGTCATACGGTTTCTTGAAAATATCACCTTGGTTCATACTAAAATACAAAGTGTAATTCTGCACTAGATTTTCAGTAATTGCTGATGAAAACAGCCCCCTGCATAGGAGACACATAAACTTTGAAACTTTCGAATTAAATATCTAAATTAGAATGTCACTGTTATTAACTGATCAAGTTCTCTGACAGTGCTTAAATGCCCTTGATTTTAAAGAAGAACCTGTGAACATGAATCCAATGGGTTTAAGCAGGAGAGGTAGTTTTTTTATTTAGTAATTATATAGATACATTATCAACAGCTATAATGACATAAAATATATGTATATATAGCATAACATAAAATATAGTATGTTTAATGCTTATGGCATGATATATAATACAGAATAAAATATATAACAGAATGTAACCGAAAATATTTCATAGCTAATATGATTATGTTACAATCTAATTAATATTATGTAACATATTACACTTGGAATGTTTACAAAGTATATTGATAACACTAACCCATGACAACAGCACACCATAGTAGTAATTATATGTGAAGTTATCATGTGTTGTTTAATTCTTAAGTGGAAAATACAATTTAAAAGGGCATCTTTCCTTAAGGGAGAAAGACATGTACACAGCCTGCTTTCAGCAGCCCTGAACATTCTGGAGGGTCAGGAGTTCTTGGCTTTATGCTAAACATCTATGATGGCCAAAAGGCAAATAACTAAGTGATAGTTACTCTTTTGTGTTTTATGCAAAGAATAAATGGCCTAAAATCCTTAAGCTTCCCAGGATCATTTCTCAATCACCTTTTGCTACGGGTTGGGAATGGATGGTTTACCTTCTGTTAATAACTCTCTTCCCTTTGAGAGATGAAAGAGAATAAAAGTGCCCCAGGTAGCAGGATTCAGGGTCTCTACCATCTAAAGCTTAAAGGTTTTAACTCTATTTTGATGCTGCTATTTCTTGGGATTGCGAAGTACTTTCGTGTCTGACCCATGCCAGGATGTGACAGGCCTCCTGCTCAGAGAGAACCAAAATAAATGAGCTAAACATTTTCACTTCACCCAGACCCGGGTGCTCTGAGGCCTGGCGCAGCTGGCAGGAGTCGGAGACCGTACCCTTCATTAGCTGCTCCAACGTAGGGTACCCAAAAGACGGTGTGTGAGATGAGGTAACCAAAAAGTCCGTCTGCCTCTCAGCCCCGCAAAGCTTGCGATGTGGCTTGTCACAGAGTTTCTTTTAGCTTATGTGATTGCTCCCTCCACATGCTGCCATTTACAGTACACGGGATACAGTAAATCTATTTTTTGTCAAGATGGGCTGGGTTTTCACAGCTCTGCACATGACATCCAGTCACTCTTCTTGGCTCTTAATGCTTAACATGGTGTAGTCTTGATTTTTGGCTGATTGCCTCCAATATGTTCAATTTTGGATGATTTTTAGTGTAGGTTTATGAAATGATGCCCTAGAAATGTGAAAAATGTATAGGTTTCCTTAAAGGGCTTGCAGGAATCAGTCTGCTTCCATAGGCATCGTTTTGAAACTATAATATTTTCTCAAGCATCTGCGACGTGCCCTCAGTGGGCATTGGCAAACGTTCAGGAGGCAGATAAAAGAGGAGTGAGAAAACACTGGTGCCTGTTTCTGGGAAGTGGAATTAGGGATTATGGTGGATAAACACTCTTCCTTATGCATTTCATCCATTGGCATTTTTTTTTTAACCCGGCACAGGTCTTGTTTTGACAATGAAAAAGTTCAATTAAGACAGAGTAATATTTCCAGTGTTATTGTTCATTGTTTAAAATTACCTTCTGTCACTCACATTTTCATAGCACTGTTCAGTTCTATAAACTTGACTTTCAGTGTGTCACACTGTCTCTCTTTCTGAGCTTTCACTTGCCTATTTCCTTTCTAAAGCTTTTTGCTGTTTTCACATGGATATTATGTTTTTAAATCCCATCTTCCATGCCCCTGGCCTCCTTCAACTACAGGACCTTTTCTTTTTGCTATGTATATAAAGTTTGTTATCTGTGTATTATTTATGCAATTGTGGGTTATTTGAATTGCCTGGGACAATGGTCCAGGAGGCACTCCCACCTGAACACCTTATAGAACTTACTGCACAGAAGCTTGGTTCCTTTGGTTATTTCTCCCCAGGGCCCAATTCTTGTTAGGTTTCTTCTCTCCAACTCTCATCCTTTGCAACCACATCATGAAAAAAAAGTAATAAAGTCACTAAAATAAAGATCCATTGAAGACGAAATAGGAGCATAAACCTAAACTGCTTGATAGCAAGTGCGGTGGTTTTATTCTATCTGTTTATAATATTTGTAACCATCGCATATAAACATTGTTTAAAAGAAACCAGAGATTAGGCATGGAGGAAGTTCAATATCTCATACTGGATCTCCTTTCTCCTTCACTTTTCCCTTCTTCTTTGATTTGTATCTGAATTTTTGTGAGGAAATTGTGCATAAACATTTAATTTCTCCTTTCTCCGGAAGCAGATGACCTTAACGGATGATATCGGTGTGGATCTAACTAATAAGAACAGTGTGCTGCTACATTGCAGAAAGTATACAAATTATGTACTCCACATTGACTGTTCTTAATGCGCCTTATTAAAATAAGTCCCCTATGGGCGCCTGGGTGGCTCAGTCCTTAAGCGTCTGTCTTCGGCTTAGGTCATGATCCCAGGATCCTGAGATCGAGCCCCAAATCAGGCTGTCTGCTCAGTGGGAAGCCTGCTTCTCCCTCTCCCACTCTCCCTGCTGTGTTCCCTCTCTTGCTGTGTCTCTCTCTGTCAAATAAATAAATAAAGTCTTTTAAATAAATAAATAAATCCCCTAGTTAAAAAAAAAAAAAGACAACAAATCATATTGCAATTGTAGGGGGTTTTTATGCTTCTGCAGTTGACAGGAGAAAGTGAAACAGAGGCAGAGTAGGGATAGAAATGGAAGGAAACTGGTGGCACCAGTCCTACCATTAACTTCCCTGGGGCAATCTACTAATCTCTCCTCTGATAGATTAAGGAGTTGGACTAGATAATCTCAAGGTTCTTTTCATTGTCAAGTCCTTAAGAGAATCCTCTAAGGGCTCTTTGGCTTTTATGACCCAGCACCGGACACTGTGCTTGTGCGACGTTACACCTGCCGCCAATTCAATTAGCTGAGTTCTCTGAGTGCAAGAAAAATTTAGAACAAGACAAGTTGCAGAAATCCTTCTTGGGGCTTCTGATAATTAATCTAGACTTCTAATTTGTAGAGCTATTCTAGTAATCATAGCAATAAACATTTTATCCGCGTTTATCAAATATGTGCCAGGCATCAGGATAAGCGTCCCACGGATATTTTTACCTAACAAGTAGACCCTGTGTTTGGGTCCGTTTTATAGAGGAGTGAACAGAAACTTCACATTTATTCATTCAACAGATCTATCTGATAACTTCTGAATAGGACTTGTGCTGGGCACTGAATTCATGGCGATGAATCAGAGGCTGAGATAGATCTTAGACCTGCCCTACCCAGTCCCTCCTGGGCCAAGTCTTGATCCAGATCATCAGTGCACAGGCATCCAGTCTGTCTTGGGTCATTCACAGGGCACCTCTGCATGCATGAAGGCTAGAAGATGCTCGTGGACTTGAGAATAATGTAACACAGAATGAAGCTATAGCAGAAATATGAAAGCTAGATGCAAACATATGGGGGTGATTTCAGGGCGATGTGGCAGGGAACAGAGGAGTGCTAAGTACCTTTGTACAATGGGACAGCACCTTCGTCTCGTTTAGCCTAGTTCTCACAACCACCGGGATGTATCTCCTGCTGGAGCTGAGAGAGAGAGAGCAGAGGATCACACACATCCAACCTGATGTTATCTTCTGTCCTTGTTCCTTTGAAGCAGTAGAGCGTAATCTACAGGAAATCTACATGTCTGAGCATTCTTTCCTCTCAATTCTCAAATCCAGGCTCCTGTTGAACTAACCTAGTCCGTGATCTCAGAGAGTGTACAGCCTTTGGGGGGAGATAGATGACTAGAGAAAAGAAAACAAAATCAAAATCCTAGATATAAGGTAAAACTACAGTGATGGAAAGCAGAGGGAGGGGGTCGACTGCAAATGGGCACACACCCCCCAAAAAATAAATAAATAACAAAAAACAAAAAAGGGGAGATAGAAAGGTTCTGTATCTTGATTTTCATGGTGGTCATGCGAAACCAAATACATAATTTGTCAAAAGGTGTAAAAATGTACACAGAATCTGTCAAATCACCGTGTTGTGTATCTGAAACTAACATTACTTTGTATGGCCACCATTCTTCAATAATAAAAAATTTCTTAAAAAGTAAATACAAATGTACAATTAAAATGGTTGAATTTTATTGTACACAAATTACATTGTAATGAAGCTGTAAAAAGTTGCCACAAACTTTGTGATTTTGACACTATTTTAAATCAAAAAATATTTAAGATTCCTAATTTGTTAAAATTTATATATATATGTACGACTAAATATACATACAGGCATACATATATATAATCTTAAACAACTATATATAACAGATGAAAATATGTGTATGTACATATAATGCATGTACATATTTTAAGACATTTCTAATTTCTTAAATTATATATAATTGTATGTATATATGTATGTATGTGTACATATGTATATCACATTTTGAAAAAGTGAAATGTAAAACTAGAATTTCAGAGGTCTTAAAAAAATCCTCCCTCATATTTAATGTGAGCAATAAATCTGAAATAGATTATTCTTGAGAATAATCAAAAGGTACTAGCACTTTTCTGCACAGAGTACTAAAATCATTTAAAACAGACTTACTAGACTGACTTCTAAAACTGTCAAGGGTCAGCTGTCATAGCATATCACTTATTAAAATAGTTCCCCATAGTTAAGAAAACACATAAATAAATAGGACCATAATGACAAATTGTGATAAGTGCTTTGAAAGGGAAAGGCCAGAGTGCTATGAAAGAGTCAGACGAAGTTATCAGTACCAGCTGATTTATTTTTTTAAAAACTAGGGAAATATTTTCAGTATTAATGTCTATTTGCTTAGTAAAAAATAAGTTCTGAAAAGGAAAAAGAAATAAAGTTAAAAAGCAAGGATTTAAAAATAATCAAATTAGTTCTTTTTCAGAAACTGCAAAAGGCTTGGGTGTTCTTAACTTGCTTATAATTAATTTTCCATAAAGACACTGTTCAGAATTTTTTTTCCTCAATAAGCCTCCTTTTAACATCATCTTTTTAACTGCATCTCTCCAGACCATCAACAAATGAACCACTAACACTAATACTGATCATCATGAGTGGTTTTCACTGGTGTCTCTCTTTTCATAAAAGCAATCACAGAAGATATTAAATTTATTTTAAAAGAGCTTCCATATTTAACATAATGTGCTAATAACTCTCACAGTCTTGCCTGAAAAGATGGTAATGATATGAAGACTCTGGCTTCATTAGACAGTGACTCTTGCTAAGGAAGAGACAAGTGCCAAGGTCTCCTAAAAGGGTTACGTACTATGAAACAGAACAAGGTAATACTGTGTGACTTTATATAGAAAAACATTATAGGGTAAAAACATTGACATGTTCAGTTAAAAATAATCCTTCAAAAGGCCAAAGTTAACAGTTAAAACCATTTTTTATCTAGAAATTGGCAAAAGATTTATCTAAAATGTTTATATTTTTGCCACTCCATAAATCAAAATTAGTTTTCCATTAAAAAATTGGATCAGAGATGATAATCTTCTTGCCAATTTTTAGCTAAATGCAAATGGAAACATCTGAGATTTTCAACTGAAAACTGAAGTTTATAGATACTACTGCCTGTGAGCCTTACATTGTAAGATCCGAATAGCATATGAGGTTATGAATTAACAATTATCTCAGATACGCAAAACCTAAAGCTAGCTTGGTTATTAATGTGTCCACTTTATTATTTCATTTCAACACTTTTAATATTGATGGAATAATAATGTAACTTTTACCTATATTTCAAGTCTCAGTTCAAGGCCAGGTACTTTTGATCTGCCCTTACAGCACCATATATTTCTGCTTTATAGTACCTGAATTTTAACCTGTGGGTCTATCTGTATTTGATTCATACCTGTCTTATTCGCAAGTCTGTAAGCTGCGTAAGAGATCACGTGCTATTTGCCATTTCATCCCTAGGATGTAATACCCAGTTAGTTCCTCATTAATACCCAGTACCTCGTTGATGCTTGCACTTTTATTAAATGAATGAGATCTGACTGCCACAGAGTAATTGCTATGATTTTTCAAAATATAGCTGTTAATTCATTAAGGGATATCACCATTAGATTTTCTTTTCTGTATTTTCCAACTTTTATCTGCCTTCTATGTCTCAAACCGGAAATGCACCTTGTGTCTCAGGCTGGTGGTGGTATTTCTCCCTCCTCTGATTTCCATCCTCTTGCCCCTCCCTGTGAATGCTAGCCTGGGCCAGGACAGCCAGAGAGTACTGGCTCTGCCTTTTCTGTCACATTGCACGGCACTATTTCTACCCCAACTCCATGATCTGAACCCTCTCTCCTACCTCTAGTGAAAGTGTCAAAATCTCTGGGGGAGGAAACACAGCTTTTCTTCCCCAGAGCAATTTTGAGATTTTGGAATCCTAATGATATGCTGGGAAAACATTATATAAAAATGTTTTTGTTTCTTGAGAAACTCTGTACTTTTAAAATGAAATCACTTCAGATCACTCTGGGCAAGATTTACTATGTCCGTGCAAGCTACACATTATTTTCAGAATATCATGGCCTCCAGACTTTAGAGAATTGGTCTCAGAACTCTACTGACTTCCTTTCAGTTGAAACTATTAGGTCATGGGCACCTGGGTGGCTCAGTCAGTGGAGCATCTGCCTTTGGTTCAGGTCATGATCCAGAACCCTGGAATTGAGTCACCCATTGGGCTCCCTGCTCAGTGGGGAGTCTGCTCTTCCCTCTTCTTCCCCCCGCCCCCAGCCCCACTCATGCTGTGTGTGCTTGAGCGCCATCTCTCTCTCTCTCTCCCTCTCTCTCTCTTCCCCTCTCTCTCTCACAAAAATAAATAAATAAAATCTTAAAACAACAACACCAACAAGCTATTAGGTCAATGGATGAGGCATATATTGACATTGACATGACAGAATGTAGCCAGACTGAGGATATATAAAATAGAACACCAGGTACTAGTGTCTTAATGGCCGAACCATATTTTATGAGGCGGAAAGTCAATGAACACAGAAGAGATTATTGGCAACAGCATGACAACAGTGAGATTGTGCTCTCCTTACCCTGGGGACGGAAGCAGACTGCTAGCATGGAAACCAAAATATAGCTTTACATTGGGCCATAAAGACCAAGCCGGCAATAAAAAACATTCAATCTTGATGATCAATTTCATCTACCCCATGTAGGCTCATTGTGGTAAAAGGGATGATTTTTACCAAAAGACAAACTTTGAACAAATGAGCTCATTTCCATCACGTTGACAAGTCTTAAGTCATGAGATATGCTAAAGTATGTATCCCAAAGCGCCATTATAGAATCATTAAGCTGATTTCCTCCATCAAAATATATACTTTTTTCTATTTAAATTTTAAGGGAGAAGACAGGTGGTTAAAGACTAATACATTTTAAAAGAACTGATGGTATCTGGCCAGCTCCCCCTTGTCACACAACTCTTTGAATGATTAGGGGTACTGACTGCCAAATGTGTTTAAAAACTCATTTGAAATGAAGAAAAGACTCAGAAATAAACAAAAAGGGGAGGGAGAAAGAGGATATTTTAATTTCACATTTTTTCTTGCTTTATTTTTAAGATGAGAAGTAAAACTGTTCTTTTATTAAAAATGGCAAAAGTTGTATTGAGGTAGGCTGAAAACTCACATTTCAACTCTAAAGTCTGAAGGAATCTTTAAAAAAAAAATAGTTCATTTATTTGTCAGAGAGAGGGAGAGCATGAGCAGGGGGAGAGGCAGGCAGAAGCAGGCTCCCCGCTGAGCAGAGACTCCAATGCGCGACTGGATCCCAGGACCCAGGGATCGTGACCTAGGCCAAAGGAGATGCTTTACCAACTGAGCTACCCGGGCACCCCTAAAGTCTTAGGAATCTGTAACTGTAACTAAACTGTAATCATCGATCCACAGATTTTTAAGTCAGGAGAATGAATGATACGAATTCTAGCATTACAAAGCTGCTTTCTTACAAATTAAGATTTCTACCTAGATGCCTACAAAAGCAATAGTTCTGTAATTAAAGTACGCAAGTCAAGTGCAGTAGCACTGAACTATCAAGAAAGCGATACTTTGGGGGCACCTGGGTGGCTCAGTGGGTTAAAGCCTCTGCCTTCGGCTCAGGTCGTGATCTCAGGGTCCTGGGATCGAGCCCCGCATCAGGCTCTCTGCTCCGCAGGGAGCCTGCTTCCTCCTCTCTCTCTCTGCCTGCCTCTCTGCCTACTTGTGATCTCTGTCTGTCAAATAAATAAATAAAATCTAAAAAAAAAAAGTGATACTTTTATATGTTTAAATGTATAAGTTTTGTATGCATCAAATAGGCATCTGTACTAGAATGCAGAATATAAACAGGCCAGTGTAAAGATGCATTTACACACACACATGCACACACACATAGACCACTCTAGGTATGTGTTAAAACACATAGTAAAAACGTCACCTGTGTCTTTTCCAGGATTTTCACTGTCAGTTCCATAGCTATCCCTCTAGCCCAGATGAAAAGGGAATTATTTTTCAAGACAAGTTATAAAATATGGAAAAATGGACAGAATCCTGAGTCTTCAACAAGATAGAAGACATGCTGACCCTATGGAAAGGGTGTTTTAGAATGTTCTGGAATATTTACCATTGCTCTAAGTGTAGGGAGGCACCTGCCCATGGATCGGGGTCAAGAACGTTATTGTGCCCCCGTGCATAGGACCCGAATCTGTCACGGTGCACTCGAACCGTGGCGCTCCTTACAAAATAAAGGACATGCTCTGCAATTACCAGTCTGCCTGGGCATGTACATAAAGAGAGCTGACAAATGATAAAGGAAATTGGAAAGGTTGAGAGGATGAAGTCAATAATAGATTTATCTCCAGACATTTAGCACTTGAAGTGCATCTGTTATACAATATGTAGACATATTTTACAGCAAATTTGGAGATACTGTGAGCCCACTGGGAAGGGACAATATCTAATTTTATATTCTATATAATTCTGAGCATAACTTTGGTGCTTAATCACTAGGAGGAGGAGGTACTCTGTGCTTACAAGAGGAGAAATGCATGAAAAGGAGCACAACTTTGGGTTTGGTATGCAGGAGCCGTGAGGGGGAATGGTGCGGGGAGAGCAGAGCCACGCACAAAACCATGTCTTACGAGCAACATGACAAGATTGCATTCTGAAAGTTCTTTTGATGATAAAAAGTCACAATTTCTTTTTTTTTTTTTTTGCAAACTCAAGGGAAGTTATTGCAAGGTGTTACTCTAAAAGTACAAAAGTTCAGGAAGAAATTGAAAACAAAATTTAACTAGATCTCATTGGAAAGCATTTAGGAAATAATTTCATGCCAGCTTGAGCATTATTTCCCCCCAAAGAATTCATCTTGTTCTTTCGAAGAATTTATTTTATTTCGTGAATGCTCTAAATACAATTAACCATAGATACTGTAAAGTATTAGTTTTTATAGTGCTAGTATTTACAGTAATATGGCCCCATTTATCATACACATGTGAAGGAAAAATTATGCCTTTTTATTTATATAAATGTGATCTGTATGTGTACTTGAAAATTTCCTATTTTACTATCCACGCTTTTCTCTCCACCTATCTGTTTTCTTTCTTCTACCACGCTGTACGGAAAAACACACATGTCTTAGGGCTTAATTTTGCTTAATTTTGTGTAAATTTGTCTATACTTAAAAATGTGGAAAGACGGAAAGGGAAACAATACTTTAAAATATTTTTGCATCATAGCTTGGTGCCCTGGGAAAAGGAAAATACATGCTTGAGCCCTATTGTTACTTGTCCTATTATGCATGGTGCTATACTGATCAATCAATTCAGCTAAAAGAGCTTGTGTCCCACGGCGCTACTTCTGGCTCTGGACCTGAAGCACGCTGACTTGTGTCCTACCATCTCTACACACACTTAGTTTCTTCTTAGAGTCCCTGTTTTAGTTGCCAGTTAAAATGAATTATTTCACTTAGTTGTCAAAGAAGATTATTTTGACCAGTACGGAGAGGACTTGATACACAGTCCCTTGCTGTAGGAGGGGTTTATGCGGTTACCGAGAAGCCAATAGCTTAGCATTTAGTGATGTGATATCATTCTTGCCCTAAGCTGCAGTGTTCTGCCTTGGAGAGTGTGTGGCTCTACTTTTTTTTCAAGGCATTTCACATCAGAATGTTTGGTCTTAGATGGTGAGTAACCATCTAAGTAACCCAATTTGGGGTGAGTAACCCCAAGATGGGGTGTAAATAGCTTGCTGTTTGTCACTTACTGTACTGTCCAGAGTTCCCATGTATTAACACTTCCTGGTGAGAAAACTACTGTACTCTGGTACCTAGACTCAAAAAGACTTGCCAGTCTTATTACTACCTAATTTTAGTGTAGTCTTTCAGTTATATCAATTGATTCTCTTCCCCACACCCCCTTGTTGTGAAAAAACAGATACGTGACAGTTCTCCATGGCGTAAACAACAAAGGAAACACTTGAAAATACCTTTAATATGTAAGATTTACACTCAGAAAACTTTTTCTGATTTTAATATTTAAAGTAGTCATCATGATCTATATCTTGATTAAAATAGTTTCAAAGAAAGAAAGAAAGAAAGGCAACCAGAACCTGGCATTATCTCAGCAAAGCTCAAGCTAACGTTGAAGAAAGATTACAGAGAACAGGAAGGCTTGGTGACTTTTTTTTTTTTTTTTTTTTTGGAAATACACAGTGTATTCCTCTTTGCAACTTTATGCTGATAAAATCCTCTTTTGTTTTATAAAGCTGTATCCTCTTTGCAACTTTATGCTGATAAAATCCAGCTACTTAACTGGACAGTTGTCTGAAAAAGAAGTTGTACACCATTGTTTTAATGGAAGAGTTTTCTAATGGATTCAAGACACTCTCCTTGCTTTGGGAAGGGACTCAAGACAGGTGTTCGACCAGAATTTAACTCCATTTTATTTTGACTTTCGGTAGTCATGTGGATTGAAGTAACCTTAGGACTCACAATGCAAACTCGGACTACACTCTGATTAGTTCCTTCCAATCAGGGAAAACCATAGTTTGTAAAAATCCCCAGTAACTCGCTCTTTGAAAATAGTGTGGAAAGAATAATATACAGTCAAATGTGCTATTAGGAAATTACAATTAACCGAAGGAATCCTCTTTTATGTCTTTTAAAACATATAGGTAGATCTCTAATCTTGCTTTTAAAGAGATGTACATGATTTAAGAAACGACATATCAAGAACAGAGCAGTGAACTAAGGAAGGATACCAGCTATATTTTGCAGCTGTATACCATTATTTTTAAATAAAACATGAGAGAAAAGAGCCAAATACTACATTCTGAAAGAAAAAGAGGAACAGAATGCGAGTTCAATAAGCTGAGATTTTAGTGTGTTTGACATAAAATAAAAATGCACAACTGTGATTTGGGGAATGGTTAGGCAAAATCTTTTATGTGCTCCTGTATACTCAGAAAACTGTGTCCAGGTCCTTTTTATGTAATGGGTCCCCGAAGTCCGGTGTGTGTCTTCTCATGTGAACATGAAGAATTCTGAACCAGACACTGTGGATGTACCCAGATAGCATGCATTTGGAATTATTTTATAAACAAAGTTTAAGTCAGAAAAAGAAATGTGAGTTTTGGTTTTGGAATTTTGCAAATAGAAAAGAGAATGAGTCAAAATAGTCACTTCCAGCCTTTTTCATTGATCAATTTATGGTTTCAAATAAAAATATTCTTTTAGATTTTCAAAATGGGAAAAATATGTATATATGAGTCTATATATTTTCTGCATGTTTCCAATATTAGCAATTACAAAATTGTTTTAAGCATTGCTTCTTCTAAGAATGGATTCTCTTTTTTTCATGAATAAATATGGACTTATAGGAATTTTCTCAGATGTTTACAAAATGCTATGGCAGATTATATTACAGCATTTTATTCTTCTGTATACAATATGAAGGTCACTTATGTTCTGTAATGAGCGAAGACTCTATTTTACTAATGTTTTCCATATCACGTTTCCAACCTGATCTCCAGTTTTATCCTTGTAGTCTGGAAGTCATTGGGCAGACCAATTTATTGTCTAGGGTTAAATGAGAACAATTCTAAGAAAAAGCTGCAGTTGAGGAAAATGAAAATTAAGAGAATGATTTAATTTTAACGTTTAAAGAAATCAGGTGTTTGGTTTTCCTTCTTATTAATGTATATTAGACTCTGTGAAGCTCTCATAATTATTTTCCAAGTTAATTGTCAAGAAAGCTTTTGCTGTTTCAGGTATTTTAAAGTCTTCTGCTGTGCCTTTTTCTGTGTTCATGCTCTTTTCTCTTCTTCCATTCTGTGTATTTTCTTGACTCTTTTTAGTTGCTGCCTTTGATCTTTCTTCCCTCACTTAAGAACTTTCTATGATTCTTCAGACTCTGGCTGAATCCAAAAGGACCTCCATGGATACATGGTCCTCCCAAGCCCAGCCATGCTAAATGATACAACTCAGTGTCTCAGCAGATACTATTCTATTTTTTTCTCATAGTCCATTGTTTCATTTGCAAAAAGAAAAAAAAATCAAAAGGTGATTTTTTTTTTGAAAAAGGTAATAAAATGACACATGCTAAAAATTAAGTTTCATAAGCAAGGTTTACTACTGATGGTGTGATAAGTTACTGCAATTTGGATCTTTCACAGGTTCATTGAGACAAGAAGAAACGCGAAACCTGTATGATTTCCATCATTTATCTTTTTTCAAATCTAGCAACCTCCTTTTGTTTGGGGGTTATAGGAAATTAGTTGGTAGTAACTTTTGGAATAGGAGGAAAGTACATGTTGCAAAATTCTTTGAGGCTTTTGACTTTATTGCTTTAAAATCAGGAAATTTCCTTTTTTTTTTTTTTTTGGTTGTTCTTTTTCTAATCAGAAACCAAGAATGACAAAAGCATAAAGTTAGATTCTGAGAGGGTGTCAACCTTAGTAAATCCTTCATAGTCATATGCACAAATATGATGTTTGTGCAGAAAATGGTTACTGAGACATGTACATCACACAATATAGAGTTTTCACAGCAAAAAAGGAGCTTGTGTGATTTGGAAGGCTACTGTAGAAAAAATTTGGCCTCCGGTGTCTAAGTCAGTTGCCACCAGAGGGCGATTACTATAGCAAACTTCACTCTACACAATTGCTTTCTTTTTTTCTTTTCTTTCCTTTTTTTTTTTTTTTTTTTTTTGTCCTGGTTGTCCAGTTAACAAAAAATGTACCATTTTTACCATGGAATGGTTAAACTTTATACAGGATAACTCTGATAGCAAGTTCATTTTCAATTTCAAAAAAGAAGTAAATACTGTTGGTGTTAGGAAGGAAGGAAGGGCAAAGGGAAATGAAATTTCTTGTTAGATTGGCCAGGAGATTTTTAGATGACAAACTGAAAGAAGAAAATAGTGCCTGAGTGGAAGACTAATACGCCAATGTACTTCCCCCAAAGAGGTACTTATTTACTCTGTTTGATCCTTTTTTTTTTTTTTTTTAAATTTAGGAGTGACAGAACAAGTTGATGCCTACTCCAGTGGTTTTAAAAGTCATTAATTTTTAAAGGTTTTTTTTTTTTCTTCTCCTTGCCAAGAGTCATCTCAGTGAGATATTTTGGGTTTGATCCTAAATATCATTTATAGTCTTATATACATTTTATCCTGGTCTGAATATCAGACTATATAAGTGATACAGTGATGCATTTAATAGCATGGAATGTAACATGATACAAGCTTTAATACCTGGAATACAGTAAACCAGTAGCTTTGAGTTATATTACCCATCGTAAACTTCTTTAACCTGTGGCTCATTTTCAAAATAATAAACGTAACTATTCCATAAAAATATCTCAACACAGAAGAGCCAGAAAAGTGAAGGACATGAACAGATGGTACATCAATCTTTTGCATTTATACAATTTGTTTTTTAATGCAAATAGTGTGGGTTGCCTGCTCATGCCTTGGATATTTGTTCCAAAGATGAGCACATTTTCTTATCTTTCTGGATCAATGTGACATTTGCAGTTATCATAAAGTGGGAGCCCATTTAATGATGTTAATGCTTCCTTAATGTAAAAATAAAATCACCTTCTTTATAAAAGCAAACAGATACAAAATCCCAAAGAGACCATTGAAATCTGTGACATTTGCAGTTACTGGTAACTAGATGGCTTGATTATACACAGGTAAAAAAAAAAAAAAATCTTAAATCATTGTTTATGATCATTAATCAGAACATTAAATATGAATTCTAGATTCCCTATGAGTAAGAAGGTAAGTAAGCATCATTTGATTAAAGAAACCAGCAAGTTAAGGACTTTTTAAAAAAGAGGCACCACAATTAAATGTCAATAAGGATCTCTGAATTTTGAGAGAGCTTGCAACATCTTTGTGGATCCTTACAAATAAATGATAGTGTTTCTGAGATATAATATTTTTCCGAAACAGAAAACAGACTTAAAAATAGTACAGCAATGCAGATAGTAATAGTAAAGCAGTTTAGGTGTGACACTGATTTTTTTTTAACTTAATTCATAAAATGATTCTGTGTGTACCCGCCCACCCCCATATATTTCCACTTTCACAGAGAAAAGTCATTTATAGAAGAAAAGAGTGATGTTTCTAAGGCTTATTTCGTTCCATCAGTGGAGCCTACTTGGCTACTTCATGGGGAGCCTGCTTTGGGAATTCATCTCTTTTTCGTGTGTATTGTGTCTGTTTTCGATGTTTCATACACATGCCCAGAGGCCGTCTGGCAGCATATACACTTTTTAAAGCCAATTTGAAAAAGCAAATCATTTCCCTTCCTGATAAGACAGCTGGCTGTTGCATACAGCCTTTTCCACTAGAAATGAGCTATGGTCACTAACTAATTCCAGAAGGTCCAAAGACTTGGCATTTGATGAGAGCAAGTTTTGATCACTATCAAGTTGGCATCAACTCCAATAATGGGCCAATGTATGAGATGCAGGGCACAGGGGTGTCATGGAAGTAACCTCAGCTGCTCTGTGTAGCTCTCCAAAGAGCCTGTGGAAATAGAACAAGGGTGACACCACCTCAGGAATGTTCTCTGAAACAAGTAGAGATAGGTCTTAGGTGTTTTTTTAATAGATCTTTTTATAGATCTCATTTCATGTGGAACCATGAATGACTCCCTTCATGGGTAGGTGGGGCCATGTCTGCAAAGCTTATCTATATACTTGCCGTAGATCTCACACCGTCTAATAAATAGAGCTGATGGAGTGAGGGAATTTAAATCTGGGTAACAGGGCCTTTATTGCAACATTTAAATATTTTTAGGCTCAGGCCTACGTGCCCAGGGTGAAAATAAAATCATATTGACTTGAAATAATTGAATTGTATTTTGAAAAGAAAATAAACATGCGGGCTGGGGCTTCAGCCTCTGAGGAATGTGGCTCCTCTAGTCACTCATTCCATCATCCGTTAAGGAACATATATTTCTGGAACACTTGTTTTGCAAAGCCAGGCACACATAATAACTGGGTGTTAAGGGTCCAGTAATAAGATGGCACACCCTGTCTTCACAGAGCCTGTAGTCTACTGGGGAAAATCTATTAGACCAGGTATTACAATAAATAATAATAAAGATAATCCTAGAGGATAGATAGGGTGTTTATGGGAGCACAGAGTATGGAGATTCTAATCTAGCCTAGAAGTCAAGAATGAAAGAAAAGAAAAGATTGTTCCTGGAAGAGGAACTGATAAATGTTCAGGCTCAGTGATGAGATAGACAGACTGGAGGAACTGAAAGTCCTGGAAGACTCAAATGGGTATAATGGAAGAGAGAGAATGACAAGCAATGAAGAGGGAGAGACAAGTAGGGTCCAAGCAGTAGTGGGTTTTGAGAAGAGAGGCCACTGAAGGGTTCCACAACATGACAACCAGAGAAGGGAGGAACTAATAACCAGGACTGGCTGGAAGGATCAGGAAAGACCATGTAATGCTGGGCATGTTGGCAGCAGAAGCTTAGGTGGTAAGTCTTTACTTTCAGTAGCTAAAGACAAGTCATGAGCCTCACACATTCCTGCAGTATTGGTTAAAGCCACATTCACCTTTGTATGCCCATATACTCTTTCTCCGTTCCAGCATGGAGACTGGCAGATAGTACCTGCTCAGTAAAGTGTTAGGAAACAGAATCCAGGGGATATATCAGTACTTGTGTGACTGCTGTACCAAATTACCACAGACTTTGTGGCTTAACACAACAGAAATTTATTCTGTCACAGTTCTGAAGGCCAGACCTCCAAGATCAGCCCAAAATGAAGGTGGTGGCAGGGATGACCTGCCTCCTGAAGCTCTAGCGGAGAATTTACTCCTTGCTTCTTTGAGCTTCTGGAGTCTGCTGGCATTCCAATGGACTGATTGCTCACTTCACTCTCCATTTCTGTCTTCACTTTGCCATCTTCCCTGTTAGTTTTTCTCTTATAAGGACATTTACAGGACACTTATAAGGACACTTACTCTTATAAGGACACTTAAAGAGCCTTTAGGGCCTACCCTCATTATCCAGGATAACCTTCCCATCTTAAGACTCTTAATTTAATCACACAACCAAAGACTTTGCCATATAACATAACGTTTAAATGTTCTAGGGATTAGGAACTGATGTCCTTGGAGGGCCAGTTTGCAACCTACTACAGTACTTACTCACAGTCCTTAACATATTTAGTGTTGAAGGAAAAGATAAAATAGCCTTCCATGTCACAATTGTTCTAAGATTTAAGTCTTAAACTCCAATGGAAGCAACCATTCAACCTTCCTCTAAAGATGACTCTAGCACCCTGTGTCACTGTGATGTGACACACCATGTAGGTGTTGGAAGGGTCCTTGGGAATAAGTTATCACAAAGATTCTTGGAGTAATTTAGTGCTTACTTGTAGTGAAGTGGATCATAAGAAATGTGAGAGAAAAGCCAATGCCATTTTGCATCTCCTACAGAGATTAAATCCAAAGGAGTTTTCTCTGTGGGTGGAGGACCCTGTCTTAAAGCATTTCCTCATAGTTTGACTAAGATGGGTTAAAACTTCCAAAGTAGGGTCTTTCTTTGAACCACACACTAAATGCTGGGGATAGTTCTTTTACTCAGAACAAACAAAAACCAACCAAGATATATATCTTCTGTATTCCAGGCACTGTTCTAGGTTCTAGCTCACAATTATTAGATCTCTTGGAGGAAGTTCTATGCTAGGAATAAATAAAATAAATTCTAGGTGTTTTCTGGTCCTGCAGTGTATCAGTCCTACCCCAGAACATGGTCGCAGGGAAACCCTGAAGTGTTTTGGGCACTTGACATATGCTATAATCCCCAATTCTCACAACTCTGTGAGATAATATTTTCATCAACCTTTTAACAAATAATAAATCATGGCTTAAGAGTTCCAATACATTTATGAAGTCATATAGCTAATTTGGAGTGGATCTGTGATTTAGAATTCAGATGAGTCTGACCCCAATGCTCATGATTATTTTCTCATAACAACCTGACTGCCCAGAAATAGAATTGGAGGTTGGATGCCCTTATGTCCAATTTTGAGTTTGCCATTATGCCATGCACCACAAGATCAATTCCTGAAAGAGGCCATTTCAGGATAAATAGGAGAATGCATCATTTTACCACTACATTTAAGAAGTTCATTTCCTTAAGATGCAGTAGAGTCCAAAACAGCAAATAAGTTTAGCTAAACTAGATCACAGGGCCATAAATATCAAGAAAATGTCTTCATGGAATACTACTCACCTTTTGAGGCTGCTGTTGTGGAGAATGGCCATGACCTTAGACAAATATCCTTAAGGACATTGATAAGGATGACCATCTTCCTGATTTCTTTTGTTTCAGATGAGCCATGAGAAATGTGTGCCATTCTTGCCTTTTCTAAGTTTAATGAAATGGCTCACTAATATTAGCAAGCTCTGAAAACATATTTTTCTGATTTACATGGCTTTCACGTGAGTCAGAATCACAACTACGAATAGTAAAATTGTCTTATTAAGTCAATGGTAGAGTAAATGTTCTGGACATGCCAAGGACATGGTTACTGCCTTCTCTTCAACAATCCTTGGCATCCTAAGGATGTCACACAATTTCTTCCCACAGCGAGGGACAGATTCATGCTGTTACTTTTTTTTTTTTTTTTTTTAAGCAATCTTGGTTGAAAGCACCAACAGTGATACAACTTGGTTCATTTTGTCATTTTTTACTCCCTTGAATTACTACATAAATATTAATAGCTAAACACATTGCAAACAGGTGGAGCTCATTCTGTCTCTGGAGCGCTGCCACCGTTATGTGATATCTCAGATGGGTGACGAGATTTTCCATGTGGGGAGGGCGGTCTGTCATTCCATGCCAACCCCATTGGACACACCCTTGGCTTGGAGTTCTTTATTTCCTGTGATATCTCTATGACAGCCTTCTTGGTCTTTTAACAGTTCATTCAGTAGAGTGGGAAGGAGTAACACACTCCACTTAAGAACCACATTCACTTCCCTGTATATCTGGTTACTTTTTTTCATACAGTGGCTGCTCCTGATAAGCTCATGGAAGAAAGCCCCCAATATTTAAAGGTACCTATCAGCTACGGATGAAATATTTGTTTACCACACATTCAAAAATTGGTGTATGCTTGATGACCTATTCAAACTAAGGGAGTCACAGATTTATTATGGTAGGTAATATTATGCCAACGTCCCCTTTTTTGTCCCCTGATTTGCCAATACAAAGCTTAAACTATACACCCATTCAAAGTAAAAATGTATTATCTTAAAGTTATCAATATGTAAGTGGCATGATTGTTTTCAAAGGCCTTAGGCATGTGGGCATAATATTCATTTACCTTTTCATGCTGAAGTATTTTCTTCATGTATGTTTACCTCCAACGCCCAGATATATTTCAAAATGAAATTCAGAAACCCGGCTGGACATAATGCTAGACGTGATGACTAGGTTATTCCTCCTGTGCCAGTAAAATTATTCATTTAAAATATATGTTTTTTCATGGGAAGCAAGCACATTTAGACTCGTTCTGGAATATGTTGAATGTATGTGATTGCATGTGACGTGCTCTGACTAGAAAATGCACGAGGCCCAGTGTACTTGAATTCCTCAACTGGTTTACAACAGATCCACAAATCTTGTTACAAAATTTTAAAAATTAGCTTCATACGTCCAAATGGCCCATCTTTAAAACCTATGCATTTAGAGGAGTTTCTGATTAACCCCTGCAGTTAGGCAAAATTTAAATTTTGAAATTTCATGGAGGAGGTTTTAGTCCAAATCAAGAGGCAAAGTTGTATTTCTCTTGTCATCTCATTGGTTGTTTATCACATGTTTAATGAAAAGCAAACTATTGAGGTAAAAGCATAGCTTTTATTTCTCCAATGTAAACATCCTTGACATTAATACTTTTGGTATCTGGTTAAAAATCTGCATTAAAATTAATTAGTAGTCCTGTCAGATCTAAAATGGTCAGTTTTTAGGATCTTTTTTCTTCTCTACTTTTAGCTTAGATGTGGCTCCGTCCCCATTTTCTCTACCAGTTGAGCATTGTCTGGGGTACAGGGTCCTCCTCAAGATGGGTTCCAAATGTGCTTCTTAGGGAGAGAGAGCCCATAACTTCCATCCATGTACATAGGAATCTATGACAATCTACCATATGAGTCCATAACTTACATAATTCAAACCATGGTAGAAGGTGTCCAGAGAAATGTAAACCAACAGATTATGTGAGGATGGGAACATGGCTTCCATTTTCATCCAGCTTTGTACATGCAGACTGTTTTGTTACAGGGAAGAGGAGCCCAGCGTGACCTAGGACTTCCGGTCCTCAGCAGAGCCTTTCGTTCAGAGGGGTGTCTGCCCCAGAGATCTGATAAAACTCCAACAGATATTCAGGTGTATTTTAACTTTTTCTTATTCTCATAAATACTGTTAAACTTATCCACTCCTAAACATGAGTTAAGCAATCTCAAAGAACCCTGATCTCTTAGTCATAGCTGCCTTGTGTCCTCATGGGAACCCCTGTCAGTAGGTATAACAGAGTACTGGGCTATTCATTGGAGAGCCTGGGTGCCAGCCGGATTCTCCTGCTGGTTAGCTGGTGACTCCAAATAAGTCACATTCAGGACTTCATTTTCCTCACATGTGTTTTGAAGAAGACATTGGATGGAGTTCAATGGACCCAGATTCAAATTCCTGGCCTGTCACATACTATTGTGTAGACTGGGGCAAGGTGTCTATTTTCTTGTTGCCTCAGTCTTTCCATTTGTTGGAAAATCTGTACACTGTGGAATTATTTCAATAATTAGATGAGGTAAATCAGATAAGGGGTTAGCATGAGACTTGACACATGATAAGCATTGCAGTTGTTATCCAGAAAGGTCAATTTAGTGATAGTTCTTAAGAATTAAAGTTTTGTTTTCCTGACTTATAGTTACCCCATCATTTTCTTTTACTCATAAGCTAAAAAAAAAAAAAGTAAATATCACTCGGGGCACCTGGGTGGCTCAGTGGGTTAAAGCCTCTGCCTTCGGCTCAGGTCATGATCCCAGAGTTCTGGGATCGAGCCCCGCATCCAGCTCTCTGCTCCGCGGGGAGCCTGCTTCCTCCTCTTTCTCTGCCTGCCTCTCTGCCTACTTGTGATCTCTGTCTGTCAAATAAATAAATAAAATCCTTAAAAAAAAAAAAGTAAATATCACTCACTTGTAGTAAGTGATATTCTATCCTTTTCTTCTATACCTTGATTTTGCTTCTACCATGTGCAAACCTCAAAAGGACACTTGTTAAATAAAGATGGAGCAAGGGCATGGATGTGTAAGGAGAGTACTGAGTGAGGGGGACCATGGTATAGGCCAAATGACTGGTCAATGGGTCTAGGGAAGTTCAACTTGAAGAAGCAGTGTGGCTCAAAGCAAACAAAAGGTGGTCATGGAATACTTAAAAGAAGGCTTTATGAAAGTCTCTGCTCATGTTCCCATGATGCTCAGGGGTAGGTGTGTGACAAGGTGAGTGGGGGGTTACATGAGAACAGAATTTGTCTCTTTGTAAGTAACATCACTTTTAATGTCAGAACTCACCCAAAAATGAAAACATCAGATTACTTAGGGGTGCACTGTTTTTCAGTGGTAAGAGATTTCGAACTTGACATAAGCCCCACCAAAATAATTTGCTATTGAAGAAAACTTTTTTTCCTGTATTTAAACCAAAATCTGTCTTTATATATTTTCTTTTTCACTTCCAATTTTTCACATCTATGTTTTAAATTAATGATTCAGTCTACTGTTCTTTGTAATGCCATTAATGACTTTCTAATTCCTGAAGCTAATAAGCAAACATTCAGTTCTTAAATATGTTACATCTGGTTTTCAGTGCATACTCAATAACTGTTATTGTTATAACACCATCTTATTCTTATTCAAAAATCTGAGATTTTTGTCATAATTGACCTTGATTTTTCTGGAAACTTTCTCTGATTTCTATAAATTCATTTCTGAAATCAACATTTCAAATATCTTGAGTCTTTTTTTTTTTTTTTTGGCTGTTCTTAGGTTCTTTTATTTCCTTGACATTGAAATACAGGTGGGCACAGCTCTTGATTATTCTTTTCCCTAGGTTAACGTATTCCCTAGGTTAACATCTCAACAAGGGTGCATGAAGAGAAGGAAACTTTAATGCCCTAGTTGTCCATTCTATGTACTGACTTAACTTTTTTCCTGTGCATTTGGAATAATGCCAGCTATGTACCATCCTTGGGAGAATTGAGAAAGTGGTAATTGAAATAATTTTCTTTAAGATTTAATTCCTGCAGGGGTGCCTGGGTGGCTCAGTTGGTTAAGTTTCTGCCTTCAGCTCAGGTCATGATCCCAGGGTCCTGGGATGGAGCCCCACATTGGGCTCCCTGCTCAGCGCAGAGCCTGCTTCTCCCTCTCCCTCTCCCTGCTGCTCCCCCTGCTTGTGCTGTCTCTCTCTGTGTCAAATAAATAAATAAAACCTTAAAAAAAAAGATTTAATTCCTGCATGGAATTCAGACTGAAAAAGGTAACTCTCCACGATCTCTCTGTCCCAGACCACTGAAGACACATTCCCAACATCTTACTAGCCATTACCTGGACAAACGGGAGCCCTTCAAACCTGGTATTTTCTCCTAAAAGCTTTCTCGTCATCTTCATGCATAAAGATAAACAACTGTTCAATCACTCGCTCCAAAAGTTCAGGAGGAATCCTGGGCTCTTTTCTCCCTGAAACTTGAAGAGATTAGCTACTAAATATGTCTCAGATCAGCTGCCTCTGTCTGTCCATTAGCTATGTTTAGCTCTTAATTACTTTTTATTTGGACTATTATCAGAGGGAAGTAGCCCTATATCTATATTTCTTGCTGCATGAAATATCACCTAACCATCATCATCATTTTAACCTATCCTTCAAAATTATCAAAATGATCTCTTCTGAACATAAATAAGATCTGTATTCATTTGGTTCGATCTTGGCTCATTCATTGGCATGGCACACAAAGTTTTCCATTGGCCAACGCAGGTTAACTTTCCCAACCCCCTGGAACAGTCTGTCTTCTCCTCCTGCTAGACTACTTGAAATTCTTTGAATGTACAACATTTTTTCCCCTTAGTTTTTATGTTCGCTATTATCCTTTCCTAAATGCCATTCACCTCTTTATCTATCTGGTGAACTTTACCCTTCTGTCGTTATTTAATTTAAATTCACCATTCTCATTAAAATAGTTTGATCCCCCAGTTGATTAGTATTGAGTAGAATGTCTGGAACATAAAAAAAATCTTAATAAGTATTAAATTTGATATATATTATTTTTTAAATTGGGCTAAAATTGGAATATAACATATTAGTTTCAGGTGTACAACAAATACACAATTGACCCTGGAACCTTGAACAGTGCAGGGTTAGGGGCATTGACAAAATCTGTGTACAACTTTCAGCTCCCCATAAACTGAACTACACTTGATCTTAGCCAAAAGGCCAGGAAGCTATCCCCTCCGATAAACTGAACTACTAGTAACCTACTATTGGCCAGAATCCTTACCAATAACTTAAGTAGTCAAACAATTAATATGTATTTTGTATGTCTTAAATATTTTATACTGCATTCTTAAAATAACATAAGAATTACTTTAAAATTAAAAAACCATAGGAAGAGAAAATAACTGATAATAGTATGCTGTACTTGTAAAAAAAAAAATCTTTGGATAGGTGAACAGGCCTGATTCAAATCAGTGTTGTTCTAAGGTCATCTGCATTGTGAAATGATCACTACAATAAGTCTAGTAAATATTTTATCAATAACGTGTTACATTATGATTATGTTATTGAAGATGGGATGGAGGCTCTGGATATGAGGTTGTTGCAACGTAATTCTAGGTGTCTCCTAAGATTCCTTGGTTCTATGATTTATTTTCAACTGTTTAGAGTGCTGGGTGTTATAGGCAACTAATGAATCACTGAACACTGCATCAAAAACTAATGAGGCACTACTATATGTTGGCTAATTGAATTTAAAGAAAAAAAATATCGTTAAAAGAGACACGCACACAAGAGAGAATGGTATTTATTTCCTTTTTTGCTGATGTCTTTACATTCTTTGCCCCATGTTCCCACTGACCAACTAAAATGTTAAAGTTTTCCATGTTGATTTGTAAATGCTGTCCATATTTAAATAAACTAATTCATCATGATAAGAAAAAAATAGAAAAATCTACTATTAATTCAATTTCTATTTTCCTTTGGTTAATATGACAAAAACACATTAAGACCTCAACAATATTTCTCAATTGACTAGGCTTGAGATCCTGGAATTAATATTGCAATCCTAACTCTAAGAATATAATGTCATATTGACATTTCAAAAAATACATCTTTTAGCTCACTGGCACTTCAATGGAATTCTTTATCCATGAAGGTTCCTCATTTATTTTGTGCCCAGTATAAGGCATATTTTATAGCATTTAAACATTAAATCACATTTTATTACTTCTCTCACCTAGCCCTAGGGTCTATTTTAGGTTCAAACAATTCTAAGTCAGTGTTCTCGCCTTACCTTATGGAGGAAGAATCCTGGAAAAGAAAATCTCTATTTTTTTTTTTTTTAATCAAAATGTGTCCTTAAATCTCTCTCTACCCCACCATAGTGCTCTGTGTTTTTACTTTCCTCTTTCCCTCTCCCTCTCTGCTGACATTAGCATAAAAATGTGCTACCCTAACTAAGCAGTCTGCTAACTGATAAGCTATCAAAAAATCATCTGTTATTTTTATAGCTCAAAGGCAGATGCCATTTCAAGAACTAGAGTTGAATGAGTAGGGTTTGTTAGTGCTTTTTAGATTCATCATTGTAAACTTGAGGTATTTTAAAATGGAATGATTGGAGGCTTGAAATATTATCCCATGAGCAATCAAGCTTTAGAATTTTGCTAGCCTTAAATTTTTGTCTGCATAAAATCATTTCATATCACATTGTATCATAAAGAATCTTGGTTGTTGTCTAATGTTTGTATGGAGAAATCTTTCCTGCATTAAATCAGACCATTGTAATTATCCAGGAAAACTGATCAGAACATCCCCTTCTTTTCCAGCAGGGGCCCCCTTTGCCATGAGATGCTGTTCAAAGGGTCTCTGAAACAGGAAACTTGTGCTTGGTAAACAACTGTCTTCTCAGGTTGCTTTTCTGAATTGCTTTGGGCATAACAAGGAGGCACTCTTTTTAGAAGCGGGTCAGTTCCTAGTCCCAGGCCTCAAGACCCCTGAGATTGCTCTTGGAGGTCTGGATGAGAAGTCCATTTGAATAAAAGAATTTATTTAAAAACCAGGCAACTTGGCCTGCCAAGATTTGTCACTGTTATAAACTGTTTTTGTGTCACAGAAGCTAGTCGCCCACTAAAATATTACCCATTTACAGAAAAAAAGTCATGATTCACAGGAAAGGAAAAGGAAACCACAAATGGTGGAAAGGAAGATGAACTATTTAATAACACAGATATCAGAGCAGTAAACATTGACAATGTATCAAGATGTATATATGATTATGGTCCAGTAATATTTTATATTGTGCAGTCATCCAGCAGTGCCCCGACAGAGTGAAATTTGAATATGTTTTAATTTCCTGATCAGTAAACAATTTGGAGCAGATGATCTCAACAGTTCTTAAAATCTAGACATCGTTGTCATCTTCAGTGTATCATTCTTCACAAATAACCACCAACATCTTATAGAGACGAAACGAAATATGTGGGTATATACTATGGTTAGATGATTATTTTTAAATCAAATAATATTTTAAATTACACAAATGTTCAATGATTGCATGCTTGTTGTAAAACTTCAAATAATACAGAAATATATTTAATAAAAAGATATTCTCTCCCTCTCTACATTTACTCAAAACCAAATTCTGTTAATAATTTATATGTATCCTTGAGGGTCTTCTACCGTGTGTTCATAGCATATCTGTCTTTCTATCTCTCTACCTACCTGCCCACCTACCCCTGTGGGGTTTGCAACATCATGCAGTTTAATTTCATTTTTAGGGAGGTGTCATCTCATATACACCTAAAACTCAGGAGTCAGACGTCCTGAATGCAAAATCTATAACCTTCCATGAGTCACTTAGCCCTCTGTGCTTCAGGTCCCTCACATTTCACAGATGTATAATAATGGTACTTACCTCAAAGAATGTTTGTAAGAAATGTCTGCGTGTGTTTCATAGTTCTGATTATTTCTCATATTGATTATATAGATGAAAAACTTTGCATTATTCTTAGCATAAAATAAATATTGCATTAGTGTTATTATTTTTTTTACTCCAATGTCCTCTTTCTATGTAATAATATAGCTTATATCTTTCCAGATCACTCCATAAAGATCTATCATATTCATTTCAAATGCTATATAGTATTCTCGACCCTGGAAGTAATTTATTTGACTACTTTCCTATAGATGGAACTTAAGCTCTTTTCCTTTCCTTTTTTTTTTTTTTGCAATTAGCATAATGTAATGAGTATTTCTGTGTGTGTATGTCTGTCTTTCTGTCTGCATTTATGTGCCTGTCTATAACATAGTTTCTTAGAAATGGAATTGCTAGATCAAATAGTATCAATATTAATTATTTGTTAGAAACTCTTGAATTACTCTCCAAAATGCTATCATATTATTTGTTAGAAACTCTTGAATTACTCTCCAAAATGCTTTAGAAATTTGCATTTATACCAACAATGAGTACAAGTGCCTTTACAACCTCCCTGACATCCTTTACTGCAACCAATCTATTTCTTACAACTTCTTAATATTACAATTTTGTTTCAAATTGCATTTCTCTCAGTGGTGCATTTGGGCATTACCAGCTAAGTAGAGTGTTACAACTTCTGAATTTCATGTAATCTGATAGGAAAAATAATAATAATAATAATTTTTTTCAATTTCGCATTTCTCTGATTAATAGTGAGGTTGGGTATCTTTTCATGAATCATGTTTATGTTTGTTTTTTTCTTTAAATTTATTTTTATGATCTAATATTATAGATATTAATCATTTGAATCACATGTGAAACAATTTTTCCAATTCTTTTACCTGTTTTTTAATTAAATGTGTTTTTTATTATAAAAGCTTTACATTTTAATGTTTTTAAAAAGACAGTATTATTTTTAATGGTTTCTGCATTTTGTGTTCTGTTGTGAGGTAACAGAAAATTTATACATTGGCCTCTGCCCCTGCTTCCCGCAGGCACAGAGCTCTTAAAACCCTTGTAAATTCCTAAGTGATAAGAGAACTAGAACATCTATTGTTCTAATATTTACTTTGACCCCATCCCTGACACAGGGCTCCTAAAAACCCTGTGAATTTTTAAGTGATAAGAATTATGGGAGCATCTCTTGTTCTAATGAGGTGACAGTGGGGGCGGACTCCTGGATGGGGACTGGTCACCAGCAAGACCAAGTCATGATTAATAATTGGTCATGTAGGGGGGATACCTCTATAAAATCCCAGTAAGATGGAGTTCAGAGAGCCGCTAAATTGATAAATCCACACTGGAGGGGTGATGCATCCCAACTCCCCAGGGACAGAAGCTTCTGTACTGGGGACCCTCCCAGACCTTTCGTAATCTGTTCATAGGACTGTTCATTCAAATTCTTTATCAAATTCTTTAGTAAACTGGTAAATGTGTTTCCGTGAGTTCTGTAAGCGATTCTAGCAAATTAATTGAATGCAAGGAGCGCGGGGTGGGGGGGAGGTGGAATTGGAGTCTCTGATCTATAGCAGATTGGTCAGAAACCCCAGCTCTGCAGTGGGGATGGGGGATCGGGGGGCGGGTCAGCCCTGTGGGCGCAAGCCCTCACCTGAGAAATCTGACGCTATCCTCAGGTACTGCCAGAATAGAGTTAAATTACAGGACCCCCAGCTGGTGGTATTGAGAATTGCCTGATGTGGGGGAAAACCCGAACACATTTGGTGACCATCCGTGTCAGAAGTGAAGTGTTCTTGGGGCGTCTGGGTGGCTCAGTCATTAAGCATCTGCTCTTGATTCAGGTCATGATCCCAGCATCCTGGGATCGAGCCCCGCATTGGGCTCCCTGCTCAGCGGGAAGCCTGCTTCTCCCTCTCCGACTCCCCCTGCTTGTGTTCCCTCTCTTGCTGTGTCTCTCTCTGTTAAATAAATAAAATCTTAAAAAAAAAAAAAAAAAGTGAAATGTTCTCTGAGAGTAGTAAAGGAGACACACAGGAGAGAAACACAGTGGGGAAAAAGGGGGTTTTTCCTTTAGGCTGAATAATATAGATCAATACTCCTCTACTTTTGGTAAATTTTAAACGTGTCACCCTTGAATCCATCTGAAAGTTATGTTTCTATATGATAAAATGTGAGGTTTTTTGGTGTGAGAGAGAAATCTGTTTTACTTCCCCCATATAAAGAGCCACATCTAATACCAGTTATTAAATAGTCTATCTTTTCCTTAATTATTTAAAATGCCATCATATCACATACCAAACTCCATATATGATGAGTGCAATTCTTTGCTCTCTCTTCTATTCTGTTAATGCTTATCTAGTCTTGTGCCGATCCCACATGTTTTTAATTGAAATAGTTATACAGAATATTTTAATACCTGTCAGGGCATTATTATTACCACAGGGGATTTTTTCAAATTTTTTTTTTCCAAAATCCTCTTCCAAATTAACTTAGTAATCAACATATCAATTTCTGTAACACCAAATTGGAATTCTGATTGGAACTGCATTACATTTATAGATTAATTTAGTGTGATTTTTTCAGTCTCAGATTCATTTGAATCATTCCATTCAGGTACACATTATTCATTTCCTTCTGTTCTTTCTTTCTTTTTTTTTTTTTTTTTTTTTTTGAGAGCGAGAGAGCGAGAGAGCAAGCAGGTGGAAGGGGCCGGAGAGAGAGAGAGACTCCCAAGCAGGCTTCACCCACAGTGTGGAGTCGCACACGGGGCTAGATCTTCCGACCCTGAGATCAGAACCTGAGCTGAAATCAAGAGTCAGGAGGCTGAACTAACAGAGCAGCCCAGGGGCCCTGTTCTATTTCTGCCTTATTATCTCAGCTAATTTGAATTGGGCTTTATCTGTCCTGTAACATGGTGTTTATTTCTACTTCCATCTACTGTGTATCATGTCCCTCGTTACCATTTTGTAATTCTTTATGGAATAATAGCAAGAATAAACTATAAACTTACCCAAAGATAGCGCTTACTTTTGGCCCGGCACTTTCCCACCAGCTTTACACATAACTGTTCATTTAATCCATTCAGCAACTCCGCAGTGGTTAGTACTATTGTCTGCACTTCTAACACAGGAGGAAAGGGAAGGGCTTTTGAAACGTTGCCGAGGGTCACACGGCCAGGATGCACTAGAGCCGAGATTCGCACCCAGGCGGCTGGCTCCAGCATCATTGTCCCGAAGGACTGTTGAGATATTTTATGATTATGTCTCTTGGATCACGATACTTTGTGTTGCAACTGAGACTGTGATTTTTTTTTCCTATTAAAATTTCTAATGGCTTATTGATAACATATATAGAAAAGCTATTTTTTGGCAAGGTTTTGTGTTATAAACATATCTATTAAAGACAGTTTTAAATATCAAATATGGTGCTGCTTTATGTCCAAAATTAAGCAAAGTCTCAATCAGTGGGTACTTAGTTTTACTTCCAACTTGCCAGTGGAATGACTGGTCTCTTTTGGAGTTCGTCAGAAAAAACGAGAGTGGAAAGAGTCTTCTTTCTTATTCTGTCTTCCAAAAAATAATGGAATTTTTCACTCATTTATCAAACCTTTATTGAACACAAGTGGAAGCTATGCTCATTGTAGCATATGGACAAGATGAATGTGAAATATGATTGCAAATTGATAGTTTGTCACTAATGAGGGCTTTTTAAAAGTCAGTATTGAAAATCATTATGTGATTTACATAAATATTTGTTGATCCTGTATTTAAAGCTTTTAAAAACATCATTATGATAAAATTATGACATGAGATGTCACTGCATGACATCTCGTGGGGAAGGGATCATCCATGATTCTTACTGTCCTGTCTGTATCTATTATTCTCTTTTTCTTATCCCTATACCTGTCCCTGTTCCTAAGCTTTCATTTTACTTAGAATGCTTTTCTGCCCGGTGAAAACATCACGCGAGCAACGTGACTTCCACTAAAAGCACACAAAACAGAGGGATGATGTCACTGAGATGGCAGAAAAGGAAGCCTTAGACTCTCCATCCTCACATGAAAACACCCACTTAACGATACACAGATCAACTCCCTTTGTGAGACATCTAGGGAACAAGAGGTTCCTGCACCCCATGTGAGCATGCATCCGGGTACATTGAAGCTAACGGGATAATCTGTGGCCCTCACTCAGCACAGTCCCTCCCTTAGCTCAGCGTGGCACAATTGTGACAAAACTCCCAGCTCCCAGCTTCTCCATAGGGAGGGAAGGAGAAAACTAAAACCTAAGTTTAACGCGCAGACTTTTCTGGGCGCTGCCCAAGGAACCAATTTCTGTCTTGCCTCAATCTAAGCCCTGACGGGGGTGGGCGCCAGGTTGGAGGCTGCTGAGACAAGGCAGATTTGTGCTGGTTGCTTTACTCACCATAGTTCTTCCTGGGTCAGCACAGAACAAGTGGGAGAAAACTCCCAATGTCAGGTCGTTACCCTGATAAACACAGATGCAAAAATCTTCAAGAAAATACCAGCAACAGAATCCAACAGCACATTAAAAGGATTGTAAATCATCACCAAGGGGATTTATCACTACGATACAAGGTTAGTTCACCATAAGAACATCGATCCCATGAGAAGATCTGTACACTAAAAACTACAAAACATTGATGAAAGAAATTGAGAATGTGTAAGTGGAAAGTATTCTGAGTTCATGGGTTAGAAGAATTAATATTGTTCAAATGTCCATACTTTCCAAGTATATATACTTTATATATATATAAATATATATACTTTATTTTTTATTACTTTTTTTTTTTTTTTTTTTTTTTTTAAGAGAGAGAGAGGGATGGGATGGTTAAGGGAGAGGGAACAAGAGAATCTTAAGCAGGCGCCATAGCCAGCATGGAGCCCGGTGCAGGGCTCAATCTCATGACACTCACAACTGGAAGATCATGACCTGAGCTGAAGTCAAGAATCAGATGATTAACCAACTGAGCCACCCAGGCTCCCCAGGGATATAGACTTTTTTTTCTTTTCTTTTTAGTTTTTTTTTAATTATTTAAATTCAATTTAGTTAGCATATAGTTTATTATTAGTTTCAGGGTAGAATTTAGTGGTTAATCAGTTGCATATACCACTCAGTGCTCCTTACATCAAGTGCCCTCCTTAATGCCCATCACCCAATTACCCCATCCCCCCACTTCCCCTCCAGCAACCCTCAGTTTGTTCCCTATAGTCTAGAGTCTCTTAGAGTTTGCCTCCCTCTCTATTGTTATTTTATTTCACTTTTCCTTCCTTTCCCCTATGTTCATCTGTTTTGTTTCTTAAATTCCACATATGAGTGAAATTGTATGGTCTTTGTCTTTCTCTGACTGACTTATTTCAGTTAGCTGAATATCTTCTACTACAATCCACGTCATTGCAAATGGCAAGACTTCATTCTTTTTGATGGCTGAGTGATATTCCTGTGTGTGTGTGTGTGTGTGTGTGTGTATGACATCTTCTTTATCAATTCATCTGTCAATGGACATCCAGGCTCTTTCCATATTTTGACTATTGTGGACATTGCTCCTATAAACATTGGGGAGTAGTGCCTTGTCAAATCAGCATTTTTGTATCCTTTGGATAAATACTTGGTAGTGAAATCGCTGGGTCATAGGATGGCTCTATTTTAAACTTTTTGAAGAACCTCCATACTGTTTTCCAGAGTGGCTGCACCAGTCTGCATTCCCACCAACAGTACAAGAGGGTCCCCCTGTTTCCATATCCTCCCCAACATCTATTGTTTCCTGTGTTACTAATTTTAGCCATTCTGACTGGTGTGAGGTGGCCTTTCACTGTGGTTTGATTTGTATTTCACTGATGATGAGTGATGTTGAGAATCTTTTCATGTGTCTACAGCCATTTGTATGTCTTCTTTAGAGAAATGTCTGTCCATGTCTTTGTCCATTTCTTGCCTGGATTTTTTGGTTTTGGGGGTGTTGAGTTTCCAGGGATATATGCTTTAAATGCAATCCCTATCAGAATTCTTATGACATATTTCACAGAAATAGAAAAAATATCCTAAAATCCATATGGAACCACAAAACATCCTGAATAGCCAAAGTAATCTTAAGAAAGAAGAGATGGAAGAATCACATTTCCTGATTTCAATTATATTATAAAACCATAGTAATCAAAATAGTATGGTATTGGTATAAAAACATACATATAAACCAAGAGAATGCAATAGAAAGCCTGGAAATAAACTAATATATATATATATGGTCAATTGATTTATGACAAAGGAGCCAAGAATATACAATGGGGAAGGAACAGTCTCTTCAGCAAATGGTTTTGGGGAAACTGAAAATCCACAGGAAAAAGAATGAAATTGGACCTTCATACTATACACAAAAGTCAACCAAAAATGAATTAAAGATTTAAATGTAACAGCAAAAATATAAAACTCCTAGAAGAAAAATCTTGACATTGGCCTGCCTTCCATTGATTATGTATTTATTTATTTTAAGGGTTTATTTATTTGAGAGAGAGAAAAAAAAAGAGAGAAAGAGAGCATGAGCAAGGGGAGGGAGAGAGGGAGCAGCAAACTTCCCACTGAGCAGGGAGCCCGACATGGTGCTTGATCCCGGCACCCCAAGATCATTACCTGAGCTGAAGGCAGAGGCTTAACTGACTGAGCCACCCAGGTGGACTAGCATTGATTGATACCAAAAGCTTAGACAACAAAAGCACAATAAGCAAGTAAGATTACATCAAATTAAAAGTCTTCTGTGCAGTAAGGGAAACAATCACAAAATGAAAATAAAACCCCTGAATCAGGAGGAAATATTTGCAAACCATCTATCTGATTAGGAATCTATATCTAAAATATGTAAGAAACTCATATGAGTCAATACCAAAAATACAAATAACTCAATTTTTTTTTTAATTGGCAAAGGACTTAAGTAGACATTTTTCCAAAGAAGAGATACAAATGGCTGGGGAACCTGGGTAGCTCCATGGATTAAGTGTCTGACTCTTGATCTCAGCTCAGGTCTTAATCTCCCAGTTGTGAGTTTGAGCCTTGTGTTTTGGAGGAAAAAAAAAAAAGAGAGATAGGGAGAGAATAATAATAAGAAGATATACAGATGGCCAACAGATGTATGAGAAGATGGACAACATCACTAATCATCAGGGAAATGCACATCAAAACCACAGGAAGAGACCATCTCGTTAGGGTGTCCATTATAAAACAAAAAACAAAAATGAAGAATGTAACATTGCGTAGCCATGATGGAAAGCAGTACGGAGATTCCCTGGAAAAAAAAAAAAAAAAGAACTGCCTTATGATGCTACAACAATCCTACTTCTGGGTATTTATCCAAAGGAATTGAAAGTGGGTTCTTAAAGAAATATATGCACTGCTATATTTATTACAGTCTCATTTGCAATATCCAAGTGGTAGAAGGAAACTAAATGTCCATTGATAGATGAATGGATAAAGAAAGCATTGTATATACAGACTATAATAGCTAACCTTTCAAAAGAAGAAAATGCTGTCACAGGCTTCCACATGGATGAACTTAAAGGATATTATGCTAAGTGAAATAAACTAGTCATAGGACAAATACTGTGTGATTCCACTGGTAAGAGGTATCTAAAGTAGTGAATCCCAGAAGCAGAAAGTAGAACAGTGGTTTCCAGGGGCTGGTAAAGAGGGATGTGAGGAGTTACTGTCCAGTAAGAATAGAGTTTCAGTCATGCAAGATGAAAAAGTTACAGAAATCTGTAGAAAAATGTGCATATAGTTAATAATACTATTCCATATGCTTAAACATTTATTAAGAGGGTATATCTCATGTTTTGTGGTTTTTTTAACCACAATAAAAAAAAAAAAAGATGCGGGTGCCTGGATGGCTCAATTGTTAAGCCTCTGCCTTTGGCTCAGGTCATGGTCCCAGGGTCCTGGGATTGAACCCCACATTGGGCTCTCTGCTTGGTGGGAAGCCTGCTTCTCCCTCTCCCACTCCCCCTGCTTGGGTTCCCTCTCTCACTGTATCTGTCTGTCAAATAAATTAAAATCAAAATAAAAAAATCTTTAAAAAAATGAAATGCTTATGCCAATTTGCTGTTCCATATATATAACAATAGTAGAGTTGTCTGGTTTCAGTGATTTCTTGATAAGTGATTGGCAAACTAGTATCATGGGCCAAATTCAGTCTGCCATCTATTTTTGTAAATGATTTTTAATTGGGACACTGCCATGCCCAATTATTTACACATTATCTGTGGTCACATTTGTGCTCCAGTGACAGAGCTGTATAGGTATGATTGAGACCCCAGGGCCCACAAAACCTCAACTCTTTGCTCTCTGGCCTTTTACAGGAAAAGTTTGCCAACTTCTGCTCTAGATGGTGGGGAATTTCTTTACTTTAACGCATCTTACTTTGTCCCATTTAAAGCCAAACATGTGTATGTTCAATAATTGCTGTGGGTCATGACGATATATTGCTACTGATGATAATAATATGGAAATGTAAACTCTATAATTCTTTGGACATGTAAAATTAATATGAAGAATTAGTATAGAATTTCAAAACTGGACTGAAATTCTGTCTCATCTGTTCCAATGGACAGAGGAAATGAGACACAGCAGAGCAAATTCTGATCGTTATTACTGTAATACAAACCACTCCAAAACATAGTGGCTTAAAGCAGCAACTGCTTGTTATATCTTAAGTCTATGGCTTGATTTAGCATATCTGCTCTCTGGCTGGGATCTGGTGATGCCAGCTAGCCTTGCTTGAGCATTTACAGTGAGCTGGTGACTTGGCTAGCAGCTGGCTGGTCTGGGATGGCCTCAGTTTAGTGACTTAGCTCTCTTCCAAATGCCTCTCTTGTTTCTTCAGTGGGTGGCCTGGACATACTTTCAAGGTGACAGGTGGTCAGAAGGTTCATAAGACAATGGAAATGTACTTTTTTTTTTTTAAAGATTTTATTTAGTTATTTGAGAAAGAAAAGAGTATGAGCATGGGTGGGGAGAGAGAAGCAGGCTACCCAATGAGCAGGAGCCAGATGTGGGACTCAATGCCAGAGCCTGGGATCATGACCTGAGCCAAAGGCAGACTCCCAACTGACTGAGGTGTTCTGGAAATGTACTTTTTCAAATATTTGTTTTTATCAACTCACTAGTGTTCACTGATCAGCGTAAGTCCTATACCCGAGGCCAGAGTCTGTGCAGGTAAGCACAAGGATTGTGGATATTGGAAATTATGAAAAAGTAGAACCCTTAGTATGATCAGTCACACTGATAACTCAAGCTACATCAGAGTATTTTAGAAGCTGTCATCCCTCTCCTAAGCTCTTTCTGTCACAGCAAATAATTATTACTAATGTTCTCTAATACATAAGTGAAAACAGTCTGTTTCAGATATAAAATAGTAAACAGAATTTAAGTTTGCTGATCATAATCACACACACCATGCTTCCAACAGATACATAAGGTGCTGGGTGAGAGCATGACTGTGGCAATTGTCAACTCTGGGCAGATCTGTTTCTTTCCGCAAGTCTCTTACTACCTCTCCCTTACCATTACTGTACTATTTCAAAAAAATATTTAAAAAGTAATATATTGTAAAAGTGAAATCATTCTTTTAAGCTGCAAATAAGGTGTTTTAATTGGCACTAAAAAGAAGAATTAATTGTTAATGTATATATTCACTGGTATTTTGTCCCTAAAAGATGGGTATGATTTGTCCCCAAAAAATTGGTGGCTCAGTTGGTTAAGGGTCTGCCTTCCTCTCAGGTCGTGATCTTGGATCTTGGGTTTGAGTCCTCCCCCCAGCTCATGCTCTCTCACATTCTCTCAAATAAATAACATCTTGAAAAGAAAAAAGAATTGGTATGGTGCTAAAAGGATACCATTACTCAAAGAGTAAGTCTGTCTTTTCTATGAAGGCTCAAATCTGATATAATGCCGAGGCTATTTTTGTGTTATATATGTTCAAGACTTAGTAATAAGATAAAAGATGAAGACTAAATAACTCTAATATTCATACATTTGCCGACCTAGGTTGGAGAACCAGCAGAGAACTTGGGCAGTATGTGCTTTTATTTATATCAGTGGATCTTAACTGAGCAGTTGCTAAGTATCTAGACACACACATGCACACAATATGTCATTGATCTTTCTTGGATACTCACTGTATAATTGTTCTGTCCCTGTTTTTATTAGTGATAGCAAAGAATTCAATGGAAAGCACCAAACTTAAAAATGCCTTTGGACACAGACCATTCCGATTCCATTCACAGCGGAGCCAAAACTTTGTTCTAGGAGATGGAGATGAGTAGGGTTTTAGGGCGAGCAGTGTGTGAACTAGTCCAGGGCATATACTTTGGAATTAACTGGCCCGTTTTGGGATTCTGACCAATCACCTCCTAAGTGTGTGACCTTGGACAAGTACCTAGATCTTACCACACCTTGGTGTGAAGAGCCTCGTGTGTTCTGTACGTGACCAATAAGCATTAGTTTCTAGAATAAACAGTGCTAGGATTTATTGAGCCCCTTCTTTGTGTCAGATATCGTTCCATGTGTTAGGGTGCAAATAACAATGACTATAGTGAACCAATTTTGACCGATTTTTCTCAATTATGCCAGGAAACAAAATTCCTAATCTGAAACTTCTAGAGTCAGCTATGGTTCAGAATCCAAAATTTTTAAGATCCTAAAACAGCCGTGAAGGTCTGGGGCACCCTTCCCAATCTAACACATTAACTTTTCTGTACTGAAATGTGTGACTAGGTGCACTAAATGAGATAGTCTATACTTTTCACATTAGTTCAGGCCACATGAGTTCAGGCCATCAAATGGGTCTACTGGGAATTTCAGAATTGTGACTCAGGGATTGTGTCCCACTTTAATCTATGAAGTTGGTACTGTTCTTGACTATTGCCATGGCTGGTTCAAGGAAACTGAAGTGCAATGAGGTTAAATACCGTATCAAGTGTCCCTAGCTACGGTGAAGCAAACCCAGGTAAAAGGACTCCAGAGTCACTCTCTGAAGCAAATGATTTCGCAATAAATAAGATAGATTAAGAGAAGCTCAAGGAACTCGGAGTCCGCAGTAAGAGACAGACAAGCAGCTGACAGATGCAGCACATGGCAGGTAGAGCAGGGTGCTAGGAACCACACCACAGGATGGTGCGGGTGCCCTCCAGGGGTCCTGGGGCGTGGCCCACAACCCCACAACATATAGGACTGCGGTGTCTCTCAAGTAACTACGAGTCTAAAATTTAACTTAGAACCTACATACGGTTTCTTGCCGTATTAGGTTTGCAGCATTAGGATCTTGACTTCTAAAAGACGCTCTATTTGTCTAAAACAAAACCTGGAATTCCACTGCTAAGGAAAGGCGGCCAGAAAACCCAAGGCATTTGAGAGCAGCCAAGTTAAATATTGTATCTCTTTTTAAGAAGTTAATCCCCCTGGGTCTTTGACCTTTGTTCTTTGCTCCCAAAGGCAGCGACATATGATGTTTATCTTGCCAAAAATAGTTAAAAGTCATCTAGAAGCTCTCTGCTGAGTGGGCCAACCCGCTCTGACCTTTCTGACTAGACCAACTCCTGTTACGTTAACCTCTGACTTCAGTCCCCTTAATGGCAATATTCCCCAGCACTGTAATTTCCCTCCCACTGTGTTCTCTCAGGCAAATATTTACTACTGAGGTTTCACAATTTATTTTTCAAACAAAGTGGCAGGGACCACCCCATGCCACCACATCTTCATTTCATATTAGAACCCATCATTGCCGAGATATAATTTTACCAGAACAAATGTGCTTTAGGGACTTTTGACATGAGATGAAGGCTTGACTTCCTATCAAAACCAAACCGGGCCCTTGTCAGCCTCGAGATGGATATAAACAAGAAATGCAAGCCTGTAATTGGTGATGGAAATCAGATAAGACCTCTTTAAATACAACCATTGATACAAAAATGTGAACTCGAATTACCTTTGATTAAGTCACTTAAGAAAATAAAGCTGGGGCGGGTTGAAAGAGATTCTGAACACACTTGTGAACAGAATTCTTGCAGTTTCCAGCCTCTCAAAGGCAAGCTGAAGAAAATTAAAGTCAGAACCAAAGGCTTATGAAATGAAACAGAACTCGGAGTAGACCTCCCCGCAACCTTTACCATCTTGTAGGTCCCAATCATGACAGAAGTCCGGTCGTGATTCCTTCGGAAGCTGCATTGGGTTCTTTCTATGCAGTGGAAACCCTAGGACTGATGGAGTCGGCATTCTTGTTTAGCTGTGAGAGGTGTAGCCCACAACCAACAACCTTCTACTTCATGCGCGGCATGAATTATCCAATAGTAATCTTAATAAAACTTTTTCAACAAGTCTTTATCCCTGATGTGTTCTTGTGCAGAGATAAAGCCTTTTCTAAACTTGGACATTTTATACTCTTCTCTAGAAGAAATAAAATTCAAAAGGATGAAGTTACTTCCTGCCCCCTCCCTTTTTTATGTTTTGCTTGAAGTTTCACAACTTGGTTTAATTCACTAGGCAGAATTTCTTAAAACAAAATTTCTCATGTTATTGATGAGGAAGAAATAATAAGTTAATAGGATGTATTTTATTTGGTTAAATATATTCTATTTTCTGATGCCAAAAAGAAATTTGTGGCAGTGCTTTAATAATTATCTAAAATGCTTAAGCGGCAGATAGAGATGTAAATAGAACCGTATTTTAGAGTTTATCAGTTAACAAACATGTAGGCAAATATAGGAAGAAAATAAATATACTATATGAAAACATGTTTTAAGTTCTTTGGATTTTTAGCATGTGAGTATTTCTTTTCTATCATTATGTTATAAAAGCCAAATCTTATTATCTCACTTGGGCTCTATCTTAGAAAAAATGGGAACGTTCTATAATACATATGTAACCTTTCAAAGTCTGCTTCAGGCTTCATAGACAATACCACATAAGAGATCTTACATATTTAAAAAAGAAAGAAAGAAAATGACAGTATCTTCTAACAGATGGCAATCTAACAAGTTGAAATTTTGATACTCTGTATTCTATTTAGAGTGTTACTTTAAAAATAGAAAAAGCTCCATTACCTACCCTCACCATTTTTAGTCTTGACTTATAGCCTAAGATATTTATAGTTATTATTAAAAAATAATTATATGGTGTGCTTCCACCCACCCACATATCATATTTGTGGAGTAATTTTCTATCAGGATAAAATTACATTCCCACAAAGTAGTGATGGGAGGACAATTTTTGTGGGGGAGTGTACAACATACCACATTAGAATGTCCTCTGAAATACATAGAAAAGCATTATGTGGGCTCATTTTTTTAAATAAATAATTGTGAGCATTGGTGTAAGGAAACACATATGCAAATAAAATTAGATTCTCTAAACACTAAAGTATACTTGTTTAGACATATCTTAATATTTATCAGGAAGAGATGAATATTTTATTTCTTGTTCTTTTTGTTTTTGTCTGTTTTCCTTTCTTTCTTTCTCTTTCTTTCTTTCTTCTTTTTAATTGAGGCATTATTAAGCCATAATATCACAACTTTCCACTTTTCTTGGGGTTGCTATTGACACCCCTGAAGGAGTACCAGGAGAAGAGATGAAAGGAGAAAACATCTAATTTGGCATTTATTGCTTAATTTAGCTTCTTAATAGTGCTAAATAGTAACTTGACTATGCTGTTACCCGCATCCTCACTGCATCATGCCTGTGCTGAAGGGCCAGTAAAACAAAAATAACGCCATTGCTGTGCTACCTCTTTGCCATATTTCCCCTAAAAATAGGTGGGTTATGAATATGAGAAAGGCATCCCTTCTCTAGTGTGGAGTTAAAATAAGGCATGGGAAAAATAAATAAATACAAGTGTTATATTAAAAATTAAAGAGCATCTGTCATTAAAATAGATATGTTTCTTTATTCAAACGATGAGTAGGAAATTTTTAAGAGAAATTTTTAAATGGAAATAACTTTTTTTTTTCTTTTAAACAAGAACCTTGGCTGTGCTCCTAATGACCACAAAAAGATAACTCTGGAATATAAGCAGTGTTATGTGCTACTTTATCACACTTACATCTCTGCAAATCTATTGTGCATAGAAAAATAGAAAATCTCTAAGAATTGTAATATTTCCAAACCACACAGTAAAAACAAGTTTTCTCTTGTTTTGTTTATTTTTCCCTAAGAACTATTTACAATAGGAAGATATCTTTAGAATTCTCTATTGAAATACAACTGTATGCACAACTGAACTCCATTGGTCCCTTTGTGCAGATAAAACTGAGATTCCTTTTTTCCTTTCTCTTTCTCCAAATTGTTATTGTATTTGTGCTGAAGGACTGATTGTGGGAAAACTGCATTCTCTACCATAAAAAAACAAAAAGAAAATATAATAAAACAGTAATTGGTCAATGACAATTGAAGCAACAATTTTACAGTGCAAGTCAGACACTCATTGTGACTGATCTTTGCACCCTTCTCAAGGTACAGTGCATCCCATAAAACAAGTCCTACTTGATAAAGTTTTTTATTTTATATCACGTCCCTTTATCTTTGAGTATGCAATACTATAAATTGCGTAGGCTATTAAAGTTACTTTTTTGTTCTATAGTACTGCTATCAACAAAAGTTCACTGATGGCATATGTGACAATAGATTATTCTAGAAAGAGAAGAGTAAGATGTTCATTCTGTAAGTTTCAGTATTGACAATATTAAGGTGTGTGTGTGACCAGTAAGAAGATCTGGGTCACAGTGGAAGGGGAAGGCAGGAAGGACTTCCTGACTAATGCACGTTTAAGCTCAGCCAACTCAGACAAAGCCAGTTCATTCAAGCCAGCATCTGGGGATTTTGACATTGAGTTTGTATCTCTAATTATTCTTCTAATTATTCTTTTTACAAGTCTTTCAGACACTATATGGGAATGGATTCGATCTCCTTTTATTTGCAAGACCTCTCTATGGAATTTTGAATTTTACCCTGGTATCTTCTTTATTGACTTTTCTCCTTGAGAAAGAACAGAATACACTTCTGTTAAGAGATGGGGTAGAGAATGCAATTTTCCCACAATCAGTCCTTCAGCACAAATACAATAACAATTTGGAGAAAGGGGGTTTGGGGAAATGTTCAACTCAAACACTTCTTTTACGCTGCCAGCATTAACACAGACAAGTAATCAGGAAATATGTAATTAGTTGACTAATTTACTTTGAGAAATTACCACAGAAGAAATTCATCTAATGGTTCAATTTTCCATGATTTTTCAGAATGAGAAACATTGAAAATAGGTCCATCTCAGGAAGAAGAGCCCCAGGAATTCATTGTCATTTCCTCTTACAGCATCATTTTGTAATGATAAGCATGTAATCAATTCTTACTTAATATTTTGCTGATAATAGCATTTTCATTCCCATCACTTGGTTTGTTCTGTGCACTTTTTTAAAAAATTTCTTTTCAGCACACCAGAATTCATTGTTTATGTACCACACCCAGTGTTCCATGAAATACGTGCCCTCCATATGTTCCGTGCACTTTTTAAGAAATACAGTTACTTTCACTTTGAGCCTTTGAACATTTAGTCAGCAGTCATGCATTGATATGCACTATGTGAATAATTTGGTATTAAAAAGGCAGGGCCCTTAGTTGCCTGGGTTCAAATCCTAGCTCTTCTGCTTACTACCTGCAGGTCCTTGGACAACTTATTTAATCTCTTTGTCCTTCATTTTCATAGTACTGGTATTTATTCCATAGAAATTAAATGAGATAGCATATACAGCGCACACAAGACAGTACAAGACACATAGTAAATACTCAGGAATAGTAGCATTTCTCATCAGGATTCAGGTTGACAGGTGCTAGTGAGGTGATCACCTATAGAGCACTGTAACAGGTTTGCTGGAAGCTATAAGGAAAAGTTAAAGCTTTTAATTTCAAACAACTCAAAGCCATGTAAGTTCTGTTGCAATCATGGGCCAACTGATAAAACAGTTGCTAACGAATGAATAACTAGAGAGTACTTACGGAAGCTATGTTTTAAGGGCCTGTGCATGACAAACTCTAAGCAAAGGTGAGCTATAAAAGGCTTTAAAGCGTACTTCATTTATGTTTTAGAATTATAATTCAGGCAGCAATGTAAAGAACGTACTGAATGGGAAATAAAACAAAGCCCAGTTGGGTGATAGAAGAAGCATACTAGAACCATCGAAGGGAGAGAGAGTGGGGTCTGGTACACGTGGAAGATATTAAAGAACAGGACAGAAGCCAAGTGACCAACTCAGTCTGAGGAGTAATTTAGAGACAATTCTTAGATTTTTAGTTATATGATATTGCAAAATATGAATTTCAGTTTGTACTTAGGGGTAGATGTTCAATTCTGTGAGAGAGATAGAAGACAGGAATGAGGGAGAGACAGACAGACCCAAAGTATTAGATGAGAACTCTTTGCCTGAATTATCTCATTTAACCTCTTGGCAATCCTGTAAGTCTCCCATTTTTGGATGATTAGATCCAAGGCATCCAGGTCTCCAAGCTGTGGCCTTAGCAATGGTGTTCTGTTGTTCTGCAATAAACTCGAGGCAGTTGGAAAAATGAGTCTGAAGGTCAAGCAAAGAGAACTAGTAATATAAATGCCTACATAAATGTGTAAAATGACACAAAGTTTGTGGTAAAAAGAGAAAAAGAAGAAGGAGTGGAAGCCTGAGGAACAATAATCTTACACAGGCAGGAAAACCATAGTTGCTGACTGAATGAGAGAGGAGTGGCCAGGAGAAGAGCCAGGGACCAGTGTTGGGAAGACAGAGACAAGGAGGAGGTAGAGAGGTGGATGAAAGGGACACATGAAAAGGAAAAGAAAACTGGCAGTTTTGGCAAGTAGTTCATCTGTACAACAAAGGGTCATGAGGCCCAATTACAATAGATGGAGAATGAGGAGACGTTGAAGAAATGAACTATGAGTGTAGACAACTCTGACATGAAGTTTGGCAGGAGGAGGGGGAGGAAATGTGACAGTGGTTTGAGGGAGTCACTGAGTATTGCTCAGGAAAAACTAATTGACCTTATATATGCCTAGAATCTTCCTACTGATTGAGATATTTTATATCACTTAATCCCCATGGCAACCTATAAAACCTATATTATCATCTCCACTTTACAAATGAGTAAACTGAAATTCAGTGGTAGCATTAAATAATTTAGCCAATATTATTTGGTGGGAAAAGTTGGGAATCAGGGAAGTCTTTGTGGAGGAAGTGACTTTGCTTTGTTTCTCAAAGGTTAGGATTTTCAGCAAGTACAGATGAAGGAAGAGGACACTTCACAGGGAAGCAAGAATGTGAGAAAAACCAGAGGTGGTGGAGGAAGGAGCTTCAGCCTAGCAGTCTTGGTAGAAGGGTTACAGAGACAGGTGGCACACCATGTTGAGAAGGAGACCGGTGGGCAATGAATGTCACCATAGAAACATCAGGGCAAATTTTTTTGAGTAGAGGGAGAACAATGGGGTTATATTTTGGAAAATAGTTTCAAATTTTCTTTATTTAAAAAATGAGTAAAAAAATGAAACCATTACAAATTTTAAATCTTTGATCTAAAATAATCTTGGAAACAAGACAGCATATTAACAGTAATGATACAATATTGAAAAAAATAATTATGACAGTAACACTATGCATTAGGTTGAACCATATGAAAGGATCATTTTTGTTATGTCAAAAACTGTCAACTACTGATGTCAATTTCAGATGGTTCAACCTAAGATTTCTTACTAGTTGTAATCAGAGAAAAATGTCATAGTTTTAAATGCTTTTTATCATTAAACAAGGAGGAATTAAAATAACCACAATTAAATTTAAGAAAAAAAATAACAAAGATAAACCTAAGTGCAACAAGAAAAACCAAAAGGAGTGAAATTTTTAAAAATAGAAGGGGTAAAATTTTTAATAAATCCAAGAATCAGTTCTCTGTCTATAAAAGAGACCAACCTCTGGTGGTTTCTAATGTTAGACAGCCGGGATGGAATTGCATGTTGCCATACTGATCTAAGGGACTTTGAGCAAAACTGTCTCAATGTTAGGAGATCTTTTATTATCTTGTATATATTAATACATAAGAGGAGAAAAATGTAACATCGTAATATATGCCTTAATACTCTCATCCAAAAATGGGAAAATGACAGCATCTACATCCAAGGATTGTTAGAAGGATTAAAAAAGAAAGGTGTGTATGGTGGTTAGCATGGCACCTGGCAAATGATATTATTATGACAGTTGCTAATGTATTTATTATAATGGGGAAAAAAAGGAGGATATAATCAGAGATGGGAAAATTTAAACATTTTAACTACCCATCAAGTATAATTCTAAATTGATGATATTAAATTTTCAGTGAAGTGGGTATTTCTAATAAAATCGAAATCTCTGAAGCAATATAAAACTTAACTATATTAGTTATTATAGAAGGCATGTCTAAATTGGTCAGTGATTATCAAAATATTTCTCAAGCCAAAATGACTTCATCAGCAATTTTTTTTAAATCTTCAAGAGACAGACTCTCACGGAACAATGAAATCCTGTTCTAGTTGAGCTGTTTGAGAACATAAATAAAGAATAAAAGGCTTCCCACGTCATTTTTAAATTTAACATAACTCTAATCTCAAATCAGAGACTGATATCATAAAAATGAAAACAATGAACCAATGTCATTTGTAATAGAGATAGAATTCCTATGTTAAACTACAATATAAGAATACTAAAAGGAGTTATTCTAGGATTTAAAGGATGTGTAACATAAATCATAGATAAAAAGGAAAAAAAAAACCCACTTTCATGCCAGGTTAGCAAAGGAGTATCTGATTTGTTAGTGTTTCTGTCCCTTTCCTGCTTTTCCATGGTTATTAAAATATTTCCCTAGGCTGTATGGGAGCATCCGTGCTCCTGCCCCACTGTATTCTAATGCCATCTCCTTTCTCGTCCTTTTGGCTTTCTTTTTTCTGGAGTTCTTTTTTATCAGTGACACACATCTGAAAAACTTTTAGCCCAGTTCAGATTAACAGCAGAAGCTTATCCCTGCAAAGGTAATGGGGCCCCAAATCAAACCATTCCTGGCTCAGTATTTTCTATCCTTAATATTCCACAGTAAGTGATAAGCAGAAACAAGCTGAAACATTGGAGGCAATGAAGGAGGTACCTGGGAGGACAGGTATTTCAGTCGGGGTCCCAGCAGCACACAAATGCCGCGTTTGCACTGGGTAACTGGAGGCGATTTTGAGAACAGTGTACACATGATGTACACCAGTTACAACTGCATGAATGAGTTCAAGGAAATGATCAAGGACTAAGCTAATACTGCTGGTAGTAATAAGGCTCTGTACTTAAAGGGTTAAGGAAAAGGAGTTAGATACTGTATTGGGTTAAATAGTGTCCCCTCCGAATTCATGGTCCGTCTACTGGAAATAGGGTCTTTGCAGATATAATCCAGTGAAGATGAAGTCATCGCACTAGGATTAGGATGGGGTCTACTTCAATGACCGGTGTCCTCAGAAGAAGAGGGAAATTTGGACCGAAACAACATGAGGGCAGCATGAGGTCAAAGGCAGAGACTGTAGCGATGCCTCTGTAGATCAAGGAATGCTGGTGACCATCAGAAACTGGAAGAGGCCAGGAAGGGATCTAGCGAGTGTCACAGAGAGAGTGACCCTGGCAACGCTGTGACTTTTTACTTCTGGACTCCAGAACTGTATGAGAATAAGTTCTGTTGCTTTATGGCACCCAGTGTGTGGTACTTTGTTACAGCAACCTGAGCAAACAAGGAGAGATACCAAAGACAGCACGGAGGACAAACAGAATCCTCCAGATGGCAGAGGCGTGGTGACAATGAGAAATAGACAGTGTTGGCTGGAGTCTTCTTCAGCGTTCGTCGAGCCATCTGTCTCTCTCCTACTGACTCTGAGAGACGCTGACCACTCAACTCAGGGTGACCCCGGACCTCCGGCTTCCTCAAAGGGTCTGTGCTCTGACCGTTCACCGGGCTGGGCAGTGGCTGGAGCGAGGGGGTAGGAAATCAGTCCGGAGGGTGCTCCGACTTCTTCAAGGAAAAGAAGGAAGTGCCCCAGAATGCAGATGGTATGCTAGTGCTGGTAAAACAAACAAACAAAATAAACAAAACGTGCTGTTCCATAAGTGAAGGGAGAACATACCAAAATGATGCTGTCTTATGGAAGAATTGTATTTGAAACACGAAAAGAAAACGGAAGCACGGGACGTAGAGCCTGAAACAGTTAGGGTGCCCAACAGGGGTGTGCTTGGCGCCCTCCTGGCTGGCGGGCTGGCTGGTGGAGGGAACGAGTGAATGAAAAAACAAACGAAGGAAGGGCTTACGCAGACTCTGCTCTCACGCAGTCTTGAACACTGATTCTGTGACAGATCCCTGTGTAAAAAGAATTCACCCGATTCTGTTTCCCTAATAAATGAGAGACTCTTGATCAGACTTGTTTCTTCTTCTCTGGACTTAAAAAGAACCAAAAATTTTATTCTAGTCCAGAGCTAAAATGTTACAGAATACATTCTTTTATTCATTCAGACAATTTAACCTTGAAACTGTTTTAGTTGTTTAAATTATTTTACTTCCAAATTTTTACTTGAAAAAGGACCTTAAGTTCTTAGGGAACGTGGATATTGACTTCTCAAAAATTAATCACAATGGAGAAAGCTCATCACTTCTACTTGTTTGATTTACCAATTTCCAGCAAAATGCTTTAGGAGTCCAGAAAGGACACCTACTCGTGGCCTGACCTGTCTGTCGGGACCCCTCAAGAGGACAGAAAAGTCTCCCTCAGGAAATACATTTCTTTGAAGAGCAACTTGTGGCAGGCCCTCTGTGCCACTGTCACTGCAAGTCACCCCACTCGCATTGGCACACAGTAGGTGCCTGGCAAATAAGCATTGAATTGAGTCAGACTAATTGAATGCATGGATCTTCAGAGGAAGCTGCTTCCCTTTTACCACTGTCTCTGCTTTCAGCCTTTAAACTCAAAACTTAAAGGGCAAAACATATAAATATATGCAAAGCTACTTGTGTTTTCATTTTGCTAAAGGTATTTATATCGTGAGGCATTTAGAGTCATCTGCAATGCTTTGTGAGACATTTAACTGGTACTGCCTTGGTTTCTCACTAATTAAAAATCAAGTTATTAGAATATAAGTCTACTGGCAGCAGATTTAGGCAAGCACAGCACAGACACGGTATAAAATACAGGGAGGGGTTGCTGTTAGGTTTTATGACTTTAACATGCTGAAGATGACTTCCTCGGTAAGAAAACATCTTGCCTCAAAGTGCATCGGCTAGTCTCAGGGGTCTCGGGACCCATCAAATAATTATTCTGATGGCATGTTTTTTTTTTTAATTATTATTTATTTATTTATTTATTTATTGGTACAAAAATATATTCCATGTTTCTAAATGTCCATGGCTTAGCTAAAGGGGAAAAATAAAAAGCTTTACCAACACAACTGTGTAAAAGTAGTGTGTGGTGAGCTGTCGGCTGTATGCCTCAGATACAGACACAGATGAGCAATTAGCAGAGACCCCCTCCCCACTCCCCCAAAGGAGGAAAGTACTGTGATCACTGGGTGAGATTCATGTTCCGTGGCCCTCGGAGTGAGCTGTGCGATGTGGCTTGCCGAGGAGTGCTGTGTCACCAGTGGCTCCAAAAGCCCGTTCATGGGCTCCTGGTCCTCTCTGAGACACTAACACGAACTCGGCAAAAATCCAGGTTTATATTCATATTGAAATTTCCTTCCCAGTTGCATCCATGCCCGTGCCCATAAGGGACCAAAATAAGCCCAAAATAAATCAGATCCAGAATAGCTGCAGAGCAATTGACAAAGGGTTTATAACTTTCCAAAGGTGACTGACTTTCTAGTGAGGCTCATCTCAGCCTGGGTCCTGGGACAATTGGGGGGATGACAGATCGCAGCTCGTGGACCCTGTCTGGGGCTTTGTCTGTCTGTGTAGGTGGGAGAACTGCTCAGACCGACGGTGTTAGCAGGTAGCGTGTTAGAAGTTCTCGAGGTGTCGTGCCCTTCAGACCCAGTCGTTCAGCAGCGGTCGTGTGTTTCCTGGTCAGGTGTTGTGTTCTAGGGGTACCAGGAGCAGTGCGACTCCCTACCGATGACCAACTCTCAGAACATATCCGGTCAAAGCAGTGTGATTGACCCAGTCCCGAGGCTGTTCAGGAGAGCATGACAATGCTGGGAAGAGCCTAGCTTACGCTTGGAAAGGGAACACTCAGGCTGCCTTCGAAAGGGAAGTGGGAAGTAGCAGCACAGAGGAAGAAGGTCAAAGAAATCCTAGGCAAAAGAAGAGCGGGTGCTGAGGTATGGAGAGGGGAGAAAGCCCACTCTGCAGGAGAGAAGTGGGCAGCTCATTATGGCCGCGGCTGCAGGGGCCTCATGGAGAAGGGATGGCAGAGGAGGCCGGGGAGGAGGGATGGGTACAGGCATTGTCATGCATACGAGAGAAAGCTTAGCGTCTATCCTGGCAAGGAGATGATTGAGACTTATTAAGTGACCAAAAACATAACCAGACACAAATTTTAGAGAAACTGCTCTTTCTATTTGTGGAGAATGGGGACAAATGTCCTCCTTGTCCATTCTTGCCCATCTTAACAAATGGGAAAATTGGCTACCGAATGTTCAAACCCCAATCCTAAGTGTCATTCTTTACTTCTCATTTGGGCTCAGTCCCCATATCCGAAATACCTACTAAAGCCTTTTTCTTCGTTTCATTTTCCATCACCATCTTCCCTTACCTGGATTGTTGGAATAGTCTCCTAATTCGCCTTTCTGGTTGAGGCTCTGCTCCCAGACAGCTTGCTCCCAGGACAGCAAGAGGGAACTAACCAAAAATTAGATTATATTTAATGATATTCTTCCCTGCTTAAAACTCTCCAGTACCGTCTTAAAGCTCCTAGAGTGAAATCCAGACTCCTTCCAGTAGCTGATGAAGTCACGTGATCTGCTACCAGCCCAACTCCCCATCTGAGCGGCTGTGACACTTTCACCTTTTCCATTCTCCGTTCATGCTGGCTTGTTCTCTATTTCAGTTTTGTGCCTCCGTCTATTTCTGGGAGACTCTCTACCCAGTTTCAGCTGGCTGGCTCCTTTTCATCTTTCAAAACTCAGCTAAATGCTACAAACTCAAAATGCCTTTCCTAAAAAAAGTATCCTCCCTTAATACCCTCCAGTCAGTAATAAAATAATTTCCTTTGTAGTACTTAAAACCATCTGCAATGATCTAGTTTGTTTTCTTGGCTACTGTTTGTCTCTAAGCATTAGAATGAAAGCCCCTTGTCAGCAGAGATCTGGTCCTTATCCCCAGTGCCTAGGAAGCACCAGGTTCGTTGTCGGTACTCAAGAAATATGTATGGATTAAATTAAGAAGTAAATGTGGCAAAAGCAACTTGGAGGGTTATGAAACAGTCCACATGGAAGACAGGAGGGTCTGAATTATGGCAGCAGGACTAAGGGTAGAGGGAAAGAAGGGGATGGGAGAGAGATGTGGTAGATGGAACGGGTAAAGCTGTGTGACCAGTTGGATATGGTGAGAAGAGAAAAGTGAGAAGGAGAACAAGAGGTACCCCCTCAACCCAAGAATGAACCAGATGACCCAGACATAAAATGCCCTTTGGGCTCTACCAGTTTAAAGATTTGGAGCATTTCTGCTGCTAAATAAAAGTATAAACAGCCTGTGCTAGTGAATGAATGAAAGGATCATTCTAACAAAAGAGTTACTGAATTATTCATGTTACCTAGGAGAACTTACAAAATATGTATTAAAACTGCACTGAATGCTAGCTCTGTGTTGGGTAGTACAGGGGATATGGCAGAAGTAGAAGATGCTGCCCTTGCCCTTTTTTACTTGAGAATACAAAATGAAGAATCATAAAGCCATCAGAGAGCAATGCAAGGGTAGCATAGGTCACTAGTTTTGACACTGAGTGATTCACCAGGGTCCAGGAATCGCAGGCCAGACCAGATAATAACACCTCAGAAGAACTTCTAGGGTAGAAAATATTCTGCTTTCACCTCAGATCTTTCTCTGGCCAAGAATGTTCCTAGATTAAGCAAGCTATCTTTTGGAGCTCCAAAAAAATGTTGGCACTTTGAGACTTAATTTAATATCATTCAAAGGGAGAAGAGTAGGAGTCTTTTTTTTTTTTGGACAGCAAGTGGATTTAATATTTATATAAAAGTTCCAGAGTGGTGCAGTTTGTGCCAATGCTCTCTTGATAACACAGGCCCAGTTTTGAACAGGACAGGTCAAGAAAAGAGGAATAGATGGAAATTGCTTTAGGAGAAATTGCCTCATAAGCTGTTTATTCCCCTCTGTATCTTACTTACTTTCTTCCTACAATACTGGAATCTCTCCCACAATAAGTATGGCGGTACCACCATCTCTTAGAAGACAGCCCATAGCTCAACCCAGATCTTTGCTCCACCAGGATTTGCTAGTTGATAGATGAGAGAAATCTAGGTCTTCAGCCCTAGGGAAGGCATATGGAGGATTCTTGTTTGTTATCTGCATTTGTTTAAAATGCCTAGAGGTAGATTGAGAGAGGCAACACAATTTCTGAAGAGCCCTCTGAAGTTGATGGATCTGAGTGCAAAACTGTTTATTGTGTATCATCACATCCACAGCCTGTGTTGATGCAAATGCTAACTTGAAAAATCTCTGGGTTCTTTAACAATGGAGTGGACTTGGATGGAGGCCCTCACAATGGTACAGTCATGCCTCAGAACTTCCATATCACTCTTGCGTGTGCTACCTCATTTTTTTTTTTCTCCTAGCAAGCCTGTAGCAAGGTTGCTCTCCCAGTGATAGTCTCATTTTATAGATAAGACTTCTGGGGACTTTGCATGTCTCCCAGGGAGTCATCATGAAACTTGGGTTAGATCCTGACCCCTGGCCTCTCGGTTCCTCTCTCTTTCCATGCTAAATAACATGGGAACCATTATATGTACAATAATGATTTGTGGGTATCAGCAGCTTACATTCAAAGAATGCACAGCCACTCCTAAGCCTTAATGCTCTTCTAATATCTGGAATCATAAAAGCATACCATAGCCTTACACTGACAGTCAGAATTATGAACACTTACTGTACTGATAAAAATTTATATTTACTCTGTGCACTTGGCAGTCTCAGCCATGAACACTTCTGTTACAGAGCAGTGCCAAAACACATAAAATTTAAGGCTTGACCAAGCACTAAAACAGAAGCTTTCACCCTTGAGAGTACTGAATAGGAGAATTAACTAAACACTTTCATGCTGTATCAAAAGCATCTCTCACTCTGCTAATTAAGATCAAATTGAAATAGTAAACACTTGCACCCATGTGTCTTCCATAGTTGGTAGGTATATTTCAAATCTGAACTTGATTAATCTCACAGTTCTTAGTGACGAAATCTTAGTGACAAAAAGGAACAGGTATCATTAAAAAACCTAGTATATAATTGATATTCAAAAGAATCACATCCATAAATTAAAAGCAGAGAAGAAAGAGTTCCACATGTCTGCAGTTTATACAGTACCGAATCCTTTGTGTGTGGCATCTCCTTTAATCCCAAAAATATCCCAGTGAAGTTGGTATCATTGTCCGCATTTTCCAGATGAGAAAACAAAGGTTGAGGGATATTAAGTAATTTCTGGAAAGTTGAACAAATATTTCTCCAATTCTGACTTCTGGAGAGTTGAACAAATATTTCTCCAATTCTGATTACATAAATGATTTTTACTGTTGCCTGAGAAAACACACACAAGTTTGCTCTAAAATACCAAAAGACCTACCAGTGGACCTACCCTTATGTATTGCAAAGAAGGGCCTTGACCTTCAGGACAAAGACAAAGGAATAGGGCCCTCAAAGTAATGGGAAATCCAGAATTTGGTGGAATGAAGGTAGCAAGTAAGCAAAGGCAGTAAAGTCACTATTAACAGAAGTAGAAGCATCAGTGAGCAACCAATGAGGTTGAAGAAACCAACATTGAAACAGAGCAGGAAACTCTATACTCAGTTGGAAAATTTCACTCAAGTGGATGCGAATATTAAAACTCATGCTCTGTATCTGTGGATCTCAGACCCTCAGATTTAACATTCCCCCTTTACAACAGATATTTTGTAAAATCCCCATACCACCACCACCGAAAAAAAAAGAAATCAGAGGTAATATGAGAACTTTGAAAAATCAGTATAATGCCCTAGCTGTAGTAAAAGAATGAAATAAAGGACAATATAGAATTAAAGTCTTTTTGAACATGTAAATATCCGGTGATGCTTACTCTACAAGACAAATCCCCACGTTTCCAAACTGCCCGTGTGGGTAAGCCCCCTACGTCTTCCAGGTTAGATAGGTCCAGGGGCATTAGCATGGACTTTCATTAGATCTTGGTCTGAGCTAAAATGGGAAGGGACAGTGTTTAGGGCTTTCTGCCCCATCCCTTAATTTCCAAGGATGTTATTGGTGCAGACATAGGGTTCAGGTGGAAAGCAGCCGGAGCTGTTTTGAAGGTGGATTTCTCTAGTGGGAAAAGTCACACAGTTCAGAAGTTAAAGGGAGAGTGGCAAACGGACTCAAAGTTGCCCAACCCCTCATCTTCAGGGAAGCATGGGAGATTTTTCTCAGAAGGCTGGAGGAGGAGGTCTCCACGGGGTCTCTTGGCTTCCTTCCCCGCTGAAAGCAGCATATCTGGATTCAGGGGGCAGTTCAGCACTCACATGATGCAAAGGGGCGTCTGTCCATGATCCCACTCTGGACCTCACCGTGAATCCCCTTCCAAACTGCACTGTTTTTCCTTCACTGTAAAAAGCGGTTGTGATTAATCCCCCTTAAGCTGAACAGTGTAAACAGTAAAGCGAACTACTTCCCCAACCGTTGCACACTTTTGATAATACGCTAAAGCATAGGATTTTGTAACTCTTAAATCACCTTCTCTTTGACAGCTCGGATATATATCTAGTTGAAGCCTGTCAAATTCCTTCTTGAAGCTGGCACCATGTCAATGACCTCCTGGCAATGGTCTCCGAGGGGTGAAGTGTTCAATGGAAGGAAGTAGTTCCTTTTATTGGTTCTAAATTTACTAGCCTTTAGCTTCATTGAATTAAGTTATGGCACAGGGCGAACATTATAGTTATAACTGACATTTATAAACTGCATTCCATCCATTAATCCTGAAATGCTATGCAAACTGATTAACAAAATTAAATGTACAGATGTGTGCTCCTTCAGGCTTCCTGATGACTCTCTGGATACTTACAGGTCTGTCGCAGTTTGAGGGGTGCACAGATTGTCCCCGTTGCCGCCATTCCAACCCCAACCTTCCGGGGCCAGAACAGGTCTTTAGATGCAGTGTCCTGTGAGCTTCTGATTCTTCCCCTGACTTGGGCAGAAGGAAGCATTTGGCACAGCATGGTGTGGCTGGCCAGGGATACTGTGGGTCTCCATAATTTTCTACTTCACGTGCACCTCCTTTCTTCTTTTTTCTTGTCTTTTCTCTTCTCTTCTCTTTTTTCTTTTCTTTTCTTCTCTCTTCTTTTCTTTTCTCTTCTTTCCTTTCCTTGCCTTTTTTCTTTTCCTTCCTTCTTTTTCCTTTCTCTTCATTTCCTTCCCTTTCGCCTCACCTTGCCTTCCTTTGCCTTCTCTTCCCTTCCCTTTCCCTTCCTTTCCTTCCCTTTCCTTTCCTTCCTCCTTCCCTTCCTCGCTTCCCTCCTTCCTTCCTTCTTTCCTTCCTTCCTCCATCCATTCATCCATCCTTCCCTCCTTCTTTCCTTCTTCTTTTTTTCCCTCTCCCAGAGGCAGTGTGGTACACAGGAATGGCCAACGAGGCCAGTGGAACCACCCGTGTTTGTAACTAGGCTCTGACACTCACACCCTGTGTCATCTCAGATGAATCACTTAACTACCCTTAACTTTAGTTTTATCAGCTGTAAAATATTTGAGTTGCATGACTGCTAAAGTTCCTCCAGTGACTTTTTAAAGCTCTATACTACCTCATTTTTTCTCAGATTGGGTGGCTTTTATTAAATATGCCTCTCACAAATTAACCCTGGTTTGGCTTTACTGCAAATAAAATCCTAAACTTAACAATATATGTGGGGCACATGGGTGGTTCAGTCAGTTAAGCATCTGCCTTCAGCTCAGGTCAAGATCTCAGGTCAAGATACAGGGCTCGATACTGGGATCCATCCCTGTAACAGGGTCTCTGCTCATCAGGGAGCCTGCTTCTCCCTCTTCCTCTGCCTGCTGCTCCCCCTGGCTTGTGCTTGCGCTCTCTCTCTCTCCCTCTCTATCAAATAAATAAATAAAATCTTTAAACACACACACACACAATATATATATATATATGTGTGTGTCCCACAACCAGGGAAGAAGTGAAAGCCTTCCCATTTATGCATCAATATGTGCAAAAGCAGGCAAGCTGCAAAGTTCCACTTGGGCTGTATCAATGAGAATGTGGACCAGGTTCGAGAATCTATAGAGGGAAGTCGACCTCTCCACAATAGTATATTGTGGTTTAAAAAAAATTGTAGTACACTTTGGGTTTTTTCCACCTTTATTGAGCTATAATTGGCATATGAAACTGTGTAAGTTTAAGGGTTACAGCGTGGTTATTTGATACCCTTATGTATGGCAAAATATGATTTCATACACTTATATCTTGCCTTAGCTGATACTTGCATTAGGCCATATAATTACCATTTCTTTTTTGTGGTGAGAATATTTAAAGTCTACTCTCTTAGCAACGTTCAATTACATAATACAATATACTTAATTATAATCACTATGCTTTACGTTAGTTCCCCAAACTTACTCATCTTAACAGCTGAAAGTTTGTAATCTGACCAGCGTCTCACCTTCCCTCCCCCCAACCCCAGCCCCAATCAGCACCATTTTAGTCTTTGTTTTTATGCGTTAGGCTTTTTTAGATTCCACATGTGATACCATGAAGTATTTGTCTTTTCTCTGCCTGGCTTATTTTACTTAGCACAATGTACTACAGGTTTATACATGTTGTTGCAAATAACAGGAGCTCTTTTCTTATGGTTGAATAATATTCCATTTTTATAGCTACATATCTGTATCTCTATACATCTTCGTTATGCATTCATCTGTTGATGGACACTTGGGTTGTTTCCATATCTTGGCAATTATAAATAATGCTGCAGTGAACATGGGAGCGCAGAATTCTCCCTAAGATCCTGTTTTTGTTTCCTTTGGACATATACCCAGAAGTAGGGTTGGTGGATCATATGGTAGTTCTATTTTTATTTTTTTGAAGAACTTCCATGCTGTTTTCCATAGTGACTGCATCAGTTTACCCTCCCACCAACGGTACACGAGGGTTCCCTTTCCATCACATCCTTGCCAGCCCTTGTTATCTCTTTCTTTTTGTTGACAGACATCCAACAGGCATGAGGTGATGTTTCATTCTGGCTTTGATTTCTGTTTCCCTGATGATTAGTGATGTTGATCAGCCTTTCATGCGCCTGCTGGCCATTTGTAGATCTTCCTTGGAAAATGTCTATGCAGTTCCTCTGCCTATTTTTAAATTGGATTGTTTGGGGTTTTTGCTAATGAGCCATAGGAGTTCTTTATATGTTTTGGATATTAACCCTTTATTAGAGAAGAATGTTCATTTTAGATCTGACTCAAGGTGGCCAATTAGGTAGCAAGCTATTTGATGACAGTCTTGGCAGAGAGTCAATGAAAAAAGGCCCTTATTTATTTATTTATTTATTTATTTATTTTATTATGTTCAGTTAGCCAGCATATAGTCCTGTTATGTTCAGTTAGCCAGCATGTAGATGTAGTGTTCACCGATTCATTAGCTGCATGTAATACCCAGTGCTCATCACAACATGCCCTCCTTAATACCCATCATCACCCAGTTAGATACACATAAGGGAGGAGGTGTTTTGTTTACCAAACAGAGAACACTGCTGGGCCCTGCCAGAGCCAATGAGCTAAATGTTGAGTTATGCCATGCATCAGACTCCAGGCCCAAATGTCAGCAAGGCAAACACTAGTGGACAAAGAGCATTGCCCTCCTGACCATTGGAGGTACAAGATATCATGAGTGAAGTCCTTCATCTCTGTTGTTATAAAATTGGATAAGCTACACATAGACTCAGACTTTAGGAAGGAAACAGAAGACAGGGGCTACCTGAGAGATTGCACATGTTTACATGAAAGCCTGATGTCTAAACTGACTATTTAAATAACTGGATCTGATCAGTCTTTAAACCATATTTGACTTTTTTTTTCCCCTGCTAACCAATGTGTGGGAGTTTGGGATGGGGGTGGTGGTAATTGGCAGAGGACAACTAGATTAAATTTAAACAGAATTAAAAGTACTCTCCTTTCTCTAACAATCCAAATTGTAGAGTGAGTTAAATTTTGTGACTCCATTAAAAAATAAATGGGGAAAGGCAAGATAATCCTAGTATACAGTTCTCATGAAACATTCTCAGATGTCAGGAAAAAAAAGAGAAGGAAGACAGAACTTTGGTGGGTGGAAATGTGCAAATACACCATTAATTTTAGTGTAGGCTGAGTCCTAAAATCTAGAATAACAGCAATTATTATTTAAATTAATTCATTCATTTAGTTAATGTAGTTTTTAATGGCTACCATGTGTCAGGCACTATGTTAGGCCCTGGGGATGCAATAATGAGCAAAAGGCATGGTCCCTGCCTTCGTGGAAATTAGAGTTTTGTGGGAGAGGCGGATAATAGCCAACGGTCACACAAATGAATGTGAGACTACCACAGTGATAAAGTGCTTCAAAGGGCAACAGTGAACTCTGCCATAAAGAGCTATGAGAATGCACAATGAAGAAACTGCCTAGGGAAGGGAATAAGCTGTGAAGAGAGGGCAGGGCTAAACTCGTTAAGGAGAGCCTTTAAGGCAAGGCTGGGGGTGAGGAGTCCAGGGGCGTGGCCAGGGCAGAGGAAGCCTTGCATGCAGGGGGCGTGGCCTGGGCAGGAGGGGCCTGTGCTTAAGGGATCTGCCCCTGAAGGAGAGCAGCCACAGTGGAGAGGTGAGAGGGAGGTGCAAGGGAGATGGGAGGGAGGTGGGAGGGAGGTGAGGGGGAGAGAGAAGAGAGGTGGGGGGATGGTGGGGGGGATGTGAAGCTGGAGTGGGTCCCTCTGCAGGGAACTGGTTTTTATCCTAAGTGGAATATTAAGCCATGAAATGTTTTACAGGTGTGTTTGTGTATCTTGAGAAGACGTATGTATCCTTTCGACTTCTAAAACCAACTCCAACCGCACGCATTTTGGTTTTAGGTGTTGAGCGACATTTTTACAGGTGAATTGTGTCTATCTGAAGCTCTATGCTCATTACTATTAATTATGCAAAAACTACCATCCAGCATCCCTGAGCAAGGAAGGCATTTATGAATTCTCTGAGAATGTATTTGTATATGCAATGAGTGCACCTCCCATCATGCGGTTATTTCTCCTGAAGTTTTAATGGTCATACTGGTTTTATTGCAACCGACAGCTTTTCTGTTTAGTAACGGGCTTGAGCAAGAGCCTGGATCTCCAGTCTAGAGAATTCTGTAGGTTTCCTGAATATGACACCCTTATTTAATTGGGCATATATTAAACACTGTTCTGTGTGTGTTGGTGGTGTTAGATTAAGAAGGAGACAAAGATCATTGAGCAGTAACATAATCTCTTTCCCATCAATCTGAACCACACAGAAAAGCCTCACTTACATTTTGAAGAGTTCCATTGGCACTAAGCAATATGCATATAATTTATTACTAAAAATATTACTAAACCTCTTTTAATTATGATGATTTGAGGGGGGCAGGAAATTAACCCTTAAAGGCAACTTCAGTTCTAAACACTGTGTGTGTGGGAGTGTGTAATGTCCTTATTGCTTTACCTAATTATAAAAAGAATACATATTTATTAAGTTATTCACACATCACATAAAGGAATAAGCAAAACAAACCCCAAAATGTCCCCTCTAATGATGGGGCGGGGGAGAAGTAGAGATAGAGCACAGGCTAGGAATGCCAGCTGCTCATAGCAGTTGTTACCCAACCACAGTATTTCATTAACCTACCTTTTGACATGGATACATTAAAGTGATAACATCAAAAGAGCCAAATCTAAGTTGCTTGGTCAGAAGGTCTTCCTTTAAGATAATGGAAAAATATATCCAATGATAAATTCTTTTCCTACTTTCTTAAAAAAAAGTGTTTTCCCTTCTGTTATATTTCCTTTTTTTTTTTAATGTTTCCTTTGTCATTTTATACTGTTCTGTCTTCCTCAAAATAGAAGACTTAGAAACCTAAAGCAGTTCTGTCCCTGGATCAATAATCTGAATGCTGGTTCCTGTATTATAGGGGGTGAAGTTTTCTGATTTCTTCACTACCCAACTCAAGAAGTTTGGAGGGTTTGCTCTCTCCAAATTGTTTTTTCGAGGGCAAGCTCTACTTGGGGTAGCAGAGAAGACTGTAGTCTCTGTGAGGTACATAGACATCTCTCTACCACTACACACCCACTACTGATTTTCTCCAACCATGGAAAAAAATTATGAACCATTATTCATGGCGAACCAAGTTTATCTGCTGTTGGTGGTGCCTGCATCCCTATCAATTACATTTATTTCTTGGGCAACTCGTGTGTCTTGCTTTGAATAGGAGGGAAAGAAAAATCTAAAAAATTGCAACAAATAAAAACTAAGCAGGTGTTTCGTTGTTTTATTTTGGTGTGATTTTAAATCTAGCAGACTACATATGTGGCTATATGCTGAGATTAATTATAATTCTTTTAAAGATACTTATTTGCAAATGTCAGCATAAATATAAAGGTCTCTGGTGGTTTTGATAGCAAATTAAATATGAAATAAGGGAAAGCGTTATGATCTATAGTACCATTAAGTTTTTTATTGTCCAGGTTAGGTAGGTACTCATGGACGGCAGTAATCTTAACCACTTTCGAACAAATAAATGTAATTCTAATATTATTTAAAACACCTGTGAAAGAAAAATAGGAGACTTGGAGATAAATTTTTTCTAAATCTTGATTTGTGTCTTTAAAGACTTTTTGGAAAGTCACATATTCTTCCTCTCTGGTCTGTGCCTTCCAGATAAGTTTTCTGACGCATAGAAGCGTCTATGGCAACGTGAATAACAAGGTAGCAGCATATCCAGGGCCAACCTTAGACAAAACAGGTACCCCGTTTCATTTCCGTTTCAGACAGTTGTAATACTCCTGCCACATTCAGATGCCAGCCCCTAACACAGAGTTTACTCTTGTATTCCATCAGGTCGTGGTAGGGAGAGATTAAGCTGGCTGTGTCTTGGATTGGTCGTATCTTTTCTATGTCTCACCTTTCTGCTGGTACCAGATACCTCTTGCTCCCTGACTCTGGAGAGGGAAGCACATGACTCGGGCTAGCCATGCTCTCTGCTTCAGTTATCTACTCCTACATATTAAACCACTCTATAACTTACAGACTTGAAACATAACTGCAAGTTCTGCATTTTGGTCTGGGGACAGCTTGTCTCTGCTCCAAGTGGTATAGATCGAGTTGACTGGGTCACCCATGCAGCAGCATGAAGCCAGGAGCTTAACAAAGGATGAAAAATCACAAAATGGCTTTAGTCACATACCTGGTGCTTTAGCTGGGAGTGCTGGAGAGGCCAGTGTGCCTTGGTTTTCCCCTTAAATACTAGCTTTCTCATTATTTGCTACTCTCCCAAGCTTCTTTACATGGTTGTGGGCTTCCAAGAAGGTGAAAGCAGAAAGTGCCAAACCTCTTCAGACGTAGACAAGCAGATGGAACAGCATCATTTTTGCAAGACACACTGTCACTGTAGATTCAAGTGGATGGCAAATAGGTATCTCTCCAGATGAGGGGCGTGCCATGCATGGAGAGATGGAAGAGCATGTTGGCAGCCATGTTTGTAAACAATCTGCCACAGTGTCTTACCCTAGATAGTTGGCTGCCCTACTCTTCCCACCCAGGGGGACACCTAACATGAATTAGGCCAAAGTAGCTCCCTAGACTTCCAAACTGAAACTGAGATGGGGGAAAAAGATCAAAAAGTAAAAAACAAGAGCAAAACTTTTTCCTCTCAGGTTACTGATCTGGAAGACCAGTGTTCTAAGTGACCATCTCTGGTGCATAGGAAAGCCCCTCTGTGTCAGGAAAGGACAATTAACCCTGGGGACAGAGGTAGAGAGTAAGAAGGAGAGAAGAGGGAGGGAAGGAGAGGGAGAAAGAGAGAGAGAGGGAGAGGAGGGGATGGAGAATGGAGAGAGAGAGAAGGAAGGGGGGAAGGTAGAAGGGGGGGAGAGAAATGGAGAAGGGGAGGGGGGAGAGAGAGAGGAAGGGGAAGTAAATGGATGAATGAGAATTGAATTCCTGGACCTGGTGCCCCAGACCAGCTTATTTTGCTTAAATTAAACTGAAATAGGCTTTTGTTATTTTCATTCCAGAGATAAAAAAAAGAAAATTCTTCCAGTCCTAAAGACATCATCTAGAAAAATTAGGCATTAGGAAACATATGTGTTTTTAGAAAGGTGGGGGAGGGGAAAGTAGGAATTAGGGAAAGTTTGAAAAGTATTAGTTCAAGTCAAGCCCCATAAAAAAATCATTCTGTGGCTTTTTCATACTGATGTGACTTTTGCAAAGCAGAGTCCACCACTCTGAATTATACATGCTTCTTTGCTCTCTAAAACTAAAGTGAAAAGACAGAAATGTTTAATGGTGCTCTCACAGACTTGCTTAGCATTTGGAACTTTTAACCGCATATACTTTATTTTCAGATGAAGTTATTTATAAAGCATGCCCTCAAATGGGGTAAGAAAGAAAATCCACACACCAACACTGTATATTTGTCTGACACTCCAAAAATTAAAAGTGTTCCTAGCATTTTATAGACTTATTTTACTAAATAATACTCTAAGCACTCTTTTATAGTGAGGTAAATGATGGCTGTGAGACAATAGAGAAACATATTGGTCTCTGCCCTGGTTCCTGGCACAGAGGCTCTAAAACCTTTGGAATTTCCTAAGTGATAAGAGTACAGGAGCATCTTTTGTTGTAACATTTGATCTTTATTTTGGGTTCCTATACCTCTTGGAATGTCCTGGGTGATGAGAGCATCCTTTGTTCAAGGTGACTCTGGGTAGGCTCCTGGATGGGGGCTGGTCACATCCATACATAGTCCCTGAGGGGAGGGACTTTTCTTGCCACCAGATCATTCCTAACTAAATCTATGCATGTGGCAAGAAAGGATACCTCATGATGTAACCAGACATGGGTTTATTTTTAAATAAAACAAGAAGTCCAATAGTAACAAGTCCAGATTGGTGAAGCTATTCTAGAATGTCAAGAAGGACCCAGGTCATCATAGCGTGTAGCATTTATCTTCCTGTTTGCAAGGTGGGTCTTCTCTTCTAGTACTGGGTTTGCACTCCATACAAAAAGAAAGGGAAAGAGGGAAGACATCCAAGATCATTATAATAATGGCCCTCAGTGTGGCTACACTATGCTTTTTCCATGCCCCTTCAAGTGTGACATTGCTCTTCCCATGAGGAGGTGAGAGTCCCTTTCTTGAGTCTGGACTGGACTTGTGATTTGCTTTTCACAAGGGAATGTGGAAGAAGTGACATTATATGAGTTCTAGAGCAAAGGGCTTGAGAGACCTTTCAGCCTCTTGTTCTAGTCCTTGAGACCTTTAAGAAACCATGCTGTAAAAAATCCAGTAAAGCCTACCTAAAGATGAGAGGTCTCATAGAGATCTCAGGGTCTCAGCCAACAGCTAGCACCACCTACCAGGTGTGTGAGTGAAGCCCGCTTAGAGCCTCGAGACCAGCCTTGCTCTCAGGTGATTTCAGCTGCATGGTGAGCTCGGGAAAGACCAGGAGGAGAACTGCCACATTGTCAAGGGACAGAACTATGAACACTAATAAAGTATAAGTTATTGTTGGCTTGGGTCAGTGAGTTTTGGGGTGGACTGTTTTGGGGTGGCAACAGATACATAATATCCTGGATTATGGAACCGTTCGTTCCTAAGTAAAACAAACAAACAAACAAAAAAAACAAAAACAAAATCTGGGCCTTAGTTAAGGTACATTCCCTGAGTCGTGGTAACTGAGAACTCGTGCATGGCTGAATTTTGGAATTGCTATAGACCATCGACGGGAGGAGACACTGGAAGTTGGAAGATGGGTGAGTGTATCTGCACAGCGGGGACACGCATCACCAAGGACAGAGGACAGCTTTGCTAGGTTGTTATAAATGGTCACAAATGAGCCAAACCTCCCTGAATCCACGGGTAGTCCTTCCCCCTACTTCTTGCCTCTGGGCCGCTTAGACCAAAGAATATGTCGGAAGTGCCAGTTCCAGATCCAAAGCTCAGGAGTCTTCACAGATGCCATTTCGGCTCTCTAGCTTCCCTGAAACATCAACTATGGAAGCCTGGATGAGTCAACGTGAGGGTGAGAGGCCTGATGGAGAGGGGATCCCTGGAGAATGAACAAGCTCAAGGACGAAAAGAGAAGCTCAGCCATGTGCCTTCCACCCCACGAGATGTATTAGACACCAAAGGCAAAGATGATGAAACTCTACCCAGTAAGTCTTCTCATATCTTAGCCGGAAGTCAGTGACACAGGTACCTTCAGGTGCCAGCCTGGAGATAGGAAGCATTTTAATTTTTCAGTCTCAAGGGGAGAACACAAAGGATGGGGGAGCTAAGGATGTTTTCTTGGTAATCAGCCCCAAATATCCACCACGCTTCTGTATCACCTGTGACTAAGAAAGTGAGTGCCTCAAAAACAGACACATAGATCAATGGAACAGAATAGAGAGCCCAGAAA